>NC_090265.1:739889193-740517943 GCF_040414725.1 Anabrus simplex | reverse complement strand
TCACGCGCGAAACCAAAATTCAAGGAGATATTCTTCCTGTCACAAATTAAGAACTAAGCAAGATAAGAACTTTGGGATTGTTTTAAAAATAACTTCCATATCTGAAGACCATTTGCCTCGCTTTGACCCCCCATGCAAATTCAGTAGAGAAGCCGCTGGCCAGGGACTTGACTTTTTCGTGCCTCCACATAAAATTTCCTGAACATGACTGAAAATAATCGCATATACTGCATTTTGTTATCATTTAAATTTAAAAATAAACTTATCTACATTGAGCTGAAATATTTCTTTACCAGCAGTGAAAAAATTAGGAAAATTAAGAATATAAAATGGGAGTTATGACATGATCTATGCAATGAAGATTTTGCATTTGGCGAAACTTTCCATTATTACATTACCATTTTCACATTAAATAATCTTTTTACAATTTTTTTTTTTGTTAATGGCATCAAATGCGCCTTGAAATTCTGTACATAACACAATATTCGCCCATTTTAACCAATAACATTCTGATTTACAGATATTTGGCAAACCCGCTGCATTAGAGTAGAACAGCGCTACCCGCAAAACATGGGAGAAGGAAAGAGACGGACTTATCCCATTACTGCTGTACTGCAATTGGTTGGAACGCTCTATATCTTCTCATCAAGCCTATTGCCCCATGGAATGCCTCTATATCGGCTACGTAGGACCCTTCCCCCAATCAAAGGGGAATGCCAACAAATTTATTCTCGTGTGTGTAGATGGTTTCACAAGATTTTCCTGGTTATTTCCAACTAAGCTGGCAACTGCTCAGTCCACTATTGCTTGTTTAAATACCATATTTGCTTCCTTTGGTCCATGTCAATATTTAGTTTCCGATAATGCTAAGGCATTTACATCCAATCTTTTCTGTAAATTCTGTTATGACCTGTCTATATCGCATGTAACTACATCGGCGTATTGTCCTCAACCATCTCTGGCTGAGCGGGTCAATCGTAATCTGAGATCGGCGCTCATCGCATTTCATCATGAAGATCATTCCAGGTGGGATACATCCCTGCATTGGTTGGCCTTTGCTTTGAATTCAGCTGTTTTCGAGTCTCATAAGTTCACTCCTGCTTCTCTGATGTTTAAATTTGTGCCTAACACGCCGCTTTCTCACCTTTAGTCTCTTAATGATATTTTACCAGAGACAATAGATTCTGATAATATGAGAGATCTATGGAAGGAGGCTAAGGCCAATCTTAAGGCTTCTCATGAAGAGGTTAGGGAAAGATATAATCGTGGACGGAGGCCCACCAATTTAAAAGTAGGAGATCAAGTCATGGTCAGAAACTTTGTTCCCGAGGGCAAGCTTGCTCCCAGATTTCATGGGCCGTGCATCATTTTGGATCAGTATTGTTGCATGCCTGAAATAAATGATGTGGTCATGTAAAACGAATGTAAGAGATGCAGGTTCTCAGAAAATACTTACGGACTATGGTTTCTGGACATCCCAGAATGAGATGGTTGGACCAAATAAGACATAACAAATACAGGAGAGACTTTCAAGGATGTAATGACAGAATAAGTTTACATAGATAGAAACAGGTGGAGGAACATCTTTCAGAAATGTCTTGCTCGATCTGCTGGTAGAGTTCAAATCCCACCATCGGTAACCCTGAAAATGGTTTTCCGTGGTTTCCCATTTTCACACCAGGCAAAATGCTGAGACTGTACCTTAAGGCCGCGGCCTGGGAGATAAAGGTAATATAAAAAACACGTGGTAAATGCTTTACATGTGTTAAGTAATGTTATTTCTGCGTAAAAGTTATGTACATCATCTAAATCCATTTATCTTTACTTTTCACTTTTAAAAAGCTGTTTAGTTTCAATTTATAATTGATACTCTTGCATTAAAGTGCCTTTTGAGAGGGGCGATGTGTCAACAGCGGAACAGCCATTGCAGTATTCTGTAGCAGCTGATTTAGCTAACATACAACCCGTATGCTTTCTGTTTACTGCTGTGTTCCGGGTGTTATTGGGACGCTAGTGACTTAGCATATTATTATGAATTTCTTTCATGTTAATATTTAATAATATATCATTGTTAATGAAGTTGGTATTCAATCTGTATCTTGGTGTTTAGGATTTAGTTAACCGTTTTAATTTACGTTTATTTAACCTTTCTTAAAGTTCCATGTGGAGGGACCAGGCGAGTTGGCCGTGCAGTTAGGGGCACGCAGCTGTGAGCTTGCATCCTGCAGATAGTGGGTTCGAATCCTACTGTCGGCAGCCCTGAAGATGGTTTTCCATGTTTTCCCATTTTCACACCAGGCAAATGCTGGGGCTATTGCTTAATTGAGGCCACGCCCGCTTCCTTCCCACTCCTTCAGACTCCTTTTTCTATATAATAGGTGCTCTATAACGTATTTATTAGTATAGTCACTACTCTAGTTATATCCTTGTTTCAATTCCAGTATTTTTCATAGTGTAGAAATAATCATTGATGTACTGTGGGTTGTCATTTTCTCTGTATATGTGTTTTATTACAGCAAGCTATCAGGAGAGTGGAACGGTGGGCCTTAGAACATGGCTTTCGGTTTTCCACCGTGATGTCCACTTTTGTCAGCTCCGTACTCTTCACCCACAACCTGAGCTATGCTTAGGAAATGTTGTTCTTCCTGTTGTTGACACTTACCGATTTCTTGGACTCCTTTTCAGTAGCAAATTATCGTGGGAGCCACACGTGCGGCAGTTAAAAGTGCAATGCAATCATTGAGTTTCTTAGCAGCACTAATTGGGGTGCTCGTACGATTCTATAGGGCACATATTTTATCACGGCTAGATTACGGCAGTGCAGCATACGGCTGAGCAAGGCCAAGCGTGCTTGCGAAGCTGAACAGCATCCACCACAGCGGGGTTAGGTTGGCGACGGGAGCTTTTCGTACAAGCCCCATAGCTAGCCTGCTCGCTGAGTCTGGTGTGCCGCCTTTACACCTGAGGCGCCAACAAATGCTTTTTTCGTATGCTGCTAATTTGCGACTGATGTCACTTCATCCTTGCTATCCTTGCATATTCAACAATGGCAACCATTTGCTGTACGCTGCTTGTCCTCGAGCCACGCTGCCATTTGGAATACGCTTGGATAGCAGTCACAGATTGTTTCACATACCTTTGGTTCCTTGCCTTGTCAGACAACCAAGTGGGGTACCTCCATGGGTAGTACGACGTCCTGAAATAATCCTGGATCTGCACACTGGCCCGAAGGAAAACACGGACCCTTCGATTTATCGGAGGCTCTTTCTGTCCGTTGTTGGCCGGTATCGGGCTCAGTTGTTGTTTACACGGATGGGTCGAGAACAGACACTAAAGTGGGCTGTGCGTTCGTTGTCGACACTGATAGGTTTCTATTTGCTCTTCCGGAAACCTGTAGTGTGTACACAGCAGAGCTCTATGCTATCTGTGAAGCTCTGCGGTACGCACTGTCCGATGAGCGCCGACACTTTCTTGTGTGTACTGACTCCTTGAGTTCGTTAGTCTATTGATACCTGTTTCCCTCGGCACCCTCTGGTGCAGTAGATCCAGGACCTGCTGGTCGGGTGTTCGGATGCCGGCACCAGAATCATGTTTCTGTGGCTCCCAAGCCACATGCACATAGAGGGGAAACAAGTTAGCAGATCAGGCTGCCAAGGAGGCAGTTACACTGCCCCTGTTGCCTTTCAAGGTTCCAGCAAGTGATATTCGCTCTCAGCTGAGACATCTGGTTATGTCCCATTGGGAGATGGAGTGGCAGGCCACTCCTCTTCCAAATAAGCTGAGAGCGATAAAAGGTACAGCGAAGGTATGGAGGACTTCCTTTGGGTTTCTCGGAGGGAAGTAGTGGTATTATATCGTCTTCGGATCGGCCACGGTATCCTGACACACTCCCATTTATTGAAAGGAGAATCCCCTCCGGTGTGTACTTGCAGCAATCATCTTACCGCGGTACACATCCTTATGGAGTGCGTGGACCTGGTCGATCTGCGCCATAGTCTAAAACTCCTGCATACCATCTCCCTCATCCTGCGAGATGACGAGCAGTCAGCAGACCTCGTCCACTTTATGAGGGATAGTGGTCTGTTTTATCATGTGTAATGATGTCCTTTGTGCTAGTGTATTTGTGTCAATTGCGCTTTTATCCTGTTGACTTCATTTTAGTTTGTGTTGTGTATTTTAACGTCTAAAGTCAATTATGTATATATATTTGTACTACCAGCCAATGCCTAATTCCTTTGTCTCTTGTATTTTCTCTTAATTTATTAGAAAATAATCCATTGTGAATTAGATACACTGATTGTTTCAATCTCATACTCATTTTTCTTTATCACCATTTTTTAACTAGTCAGTGGATACGTTTTAAAATTTTAACTTCATATCTCATGTCGTCCATCTCATTCCATTAGGGGTCGATAAACTTTGATGTTAGGCCCCTTAAAACAACAAGCATCATCATCATCATCAAAATTTGTATGACTGCCAATTATGCTTGTCATCTTGCTATCCTTAGCTGCCTTCTTTGCCAGATTCAATTTCCTAGTAAGCTCCTTAGCCATTTCTAACTCTATTTCTATGTCACGAAAGCTTGTTTATCACCAATTGATAGTGTCCCTGCTTATGTATGTACGATTGCCCTACACTGATCAAGACTACAAGCAATTTATGAATTTGACAAATTTGAAGTTAAATATTTAATGTAGGACAAAATTCATAACCTTCAATCAACAGTACACATCAGTTTTGTCACTTTTATGGACGAATAGTATAATATTTAGACCTAACCTCAGCTGTTTTGTGTGTGTGTGAAGATTCCAATTCCATACAGTATAATATGTGAAAAGTTACACCAGTAGTAACGAAATGTTTGAATGTGTATACAACTAATAATTTGAAAACATTACGCAATTCTACAGATTGTAAATGTATTGACATTGTATTTTAAATATTAAAATAAGGTTTTAAAGGTTGAAACTTAATTATTATTTTCAATGATTACGTAATATACAAACGTTTTAATATTTAAGAGGTGTTTTAAAGCTTATTATGGATAAGTTTGTCAATGGCAAACCATATGTTCAGACGTATCCTAATTACAATACCGGTACCGTATGTCACTACTAAGCACAAACAGAAATGAAAATTGCAAGTTTGAAATTTGCAAGAACTACTGTACTCAAAGATTACCAACAAAGCTAAATGCTTAGACAGATTATTATTAGTACTATGCTCTGATAGATACACATGAATATAGCAGGCAAGATACGGTACTATCTAAATATACTGTATCTACACCACAGTTCTCAGCTGAAATGTGGTTATATAAATTTTTACCGCTGGTGGATTACTATTATTTTCCCTACTACATGGGACGGAGAATAAAAGTGTCCTTAAATGCTGAAAAATAAGAGGTTGTCTACAATAATTTCTGTCAAAACTATGCCGGGGGCTTGAACTGCAATATTATTGGGATATAGGAATTTGATTATTAACTTTTACTCGATGAATAAACTAAGGTGGAAAGTACTAAGTATGCAGGGAATTAAGACTACAAATTATCGGAATGATGTGATCAGCTGATTTTGTATTTATTTACACAACTACCTACCATGTGCATGTAGCAACAATAGTCAACAATCCAAAAACTGTTAAGTACCGTAATTATCCAGTGAAATTACCATGTATTCACTTTAACTTATTTTTAAATCGAAGTTTACAGGCTTATCGTGTTCTTTAATTTAATTAATTACCTTCGTGATAGTTTGAACGGATATCTATACAAAATATCAGAAAAGTTGCGGCGGAAGTTACAATGAGTTACAACTCCTTATGATAATCTGCCTTTGTAAGTTATTATACCAACGAATCTACAGATATTTAAAATATTGTTTCAAAAGTGAACATTATGACCTAAAATATTTCCTAAACCTAAATTCGAAACAAGGTACACCTAACTAGCCTACTTAACCTAGAAAACGTAATCTACTGAACACCAACCGAATTACTTGTTATAAAATTCAAATATATATCACTACTCCCAATTTCTACCAACAAGCACTAAACACCAATGTATAAATAGCACTAAATGGAACACACACACACACACACACACACACACACACACACACACACACACACACAATTTAAACAATTTCAATAGGTTTTAACTACTTTGTCACTACAATAATGCAAGAGCTCTCTCAACAGCCAACCATTCACAAGCGTATCCAACAATGTATATAACTTCGAGGCAAACGGCCTTTAATTATTAATATCGCATATTTCATGCCTGCTCCATGCCATCTACAGAACCTGTCTACAACTATCTACACATTGTGAATGACCTCCAGCACCATCCAGGGTTCCTTTTCATGTTCCTATCTTTCTGTAAAATACTTGAATGTTTGTTTTGGTTCCCCCTCCTAGTTTTACTAATGCAAATACTTCATTGAATTGTGGATTGTATAACTTACTATACTAAAAGAGTCGTTTAAGTGAGTTACAATTTGATGTGCCTTATGAAATGTAGTAATTGTTTTTCTTATTGTTCATAACAGGTACTTAGAAAAACAAGATTTCTTACAACGGACTGATCTGCGTCAGTTTGAAAGAGAGAAGGCGATGCGAGCATCTGTTCGTAGGAGCAACAGATGAATACATGCATGTCTGGAAGTAGAGGCTGAGTGTGATTCTCAAGGAGACTTTACGTTTTAGTTGAATGTTGAGCTGCTGTAGTCATATCTACTAAAGTAATTCCATTTTTACGGATGTCATGTTCTTGTACTGTCATGGATCATCAAATATATTTGGTTTTAATCCAAAAATATCCTGATTTGTCAAGATCATCAAGATCATAAAACCGAAAGATGTAGGTTGTTTGATGTGATACATTGGTAAATATGGCTCATTCATAGTAACAGACAGCATTTAAAGTGTTGTGTATGAATTACGTCTTATTAGAATGTGGTACAAATAGGTACCTGCGAAGAGTGACTCAGTTTAGAGTTTCCCTGCATATGTGAGGCAGAAACTTGCCTATCTCCAAAGAAAATGCAATCACTAACGATCATTCTGAAGAAGTAGGTTGCACTCTTGAAAGGCTCCAAGCCTACTTTATGCACAGGTTTTCTTAGGTGTTTGGCACGCTAGTCCTGTTTGGTAGTGTTCAGTCAACATCGGAGGGTTGAAATGTAGAATGAGATTGACAGTCCCAACATCTTGTGGTTTCGGTCTTGGTATGCTTGCCTGCTAGCGAATTGTGTGGTGGTGGTGGTGATAACTAGTTTTCACTAGTTCCTTATTTTCAGTAGCTGAAGGAAGTACCAACATTCCCAGGGAAATACTAAATGATAATGTCTGAGCAATTTCTATTGTGTGGTAATTTTCTATTACTGACCAATAATAGTTATTTATGAAACAGCCACGGAAAGTGACATTTTATTTTATGAGGGGAATTTTACCTCCGAGCCCTAATTTTGAAACTTCGGGCAGAATACACTCTTACCTTTACCTTATTCCATACTATGGCAAATTTACTTAACCTATTAGCGCCCAGAAAAAAATGTTCCTACTTTAATGATATTTTCATTAATTTGTGATGGTTAGGGTATACGAATTGGGAAAATAGCACAATATTTTCAAACAAGAATTTATTTTACGAGATATTAGCTGATACCATATGGTATCACTGGGCAGTTACACTGCTATCATTGTACAGGGTACAATAAATTGTTAATATTGTTCCAACCTGTTGACACAGCTCACTGAGTATGGTGTGTAGCAAAACATGTTACGCTACGCATAAGCCTACATTACACTTCAGACACATTGTTCTGCCGAATGACTTGCACCCTTCATTGGTACATCTTCTCCTGTTGCAGTTTGCAACAAAGTGATTGAGTCCATCAAATCTCAAAGCTGGCATTGTATTTCGGGCAACACTTACTCTCCCAGGAATCTTTTGTGGGACACCATAGCGTTTTAGATACACTTGAACAACTTCTCTACGGAAGTCAAGTTGTGATGTGCCCTTGTGATTCTTGCGGTAAAGGAACCATGCGTTCACAATAGCAATATCCAACAGCCAAGTGAAAATAGGCCAGTACCATTTTTTTTGCACGAATACTGACACGGTATTAACCAATACCCTGGTCCATTATGTCTGTTCCTCCCATACCAGGGTTATATTTTGCGATACAGGCTGGATGAGGAACCATAACATTTTTCTTGTCTTTCTGGAAATATCTCTTCACATTTCCTACTGGAGCCACTCCAGTACTGTTAGAGACAATGGTGACAGTAGTATTATCCTTCCATCGTACAAAAGCCATACCATGTTGCGTTCAATAGTTGATGAAACTTCCCGCGGGGCTCTTTAGAGAAAGCTTTCTTGTCTGGCAAGGGGCGTGACTTGGGTATGCGATTTTCTCTTACTGTACCAATTGCGCCGTATCCTAATTGCCTGAGATAACTGAATAGATTTATTCCTGTGAATAAATTGTCCATATGAATGTTGTACGGAATAAGTTTATTAGGCAGTTCATCCAGCATAAGCACTAACGGAGATGCAGCTTTACCAAATAGTCTGTCATAGTCTTGGTTTTGTGTTGTCCACACAGTGGAGAAATTTCTGTATCTGAAGAAAGCGATTTCTCCTCATTGAATTGCTGACAAGGACATTTAACATCTTCACTAGCTTCCCAGTACATCCTCTTTGAAGGCAAAGGATTGTACCCACGTAGAAACAAAATAGCAAAGAAGCATCGCAGTTCTGGCACTGATATTTCAGGGTTGGTTTCATTTTGGTACTGTGCATAACGCTTACACTCTTCAGCAATGTATTCTAGTGTTTCATTATCAAAAAACATTTGAAATTAAAACTGGACTACGGCAGGGAGATGGGCTCTCACCACTATTATTTAACTGTGCTCTAGAAATGGTAATGAGGGAATGGTTTAGAAAATGTCCCCCCAAAATAAAGATTGGCCGAAAAATCAAAACAAATTGCCTGGGTTTTGCTGACGATTTAGCATTACTAGCAGTGGACATAAAAGAAGCAAAAACCCAGATATCAGAACTTCAAAACATTGCAAATAAAATTGGCCTCAAAATATCATTTGAAAAAACAGAAATTATGCCCCAAAAACCAACACAGCTAAAAGAAGTCACCATAAATGGTAATAAAATCAAAATAGTAACTCAGTTTAAATATCTTGGAGAAGTAATAACACATAACTTAAATGAAAAAATCTCAATCCAAGTAAGAACAAATAGATTAGCTAAAGCACAAAAATTAACATGGGATATCTACAAAAAGAAATGTCTATCAATAAATACAAAAATAAAACACTACAACACAGTTATAAAACCGGAAGCTACATATGCAGCAGAAACACTCTTTTACCTGAATAAACAATCAAAGACTGACAGACTTCAGAAAATTGAAAGGAGGATTGGAAGAACCTGTATCAACAAAAAATATCAGAAAGATGGACAGTGGCGGTTAATACCTAACAAAGTCGTGTACAAAGAGCTAGAACCCATTACAGATACTATGCGTAAGAGGAGACTGGGATTCTTTGGACATATCATGAGGATGCAGGACTCGAGACTTCTGAAACAACTAGTACAACACAATCTCGTCTCAAAAAATACCACAACAGGATGTAAATGGATCAGAGAAGTAAGAGAGGATCTGAAGGAAATAGGCCTTACAACAGAAGACACCAAAAATAAGATAAAATTGAATACAAAACTCAAGAATACAAACCTCCGCTTTACCCTTACACAAAACAAACCAACAACACGCACATTTTCAACTGAGGAAAGGGCACGAAGATCGGAGCGTCTGAAGAAGTACTGGGAGGACCGCAAAGCCCGAACAATCCCTTCAAAGAGACCTGAACGACGGACTGACTAAAGTGATCCTATGTGGTCATAAAAGAAGAAGAAGAAGAAGAAGAAGAAATCAACACAGGACATATTTGAATGGGTTGTATAGTCAGGAGGAGGGCAGGGAACATCAACACGTTCTAAGTCACCGTCGATCCATTCATAAATAGCTGGGTTGGCTAATCTTTCTAGAATCCACTCAGGAGCTTGTTTTTCAGGTTGTTGTTGTTGTTGTTGTTGCTGCTGCTGCTGTTGTTGTTGATCTTTCTCCGTAGGCTGCATGGATGGTGAGAGTGTACTAGAGGAAATTTCAAGGTGTTCATAATCTCCTCCAATACATTCATTGTTTGCTAAGCGTATTTCAGCTACACCACGCAGCTGACGTCCAGTTAGGTTATGAACCATTCCTCCCTCATCTTCATTGGCTGAATCTTCATCTGTGCCAACATTACCATCCGGTGGTTCAATGAAAATATCCTCAGTCTGATGTCCTAACTCATCGTCTGCTTCCAATATATCCATCGCTTCTGATAAGTTCAGTCCGCCCCTGGAGTATTAAAAGATAAACAAATATGTAATCAACTACATTTAGCACATAAGTAACCTTCGAATGTACGATATAATTTAAAGTATTGAAAGGTGGATCCTAACCTATAATATTGTACATCTTGTACGATATAATATCTTAAAAATTACTGTATCAACAGCTTGATATCATAAACGCCCAGTGATACCATATGGTATCACGCACTTAGAGGCATTTCTGTGTTGTCACAAATAACATTGTTGAAATTCAAATGTTACAGAAGGTTTCTTTGATTCATCATTATTGTTATAATATACTGATTAGAAAGGAATAATAGATAATAAGGGCAATATTATACTTACACATATCGAACGTCCATGATTTTCACTCTAGAGAATCACACCTGAATTCATGCAGGCGCTCCCGCCAACAAACCACTCGTAAGTGTCGGAAGCTTCTTCAGGCGCATGCGTCACTTCAAGCCAAGGAACGTATAAAGCTCCAACTAAACCCCTCTTGCGACTCAAGCCAGTACCAGCTCAGTTAAACTTCTACTGTCTCCTGATACCCTATGGTATCAGTGGGCGCTAATGGGTTAAAATAAATATATTATACATAGTTTTTACACATCGTCACACAAGTCGTACATGATCGAGGCAGTAGCGACCAAAAGAATCGATACAACAGTATGTGAATGAACAATAAACATGGAGGAGTTCAGAAAATCAATATTCAAGAGGAAATTTTGAACCAATCAGAGAAGCTGTCGGTAAGAAACCTGGAGTTCAACCAGTCGAAGACTTCTTTAAATAAAAGTGTAAGGAAAGTAGCTATTGAAGACTAGGGTGTCATTTTATGTACATTTTTTTAGTGTAGAAGTCAAATTTGTCATGGTATGGAATAAAAGTTATTTCAGTATGTTAGATATTCATTAAGAGGTACAGGCAGTATGCTTGTTTTAAATTTTTTAAAGTTTACAGCGGAGTGAAATAAGAGAATGTCTTGTTGATACAAATGCTTCATTTTCATAAATATAGTAATCAAGAAGGTATTATAATTAATTTTCCTTGTCTAATGTAATGAATATATCTTGATTTGTTAATTTTTGAGGGGACTTATGTTCAACATATCGTCGTGAATAATTATGATTCCTTAAGGATGTTAATGCAGAAGTTTATCGGGACCATGAAGTCCATGCAACACGTGCACAAATATGTACCTCATTGCATTGTTGTTGTTCAGACATTTCCCTCTCCTTAGTTGACAGAACTGTAGAACTGCTGTCATCTTGTGTCCCACATCACTGCAAAGCCAGCTCTCATCAAAACTTGTGCGTACAGTAAGTTGAAATAAAGCATCATTTCCATTCAAACAAAGGCAAGCTGGAAGAGAAACTTGCCTTTTGTGGCATTCTAACCGACTCTGTGTAGACAACAACTCGTTATTTTCTCTCTGTTTTTTTTTTTTTTTTTTTTACGTTGTTTGATTTAATTTGTACAATATCAGATTATTGATCGCTTGTGTGCAGTTGCTCAGAAGAAGAATGAGCACATGGTATTACATGTTCCTTGCATTTTATAATTTATCGGACTTAGTTTTAATTATTATCAAAAAACAGTTCACCTCCCATGTAGATTCAAACCCTGTGAAATGTATAGATTCAGTTGTTTCTGAGGAAATTGTTCCTGCGAAGAACCTATTCAATACCGTGCATTCATTCTTTTCTTGAGCAGCCGTAGGTACATCTCGAGACTTTGATGTAGCACCTGGTTCTGTGGGGCAGACTTTTGTTGTTGAAATGTTTTTGTTAACTCATTTGCTTGTGTTTATCTCCTGGCCAGCAAGTTTAAAGCTCTGCACTGCCCATCAGAGCAAATGAAACATAGTAGGACTATTTTCATGCTGTTTTTTAATTTAGCATTCAGAGGATTTGTACTTGCCAGTAATGGCACTTCAGAACAAGGATGTGGCTTATAAACTTAAAAACTCTGGGATTTGCAGAGAGTAGGGCAGTGAACATGTGACATCAGAATGCGAAGAGTGAAATAACCCTTCATCTCATCCTGGTTAGTGTTGGTGAGGAAAGCAATGGCAGATTACCTCGCTCCTCATTTTGGTGGTGCTGTCGTATTTTGCAGTTTTCCTATAACCATATACCTCTGGCAGTGCTGTTTGAGGATCTAGCCAGCCTCAGCCTGATGTTCTAACAGACATGTTCTTTTGGGGTTGAACAACTCTCCTAGCATTATCATTTGTTTTGCATGCAGTAGCTGAAAGGAGGGGGTCCATATAATCTAGAAATACTGAAAAATCTGATGACCAATCCCCATGCTTATTCTGAAGCATTTAAGACACTTCAGTTTCTGGTGAGGGAATGAAGAAATAGACTATTTTTCCATACCGCTCGTTGTCTTTTCTCACATTGTGGTTGCTCTACAGTAAGTCGACTGTAATCTTAGTATCACTTTTGGAGGATAAGCTGTCAACCTCATTTAAATTATTATTTGTCAAGTGCACTTTCTTCAGTATCACTGTTGCTTAATTCTGGTCCAGTATGAAGGAAGAGTTTGAATGCAGTTATATTCACTACCCCAGGCCATAGCAAAGTGAAAACTGTGCAAACTAGAGGAATATTGCTGCTAATTGTAAGACTTAAAGTAAGCAAACAAACAAACATCTGTACAAACATAAAGATAGGAGAGCCGTATATAGAACCTTACACATCAGAGTTACTTGTAGGGATAGCCAAACTACAGCCTGTGCTTGGCATGTGAAGCCCATCGTCCGAGGTGAAGGCCATAGAAGGCGTGACGAGTCTGACTTATCATCTGAAGTGGATAGGTTATTTGAGAGGGGAGACTAATATATTAGATCATATGATTTTTCTATGCATGTGTTTCCAAACTTCAAACCTTGATGGTTATCCTAAAACAGAGGAGCTCGGGCTGTGAAGGTTGAGCGAAGTTCTCCCAGTCACTCTCGATCACTATGGGTGGGGGCGGTAGAATAACACCCACGGTATCCCCCTGCTTGTCGTAAGAAGTGACTAAAGAGGGCCCTAGGGGCTCTGAACTTTGGAGTGTGGATTGGCAACCACGGGGCTCTTACCTGAGTCCTGGAATTGCTTCCACTTATGCCAGGCTCCTCACTTTCACCTATCCTATCCGACCTCCCTTGGTCAAATCTTGTTTTCCCACCCCGCCGCTATTAGGTACCGAGGGCTAGGGAGTCCTTCATTTTTACGCCGTTCGTGGCCCTTCTCTTTCATTGGCTGATATCTTCATTTTTCCGTTTTTTTCTCTCTGGTTAGTGTTATATAGAGGATGGTTGCCTAATTGTACTTCCTCTTAAAACAATAACCACCACTGCATCTCGATCACTGCAGTGATGCATGAATTTGAAATGGAGGCAGAAAATAATGAAAGAAAGAGGGCAAAATTCCACCTCGTTTTCAATTTATGTTCATTGCAGTTTACAATTGAACGAGACTGTTTCACTTCCCTGTCAAGTGTGTTTGCTCTCTTGCTTCACGGTGGCGTATGCATGCTACATGAGCTATCCGCATTTGTCAGGCCAGCCCGGCTCGACGGGCTTAGTCTCTCTGTTCTAAGGAGCAAAATGGATGAACACTCCATATTTCTTCGAATCCAAAATGATGATCTTTCCTCAGAATTTTGTATTAAAAATAAGGGTCTTGCCCCCCGCCTCCCGGCAGCTACCGTGGAAATCATGCTGTTTCATGCCCCCTCCCCCTTCCCCTTCTGCAAACCTCATGGACCTTCAAGACATGTCTCTGTTATACATCATAAGCCGCTGAAGCTGGCAAGAGAGACCTGTGCTCGTACCCGATGCTTAGTAGGCATTGAGGGCAGGAATATTTTTGTGATGGATCATCTTATTGTAGAGAACAAGTATTACTGGCAGGTTTTCAATGACTTTTCATCCTCGTTATGTTCTCAGTTTTAAGATAATGGTAAGTAAGTATGTAGAAATTGCAAATAATTGTGCAGCCACAAGTAAACACGGCATAACTGAAGCTAATGTTCAGCACTGGCATATATGCAAATAGCTTAAAAAATGCCTGATATATAAGAAGAGCATTCAGTGTGCCACAAGGCCACTTCAAAGAAATTTTGGGATGAAATCGTGAACTGTGTGTGGAAAAACCTAAGAGATGTGATAAGGAGGAGGGCTCATAAGTGGTTGCAGCAAAGAGGAATTCTGAAAATTTTCTAACAGGCAAGATTGGTGCTATTGTTAATGGCATTACATAGTCCATGCACAGTACCTGCTAGAAGTATATGAAAAAAACTTACCAATGATCCGTTGTAAAGCTGCAGAAGCAACATTCGTATTTGATTGAGAAGATTGGCAAAACTGACAAGACAGAGATTTATTTTGATATAGGTTCACAATATTTGCATGTGTTTTTCTTATACTAAAATTGTTATTAGTTATACATAAGATTATGACTTAATAAAGATTCTTTTAAGCCCAATGTAAATTCTCTAAAGGAAAAAGTGGAAGTCTTCTGGGGTTCAGAGAAGTGTGATACATGACAAAGAGCAGTTCAGCTCTCAGTTGTGTTAATGGCCATAATTAAGGTTTGCATTCTTCTTCTGGTGCCGTCTCCTCGCAGAAGGTTCACGACCATCATGGAGTAAATGTTGCTATATCGTGCGTGGATGTCGAACCACTGTCAGATGTTCAGCATCCAGAATAATCTTTCTCCACCTACATCCATGTTTCCCTTCTTGTATCAGATGTTTTGTCATTTTGGAAAACATGACCAAAAGAGGCAGCTTTCTTGCATTTTACGAAGAGTATGACTTCACCTGATTTCCAGACACTGTGCTGTAGTTATTTGTTGGTTACATGTCCACGAGCAGGTTCTTGATCATTCTGCGATGCATTCTCTTTTCCAAGCCCCGTGGTTGGTTCATTGACGATGCCATTAGGGTCCAGCCTTTGACACAATTCACCGGTATGTTTTGATGCTCATTATCAGAATGTTGGCCAGCAGGTGAAGGGGTACAATTTCTAATCGCTGGATTGCGTGTCAAAAGCATGCAGTGTTCTCCCCAGAAATTTTGCATCAGCTAGGTGGCAGAAATGAGTAGCCAGGTGGGGAAAACTAGGTATGTACAAATGAAAATGATCAAATTTCAATATTTTCCCCTCGGGGCATTAACAGTAATATCGAGGGGCCAATGACCTTAGATGTTAGGCCTCTTTAAACAACAAGCAACAGTAATATCAGACAGGTAAACTTAACTGCAAAATTGAACTATTTTAGTATTGTTATGACGAACAAGACATATCGGAATGTTTAGAAGTTCTAGTGTTCTACTGCTCGTTTATAATCATGTAACACTGGAGCTTACCAATCTGTTGCTATGGAGTGCCATACGGGTTTGTGACATGTGGAATCGTGTGTTCTCATGTCCACACTAATCCAGGGACCACTCACACAAACTACTTGATAGTCGAGCAAAACATTCATACTCTGATGCAATTAAGCTGACAGTATTGAAGATTTATCATTTGTATAAACAGTTTCACAATATTTAAATATTGGTTTGTGTATTAACAAAGTGTACTAGCACGTACTGTATCTGGGTAATGTTAGCCAGGCGGTCTGTAAAATCTTCATTAAAAATGTTCTAGGGAGAACACTTAGGCTGGATTCAATTCCAAATCCCCCAACAGTGCTCATAAGGAGTAAGGGCATGTGACACTGTTGACACAGATGGGGATGTTAAGTCTTGAGTAGACCCTTTGCTGTTATTTGACAGGAGTAGGCTATGAGCAAACACAAGGTTTCATCCTGTGCCTTCTTCATTATTAATATTATCATCATCGTCATCACCATCTCACACACAGCCTATGGGTGTCAGATTAGTGATCGGTAGTCTGAGACGGGGTCTCGAGATTTCTCGAGACTAGTGCAAACCCTGTTTCTTGTGAGAAATTTCAAGGGGTCTCGAGCGTTGTCAATCAAATCAATCAATACTGATATGTGTTTAGGGCAGTCATCTAGGTGGCAGATTCCCATCTGTTATTTTCATAGCCTTTATAAATGATTGCAAAGAAATTGGAAATTTATTGAACATCTCTCTTGGTAAGTTATTCCACTCCCTAACTCCCTAACTCCCCTTCCTATAAACGAATATTTGCCCCAATTTGTCCTCTTGAATTCCAACTTTATCTTCATATGATCTTTCCTACTTGTAAAGACACCAGTCAAACTTATTCGTCTACTAACGTGATTCCATGCCATCTCTCCACTGACAGCTCGGAACATATCTCTTATGATATAGATGTTAATTCCCTATGGGAATTGATACTACATATTACATATACATACATATTACATAGCACTTGGTCGAGCAGCTCTCCTTTCTCCCAAGTCTTCCCAGCCCTAACTTTGCAACATTTTTCTAACGCTACTCTTTTGTCGGTAATCATCCATTTTTTCCAGTTCTTGAATCAAGTATTCCTGGTGAGGGTCCCATATACTGGAACAACACTAGTTGGGGTCTTACCAGAGATTTATATGCCCTCCTTTACATCCTTTCTACAACCCCTAAATACCCTCATAACCATGTGCAAAGTTCTGTACCCTTTATTTAAATCCCATTTATGTGATTGTCCCAATGAAGATCTTTCCTTATATTAACACCTAGGTACTTAACAATGATTCCCAAAAATAACATTCATCCCATCAACGCAGTAATTAAAACTGAGAGGACTTTGCCTATCAGTGAAACTCACAACCTGACTTGACACCGTTTATCATCATACCATTGCCTACTGCCCATCTCCTGCTATATCTTGCTGGAATCCTACTAGTTGAGCTTCTGTGGAATAACCTTTCCTAAACCTGAACTTCTCCCTGCATTGTGCTGCAAATAAGTGTCAACAAGCAACTAGAGTGTTCCTTTCTACTGAGGTCTGTTTTGACGCAGTATAAAATAATTATAAAGTATTTGCATTCTGGCAATATATGCAACCGTAAGTACACAATGAATAGGCAAAGTACAGAAACTCACTATTTATCAGACCCTACATTCACTATCCATTTGACCAGTGCTTGTGTTTACCAACATTATGGTGCTGAAGGAAATAATTTCTTACAATGTTAAGATTATTCACGTCATAATTAGGTACTTTAGTATATGACAGTGCAATGTGTTATTGTGTTTATTTGTACGCGACAACTTTAAGACTATGTCCGAAATGCAACATAAGTCGTGGATGTGGTATTATTTTGGAGAGATACCACATAGCACAGTCCACTGTGTTGTTTGTTCAAAAGAAGTTACATCAGCAAAAATTCTTCTGGGATGATCCAGCACTTAAAAACACATACCGTTAATATCGCTGAAGGGGAATCGTTACAGACAACCCCTCCGACCCGGTCCGCACTGCAAGAAGCTACCCTGTCGACAACAATTGCGAGATATCCAGCTTGGTGTACATCCTATCCACAGTTATTAACCAATTATATAGGGTTATCCAGCTAAGATGTCACCTCAAGGAACTCATGAACTGCTTAACATACTAACTGACATTCTGTTAATGGTATTAAGGGGCTCATAGTTGAACATGCAGTACATTTCTGGGTTTTCGACGAAATTTATCAGTACACACGTTTCCATATGAGATGGTTATGTCACACAATAACTGCTGATAGTACACTATTAAGCTTACGCTCGTAGTTACTGAGACATCGCACAGGTCGCAGCACAGGAGAATCTGTCTCAAGCAAGAGCATTGCCCATCACTATGTCAAATAGCCAAACATGTCCTCGAACACTTCTGGCACTAAAAGCCATACTGTAAATAAATAATACAAGTTTACAAACACATGTTGCATTGCTGATTCTGGCTTTGATTTCTCCATCCAGATGCCATCCTAGGTACTTGAAATATGTGGGTGTTTTTCCAGAGTGACTTACCGATAGTTAATAGTTGCTATTTTTGCTGCTGCAATTACAAGAATCTTACATTTACTGTAATTCAGAAAAATCAAGAGGCAAAAGAGCTGAAAATGTGACTGCCCTGCTCTCTGGATAAGTATATTGACTACAAAGGTGGACATGAATTTCCCAGAAGGAAACCATAATTTAATTTAATAGATTAAAAATGTTAAAAAACATTCAAGTCTCATATATATGGCAGTTTTTGTTATCATTTGAAATTGATTTTCTGATCACTTGATGGAATTGTTTTCATCTGTTTGGTGATTGAATTGTCTGTACAGACATTTGCAGGTTACAAATTGAAGTATGTATTACAAATTCACTTAATAATGCACATTGAATTCTGCCAGTTACGTCTTCAACAGATTAAAATAGACACATCTTTAGAAGACTGTTGTCTAGGATGATAATGTATCTCCACCTTTGAGATCAAACCTGATTCTCCTGCTCTTTGGACAAAAGTCTTCTGCATAAGAATGACACTATGTACTTTGATGTGTGAATAAAACTGCAAATCTATATAATACTTGTGATTTGCATGTTACTGAACATCATTTCAGGTTGCTTGCAGCATACAAGAGAACTGATACTGTCATGGGCGCCCACAAGGGGGGGCGCTTGCCCCCCCCCCCCTGGAATTCTAAAATGGTTGATGTTCAATTGTTTAATATCATACCAGATTATTTCATAAACTAAACTTACTGACAGTCATCTAGGAACTGTTATAAGCAGAAATTTCTGTAAACAATTTAATGTTGCTGACGTTATATTGGTTTTTATAATCAAGAAAATTGTTAATGTGCCCCCCTCCCCCTGGAAAAGATCCTGCAGGCGCCCATGGATACTGTGTTGTTTTCACGTCTGTGTAACTGGCAGTTTCTATGGCTAGTACTTGCACAGCACTCCAGAATTAAGTCAAAATTTTCAGGTTTCCCATAAAGGGGCCATTGGCCTGTATGTCCTCTTTCCAAAAATTCCCTTCTAATCCATTTTATTCTTGGGTCTAGAATATAGTTATTAATATTATTACGTACATGGCAATTCTTGTTCTCATATACATTTCTACTTTAGTAAGAATCATCTTTTGTATTTGAATCTTTTATTTTTATATTTATCTTTGCAATTACTCAGTATATTTATGTAACCTGTTTACATGTTTATCTGTAGTAAAGATTAAAATTATCATGAAACATTCATTTTTATTTCTCCTCTTCCTGACTATAATAGGAACTTCATTATCTGGCAGGGGTCAGGACCAAAGCAGTGACAGATATTGTGACGTACCCACTCGGCCCCACTTATGCCATAAGCTCACCATATGTAGACTGTTGTCATGAAGCCGATGATCGATGGATCTCTCGTACCGGCTGCCTCATCTGTTGTTGGATTCCAGTCCTACTTATGCTTTTCCTGCATTTAACACTTCCTGCTGTATTCCTTACATAAAGTCGTAATGAGTCCTAATTTTAAATGCAAAACCGCCATGGGTTATGTTCATGGAGAGAATACACTTGTATGCTTCCGTATTACGGAACAATAGTTAGCTAAATTCATAATAAAAGCTCTCCTCCCCTATACTAGTCAAAACCGGTCTCCCGTTGACTACCTCTCGTCATTGAGATAACAAGTCCCAATGAGAGTAACTTTTGAGTAGTATCCTACGGTACTACTTTAGATGCGAAGTGAACTAAGTTAAAATCATCTCCGATGTGCAGACGTAGAATAGTAGTAAGAGTGTCTCAGTGTCTAAGAGTGAGAATAAGAATGAGAATACGAGTAACAATCTGCTTACGAGTAAGAATAAGAATGTCCTCTCCAGCTCTTGTCTTCGAAGTATATCGGTTGAAAAGTTTCCTTCCATCAGCCATATCACATGGTCCAGTAAGATTCGAGGTCTCATCCCTTCTATGTATTGAAGTGAATCCATCACGTTACTTCATTACGTTCATTCACATAGACTGAAATAAAGCGTCGGGTAGCGAAGTTCGAAAAGTGGGCGTTCATAATGTTTCAACTGTCTCTTCTTACGGTGGAGAGGGTAAGATCTCTCGTAACCTTGATGACGTTCTTTTCCTGGAAATGGGCTGAAATTAGCCTGCTGACTGGTCACCTCACAACGGCTATTGGAAAATTTACTGCAAGCTATTAATATGAATGATGTTGAAATACTTTACCCAATTATTTGTTCGTTCAGGATACGTTATAGCCGCGATACAAAGAAATGAAATGGATGATAAAAAGCCTATATATATATATATATATATATATATATATATATATGTATAAATTTAAAAATGACCTATCAGTGATTAAATATATACATCTTATCAATGAATTATATAGTTCAATAATTGAAAACATGCAGTGATGTCCCAAACATCACATTCGCCCCTCTGAGCCTGAAACAAGTAGCACTTCCGTTGATAGCTCACACCTACACTTTGCCACTTATGTTTCACATGTTTTTAAAGCAGCTTTACATTCACACATTTTACAACACAATATTTTACAAAATTACATCTTGATGATTCCACCTAGAACTTAATTACAACAGAAAATATTTAACACTTCAAAATTTCCTTTAAAAAACACAATATTATAATTTAGCGAATTTCTGATGTCTCACTTTCTCAAATGTTCGTCATCTCTTGTTGATTTCATGAATCCAGTGTATGCAACACTTGACAATTCAATTTAGATCTGTACAAAATTTACACAAACAAAATATATCGTATTACTCTTTCAAGTGTTTAATACGTTCTTGCTGTATGACTATCACTTCACACACGCCAATACATTCACGTGGTTTTAGCCTAGGGTAAAAGTTTTTATGAAGACATAATATAGTCTACGGGGAATTTACAAATCTTAAACTGCAATATTAATTATCCTCGATATATTAAATCAGTACTAGATTACCCATACATCGCATTACATAAAGAGAACAGACGTAACCTTGGTAATGAACCCGTGTCAATCGTATAAACACACATCGTGTAGCAAGCAAAACAGAACTTGGGAAACTCCACCTTCCAGAGAGCGGTCACTCCACGCTGCGACAGGTGTATATTATATAAGAGATAAGTGTGGCCTGGCCCACTGACCTATATTCCAGCTCTATGGAAAATCCACCGGACTTGTAATATATTTACGGAGACTCCTAATGTTGTACGAACCCAGTAAAATGCAATCGCCGTCAGATAATTTATAAGCACAAGGTCCTAGTTTCTTATGTATACGATAAGGTCCTTGATATAAAAGGAAAAACTTTTTTGTGACTTTATCTTCACTGTTAGATAACATGGGAACTCTCAAAAGAACAAGGTCTCCTACCTCAACATCCAGTACCTTACGTTTTTGCTGCTTCTTTCGAAGGTTGCCAGCTTTTACTAGGTTTTCTCAGGCCAGTCTAACATAAAATTCAGCATTACGCTGTGGCACCTCAGTAATACCCAATACGCTCACCAATTCATTTTGTGGCTTAGTACCGAAATGAACTTGCAAAGGTGTCAATCTGGTGCTCTCGTGCTGTACGGCATTGATCCATGTCTGAATAAGGGATAATTGCGCTGCCCAAGCGGAATGCCTCTCGTGTACTAGTGACCTAAACATGCGCGCCAGTTCCTTCATCACCCGTTCACACATGTTCCCCTGAGGATTTCTGATGGAGTAATACCTAATTCACTAATTACGGCTTTCCACTTCTTCGATGTAAATTGTGGTCCACTGTCTGACAGTATTCTCTGAGGAGTACCTAATTCAGGGACATACATCTCTTGGATTATACGACTACAGGATGTTCCTGTTGCTTTCCTCATAGGGTATAATTTGACCAATTTGGAAAAAGCTTCTATCAAAACAAAAATATATTGAAAGCCGTATTGCCCTTTTACAATGGGACCGAATGGGTCGATACACACCAAGTGACCAGATTTTTCTGCAATTACTGCCTGACGAGGTCCCTCTAAATAACGGTTCGGTATCTTACTTCTCTGACAGATCACAAGTGGCAAGAACCTTTCTGATTTCTCTTCCCATCTTGTCCCAGATAAAATTTTGTTGGATTTCAAACAAAACCTTATTAGCACCATAATGCCCTAATTTCCTGTGGATGAACCAAATTAATTCCACACGTAGCGATTTGGGTACACAAATAGCCTATTTATGTTCGCTACATTTTCTAGCTACCGGGCGAGTTGGCCGTGCGCGTAGAGGCGCGCGGCTGTGAGCTTGCATCCGGGAGATAGTAGGTTCGAATCCCACTATCGGCAGCCTTGAAAATGGTTTTCCGTGGTTTCCCATTTTCACACCAGGCAAATGCTGGGGCTGTACCTTAATTAAGGCCACGGCCGCTTCCTTCCAACTCCTAGGCCTTTCCTATCCCATCGTCGCCATAAGACCTATCTGTGTCGGCGCGACGTAAAGCCCCTAGCAAAAAAAAAAAAACATTTTCTAGCTAGAAATCCGTCTAACAATTTAAGAAAGTGTCTACCGCGAGTCACAGTAACCTGCTCACCTCCCTGAAGTACAGACAAAGGTTCCCTCCATTCTTCGTCCACAGACTGTTCCACCAACAGGTTGCGTAATCTGTTTAGAGCAGGTTTATTGTCCTTACTAAGGCATGCACAAATTAAAATGCCTTCCTGTGTTTTCAGGAAACTTCCTTCATCACACAATTTCTGATCTCTGGACAATAGATCAGCAAGGACATTGTCTTTTCCTTTTATATGCACTACAGAAAAATCGTACTCCTGTAAGCCCAGTATCCACCTACTAACCCTATTGGATGATAGCTTACATGTAAGTATAAATGAAAGAGCATGATGATCAGTCCTAATCTCAAATTTTACACCTAAAACATACATTCTAAATTTAGGTACTTAAGGAATACACAATAGCTAGGAATTCAAGCTCGGTAATGGAATACCGTTTCTCCGGTCCACGTAAACCTCTAGACGCTAATGACACAATTCCTAAGTCTCCGTTGTCATCCTCTTGACATAATACTCCAGCCAGACCATAGTGAGATGCGTCACATATTTCTTATTTGCCACGGGGTACTTAAGAACAACCGCTTGCCTGAAACCTTCTTTTAAATCATTAAAAGCTTTGTGGTGACCTGTCCATCTGCACTTACTGCCGGCTTTTAACAAGTCTCTAAACGGCTCAAGTAAGTTTGCAAATCTTAGTACAAAGCGTCTAAAGAAATTGCATACTCCAATATACGACCTTAATTCCTTGATATTTCTAGGTGTACTGGTATTCAATATCTTATCAATCCTAGTACTCTCAGGCGTAACCCTTATCGTAGATACACGGTGTCTCAAAAATGTAACCTCCTGTCTACCAAAAACACACTTGTCTAACTTCAAAGTAAAACTAGCACGCTCTAACTTAGTAAACACTTTCTCTAAGTGATACAAGTGCTCTTCGAAGGTCCTAGACGCAATCACCAGATCATCAATATAAACCGTGGCGAAATCACCTGTATCATCACCTAATGCAATATTTAATGCTCTAATTAAGGCTGCAGAATTTGTCTTCGTCCCGTAGGAACGCGCTTAAACTGATACAGGCTGTACTTATGACTAAATGCTACTCTCAAAGGAATCTGCCAAAAACTACTTCTTAAATCAACAGATGAAAACCATTTTTTTACCCTGAAAGCCCTGAATTAACTCTTCAATTGTCAGCGATTTTAACTGGTCAGCACAAATACGCCTATTCATATTTCGCGCGTCAATGCAAAGTCTGACGCTCCCATCAGTCTTAGGCACAACGATTAAAGAATTTAAATACTGGCTATTTGACACTTCAATAATCCCATCGGCTAACATAGCTTGTATTTGATCGTCAACTGCCTTGATATATTTGTGTGGGATAGCAAACCGTGGCCTGCTGAAAGGACTGTCATCCAGCACTGAAAAAGAATGTTCATAAACATGTGTTTACCGGGTTTCTTAGAAAAAATCTCAGCGTGTTCACATAACACTGCCAACAATTCGTCCCTGTGGACGTCCTCTAATTTACTGTTACTCGCAGCTTCAAATAAGGCATCCTGATCCTCTTTCAACCACAACTGGCATAAATTAAACCCCTCACTGGGTTTCTCCTCATATCTAGAAACCTCAATAACACTCCACATAGCACAAACATTCGTTTTCCTCTGAATTTCATTTTTCAGTTCGAGTTTGACATACTTATTATCCCACTTCAGATTTACCATTGCATGATTGTAATCTAACTGAGCCGGTTTCAAAGTCAACCAGTCACATCCCATGATGAGATCAAATACCAGGTGAGGAATAACCAAACATACCTGTACAGAAATTAAACCCTCTATACAAATCGGCACCGCAACCTGCTTGCAGATTTGTTTCGACTTTTTACCAACAGCTGTAATAATTAATGTAGTCTTAGCAGGCATCTCTTCCATCATAATACCCTGTTTAATTAAAGAGTCATACCATTCTGAATTAATACATGATTTCTGACTTCCTGTATCAATTAACGCATTAACATACGCCCCCCAAACTTCTAATTGAACCACAGGATTAACCACTTCATCACCCGAATCTAAATAATTATGATCTGGTTCACACATAAGATCTTCCTCAACATCTAGGTCATATGGCAATGGTTTCATAACACAATTCCTGACTACTTCCTGGTAAGGCTGGAATTCTGACCCATCATTACAGCCTGCATTTAGTTTAAAGGTTGCGATCGTGTACCTACACTTGGCTCGTTAGTAACTTGTCCTCTGACTTGTTGGGCATTCCCCGTTCTGTTTTCAGGTGCTCCACCCCTACCGTTATTCCTTGGCTGAAACTGATTACGATTCTCGTAGTTCGGCTGTCTCCTATTGTCCCTTGGTTCACTATGAGGAACAAGATTATGTGAGTTTCCTGTTCTATGCTCAATGTTTCCTAATGCATCAAAACTCCCTAATAACTGCTCCATTTCCTGAATAGTTTTAATACTTTGCATACACGCTGCTTCGCGTACCCTGTCTGGAAAATGTCGTAACAATAATCTGACTACATCTGAATCAGCGGTGATTCCGTCTAAATTCTGGCAAATCATAACATGTGACAAGAAATACTCAGTCATAGAGACGCCTTCATTATGTTTGAATTTCCAAAATACTACCCTTCCTCTTTCACGGCTTTGAACGTTTTCTTTCCAGTATTTGTCTGTGAACTTCGTCTTAAATTCCTTCAGACTTTTCATGTTACTTTTATACACTGAAAACTAGGAACGCGTCTCTCCCACAAAAGCATGATCAATAATGTCGATCGCCTGTTCCCAGTCCATAAACCCTTCCTCAAACCGTTTCCCAAACCGTTTTTCTAATATTTTAAGAAATTCTAGTGGGTTAGTTTGTTTCCCATTGAACTTCGGTAATTCGATTTCCTTACTGTAAATCCCTCCATGACTTTGCTTCTCAGTGTTACCTTGTCTTTCTCTTACTTCTCGTCGTATGCGTGCTTCTGCCTTCGCTATGCGGTTATCTACATCTATATCTCTTCTTTCAATTTCATTCACTACAGTGATTTGTTTTTCTTTCAACGTCTTAATTTCCACTGTTTTGCCTTCTACCATCGCAAACTTTTCTCTTTGTTCCCTAGTGTTGTCTTCTATTATACACTTAACCGTATCGATCATGTTTTGTACCTGATCTTTAAACTCTTTTATTTATTCCTTTTGGGTCTCAACTTTATTATTAATACTTGTCACCTGTGTCTCTAACTCCTTTCTGGTGTTGTTGCTTTCTTTTTCCATTAATCCCAACAACTCACTCCTCTGCTCTACAAATTTCTCATCTACCTCTTGTTTGTTTTGCTTAGTTGTCTCTTTCTGTTCCTCTATATGCTTGTTAAATCTTTCATTTTGTTTAAATAATTCTTGTAACTGTTTGCTATGCTCGTCCATCCTTTTATTAGCTTCGACCTTGTGTTCATTCGATGCCTTACTTAATTCTCGTTTAGTTCGTTCTACTTCATTTTTAATTTCTCCTTTAGATTGTTCCAGTTCCTTTTTATTTCAGATTCATTTTGTTCCATTTCATTTTTTATTTCAGATTTATTTTGTTCCATTTCATTTTTTATTTCAGAGTTATTTTGTTCCATTTCATTTTTGTTTCAGATTTACTATCCTCTATCTTACTTAACATTAACTGCATCATCTCAAGTAACTGATTATTATTACCGGTACTCTCAATGTTAGGGCTAACCTCCGCCTCGCCTCCCATCGTACTATCGTCTGAATCTAACGTAACTTCGTCATTCCTGCTCTTATTCCCTTCGCTATCTTCGCTCCTAATATCAGTTTCCTCCTCTACACATTTATCTACCTCTTCCTTAGAATTACTTAAAGTACTACCATTCTGCACGTGCCCACTACGCAGCGTCATGTCTTTCTCTTCTTGCTCAGCCATGCTACTCCCAAAATCAAACACACAAGAAAAATATACTGTGGATACGCAACAGTTACTACCAAACTACTGATTCTAGCCGTCCTATACAAATACTTAATGATTTACGAGCCCCACGTTGGGCGCCAATATGTGACGTACCCACTCGGTCCACGTCGGGAAGGGCATCTGACAGTAAAATTGAGGTTATCCCTCTTCGAGATGGCGACTGTGAGGTTAGGCTTGCTCTCTTATGCAAAAACCACGTCGGGGAGGCTAACTGACCGTAAAACTGAGGTTAGGCCCCACTAATATGGCGGCTGTGAGGTTTGGCTCGCTCTCTTAAGGCAAAATCCACGTCGGAAAGGGCATCTAGCCTAAAACTGAGGTTAGATCCCTCCAAGATCGCGGCTGTGAGGTTAGGCTTTCTCTCTTTTGCAAAATCTGCGAATCGGCTTAGTCATACTACTATACTACGGGTCAATGACCTTGGGTCCAGAACTCGCCTAGGTATACTACTAGGGATCAATGACCTCGGGTGCAGACTCAGCAAAAGAAATGCTGATGCATGTGATTTAGAACTCACCTAACTCCTCTATTTATAATCATACAGTGTTATTTAAAGTAAATAGCTGTTTACACTGTGCTTGAAGATTTTCACATAAACAGAATTCTTTATTGCTGACAGTCTGGGATAAAATACATACTATAATTTAATAATTTCGTGTGGCTATTTCTAGCCGAGTGCAGCCCTTGTAAGGCAGACCCTCCGATGATGGTGGGCGGCATCTGCCATGTGAAGGTAACTGCGTGTTATTGTGGTGGAGGATAGTGTTATGTGTGGTGTGTGAGTTGCAGGGATGTTGGGGACCGCACAAACACCCATTCCCCGGTCCAATGGAATTAACCAATGAAGATTAAAATCCTCGATCCGGCCGGGAATTGTATCCGGGACCCTCTGAACTGAAAGTCAGTACGCTGACCATTCAGCCAACGAATCGGATGGATAAAATACATGATTCCATATTTTGTTGAATGAACAGGACCTAGCAGGTATTGTGTGAGTATAAAGTACCATAGTATTAATTTTTAAAGGGTTACTGAACATATTATGTACATATAATAAAACAAATAAGTAATGAATATTCAGTGTAAATACATTTTGAGAAAGTGATTCAATTGAAACCACAAAGAGTTTTAAGAAACTTATTTTGTAAAACATGCAACTCCGTGATTAAATGTGATGAACAATGACCCAGTCGATCAGTTTACTCTGAAATATTGCTGCTTTCATTAAATAAGTGGAATATATTGTTTAATTCTGAACACGCCAATTAGGAACCAGATTTTTTGAATTCATCTGAAAGGTCTAATTTAAATTACTAGACCTAGAAATTTAGTTCTATCAGTAAGCCTATAATATACAGGTGAACCATGTAAGGGTATAGGATAAGGTACTTTGATGATAACTGATTAGTAACTAAAACTTGACCTTGGACCAATAAATGGCCCAATAGATCGTCCAAGGATCAGTGTTTTAGTTAGTAATCTGTTATCATCAAATTACTCTATCCTATACTTGGACCATTTGTTGATAATTTTTTTTTAACTTTTCAGGCTGCATATGATGTTGGAACTGAAATATGCCTTTACTTGTTAGGAGCGTCAGCAAACAGACTTAACCGACCTGATAATTTACACATATACACCAGAAAAAGGGTAAAGGTCCCAGGACAGGATCCTGTAGATCGGGGTTTCCCAAACGTTTTGTCTCTGAGGCCCCTTGAGCATATCACATGCATGTCTAAGGACCCCTTAACCACATAAGATAATACTCTATTCGGTAAGCAGAAAACAGAATTTTATAATGATGCCCTTTGAATATAATGATATCCTTTGAGAGTTTAATTTAACTTCAGTTACATAAAGATGTTTTATACCCTCCTCAGTCCGTATGTAGCATATGCTCTACATGTGACTTTGTTTACTTTCAATAATACAAAACAATTTAAAGAAAAAATAATACTGGTAGGAAAGTCAACTTTGAGTCCTGATGTAGCATATATGCTACACGTCATGAAACAACTTCGTGAAGCATATTAATTTTCTTTGGTGATTTTTTAAAGTTATTTGAGCAAAATATAACCCATTGAATGCAAAAACAGGTTCGGGACTGAAGAGGATACATACACAGAAATTATGACACAGTGTAACACTTGGCTAATAATCACAATACTCTGGATCCGGAAACTTACTTGAAAACAATTCACTTGCTGCAGTTGTTGGATCAGTGTAACTGATGGCGCTGTTTTCCAAGCGTAGTCACTCGAACCGAAGATCAGCCTCTACATTAGCTCTGTTTCTGTACTTCCTTTTCACTTTTGTGAGAGTAGAAAAGGTACATTCACACAGGTATGTTGTCATGAATGGCATTAAACGCACTATTTCCTTTCTAAAAATGGTAGGCAATAGGGGAAGTCATGGAGACAAAAGTCGATCAGAAACGTAGAATTGTGATACATTCATGGAACTTCCTGGACCTAAACATGCCACGTTATCTGATTCTCTACTCATAATACTTATTGTTCAGGCGTCTCCGAAGACCGTAAAAGTAGTTAGTGGGACGTAAAACAAATAACATTATTATTATTATTACTTATTGTTCACTTTCTCTCTGCCAAGATACTTCGGCTAGTTGATCTTCCTGATCCACGAAATTTTCTCAACCAGAGGCGGAAAATATAGTCTGATTGCAGATACTAGCAATTCCAAGTATCTCACAATTACATCACTTACACTGCCCTGTGGTATTTCTTCTTTTCCGCTGCTAACTTGTACCATCTATCGGCCAACTTAAGTATGTATGTAAGTTATACAACAGTGAAGACATAGTTACTAAATTTACTATAATGGTCTATGAATTGTGTGTGTACAATAACATTTCGCTCTTGGATTCTCGTCGCGACCCACGACGGGCCCGCGGACCACCGTATTTGATGCATTTTCTGGCCCTGGTTATATTCTGAATATTGATGAACTGATATCTATCTACTAAATAATTGTAGGCTAACTCCTCTTATGCCAGCAGCTTCTAACTTGTTCTGTAGAATAGAGTGGTCAACTTTATTCAGCTCTTTGCAACACCATCTGAGTCGAGGGCTTTCTGTATATTAGCTGCAATATCAAAGGCAGCTTTACCCATATCATACTTCAATGTATTTTTCACTTTCTCTCTGCCAAGATACTTTTCTTGAAATCGATACTATTTGGAATAAAATCGCGTCCGCGCGCGGATGAAAATTTTCGTAGTGTGGTCGCATTTTCCTTAATAACTTCTACTCATATATTTTATAGCCATTAATAAACTGAGGGGAGCCTCCATGATTCAGCCGGCAGCGTGTCGGCCTCTCACCCCTGGGTTCCGTGGTTCAAATCCCGGTCACTCCATGTGAGATTTGTGCTGGACAAAGCGGAGGCGGGACAGGTTTTTCTCCGGGTACTTCGGTTTTCCCTGTCATCTTTCATTCCAACAACACTCTCCAATATCATTTCATTTCATCTGTCCGTCATTAATCATTGCCCCAGAGGAGTGCGACAGGCCTCGGCAGCCGGCACAATTCCTGTCCTTGCCGCAAGATGGGGGCTTCATTCATTCCATCCTTGACCCGGTCAATGACTGGAAAACAGGCTGTAGGTTTTTTTTTGTATTAACTGAGGGTAGTTCTAAATGAAATGTTTGGATTTGTTTGACTCAGTCCAATTCACCGTTGCCAAATATAATATTTAACTGCCATTCGAGGTTGAAACCTGAGCCTATAAAATCAATTCAGAGGTTAATTCTGAGTGAAATTGCATAAACTTGATGTTCGATGACGTGTGTTCAGTTAATAAGATTTTAAAATTAAAATCTGATAAATTGGAAATACGACAGAAATTGGTCAAAATGTTCATCTTCCTCAAAGACTATGAGGTTACTAGTCCGAATCTACCCAAAATTGTGAAATACAGATCGTGTTTATCTCGAACATCAGCTTGTGTAGAAGTAGTCTTGAATTTTATGACCTAACTAGCAGTTACCCGCGGCTTCGTTCGCGTGGATTTCGTAATTTGATAAAAAATAATCGTTCCTCGGTACTGTACTAAGACGTTATCTGAAAATCCCCGAAGTATAAACACTCGCCAAAAAATTGAATTTCATTTACCCCAGAAAGTCTTTGTAAACCACCTTTTTGGTATTGCCTTTTGGAGCTAAGGTGACCATGCGACATCTAACTGAACATATCTAACAAAAATACCTATTCCTTTATTTTTGAAAGAAATTCCAAATACCTATTTCCACGTCTGTATCATCTTCAGTTTTTGAGATATAAGTATTTCCATAAAAATAATTCAACCCCTTTATCAATTCCTTCCCTCACCCTCACCTAAGTAGATTTTCCGAAAACAAAAAGGACATTTTTCTTTATTTTCGAAGGAGATTCCAAATACCTATTCCCACGTCTGTAACATCTTCATTTTTTGAGATATAAGTGTACCGGGCGGTACACCTCCACGCCGCGAATTCAAATATTGCGCCAGTTGAAACCTCTCTACAGGAGAAACTCTGAACTTTAAAATCTGTATTAAATCAAAAGTTTCTCGGAAGATGTCTCTACTGTAAATTTTGAAGTGTTCTGAACTATGTCTATTTCGATTTGTATTTGTTTGCTCTGTAGCAAGAAGTGTGGACATTCTCTTCTAGATGGCACTACTTAAGAACTATAATTGTGCACCCGAGTGCGAAGTGAAGGAACTTTTTTTTGAAGAAATTTGGTATTCATAAGTTTGTTCTTTGTTAAATTTTTTCAGTCATTCCTTTGGTTGGCAGTATAACCCTTCTCTTTCCGCCAGTTTTGAATTTAACCAATCAGTAATTTCTGTAAGTAATTTTCCTCCAATCATAGCTTTCTTCCTCAGGTTTCCATGTGTAATTCCTAGTCTACCAATAAAGTTGAAGGGGTGTGTCTTTTTCATTCTTGAAAGGTCTCGAATTTTCCACGAGGGTATAAAAACTGCTGATTTTCTTGTCTCCGGGCCACTTCAGTAACATCTTTCGCAGTGTGTGAACATATATAGCAGGGGGCGGGAAGCGCCTCTTTCTCCAAGCAGTAGTTCATCTACAAGGTAATGGCCTGTTAACATCTTCATTTCTTGCTAGCTCAGCAGTTTGCCTCTCGGGGAGACTTCGAAACCTTTTGTATGTAAATTACCCTTTTAAAATGTAAATTCTTTTCTGTCGATCTATAAATTACAAATCTGTAAAGCGGGGCTAGAGAGTGCTTCACCCTCTCGAACTCCCCTTCATTTTGAATTTGAGGTGACTATGTTTTCGTAACCGTTTTTCTCTTCCTTCTTAAAGTCTTAAACTTATTTGCCGACTAGTCACCTCCCTAGTATGGGATTAGCCCCTGTATAACTGGCCGAATGCCACCTAGGTTTTGAGAAGTTTCATGTAGGAGTGCAAGCTACGCCTCCAGTCAATTTGTCTTTTGGGCCATTTAATTAACCCAGAGTTTGTTTTCTTCATGTGAAGGCCCTGTAGGTTGGGTACAAGATACTCCTGTTTCACTGTATGTGTGCCTTAAGGGCAGTTAGGAATAAAGTTTGTTGTAGCCTTTGATAGGCTTGTAAAATTGAGAGCGGGTCTGCTCTTTTCCTCTTAACATTGTAATTAGGAGCAAGTGCTCCTCGTACTTAGGGGTTTTCTGCCCTTTAGCTATTGTGGTGGTGAGCTGAGAGGTCAGAAATTAATCTTGGGGCTCGAAGCCCAAATCTTGTAACAATTGTAATTTCTTAAATTGTTTTCCTGCTACTTGGTACCTGTTACTCTGTTGTTGTTATCTGTTGATTTTGAAAAGAAAATATAACCTTTGTTAAAGTTTTAAATTAACTTTAATTCTGTAGTTGAGACCTATTGCCGCCCGCACCTTCTTTCACCTCTAACTACCACGGATATCTCCGTAACAAGTGGTAGCAGAGCGTGGTTGAATGGGTCTCAATTTAGCCCCGTTTGATGGCTAAACATTGTTTTCGTTTCGAACTCTAACAATTTTCTCAGTTGCTGGATTTTTTTTATTTTTCTAAAAATTTTCTGTCATCATGTCCGGCTCTCGCGACGTCCTCCATCCCGGCTATTTGCGCAAGGATGAATCGATCTATGAATTAACGATTAGGAATGTTCAATCTGGAGGCACGGTTGCGATAGACACCAATAAGTTAAAAGATTCCCTTGATTTGTCTATTACCATCCCGACTTTGGGAGAAAAAGAGATCGATGACGCTCTCTCCAAGATCACTGATAATGCTACTGAGCTAGCATCTGTAGTTAGTTTTTTGAATAAGTGATCCATCTCCTAATCAACTCAAAAGGGTACAGGCCAGATTTTACCACTTTTCTAACAGGGTCTGTGATCTATTGTCCTTGAAGTTAAATGACCTTCAGGGTAAGGAAGCTAGTGCGGTTGCTGAAAACCTGTCTAAAATGTCTGGTAAAGTTAGCCATTTGTTATCTGGATCTGCTATTCCAAAAACCGACCAGCCTATGGTAGTAAATATCGTAAGTGGGGAGGATCCCTCTATGGAGGAAGGAGGTAGTACTGCGGAGGCTACCCAACGAACATCTGCCCCATTAGAAACTGTGTCCGATCGTCGCACGTCCATTCCACCCTTCGTGTTAAATAATGCTCCTTCTGAATCTGCTTCTCTGCCACTTAGGCCCCTTCCTACTACGTCCCCGGGTTTCAGCAGTTTGCCCCATCCTTTGGCAATGTTGCTCAGAGGTATTTCTAAGTTTTCTGTTAACTTTACCAGTGACGTAATTTCATTCTTAAGGTTTTTAGTTGAGTTTCAGGATCATGCCCTGGTTTTTTCTCTTTCTCCGTGTCAAATTTTGCAGATCATCTATCCCTATGCAATTGGTGTTCTCTCCGACAAGATAGTTAGAGCTATTGCTGAACAGTCATCCATAGAAGACTTCCATGCCCATCTGTTGGCAAATTTTATCCCCGCTCGAGCTAGGTCATCGCTCATTCAAAAGTACTACTACCGAGTACAAAGGTTGGATGAAAACCTGGAAGACTTCATACAAGATATCAAATTCTATACTAGGGTATTTGCCCTTCATTTTCCCCAAGATCAAATCGTTCAAGCCATTGTGGAAGGAATTTCACCCCCTTACAGATCATACTTGTGTTTTGCGTCGCGTCCGCAAACTTTTGCCGAGTTAGAGGCTATGGCTGTCTCAGCCGTAGGAGTTAGATACGCCGATACCTTGCGTGTCGCGAAAGAACCCCCTCCATCCTCTAGTAGTTTACGGCCTCCACCTCGCCGACCCGTCACACCCCGTAAATGTTACGCTTGCGGGTCGCCTGACCATCTTCGCAATAAATGTCCATTGATCAAATCTAGTAGGACAAATAATGGAGCAGGTTCATCCCAAGGCTGCTTTAAATGCGGCGCGTTTTCACATATTGCCAAAAACTGCCTTAATGCTAGCAGCACCCCCTCCTGCTCAACTTCTGGTGCAACTTCCACCAAGGCCAATAATAATAAGTGACTAGTGGCTTCGGCTGAGTCGGCTAACCCATCTTCCCGAGGCTCAGCCCCAAGTAAACGTGTCGAAAATTCAGGGAAAACTCAGTCTCCAAATGTATCTTTTGAAGGTCCTAAAGAATGTCTTAGGATTGCGGCGGATACCCCCGCACCTGTTCCATTTCTCAAAATTGAATTGAATAATGAGCCCGTAACTGCTCTTTTAGATTCTGGCAGTGTTTGTTCAATTATTTCGGCTGAGTGGTATTCCAAATTAAAATCTATTTGTAAACTTTCTGATCTTTGCTCGTCTTCGGTTCAATATGTTTCGGCTAATTCTTCTCCATTAGAAATTTTAGGTTCCTTAAAGGCCAAAATTCGTATTTCTAAATTTACTTGGAAGGCTAAACTATTGGTGGCAAAGCACTTGTATTATTATATTGGGAGCAGACTTCATGTCCTATACTGGTCTAGTGCTCGATCTTCAGAGCAAGTCGTGCACGTTCAAATTTGCTTCGAATTGTAAAATTCCCTTATTGAAATGTAGTTCTGGGTCATGTGCATCTATTTCGCCTACCCAGGATGAGATGTTGTTAGATCTTAGACATCTACCTGAGGAACAGGTTGATAGTATTCGTAAGCTGTGTCAGTCGTTTCCAGATGTTTTCTCTGATACTCTTGGCGTTACTGACCTTATCGAATATAAGATTGAGGTTACAGATTCGATCCCTGTGAGAATTCCACCGTATGGGCTATCTCCGCCCACAATGAAGGCTCTGAAAGAGATCATCGATCAAATGTTAAAAGATGGTATTATTCGGCCCTCGAAGTCGGCGTATTCATCGCCTATTTTCCTTGTCCCGAAACCCCAAGGTGGCTTCAGGCCTGTGATTGATTATAGGGCTCTCAATCGGAAGGTGGTGTTACAATCCGTGCCCCTTCCAGACCTTCATTCTTGTTTTTCATGGTTTCGTAAAGCGAAGTTCTTCACAATCTTGGACCTCAATCAAGCGTATAATCAGATCCCTCTAGCTGAAGAATCTAAACATCTGACTGCTTTTGCCACGGATTGGAACTTGTACGAATACAACCGCGTGCCTTTTGGGCTCCCCACGGGAGCAGCTGTACTCACTAGACTGCTAGACAGGGTCTTCTCCGACATCAAGTTTGAGTGCTTGTACCACTATCTTGATGATGTCGTCGTATTTTCGGAGACCTTCGAAGAACACCTAGATCATCTGAGAGAAGTTCTCAATCGCCTTCGTAAGGCTGGGGTAACTGTGAAGTTGTCCAAGGTCGCCTTCGCTAAGCCTTCCATGTCATTCCTAGGGCATATTGTGTCGCCCGATGGTGTTGCAGTCGATCACTCTAGAACACAGGTCATCCGTGATTTCAAGCCTCCCAAGGACATCAAAGGTATTGCTAGGTTCATTGGTATGGTGAACTTCTTCAGGAAATTTATTCCAAATTTCGCCAATAGAGCGGCGCCCTTGAACTTACTACGTAGGAAAGGCATCAAATTTGAGTGGGGACCTTCTCAACAAGCCGCTTTTGAAGATCTCAAATTAGCTCTGTGTAATGCCCCTGTTCTGGCTATGCCGGATTTCTCAAAGAAATTCATCGTCCAAACCGACGCGTCGTCGGCGGCAGTGGCTGCGGTCCTTCTTCAAGAGACCGAACTAGGGAGGCGACCCATCGCCTATGCATCTAGGACTCTTTCGGCTCAAGAAGTCAAGTATTCCATCTATGAACTTGAGGGTTTGGCTGTCTTGTTTGCACTAGAAAAGTTCCGCCTTTATCTGGAACATGTCAAGTTCGACTTGGAGACTGATAACCAAGCCTTAAGCTGGGTCGTACGTAGGCCGCGTCGTACTGGTCGTATAGCCCAGTGGGCCATCCGAATTTCTGCCTTCCAATTTGACGTTAGGCATATCAGAGGTACTAAAAATGTTGTGGCAGACGGACTCAGCCGTATGTTTTCCAATGATGTAGAGACCCATGAACTGGTCGATAGTTCTTCACCTCCCGAGTCCATACCACCTGAGGTTAATGCCATTTTAACTGATGTTCCCATGTTGTTTAGGCATCTTGAGAAATATCAACGTGAAGATCCGACGCTGGCCCCTATCATGGAAACCCTTTCTTCTGGGGCACATGTTGTCCCTTATGTGCTGAGGAATGGTGTTTTATGTTGCCCGTCGACGCATGATAAGAAGATGAAGGTGGCGGTTCCAGCCGTTCTTGTGCCCATGATCTTCAAGTACTATCATGAGACCCCATTAGGGGGGCATTTAGGTATCTTCAAAACCCGTGAAAAGATCCGGGAGTTGTTTATTTGGAAAGGTATGGACGGTGAAATTCGTGAACTAGTTAAAGCTTGTAAATCTTGCTTGCTTAGTAAACCCACCATGTCCACCAAGGTAGGCCCATTGTCTTCTCATCAAGCATCGCGCCCAATGGAACGTCTGTATATCGACTACGTCGGACCCTTCCCCCAGTCAAAGGGGAATGCCAACAAGTTCATCCTTGTGTGTGTAGATGGCTTCACTAGATTCTCATGGTTGTTTCCGACTAAGCTGGCTACCGCTCAGTCCACCATTTCCTGTTTAAATTCTATCTTTGATTCTTTTGGTCCGTGTCAATATATTGTGTCCGATAATGCGAAAGCTTTCACATCCAATCTATTTCGTAAATTTTGTTTTGATCTATCTATCTCTCATGTAACAACTTCTGCTTACTATCCTCATCCATCTCTGGCTGAACTGGTCAGTCGTAATCTGAGGTCGGCGCTGATTGCATATCATCATGAAGATCATTCTAGGTGGGACACGTCCCAGCATTGGTCAGCTTTTGCTTTGAATTCGGCGGTTCATGAATCCCATAAATTTACTCCAGCTTCTTTGATGTTCAAGTTTGTTCCAAACACTCCGCTCTCTAACCTTTGGTCTCTGAGTGATATTCTACCTGAGACAATAGATCCGTAGAACATTAAAGATCTTTGGAAGAAGGCTAAGGCCAATCTTAAAGTGTCTCATGAAAAGGTTAGGGAGAGATATGATCGTGGACGGAGACCCACCAATGTGAAGGTAGGCGACCAAGTAATGGTCAAGAATTTTGTTCCCGCGGGCAAGCTTGCCCTCAGATTTCATGGGCCGTGTATTATTCTCGATTTCCTCACACCCGTTACGTTATTATTAAGCAATCCAGCCACCGAGAGGATCTCTAGGGTTCACCTGTCGCTGGTTAAACCTGTGTAATTTCCGCGCTAACTTAGCTGTTTTTTTTTTTTTTTTTTTTTTTACCTTTTGAAAGGAATCTGAAGGTTATATTTTGGGTTTCATGTTGAGGCCTTCTGCCCTTTGAATCATGTGCTTTGTATTTAAATATTCATTGTACAACCTCCCCTGTCAGTTAAACTGCTGTTCTGTCCACCTAGGCCATTACCAAGCTCCCGTCTCCTGCTCAAACACACCAGTGGCTAATGAAAAAGAAAAACAACTTTCACGCCGCTGGCCTCTCAGCCTCACCACAAAGACTGTACCCTAAAATCATTATGGTCCAACAAAATTCTGCCGCCGAGATCTTAATGTTTCAGTGCCCCCGCAGCCGTGCGGCGCCGTACCGCCACTGTGATGTAATACGGGCCCGCTCTACTCCAGTGAGGTCAACCAGTGTACGGCGAGTCGGAGTCCTCCTTCCGGCCAAGGCTGATGTGCGGCGCACCACCTGCTAACTGCCTGCGGACTGTAAACAATCGTCGCGTGTGCGGCGTACTTCACCACCACTACCCCTCTCATAGTAGCGGGAGAGGTGTATCTCAGGGTACTTGAGGGGTCCGAGCGGCCTCCTCTGAACACAAGCAGCGGCGGCTGGGCTGGCCGTCAAACTAAATAACTAATGCACTTATTCAGCTACATGGACATTCCATATCCACAATTACGGCGTTTTTGGATTCAACATCAACATCTGGTGGACTTAGAAAAAAAAATTCTACTTCCAAGAATTTAAGTTTTCCTTTGGAATTCAATTACTACAACCATAGAGACCTTTTCATCAAAATCTACTACAAAAGTTTAAAAACTGGACTTAATATAGTCGCACCCACCAATATCAAACCTATTAAGAGATCTCTGACTACTGAAAAAATTGGTATTTTCTCTGCTAAATTTTTCTTCATCCAATCTGCAAAAACTTGGACTAAAAAAATGTTTTTTGTTTTCTCCTGTGTCACCCCTTGGAAGGACTTTTGGGGGGGGGGAGGCCTGTACCGGGCGGTACACCTCCACGCCGCGAATTCAAATATTGCGCCAGTTGAAACCTCTCTACAGGAGAAACTCTGAACTTTAAAATCTGTATTAAATCAAAAGTTTCTCGAAAGATGTCTCTACTGTAAATTCTGAAGTGTTCTGAACTGTGTCTATTTCGATTTGTATTTGTTTGCTCTGTAGCAAGAAGTGTGGACATTCTCTTCTAGATGGCACTACCTAAGAACTATAATTGTGCACCCTAGTGCGAAGTGAAGGAACTGTTTTTTTGAAGAAATTTGGTATTCATAAGTTTGTTCTTTGTTAAATTTCTTTCAGTCATTCTTTTGGTTGGCAGTATAACCCTTCTCTTTCCGCCAGTTTTGAATTTAACCAATCAGTAATTTCTGTAAGTAATTTTCCTCCAATCATAGCTTTCTTCCTCAGGTTTCCATGTGTAATTCCTAGTCTACCAATAAAGTTGAAGGGGTGTGTCTTTTTCATTCTTGAAAGGTCTCGAATTTTCCACGAGGGTTTAAAAACTGCTGATTTTCTTGTCTCCGGGCCACTTCAGTAACATCTTTCGCAGTGTGTGAACATATATAGCAGGGGGCGGGAAGCGCCTCTTTCTCCAAGCAGCAGTTCATCTACAAGGTAATGGCCTGTTAACATCTTCATTTCTTGCTAGCTCAGCAGTTTAACTCTCGGAGAGAGTTCGAAACCTTTTGTATGTAAATTACCCTTTTAAAATGTAAATTCTTTTCTGTCGATCTATAAATTACAAATCTGTAAAGCGGGGCTAGAGAGTGCTTCACCCTCTCGAACTCCCCTTCATTTTGAATTTGAGGTGACTATGTTTTCGTAACCGTTTTTCTCTTCCTTCTTAAAGTCTTAAACTTATTTGCCGACTAGTCACCTCCCTAGTATGGGATTAGCCCCTGTATAACTGGCCGAGTGCCACCTAGGTTTTGAGAAGTTTCATGTAGGAGTGCAAGCTACGCCTCCAGTCAATTTGTTTTTTGGGCCATTTAATTAACCCAGAGTTTGTTTTCTTCATGTGAAGGCCCTGTAGGTTGGGTACAAGATACCCCTGTTTCACTGTATGTGTGCCTTAAGGGCAGTTAGGAATAAAGTTTGTTGTAGCCTTTGATAAGCTTGTAAAATTGAGAGCGGGTCTGCTCTTTTCCTCTTAACATTGTAATTAGGAGCAAGTGCTCCTCGTACTTAGGGGTTTTCTGCCCTTTAGCTATTGTGGTGGTGAGCTGAGAGGTCAGAAATTAATCTTGGGGCTCGAAGCCCAAATCTTGTAACAATTGTAATTTCTTAAATTGTTTTCCTGCTACTTGGTACCTGTTACTCTGTTGTTGTTATCTGTTGATTTTGAAAAGAAAATATAACCTTTGTTAAAGTTTTAAATTAACTTTAATTCTGTAGTTGAGACCTATTCCCGCCCGCACCTTCTTTCACCTCTAACTCCGTAACAATAAGTATTCCCATAAAAATAATTCAACCTCTTTGTCACTCCTTCTCCCACCCCCACCTAAGTGGAATTACCGAAAACAAAAAAATACGTGTTTCTTTACTTTTAAAGGAGATTTCAAATACCATTTCTCACGTTTGTAACATCTTCAGTTTTTGAGATATAAGTATCCACATAAAGAGAATTAAATTTTTTCACTTCCTTTCACCCTCCGCCCAGAGTGAATTTTCCGAAAACAAAAAATACGTGTTTCTATAAATGAGCTCCCAAATACCAATCATCACGACTGCAACATCTTCAGGTTTTGAGATATTTATATCCTCATAAATTAATTCAACTCCTTCCCCCCCCCCGCCCCCAAAGTTGATTTCCTCCCTAACAAAATGCGTGTTTCTTTATTATTAAAGGAGATTCCGAATACCAATTTTAACGTCTGTAATATGTTAAGTTTCTGAGATGCACTGTAGATATGTTCATTTAAAAAATTCACGCCCGTTTTAAGTTCCTCTTAAGCGGATTTTCCGAAAACAAATTATCTAATGTCTCTTTACTTTTACAGGAGATTCCAAATCCCAATTTTTACGTCTGTAACATGTTACGTTTGTGAAATATACTGTAGATGTAATGTTTTTCTTAATTCACCCCCTTTGTCACTCCTGTTCATCCCCCATTAATTGCATTTTCCAAAAACGAAAATATACGTGTTTTCTTATTTTTATTTTTTATTTTTCTTATTTTTAAATCCAATTACCGGTACCAATTTTCATGTCTGTAACATCTTCAGTTTTTGAGTTGTAAGTATCCTCATAAGAGGAATTCAACTCCTGTTTAACCTTTTTTCACACACACACACACACACACACACACACACACACACGCGCACACACACACACACACACACACACACACACACCGTAAGAGGATTTTCCGAAAACAAAAAAATACGTGTTTCCTTATTTTTAAAGGAGATTCCAAATGCCGATTTTTCACGTCTTTAAACTGTTAAGTTTTTGAGATATAGATACACTCATTTTTAAAATTCAACACCCTTTTCCACTCCCTTAGCGACGGAATATCCAGAAATCCTCCTTACATTGTAATATGAATGTATCCCCAAAATTTGATTTCTTTATGTGCGGTAGTTTTGGCTCCGCGATGATGAATCAGTCAGTCAGTCAGTCAGTCAGTCAGTCAGCCAGGACATCTTATTTTATGTAGAGAGATGATGAAGATATACGAAAAGCTACATCCTCAGAAAATCACACATGGTACATGAAGGAAATGTGGCAGCCCTTCATCATGCCGACGCCTACCGTGTTATTTTTCGCACTGTTAGACCATGAGGGGTGCGAACACGGAGAGCTGACATTCCTCGAATGGCTGGCGCCGCGCCGCTCACAAGAATGCGGACAGCTTTACCATATAGAGAAGAATACTTTGAAGAACCCGTTTATTGTCCTGGGAAACATGAACATTGTCCTGCCGCTCACAAAGAAGCCGAGATGCTGAGATATTAGGCAGTACCTACGTTAAACAGCATGCAAAAACTTGTCTGTGTCTGGCTAAAAATAGCAGCAAAACAAAGAGTAGACGACTGGTGAGTCATCATTTCCACAAACTTCCAGATGAACACGAATGTAATAAATTTCTGGACTTGTCTCTCTTAATTAAACTAGCCTTAGCCCCGGGCTTTGCATACGTGGAATTTTTTTTTTTTTTTTTTTTTTTTTTTTTTTTTTTTTTTTTTTTTTTGTGGCCACTGGAAACTGCATCAAAATGCGTTCGATATCTCTAGAATGTCGTAACATGTTGATTTGTTGCCAGAAAGAAAAATTCTCGTACTTCACAAAACGTCAGTCTTAAGGAAATCATTGACTTCTTTTTTCGTAAGAGACTAGAAATATACCAGCATTTGCAATTATAAAGATGTTACTTCTTTCTTATATTTTTACCGGCCGGGCTGAGTGGCTCACACGGTTAAGGCGCTGGCCTTCTAACCCCAACTTGGCAGGTTCGATCCTGGCTCAGTCCGGTGGTATTTGAAGGTGCTCAAATACGACAGCCCCGTGTCGGTAGATTTACTGGCGCGTTAAAGAACTCCTGCGGGACTAAATTCCGGCACCTCGGCGTCTCCGAAGACCTTAAAAAGTAGTTAGTGGGACGTAAAACAAACATTATTATTATTATTATTATTATTATTATTATTATTATTATTATTATTATTATTATTATTATTATTATTATTATTATTACCGAGCAAGTTGGCCGCGCGGTTAGGAGCGCGCAGCTATCAGCTTGCTTTCGGGTGTTAGTAGGTTCGAATCCCACCGCGAGCAGCCCTGAAGATGGTTCTCCGTGTTTTCCCATTTTCACACCAGGCAAATGCTGTACCTTAATTAAGGCAACAGTCGCTTCCTTCCCACTCCTAGCCCTTTCCTATCCCATCGTCGCCATAAGACACATTTGTGTCGGTGCGACGTAAAGCAGCTTGTAAAAAAACATATATATCTTTTTTAGCATAGAGACAAAAAGCGCCTATCATCGCTAAGTGAGACTAAAATTATCCCTCCTAAGCAAAGTTTACATTTCACCCTTAAGTTCTCATTATGTCCTAATTCAAAATAGTTATTCAAATAGGGCCATGGAAATTCCTTAATCCCTTCGTCGATCACACGTTTATTCCTGTTTCATTATCGAGCACGTTCAATATCAGAGTTGTGGTAGACGATTATCTAAATGTGAACGAGTAATCACAAGAAGTTGCGAGTAATTGGACGAGTGTGCGTCATATCTTTGGCTTTATAGAGTAAACCCTTAGCGTGACGCCTTGGGAGTACTGCGGCTCCAAATTTGCCCAATGGGATGTATATCGATTACTGTTAGTAAAATGTAAGGATTACAATTTTATTACGAGTAAAGTTACATTTTGTGAAAAGTAAACGGTACAAGAACGTTTACTGTCCAGGGTTTGTTTTCCCCTCGGACTCAGCGAGAGATTCCACCTCTACCGCCTCAAGGGCGATGTTCTGGAGCGTGAAACATTTCGTCGGGGATACAACTGGGGCAGAACCAGTACCTCGCCCAGGTGGCCTCACCTTCTTCACTAAACAGGGGCGTTGTGGTGGGGGGGGATGGGAAGATCTCCCGAGGTGGCAGCTAATCACATTAACCACTACACCACAGAGACGGACCCCAACTCCGCTTACGACAAGTATTTGTACAATACAGGGCTACAAAAGTATAAAGTTTAGTACCTACAAAGAAGAGACTATTTATCGTCCAAGAAGGAAAATAGCACACATAAGTCTGAATGTAAATGTCTTCAGGCCTTCTTTGCGACAGTGTTTCAAAATCAGGAATTATGTCTTTTACGGTCAGTTGCAATTGAGGAGCTGGGTGGAATAACGACTTAACGTACGTTAGGCAGTTTTTCCGATTATTGCACAAATAATATCCTCCGTGTTCTGTTTGTCGACCTAGAAAGTATTAATTCAGTATGGTAGCTTCTACATAGAATGCGTGGTCTGCATTTTAACATCGCAGTTCGCTATGCAGTAAACAGTGTGTTGTGTTTCTTGGCGAGTTAAATTTTTAAATGTGCAAAGTTGTGTGTGTGTGTGTGTGTGTGGGGGGGGGGGGGGGGAGATGGCTGAAAATTCTGAAGAATATGATCGGTACAACAGCAGCAGTAGCTGTAATTCACATTCATCAAAGGAGTGTGCAGTACTAAATGGTGGTGTTAAGAGACAAATACATAGAGAGAAATGGAAGAAAGAAATTGCCAAAAAAAAAAAAAAAAAAAAGGAACTCTGGAAAGTCATGTATATTTCTGCAGTAACTGGGAGAACGGTCAAAGGTAAGACGTTCGTAGGTTCTAAGAAGTGCTGTCCCAAGAAATGTTTTCCTCAAGGGATACGTGTAATCAGGAAGAATTTTCCAACAACGTCTGGGCTGTAGGCAAGGAAAAACAATTAAGATACAATGCTTTTAGGACTTATAGATCAAAGATGTGTGTCAAGAAAGACAAGTGAAAAGAAGTCGGGTAAAAGAAGAAGTAATGCTTACATGTATATCACGTGAAAGTGGATGGAAATAGAATGCCTGTTTGTAAATCGTTTCTTTTACAAGTTCTCCAGATTAGCGATGGGCGAATGAAAACTATTTCAAAAGCGGTAAATGCAGGAGAGATTTATGTTGAAGACAAAAGGGGACAACATCGGAATTGGCCCCACAAATTTTACATTGATGTTCGGACTATGGTGAAAATACAGTGGGATTTGTTTCCTTCGAAGAGATACGGACAGTCTGCTTTACACAGATAGGTCTTATGGTGACGGTGGTATAGAAAAGGCCTAGGAGTGGGAAGGAGGCGGCCGTGGCCTTAATTAAGGTACAACCCCAGCATTTGGCTGGTGTGAAAATGGGAAACCACGGAAAACCATCTTCAGGGCTGCTGACAGTGGTGTTAGAACCCACTACCTCCCAGATGCAAGCTCACAGCTGCGCGCCCCTAACCGCACGACCAAATCGCCCGGTATGGGCAGAAGAAATCTGAGTGAAAATACTTTGACAACCCTGACCTTAGTATTGTTAAATTATACAGACGCTTTTAGCAACAGTGTTTTGAATAGCGAGGGAGAAGTCTGAAGATGAAGTATGAGACCTACCATCGTTTCTTCAAAGAGAATAGCCTTTTCTGCTTTCCGTAAGCCCAGAACCGACACGTGTGACTTCAGTCGCGAAGCAGAAACTATCTTAAGTGTCAATGCAAATGATCAACACAAAGTTCTCCATGAGCTTCACAAATGGATAATAATAATAATAATAATAATAATAATAATAATAATAATAATAATAATAATCCACGAACCTACTACAGTGTCGTAACAGGCGGAGAGGTGATACTCCAACGTGGCGCGTCCCAGGTGGCGGATAGGGGGGTCCTCACCGGCTTGCCGGCGGACTTGAGCGAAATAAAATAGCTTTCGTGGACCAAACACAACAACAGTATCAAGAAATCCACTAGTGTCTGTTCTGGTATCCAGAGACTAGTGGCATGCGTCTGTTCACCTAGTTGGTGCGGCAGTGAAATATGGCTTAATCTGAACAATCAAGTCTGTAATTACCATGATCTTTATAAAAGATCACCACAACCAACTTCAACTTGAAGTAATCATGATGGAACAAAAGGAAAGAAATACGCTACCCCAGACCCCAGTCAACGCACTGGACTTTCCTGGTCATCGGATTCTGGGGGACCAGGAACATCATGAGGAGAAGAGTCGGAGCTTCTCAAAATCCCTTCGTGAACACTACATTGGCACTCTCAATGCAAACACTCTCTTCAAACTTGGAAAACTAAAACAACTCACAGACATGCTTGATAAATTTCACATCAAAATTCTTGCCATTCAAGACACACGCTTCATAGATGAAAACCATTTCGACACAGAAAATTACAGGATTTACAAAGGTAAACCTGCTGTCAGAAGAGGCACACCATTATTGTTTGGTACAGGATTTGCAGTACACCAATCAGTCGTGGATAACATCATAGACTTCAATTTCATATCAGAACATATCTCCACACTCTCCTTCAAATCAGGTAATAAAGCATACACAATTATCAATGCACATGCACCTACAAATGACCATAACAGAAAGAAGACATGTGAAAATTTTAATGGGAGACTTCAATGCGCAATTAGGTAAGGAGAGAAAATACAGACAAATAACAGGCCCATACTCGGCACACATTCCCACAAATAAAAATAGGGAACACCTCATTAAATACTGTCAAAATTTTAACCTGAAAATTATGTCTACGCAATTTCAAAAGCCAAAACGAAAACTTACAACATGGAAAGCACCCAACACAGTGTGGGGAGAATACCAGATTGACCATGTAGCCATTTCCAAGAAAAATACGCGGCAAATTTTAAATGTCAGAGCGCGTAAAGGATTCTTCGAGTCTGATCCTTATTTACTACAAGTTAAGATTAGGTCAATCCCAGGACAGAAAAAGACAGCGCAAAACAAAATAGTCAAACCTGATCCAGAATACTTGAAAACAAACAGGGATACAATCGTTGAAGAAATTCATAGGCATTCGACAGACACTTGGACAGATCTTGCGAAGGCAGTTCAGAAGACAATGCGCTGCGGACAACCTCCTAAAGAACGAAAACATAGATGGTGGAACCAAGGGCGCCCATACCCGGGGGCAAGGTGGGGCCGCCGCCCCCCTCTAGCTCTCAGGGAAAGGCAAAACTCTAGTGTAGTCACGTGTTTTCCTTTCAAGAAAATTACTTAAAAGCCAGTATTACGTAAAAGCGGTAGTACCGTCCCCCACCAACAGGCAGGGGATACCGTGGGTTATTCTACCACAGAGTAGAAATCGCCATTTATGTTCCAAATTACTAAAATTACTACGTACCCCCAGATCTGGGCCCCCTCTAGAAACTGTCATATGGGCGCCCATGAGTGGAACGTAATTTGTGATCAAGCCATTGAGAGAAGAAAACAAGTATCGGAGAAGTTCAGCAGTAACAGAACATCAGAAACATGGAAGGAATTTCACTTAGTTCAGAAACAATCATCGAAGGAAATCAGAAGAGAAAAACGAGCATACGACAATAACAGGCTAAAAGAAATTGAGGAACATTTCAGGAGAAATAATACAAGAAATTAATACAGGACTTTCAAAGGAAATTTTAAGGGCTATCAATCTCCTAGCCTCTGCTTGCGAAGAACAGATGGATCCCTGGAAACAAACACGAAAGAAAACTGTAAAATTATCAAACATTACTTTGATAAACTTCTTAATTGCAAGAAACTCACAGAAAAACTAACATTCCAAAGAACTACATCCAACCCCGATTCTAATCCACTTACAATAGAAGAGATAGAGGAAATCATAAAACAAATGAAAAATAACAGAGCAGCAGGAGAGGATGGTATTATCGCAGAGATCTGGAATCTCCAAGATGAAAACATCACCAAAATGATCCATAAGATTATCACAGAAATTTAGGTCACAGAGAAAGTGCCAGAGGAATGGAAATGTGCACTAATCCATCCATTACATAAAAAGGGTGATGAGTCAGATCCAAATAACTACAGAGGCATTTCGCTAGTACCAGTTGCGTACAAAATTTTCTCTAAGGTGCTATTAAGCAGGCTAGAACCACAAGCAGATCCACAAATAGGGGAATACCAGGCAGGCTTCGGAAAAGGGAGATTATGCATCGAACAGATCTGGAACTTGAGAACACTTTTGAAAGTCAGACAAACAAGAAACACTGCAGTTACCTTTGGGGACTTTAAAAAAGCCTACAACTCTATAGACAGACAGACAGACAGACAGACAGACAGACAGACGCTCTTTGACGTCCTGGAAGAACATGGCATTGAGAGAAAAACCAGATCACTTATACAACAGACGCTTACAGACACCATCTCCAAGATCAAGTTCATGGGAGAAATTTCGGAACCCTTCCAGATACACACAAGTGTCCGACAAGGAGACGGGCTCTCACCAGTCTTGTTCAACATGGTGTTAGACAAAATTATCAAGCAGTGGGAGGAACAAGTTAAAGGAATACAGCTGGGAAGAACACGTGAAACAAAAATCATTATAAAATGTCTGGCATTTGCAGATGACATAGCCATACTCAGCAATAATATAGATGAAGCAAAGGAAGCACTGGAACGCTTGCATGAAATAGCTACCAAAACAGGTCTACAGATATCTTACGAGAAGACCCAATACATGAAACGACAGAACAACAATGTGAACACCATGCATAGTGTATATGGATGCGTAAAAAAGAGTCTAAAGATTTAAACATTTAGGGGAATGCATACAAATAGGAAGATCAAACAAGGCGCCTAACTTAGAACGAACGGAAAAAACTCCAGAAAGCATACAAACTCACATGGTCACATTATAATAAGAAAAGCATATCAAGACAGGCCAAACTTAGACACTACAACACAATCGTATTACCGGAAGCCTTGTATGCATCGGAAACGACCACAATTGGAGCATCAGGCATCATAGAGACAGAAAAAATAGAACGTAAAATTCTCAGAATTCACACTGACAGACTCATAGACATGATCAGGAAACGCAGACTAACTTTCTTTGATCTTTGATGTAGTAAAGAGTTCAAGCAAGAAAACAAATTGGTATCATGAAATAGAGGAAGACCTAAGGCAGGTGGGGATCAACAGGCAAACGATAGGAGATAAAAAATAATTCAGAAACAAAATTAGGAATATAAAATGTGTAGTAAATGAGAAGAAGAAGACAGGAACATTGTGGACAGAACAAAAGAAACAGGATCACAGCCAAAAGATGAAGAGATTTTGGGAAGAGAAGAGGAAGAAGGGAAAGAAGTGAAAATTGTGTCATCATGAGATATTCGAGTTCAAACACTGTCCATAAGGGTAAAAATGATATGAATAATAATAATAATAATAATAATAATAATAATAATAATAATAATAATAATAATAATAATAATAATAATAATAATAATAATAATGGTACATGTTTGTGGGTTACTGTAGTCACGTCCTAGTTCGTGAACCATGAGCAACGGCTGAGTGGCCTAGTAACTGGTACTGAGAGTCGGGATACCAGTTACTATGGAATGGGAGTGGGCATCGCGGACATATTCTGAGTCATGGCCCTCCTTGTGCTCAGGCGGCTAGGACTATACAATTCACCGGTGGTCCATAACCCGTTAGAGGAGAGATCCTCACTTGGACTATGTGCAAGTAGGGTAGCATCCTGCTTCATGAATTTACCGAGCTCAGAACATTTTAAGCAAGCCTCGGACCTATGGGAGTAATGGAGTCCCACTCCCATTTGACAGGCGAGGGACTCCTTGGAAACAACTTGGCGAACGAAATGGAATTCGATGGGGAGCTATAAATATTAATGGGCCTTATGGAAGAAAGAAGGTAGAACTGGTTGAGTCAGCAAAGAGGATGCATCTGGATGTGCTAGGAGTAAGTGATATTCGCGTAAGGGGAGATAACGAGGAAGAGATAGGAGATTATAAAGTGTACTTGACGGGTGTTAGAAAGGGAAGGGCAGAGTCTGGAGTAGGGCTCTTTATCAGGAATAACATTGCACGCAACATAGTTTCTGTTAGGCACGTAAATGAGCGAATGATGTGGGTAGATTTGTCAGTTGGAGGAATTAGGACAAGAATTGTGTCTGTGTATTCACCATGTGAGGGTGCAGATGAGGATGAAGTTGACAAGTTTTATGAAGCATTGAGTGACATCGTGGTCAGGATCAACAGCAAGGATAGAACAGTGCTAATGGGCGATTTCAATGCGAGAGTTGGGAATAGAACTGAAGGATACGAAAGGGTGATTGGTAAATGTGGGGAAGATATGGAAGCTAATGGGAATGGGAAGCGTTTGCTGGACTTCTATGCTACTATGGGTTTAGCAGTTACGAGTACATTCTTCAAGTATAAGGCTATTCACCGCTACACATGGGAGGTGGTGGTGGTGGTGGTGATTATTGTTTTAAGAGGAAGTACAACTAGGCAACCATCCTCTATATAACACTAATCAGAGGGAAAAAGAGAAGGGATTCGACACTTGGAAAAATGAAGATATCGGTCAAAGAAAGAGAAGGGCCACGAAGGGCGTGAAAATGAAAGACTCCCTAGCCCTCGCAAACCTAATAGCGTTGGGGTCGGAAAAGAACAAGAGTTGACCAAGGGAGGTTGGATAGGATAGATGAAAGTGAGGAGTCTGGCACAAGTAAGTGGAAGCAATGCCAGGACTCAGCTAAGGGCCCCGTAGTCGCCAAACCACTCTCCGAAGTTCAGAGCCCCTGGGGCCTCTTTTAGTCGCCTCTTACGACAGGCAGAGGATACCGTGGGTGTTATTCTACCGCCCCCACCCACAGGGGGAAACATTTGGGAGGCTAGGGGTACCAGATCCATAATAGACTATATCTTAACAGACTTCGAATTCAGGAAATCTGTTAGGAATGTACGAGTTTTTCGCGGATTTTTCGATGATACAGACCACTATCTGATCTTTAGTGAACTAAGTATATCTAGGCCTAGGGTAGAGAAAGTGAAATCTGTCTGCAAACGAATAAGGGTAGAAAATCTCCAGGACGAGGAAATTAGACAGAAGTACATGGACATGATAAGTGAGAAGTTTCGAACAGTAGACAATAAACAGGTTCAGGATATAGAAAGTGAATGTGTGGCATACAGGGATGCTGTAGTAGAAACAGCAAGGGAATGCCTAGGAACAACTGTGTGTAAAGATGGGAAAAGGCGAACATCTTGGTGGAATGATGAAGTGAGAGCAGCCTGTAAACGTAAAAAGAAGGCTTATCAGAAATGGCTCCAAACAAGGGCCGAGACAGACAGGGATTTATACGCAGATGAAAGAAACAGAGCGAAACAGATAGTTGTTGAATCCAAATATTATACATTTCCTGCCTTATGTATACATTGATCAAGAAGGTGATCACGATAACCGTCGAGATGATAAGGAAAACGAGAAGAAAAAGAGTACGAGATAAGAGAGTCTTGTTGGAGGAACGCCCTACCCCTAATATCATGAGCAGGAAGATCAACAATGACATTACATAGAGATGTGCTCTCTCTATTTATCTCCGCTAGATGGCAGGCATTACAACTGTAATGTTCTACATGTAACAGGAGGTCAAAGTCTCCTCGTATCCACACATAATTTCATAAATAGAGGATTAAAGTCACCTTTAACTAGGTACTTAAAGTTCAAAATTCTTCCGATTTACCGCAGCTAGTCAATTGGCAGATATAATATCCTTTGAGAACGTGACGTCATAAGCCTATGAGTTTCATCATCGAAGATATTCACAATGCAGGCTTTGTCCTGTCACAGCATACGATATCCATGTTTAATACATTTCGCCGGCTTTGCGATAAGGGAGGTCATTATAATAGGATAATATTTTCTTTGTATTACGTCAATCAGGATATATTACACTCGACTGTGAAATTAACACTCACAACACAAGGATAATCCTTTCCGGGCAGCTATACTTACCAATGACTGCATGGAGAAACTATTAGCACATGGCGAGCTCGATTTAATATACGTCATAACGTGACGCAAAAGAAGCATCTGGCTGCAGGACGGAAACTGCACTTAATAGGATTTAACCAGCTTGTATCGTGTCCACAAGTTAATATTTTAGTCAATGCTTGGATGTTTGTGTTCGACTAATACAAAAACACACCTCCCGACATCGGGTTGCCGTCAGGAACAACAACTGGCTCTGAAAGAGAGCAGATCCACACAAGTTCAGGAAAAAGAAGTCTTTCAGATTAGGGTTGCAGTGGTAACAGAAATAGGTTTCAGACCCATCCACGAAATAACAAATTAAAGATGAACGAGTGTTTAACGGGTTACTTAGAAGGGCTTTTCACCAATTAAAACAGGAAAATAACTGTATTAAATTAGTTGTAAGTATTGAAATGTCTCAACATACCACTGTACGGTACGTATTAAGAAAATGTAAAATCAGAAGGGCAAGAAAGCTGTACACTTACAGGTATAGCAAAACATTAGAATTATTGTGCTGTGTTACCGTAACTAGAGGGTAGTAGATCAGTTATTTAGCTCTTTCAGTTGCAGTTTGTTTCTATATCTATATAAATAAAGTTGTAGGGGGACCGCTGTCTGTAATTCCGTTTATTTTGACAATTTTTGAGATATTTATCCGTTTTAGGTCAACTCAAGATCGTATCAGTGGTTTTAGCTTTCATGTCTGTCTGTCGACCTGTTCCACCATCATGGTGAAACGGCTGGATAGATCCCGACCAAACTTCATATTTAGAGTATACTGATACAGGAGCAGATATAGATATGCATATGACTTAAAAATCACGAACAGACTGAGGATTAACAGGTAAACGAGAACAGTTTTTTTTCTTTTTTACAATTTTCTCTCATACTATTGATTGTCTGTAAAATCCGTAGGCTATATGTGAAACGTACCTTCATTTGAAACAACTTTTGTAGTAGCAGGGCAACAGGGATTCTAAAACAACGGGTGCTGAATCAGCATTAACCCACGAGGTCATTGACCCCTGGCAAGGTCATTGACCCCTAGTACCACGTGCTATTGTTTACAAACAAGACCACGTGCTCTTGTTTACCAACATAAGGACGTGGTACGCGCGAAATTTGAATAAGATAACAACCCCAACCTCACAGACTTCATCTTGGAGGGGCCTAACCTCACTCCACGTGCTTTTGTTTACCAAACAAGACCACGTGGTCTTCTTTGACAGGTGTCAACACGACCACGTGCTCTTGTTTGACAGGTGTGAGGCGCGGAATTTGAATAAGAGTGCAAGGCTAATCTCACCACGGCGCCATCTTGGAGGGGCGTAGTGTTACGGGAAGATGCCTTTCCAGACGACATCTTGCACGATCCTCTTCCCGTCGCCATCTTGGATGGGCGTAACCTTACAGGGCCTGGTTTTACGGTCAGATGCCCTTTCCGACGCCATCTTACTAGATGCCCTTCCCGACGTTATCTTATTTGTCTGATGTGAAAATGGGAAAACATGAAATGCTATCTTGCCAGATACCCTTCCCGACGCCATCTTGGAGGGGCCTAACTTTACAGCGCATAGATTAACGGCTAGATGTCCTTCCCGACCCACCTTGCTATATGCCATTCCTGACGCCATCTTGCCAGATCCCCTTTCCGGCGGCATCTTGGAGGGGCCTCACCTTACAGGGCTTAGTTTTACAGTCAGATGGCCTTCCCGATGCCATCTTGCAAGATGTTCTTCCCGACACCATCTTGGAGGAGCCTAACCTCACAGGGCCCTGGTTTAACGGCCAGATGCCCTTTCCGATACCATCTAGTCAGATGCCCTTCCCGACGTCATCTTATTTGCCTGGTGTGGAAATGGGAAACTATAGAACGCCATCTTGCTAGATGCCCTTCCCGACGCCATCTTGGAGAGCCCACCTATACTAGTCGCTATTTGGTTGATGAGATGTTTTAGGCTTTACGTCTCCATCCGACAGACTACTTAGTTGTGCAGTCTGTACATGGCTTTACGGCACCATCCGACGGACGCTATTTTGGAGGGAGATTAGCCCAGTTAAAGGCTTTACGTCTCCATCCGACGGACAAATAACGTGACGTTACAGCGTGACCTGCCCCCTCCTCATGAACGAGTCTAAACGTAACGACAGGGCTCAAGCAAACTGTGCAGGTTATGTACTGTTGCAGAGGACCGGAAATGAATTGTGCTGTGGCCTCTCAAGATGGCGACATGACTGACAATTATTTGAATGCATATATATTTTCGTGTTTAGAACATACATGGTCTCTTGTTATCTTACCTTGCTTATAGTTTTTCAAATATACATGTATTTTTTAATGAACAGTAAAGATTTGAACAGCTTGTGTACTGAAGAGAAAAACTTACCTTGATCATAAATATATGCCAGGTGAATAAAGAGGAGGGCGTGGTACCTTGTTCAAATATATGCCAGGTGAATGAGGAGGGCGCGGTGAGGGGCAGAAATAAACAATTGAAGTTGACACGCAGGAAACCTCGAGGCAGACAATGATGACATTCTCAAACCTAATACGAATTTACAGCTAAAAAAATGACATGCAGCCAACGTAGGTTGTGTCATGGCATCAAAATTAACATGCAGGCAACCTCGAGGCAGACGATGATGTCCTTCTCGAACCTACTATCTTCCAAATATGAACTTACAACTGTATGTATCACTCATTCTAAAACAAAACAATCGAAATTGACACGCATGCAACCTAGGTTGTGACGAGACACAATCTTAAAGTCACCGAGCGTGAATTTCAATCTCTATTACAGGCATGGATCCGAACCCTGGAGAGGAAAACAACGGGAAGCTACCTCACTCCCCATTTCAGCGAGCTGGACACACACACACACATATTATATAATATCAACACGGCTGGCAGTTAAAAAACTTGTCATATTACACACATGCATTGATATTACCACCTTCAAGGCACAAATGCATAGTCATCGAGCGAGAATTTAAAAATCTCTATCGCAGGCAAGGATTCGAACCCTTAAGTGAAGAGGAATACTACCTCACTCCTTATTTATGCGAGCTGGTCACACATGTACATATGAAACGCAACGGAAATCTTTTTTTTTTGCTAGTTGCTTTACGTCGCACCGACGCAGATAGGCCTTATGGCGACGATGGGACGGGGAAGGGCTAGGAGTGGGAAGGAAGCGACCGTGGCCTTAATTAAGCTACAGCCCCAGCATTTGCCTGGTGTGAAAATGGGAAACCACGGAAAACCATTTTCAGGGCTGCCGACAGTGGGGTTCGAACCTACTATCTCCCGAATACTGGATACTGGCCGCACTTAAGCGACTGCAGCTATCGAGCTCGGTCAATGGAAAACTTAGTCATAACATACACACATGCATTGAACTATATAACACCAACTTCGTGGCAGAAGCACATAGTCACCGTGCTAGAATAAAAAATCCCTATCACAGATATGGAATCGAACACTGAACTCTCTGAAGTGAAGAGGAAAACAACGGGAAACTACCACACTCTTTATTTCCTCGAGCTGGTCCACACATGTACATATATGTATATCATCACTGCTCGTAGTAAAACAATGGAAAAATTTGTCATAGCATACACATGCAATGGACTATATATCACCAACACAAGGAATATTTGTACACATGCCACGGGGAACGTACCAAACTGCGGCGTAACAAACTTTCCTGTTTATTACAAAAAAATATAAACGGCTAAGATAATAACAGACCATGTATAATATCTACAAAAATCAAACGCACTACATTAGATGCGGATAGCAACGGGAAACAACTCCACTTCCCAATTTTCTCTAGTACGCTGCTTTAGTGTTAACATTTAATTTCGCACTCTGTACCGTGATTAATAAATGGAAGGCCAATGCTGCGAGCTGGCTGCACAAGTACATATTTCAACACTGCGCGCAGTAAAAACTTAGGCATGGCATAGACACGCATATAACACTATGCAACGGTGTATTTTCAGAGAATTCACTACACACTGCATTCACATATTAATAATTTATTTGCTTACCTCAGTTTATCAATATTTATACTTACAGGTATATATGAAAAATCAGGGGATTTTAACGTGATTATGATTTTATATGTGGGACTGCAGACAGTGGAGCATAAGAAATGAACGAGACAGCAGCGGAACATCGCGTCTGCTCCCTCTCGTCGCCCAGCGAAAACGGATGTATGAGACAGCACATACATGCATTCACCATCAATATCTCTTCTGTTGGATGATTCAGTGCATTGGCATAATTAACAAATATAAATTTAAAATGTGGGGCCGGTCGGGTTTTAGAGGTGGCGTTCCTACCTCCTACTCGGGGGACAACGGGTTCGATTCCCCGACCATGTAGGGGCAAGCACAAGTTGTTTACCACGGAGCACTTAGCTGAGTCCTGGGCGCACCGCTGGATTCCGTGGTTCAAATCCCTGGTCACTCTACGTGAGATTTGTGTGGAGGTGGGGCAGTAGGTCCCCCGGGGTTCTATTTCGCAGTGGTGGTCGGGGACGATTTTATCCTTAATTCCAATGGCACAGGAGGAGGGAGCCTAGGAGGTTCCTTATCTTTTACAGACATACATCCCCAGCATTTTCTTGGTAACATCGCTGATCATTTTACCGAGGAGACAGGACAATATTGTCGGGGTCTCTGTCATACAGTCGCAGCATTTGCTTGGTATTTACTGTGGGCTAGTTCGCCGCCCGGGTTCGATTCCTAGCCAGGTTACCTGCATCTAAGACTAGTTCATAGTCTACGCACACACAGCCCCCGTCAATTATTACAGCGTTGTGGTCGCACAACTAAGTAAGTTAGTATTCACGGATTCGATTCCTCGTCAGGACAGGGATTATATTGTTAAAGTCGCATTCAATTATGTTAAGAAAAGTTCAATAATTGTTTAACTGACTAATTATTTACTGTGGCAGAGTATGCTATTTCAATTCCCGGCTCCGACTGTAGTCTTATACAGCCTCTAGTATTCTCCTGGAGCCAAATAGGAAACCACGTAAAACTATCTTTACGGTTGCCGACATGGGATTTCAAGGATAGCTCCATACTGTCTACAGTTTACAATCCTCGGATTAGATCCAGCTCAGTTACATTCGTTGTGACTTTTTTCGATGTTTGAAGTAACATCGACAGCGTCTGGATGAAGCTACATCGATTAACATCTTACTGTGGAGTAGTAGAATATCCCAAAAATCATCTATGAAAGGAGCAGCCTACGTAGAAAAAAATCCTGGTGGTAAACACTAAATCAGATGTTTTGGCATCTAATGTAACATTCTATGTTTATAGAACATCTTAATAGCCTCACGTACATGTGTAAGGTCAATGAGATGTAACGTATTAGTTTCATTGGTAGGCGAACAGGATGCACAATCACAGTTTTGACTGATAACAAGACGAGTGTCTGTGACCGTGTAATCTTTTCTTCTTTTAGTTCTGTCGTGTACGGTGTAGCACTCACTAATATTCATGATAAAGGGCTATCCTTATTTATAGTCATGTATCATTATCTATCCGCATGAAAGTTTACCGCTGTGTGGCCCTAACCGCACAGCCAATGCGCACGGTATTTTATCTTCAGGGCTGCCGAGAGTGTGGGCTCGAACCCGCTATCTCCTGGATAAAAGCGCACAGCTGCGTGCCAATATCCGCATGGCCAATTCCCATGTTAATTCGAAATAACCTTTATCACACGAAGTACACTCTATTGAATATAACGAGTTAACGAAGAAGTAAACATTGATGTATTATATGGCAATGTTTACAATTCTGGGATGATCAGAAAATTCGACTGCGTGCCCACAGTTTTCCCTTCTCATCGTGGGATAAAATATTATCACATATTTTTACTTTATTTTTATGCTTATTTGTAATTTATTTGTATTTATTGATATATTGTTCTGTAAATATGTGTATCCTTTATTTTTAAGTACCGATTGAATTTGCGTTAAACAACGTATAATGACCTCCGGAGTGGCATGGTGTTGGTCTGTTTCTCATAGACGGCCTATTAGACGACCTGCATGTCTGTAAAGTATAAGGCACCTACCTAGACTCCCTCCCCCCGTGCCAGTTGGAATTAGGGATAAAATCGCCCCTGACCCCGACTGGAAATCGAACCCGGGGACCTACAAAAATGTCATCACACTAACTATTTAGGCATAGTGCCGAACTAATCAAACAGTAATCTTTTATTATTATTCTGTTAATCAAATTCCACGCACGTTGATCCGTGCACGCAATCGTGTTTGTTTTGCTATTGCTGTAGAAGTACGATTATCATAAAACTCTGCCCAATTCATGAACATAACAGCAGAATAAAGTGTGCGTATGTCTTTCAACAGTAATTGCTTATGATTACTCTGTAAATCCATTTCTACACACACGACAAATTTTTATTAAGGACAGATTTCGACCGGGTCATCCCCCATCTAGTGGCGAGGAAATATAGAGTGTTCCATTGTTATATTGCATACAAATATAGAAAAAATTGAATTATTATCATCACTATTAGCGATTTCAGTGGAATTCACAACGGAGTTCTTCTTTATAATAGTAAATCTATCAGGTAGCACCAAGCGAATGCTAGGGGACTGTAACACTCAGCCTCGATAATAATAATAATAATAATAATAATAATAATAATAATAATAATAATAATAATAATAATAATAAAATTACAACAATATTATTATAATTACAACAATATTATTATTATTATTATTATTATTATTATTATTATTATTATTATTATTATTATTATTATTATTATTATTATTATGCAAATGCTGCACTGTAACACACAAGCCGGGTCTAGGGGTCACAACCATGTACTCCATGTAGAACACTATTCAGGTAAAAATCCCTGACCTGACCGGAAATCGAACCCGGTCACGAACTATCCAATGTAGTCTGTGAAGACCACGAAATATCCCTTAGTTGCAGGTAAAAATTCCTAACCTGACGTTAACAGACTGTGAATTTTCATTTTAACACAATATTCCCAAGTTGATAGCCCCACTATTGCCAAATCGCAGATCCGCCCAGTCATGGGGGCCTAACTACACAATCACTACCTTGGGCCCAGTTTTACCAACCCTGATGTAAGCTTACAGCTGCGCGCCCCCTAACCACACGGCCAACTCGCTCAGTCGTAGGTCTTAACTACACAATCGCCATCTTGGGCCCAGTTTTACGAGAAGTAGCAGGCCGTGGCCTTAACTTAGGTACTATCCCGGCATGTGCTTACAGGATAAGCGGGAATCCACTTCGCAGATAGCTATGATGTAAATCGAATCTACTACTACTCAGAAAAATCCCTGACCTGACCGCGAATCCAACCCCGGCTTCGAACTATCGCCTTAGATGCAGGGAAAAAACCTGGCCGGGATTCGACCCAGCCCCGAGACCTCTATGTAAGAGCCAAAACCTCAGCCCCTACACCACACGGCCGGTACAACATTTTTTAAAAATCGTATCTGTTTAATTTCATATTTTATAATTCTCTTTCTACTTGTACTGTATGTCAGAGATTATTAGACAGCGAGCAACAGTGGTCTGTACATGTATGTGCTGTTATGCAAAACTTTGATACTTTCCGTTTCCTGTTGTGGCAGCAGACAGACACGCGCAATAGCAGGCCAACACACGCATTCATTTGATAAGATACACTCAGAACCACCTATAAAACGTTTAATCATGTTTAATTCCCTTATTTTTCATATGTAAGTACATTAGAGTATTCTGAGGTAAGCAATTAATTACTAAAAGTGATTAAAATGTGTGTGCGAGTGTGGAGAACTAACAATGTTAATGCTTCTGCAAATACGTCGTGAACGGGCTGTAACGGTTAACGACCATGGTGCACTTAGCTGATTCTAGCCCATAGTAAATACCAAGCAAATGCTGGGACTGAATGACATAGCCCCTCGACAATATTGCCCCGCCTCCTCGGTAAAATGATCAGCGATGTTACCAAGCAAATGCAGGGGAGGCATGCCTGTAAAAGATAAGGGACCTACCTCAGCTCCCTCCCCCGTGCCATTGGAATTAAGGATAAAATCGCCCCCGACCCCGACTGTGAAATCGAACACCGGGCGACCTACTGTCCCCGCCTCCGCACAAATCTCACCACCAGTGGTGCGCCCAGGACTCAGCTAAGTGCTCCGTGGTTAACAACCTGTGCTCGCACCTGACCTGATAGGGGGAATCGAAGCCGTGGCCCCCCGACTAAGAAGTACGAACGCTACCCCTACACCGTGACAGGCCCCATATTTTTAAATTTGTATTTCAATGCATGCTATGACTAAGTTTTCCGTTGCGTTTTACATGTACATGTGTGGCCAGCTCGCAGAAATAAGGAGTGATGTAGTATTCCTCTTCACTTCAGTGTTCGAACCCATGACTGGCATAGAATTTTTTTAAATTCTCGCTCGGTGACGATGTGTTTGTGCCTTGAAGGTGGTAATATCACTGCATGTGAATAATATGACTAAGTTTATTTTTACTACGAGCAGTGTGGATATATATGTACATGTTTGGCCAGCTTGCAGAAATAGGGAGTGAGGTAGTTTCCCGTTGTTTTCCTCTTCAGGGTTTTAATCCATGCCTGTAATAGAGGTTTTTGATTCACGCTCGGTGACTGCGATTGTGTCTCGTCAAAATCTAGGTAGGCTGCGTGTCAGTTTTTTCAGCTGTATGTTCGTATTTGGTTTGAGAATGTCATGATCGTCTGCCTCGAGGTTTCCTGCGTGTCAACTTCGATTGTTTATTTCTCCTCACCGCGCCCTCCTCATTAACCTGGCATATATTTGGACAAGGTACCGCGACCTCCTCTTTACTCACCTGGCATATATTTATGATCAAGGTAAATTTTTCTGTTCAGTACACAAGGGGATTGTATGCTAACTGTTCAAATCTTTACTGTTCATTACAAATGAAAACCTACAACCTGTTTTCCAGTCTTTGACCGGGTCAGGGATGAAATTAATGAAGCATATATAGGCCATTATAACGATGGGGTCGCCACTCCCAAAGTGATTTTATGAATGACTGATAGATGGTATGAAATGATAAGGGAGAGTGTTTCTGGAAGGAATGATGACAGGGAAAACTGGAGTACCTGTCCCTCCTCCGCTTTGTCCAGCACAAATCTCACATGAAGTGACCGGGATTTGAACCACGGTATCCAGCGGTGAGAGGGCGACGCGCTGCCGTCTGAGCCACGGAGGCTCTTGTTCATTACAAAATACATGTATATTTGAAAAATTATAAGCAAGGTAAGATAACAACAGACCCTGTATGTTCTAAACACGAAAATATATATGCATTCAAATAATTGTCAGTCACGTCGCCATCTTGAGAGGTCACAGCACAATGCATTCCCGGTCCTCTGCAACAGTACATAACCTGCACAGTTTGCTTCAGCCCTGTCGTCACGTTTAGACTTGTTCATGAGGTGGGGGCAGGTCACGTTGTAACGTCACGTTATTTGTCCGTCGGATGGAGACGTAAAGCCTTTAACTGGGCTAATCTACCTCCAAAATAGCGTCCATCGGATGGTGCCGTAAAGCCATGTACAGACTGCACAACTAAGTAGTCTGTCGGATGGAGACGTAAAGCCTAAAACATCTCATCAACCAAATAGCGACTAGTATAGGTGGGCTCTCCAAGATGGCGTCGGGAAGGGCATCTAGCAAGATGGCGTTCTGTAGTTTCCCATTTCCACACCAGGCAAATAAGATGACGTCGCGAAGGGCATCTGGCAAGATGGTGTCGGGAAGGGCATCTGGCCGTTATTCTAGGGCCCCTGTGAGGTTAGGGTTCTCCAAGATGGTGTCGGCAAGGACATCTTGCAAGATGGTGCCGGGAAGGGCATCTGCCTATAAAACTAAGCCCTGTAAGGTTAGGCCGCTCCAAGATTGAGTCGGGAAGTGGATCTGGCAAGATGGCGTCGGAAAGGGCATCTAGCCGTTAAACTATGCGCTGTAAGGTTAGGCCCCTCCAAGATGGCGTCGGGAAGGTTATTCTGGCAAGATAGCGTTCCATGTTTTCCCATTTTCGCACCAGGCGAATAAGATAACTTCGGGAAGGGCATCTAGCAAGACGGAGTCGGGAAGGGTATGTGGCTGTAAAAGTGAGGTTAGGTCCCTCCAAGATGGCGTCGGGAATGCATCTGACCGTAAAACCAGGCCCTGTAAGGTTAGGCCCCTCCATGATTGCGACGGGTAGTGGATCTGGCAAGATGGAGTCGAGAAGGGCATCTTCCCGTAAAACTATGCCTCTCCAAGGTGGCGTCGGCGTGAGGTTAGCCTTGCACTGTTATTCAATTTCCGCGCCTTCCACCTGTCAAGCAAGAGCACGTGGTCTCGTTGACACCTTGTCCCCATTTAGCCACCAAAATCTGGTGATGCCCCAACTAGCCAGTCACTCCGGCGTGTCCGTTCCTAATCCTCTATGAAAATTCTAACTCTCACCGCTACTACATATTTTGGGAACATATACTTCGATAACAGACGTTGTATGACGGGTGAAGCTATCTACTGAATAATGGGCACCACGTGATTTTAAAAAATCCCAATTTATTCAGAATAAACAAACAAATAGTGAGGCAAAAATAAACAACACCAATTAAGCATTCCTTGTTTAAACAATTGTAAAACTCATTGCGTGTATGAACGTCCAACGTCCTTAAAAAAATTAACACGAAGATTCACTTTTACAATCATGGATTAAATTAATTGATGTTGAATCGAAACCAAAACCGTGCCTGTATTTTATTTCTCGTTGAATGGCGTGAGTAGCTGAATTTCATGCCCACAAAACATTGCGATGAAATCCTATCCGACCACTACGTAAATATGGTCAAATTAATCGCACTAATTAATTTCGTATGCACAACCAACATCATCAAATCTCTTATATCATCGCCCACGTGGATTTCAGTTTACCACGGACACACATTATTTACAACACAAATTAAATACACGACGCACTCACAATACCTGAAAACATAATGTCAGTCTCACACACAAACCGAAATACAAAATATTAACACTCAGCTATCAACACTTTTCGCCTGCCATCCATACCAACGATTACTATCCCTGAAATTAACCTAGCATATGCCCTTCCCTTATCACTTACGGAAAACATTGTCTAACTCACTAAATATTAATGTGGGTGATGAATGCGCATAGGCCTTCGTTTATGACAATCCTTGGGATATTAAATAATCACTTAGCCCGACAACACTAGCCCTGGCGGCATTTACACACTGGGAGATCACACACGCTCCCTAATATCTATAACTCGAGGAATTGCGCTTCTCAATCTTACTATAACTTTTCCAAGGCCTGCCTGTACATTAAGATTCCTATGCCTTCTGGTACCTTCATCCTTACCATCTGATTCCACATGACTATCGTGTCATTACAATGAAGACTCTATCCGCGTTTAGTTAGACCATTCTATTAATACGATGACCTGTAAGTATAAACTTGACCTATTCCCTGAATTTACATCTGACTACTTTATTCATTCCTTGATGACAAATTTTAACACTTATCAACACATATTTGACAGCCGAACATATCTCACTGATTTAATTTAACACTTAGACTTCTCTTAAATATTCTACTCTTGATTAGGATCAAAGAACTGACAACGTGCACGTAACAATCACTTTCATTCTCTAACATACGAAGAAAATCACACGTATCCATGCACGTCTTCATTCTTTTCAAAGCATGCATACTACAAGATTACACTAGACCTGACATTATATTTGAGGCTTGTCTGCGCGTTTATTAAGAAACGTAATTGTCCACATTGATTGACCCTTATTTACATTTATTTTCAAATGACATGCATACTTATGTTAAGTTCCCACACAAAACAAGTTAAAATGAGATGAAATGGGTCAATTCATTTACCAATTGTAGCTTTTACTCTTACTTTACGGGCGATTGCCTCTTAGAAATACAAAATTCTGCAAACTAAAACGACTATTTGAAAATACCTCTAAATATCTACGTACTACATAATTAAAATGGTATTTTTGCTACTCAGCCTTCAGGTCACTCCTTGCTTTGCATCGGTCTGCCCCATCCGGTTTAAGCCGTCATTGTAATGGGCGTAGGATGTCCAGATACCAGGTCCGTCTTCCCTTTGGTCCAGCTGCTGCTCTCCGTTGTCGTGCCCTCGTCCTGGGTTGGCTGCTTCTGCGGGTGCATCTCCTGGTTATCTCGTGCAATGATGTCTCGTCGGTATCCGAGTGACACTACAAAATTATGGTCACCTTATGAGCTATGTGTAACTGAGCTCCTGAGCTTATGTGGCTACTATAGCATCCTAGAATTTGAACTGGTAATAAATTTAGGTTCTAACATCGTCTCTCTCCCTACCCGTTTGTTCGCGCCGCGGTCACCCGACTGAACATTCCCCGCACTGTCGATTAACACTGTTCTGTATTTGCGGGACACGATTTGGACCTCGACGTCGGCCAAGCACACGTTTTCTGTCACTTTATGCGGTGAATAAGAGCCTTCCACTGTCACACATGTTCTGCTAGACTCGACTGTGAAATGATAACTCTGATTAAGAATGACTGTTTCTCTGAATGTCATTTTTATTACAAGTTCAGACAACTGCGTTACCCGCACGCGAGGTTCAGAGTACCTAAACATCTCTCTGACCCGAGGTACAGTGATATCTAAATATTAACACAATGTCACGGCGTCTCAAAGCATCTCTCTGTAAATACGAACGTCACCAGTCAATAAGTAAAGTGTACAAGTGGGACGTCGAAAGTAACACGGACTCGATTGCCGATTCATAAGTGCGAGAGTCTGAAAATCTGAGAACAAGAATAACTGTCCGAAGAATTATGCCAATACTGATAGTACTAAGTCTGATAATGCCGATAAGAGTACGAATGCGAATACGATAAGGACATCGAATACGATACGACTAAGGAATAAGGAATGTCTTTCCGTGCTCTGTGCGGCTAAATTGATCAACTCGGTTCTCTCCTTCCAGTATCTTCTTCACTTTGGTTTCTCTTAGCCTCCACCAATCACATAAGGGTAATTAACATGCCGCTTTTCTCATTGGTAGGTCAGTTGCGCGTCCTCCTACTGACTTCGCTTCTTCCTCCGCCCATGTGGGCTAGGGTGAGACTTTCTACTATTGTTCGAGCTTTGCTTTGTTTTCGTGAAGTCCGCTCTGTATTTACTTGACTTTAGTCCAGATCTTTTGTGAATTTATCATTTGGCTCTATTGCTTTCCTTTACAAATTTTAAAGGGCACTTGCGTCACACTACTCCTTTTTACCGTGACTGGATATCAAGCGTATTGTTTCCTCTGGGCCGATTGTCTCGTCGTCCTTCAACCCTTCCTATTGTTGTCCTCGAGAAAATGTATGGTGGGTTTTACTACCGCTCTCTCTCGTTGCAAACACTGGCTCTCTGCCTTCTTTGTACAAGATTTATTTCCCTGTCCGTTTTTTACAGAATTACATATAATTGATGTCGAAACACTCTTACAATGTGCTCGTATTGAAACGGACGCAACCTGTCAAACAAGAGCACGTGGTCATGTTGGTAAATAAAAAGCAGGTGGAGTAAGGTTAGGGCCCTCCAAGATGGCGTCTGTGAGGTTAGCCTTGCACTCTTATTCAAACTCCCAGCCTCACACCTGTCAAACAAGAGCACGTGGTCTTGTTTTGTAAACAAAGCCACGTGGAGTGAGGTTAGGCCCCTCCAAGATGACGCCTGTGAAGTTAGGGTAGTTCTCTTAATCAAATTCCGCGCCTAACACGTGCTTATGTTGGTAAACAAGAGCATGTGGTCTTGTTTGTAAACAATAGCACGTGGTACAAGGGCCCAATGACCTTGCCAGGGGTCAATGACCTCGTGGGAAAATACTGATTCAGCACCCATTGTTTTAGAATCCCTGTTGCCCTACTACTTTTTATGTACATAATTTCGCTTATTTTTCAAATGATGGAGAAAAATTACTGTTTTCTGGGGGTTTCATGCTCTGCACTGAGTGACCGTCAATGACCCTACCGGTTACCATGGCAACGTCTCCAGATGCTTGCCAGCAGGGAAGTAATATAATGCCGTTTTTCGTCGTCATTCCTGTAAACTCGTGGTTGTTCGTTGGGTAGAAAGCAAACTGCCATTCTGCGGTGTATTTCTCTCTTTATAATGAAAACTCTCCATCTCCATTGTGAATGGCTTTAGGCCAAGTGAGCCTGCCGTTATAGCAGAAATTCCCGAACTCGATAGCAGTAGGAAACGTGGCCTGCAGTTTTCATCAAAACTTCCCACGCCACCGTATATCGGAAGTAACGTATGCGGTCGTCTCCGTGGTTTCATGCAGTTTCTCATTGCGTGTGCAGTAATTTACGTAGAAATCCGTATATAGTATAGAATACCGTAGTGAAGCACGGGTGCATTTGCTAGTCAATTATACATGTGTTTTCTTTCCTGTGTTGTGCTTTAGTCTATATCAGTTTAAAATGAATGTTCAATTCTACCACACTTTATTCATTCTTATTTTACTGTTAGCTCCATGCAAATGCGATTTTTAGTTTCACGTTAATACTATACACTAACAATATAAAAAACTCATTCAAAAATGTATAACGCTAAAAAAAATTAAATTTAAGATTTCAAAACGCAAAAATACATATAATCTTTCCTGTAGATCTTGCATATTTGTAAGACTACCAGCAAAAGAATGGAGCAAAAAAGCTACGATGTTAATTACTTTCATGTTCTTGTGGTGGAGACTATTGTCTTAACAGGAAACACAACTAGGCAACTATCCTCTATATAACACCAATGAGAGAGAAAAAGTGGAAGGGATCCGACACGTCGAAAAATGAAGGTATCGGCCAAAGAAAGACAAGGGCCACGAAGGGTGTGAAAATGAAAGACTTAATGCCGTTCGGGTCGGAAGTGACCAAGAGTTGACCAATGGTGGTAATATAGGACAGATGAAAGTGACGAGCCTGGTACAAGTAAGTGGAAACAATGCCAGGACACAAAAAGGCCCTTGGTCGACAACCCACGCTCCCTGTGGCTTCCAGGTTATTGTATAAAAATAAGATTCACAGGTGCTTACCGAAAGGAATGAATTCATTTACGGCTACTGAATTATTATTGAAATTAAACATAATAAACGAGAACTCAAGCCTGTATATTTTCTTCCTTCTTTTTCTACCGCTTTTCCCACACCTGTGGGGTCGCGGGTGCGAAGTGTGTCGCACATGTGTATTTGGCCCTGTTTTACGGCTCGATGCCCTTCCTGAAGGAATGTAATCACTATTGCGTGTTTCTGTGGTGGTTGGCAGTGTAGTGTGTTGTGTGAATATGAAGAGGAAAGTGTTGGGACAAACACAAACACCCAGTCCCCGGGCCAGAAGAATTAATCAGAGGCGATTAAAATCCCTGACCCGGCAGGAAATCGAACCCGGGATCCTTTGAACCGAAGGTCTCACCGCTGACCATTCAACCAATGAGTCAGACAACTCAAGCCTGTATATAGTACGTTAAAATTACGTTAAATTGAACATGTCATTTATGCTTGCTTCTGATATTACCCCCCCCCCGTGGGTGGGGAGATACAGAAGAAGAATATACGTACGGTATCCCATGCCTGTCGTAAGAGCCGACTAAAAGGGCCCCCGAGTGCTTTCAAATTGTGAGCGTGGGTTGGCGACCACAGGGTCCTTAACTGAATCCTGGCATTTTTTCACTTACTTGTGCCAGGCTCCTCGCTTTCATCTATCCTATCCGACCTCCCTTGGTCAACTCTTGTTCTTTTCCGACCCCAATGGTATTAGAGCACTCGAGGCCTAGGGAGTCTTTCATTTTCACGCCCTTCGCGGCCCTTGTCTTTCTGTGGCCGTTACCTTCATTTTTCGAAATGTCGGATCCCTTCCATTTTTTCTCGCTGATTAGTGTTATATAGAGAATGGTTGTCTAGTTGTACTTCCTCTTAAAACAATAATCACCACCACCATCTAAGGTGAGAGGGGAACATTTTATATAGCTATTTAAGGGAATATTTAGATTTTATGGGACATGCAAGTGGACTCTCGGGTCGATGAAAGCCTCGATACGGTCTTTAGATTAAGAATGAAGTGCTCTGAATAACTGGAAATAATATTACGGCTCAGTTTTTGGAAGCTTAATATGACGGACTTGTTTCTAAGATAACTTACAAACTTATTATTGCCACAAAAACGTATTAATGTGTGAGGAAATGGCAGCTTGTAATACATGCGATACACAGTAATCACTGTTCACCGGGTGTGATGCACCATCTACAGGACTGAGGTAGTACAGTACTATAGTATCTGATATCCTTATAGTAATATGTGTCCAGAATAGAATAGAGAGCAGGAGTTTCAGAGCCCAATTCAACAATCCTCCGGTAGGAAACAATAGCCTATAACATACGAGAGAAAGTCTGTTTTTTTTCTTACAACCTTTTTCCATAATGTAAAATAATTTTAAGTTCTGGTAGGACATAATGGGATTGTGCGAAGCCTTCATTTTGCTATATTGTCACAACACATTCAGTGCACAGTCAACACCAAGACACGACAGAAACATACTATTGTTGAACAGGTCGCTTACTGTGCAGTCCGCATTTAGTTAATATAAGAAAGGGAGGAATGGTTTTCGCTATTCCTCGTTCACCCAGCACGCGTCCGCAAGAATTTCGGTGGGGATCAAGCGTACTGACTCTCTGGATGGTTCCCACGGGTGATGGCGGGGAGGGGCCATCACTACAGGGAAGCTTGCTGCGATCGCAGCTGGTACTAAGTTTACCGAACTCGACATGAGGTCACTGCTCCACTGTTTTTCTCTGTTTGGGTATTCAGTCCCGAGTGTCGGGAACGACTGAAACTTCGGGGATATTAGTAAATACGCGGGATGAGGTGTGCGTCCGAAAGGATTCCGGGGGCGGCAAAGTGCATCGATCAAGCGTGCTGACTCTCTGGATGTAGTGTTGGCTACTGAATGCATGATTCGAAGCAGTGTATCGATTCATTCAAGTGTCCGAGTGAATCGATTCACAGGAACGGCGAGCTCACGGCCCACGATTCAGCATACTCCCAGCGGACAGTGCTGAGTGGCGCACTCCCTGGACGTTGAGGGGGAGCCGAGCTTCCGCTGCAGCGAGACAGTGAATCATGGCACATCGAAAGAATCGTGAACGAGCGCGGTTCAGTGAGACACAAGATACACACGGCTCCTTATCGGCTCACTGGACACTGGCGGAGAGCCGAGCTTCCGCTGCAGCGAGACATACAGTGAACCATGGCACACCGAAAGATTCGTGAACGAACACGGTTCAGTGAGACACAAGATACACACGGCTCCTTATCGGCTCACTGGACACTGGCGGAGAGCCGAGCTTCCGCTGTAGCGAGACATACAGTGAGCCATGGCACACCGAAAGAATCGTGAACGAGCACGGCTCAGTGAGACACAAGATACACACGGCTCCTTATCGGCTCACTGGATACTGGCGAAGAGCCGAGCTTCCGCTGTAGCGAGACATACAGTGAGCCATGGCACACCGAAAGAATCGTGAACGAGCACGGCTCAGTGAGACACAAGATACACACGGCTCCTTATCGGCTCACTGGATACTGGCGAAGAGCCGAGCTTCCGCTGCAGCGAGACATACAGCGAGCCATGGCACACCGAAAGAATCGTGAACAAGCACGGCTCAGTAAGACACAAGATACACATGGCCCCTTATCGGCTCACTGGACACTGGCGGAGAGCCGAGCTTCCGCTGTAGCGAGACATTCAGTGAGCCATGGCACACCGAAAGAATCGTGAACTAGCACGGCTCAGTGAGACACAAGATACACATGGCTCCTTATCGGCTCACTGGATACTGGCGAAGAGCGAGCTTCCGCTGCAGCGAGACATACAGCGAGCCATGGCACACCGAAAGAATCGTGAACGAGCACGGCTCAGTGAGACACAAGATACACACGGCTCCTTATCGGCTCACTGGACACTGGCGGAGAGCCGAGCTTCCGCCGCAGCGAGACATACAGTGAGTCATGGTACACTGAAAGAATCGTATGCTGTAATGGACTCTCGAGCTCAGCTCATTTGAAAATAATACCCATTTGCATTTACTGTCCTCTTCTCACAGGGAGGTTTAAATAATAGATGGATTTATTTGCAGTGTTAAAACGTTAGTCAAAACATAATTCTGAAGCAGCTAGTAAGTAGGTAGGCTATTAGGTTATACTATTTATTAGTTTAATGAATCTTAGTATTATAACTTAGTTGACATTTGACAATTAAATTCGACTCTAGCCTGCCCTATGACTAAGATTCATGCTCATGACCACTCAAAAGTATCAGTTTTATATTGGGAAGAACGGCTCAGTATTCTCTCAGTTCATATGTCACATCGTTGCACAAGACTTCAATCATATGTGGACAGACGCAATAACTTAACCAACAGTATGTTGAATCAGAAAACCAGCGGGCTACTGTACATCTCGGGTAGCCTATACAAAATATGACGATTTAAAAAATCCTCAGCTGATAGAAAAATACATATTTTCAAAAATGACTGATTGAGTTGTCGTGCGGTTAGTATCGCGTAGCTATGCGCTTGCATTCGGGGGATGGTGGGTTCGAATCCCACCGTCGGCAGCCGTTAAGATGGTTTTCCGTAGTTTCCCCATTTTCACACCAGGAAATGCTGGGACTGTACCTTAATTCAGGCCATGGCTGTTACCTTCCTAATCCTAACCTTTCCCACCCTGCGTCGCCGGAAACCTTCGATGTATTAGAGTGACTAGCATTTTTTTCTAAGAAAGGAGTTCATAGTATGGAGACCAGATGGCAGCTGCGAGCACTGAATGCTGTTGCTGCTGCCTTACCAGCACATACTACACAGATGCAGTAGGAGCGGTGACTAATGTGCCGTGAATCGGATCACTGTATCGATTCAGTAACGTGAACGGAATCAAATGTCCCATCACTATTTGGATGGTCGCCACGGGGGATGGCGGGGAGGGGCCATCACCTCTACGAAAGCTTCCTGCGTTAAGTCAAGGAAGCAAGACACTCTCGTCGTATTTGGTGGTGTCCTTGGGGTGACAGCCGAATTCCAGATGAGGTCAAGGAATGTCGATCTGTTTTGAAGATCAGTCTGCGACCAGTCGCGGGGACGACTGAAGCCTCGGAGGAGTCAAATAAGTTTTGGGTACGGTGCGCATCCGAACGGAGACAAAGCGCATCCCCCCCCACACACACACACGCTCTATCTCTCTCTGAATAGCAGCCACCGTTGCAACTTACTGCATTAGTCAGTTAGGTCAAGACTGAAGGAATTCTCCTTGGTTGATTGGTTATGTTCTCATAACCTACTGCCTTTGGCTGTGAGACCGCTGATGTATTCCAGCTTCCTCCTAACTTCCAAATTGGCATTCGAAAACATCCTGAAAAAAAAGCAGCTCTGAATCTCTAGATCATCTCCTCGGGTAAGGACAATGAAGACAGATATCAGAGTACCTTTGTTTGATAGGTTCCAGGTAGATCTGCTGAAAGGCGTTGTGCAAAATGTTTCTTCAATGCTTTTCTTTGCTCTAGTTGTTGCTGTTGCTACTCTTCGTGGATTTATCACATACTAAATGTGCGACAGATGGATCTAGAAAAAGTTCTACTCACTATCTGACAAGAGAGAAGAAATGTGCGGTGAATGGACAAAATGACGCATGTTCAGTTGCTGCGAAGAGCTTCAATTGTAAATTTTGATATCAACGGATGGTCATAAAATCTATGTATGGATAATTTTGTCTATCATATGATATTCTTCTTCTTAATCGTTTTACCGTCCAGGGTTGGTTTTTCCCTCGGACTCAGCGAGGGATCCCATCACTACCGCCTCAAGGGCAGTGTCCTGGAGCGTGAGACTTTGGATCGAGAGATGGAACTGGGGAGGAGGACCAGTACCTCGCCCAGTCAGCCTCGCCTGCTTTGCCGAACAGGGGCATTGTGGTGGGATGGGAAGATTGGAAGGGATAGACAAGGAAGAGGGAAGGAAGCGGCCGTGGCCTTAAGTTATGTACTATCCGGCATTTGCCTGGAGGAAAAGTGGGAAACCACGGAAAACCACTTCGAGGATGGCTGAGGTGGAAATCGTACTCACCTCTACTCAGTTGACCTCCCTAGGCTGAGTGGACCCCGTTCCAGCCTGCGTACCACTTTTCAAATTTCGTGGAAGAGCCGGGAATCGAACCCGGGCTTCCGGCGGTGGCAGGTAATCACACTAACCACTACACCACAGAGGCGGACCAGTATTTCGTCAACAGTGAAATATGCACGGATATACAGTATAGTATTAAATGTACTTTTGATGATGATGTTGTCGATTCTTCTATAATAACCGACAATTTAGAATCAGCCGCAACTATTTCGTCGCGTAATTTAAAGGAAAATAGGTTTCAGACTGTGTTCTGCCCTTTCAGGTAGGTTTCAGACACCGTTACGGCACCACTGCATGAACAGCTAAATTATTGGACTAACCGTAGGGGTGATGAGTCGTCCCGTCGGGCTCTATGCTCTATGGTTAAATAGTTAGTATGCTGTCTTTCACGAGATTCTCTCGGAAACTGCTTAGCAATCTCAAATCTGTATTACTAAAGGCCAATTGTCTCACAGATAATTACAGGACACCTTAGGTTCACTGCTAATTCCTTTTAATAAGTTTATTTAATCAACACTTTATTTTGTATCTATCCACCCTCGACATGTGCGAGTGACGTCACATCTCATAGGGTGAGAAAGAAAGTGGCAACCTTCTCACCTCGTGCCGCCTCTGCGAGATAAAAAAATTATTCGAGCTTCTCATTGCGATTTATATGGGGCCTCATGTGATAACTTTAAGACTCTAATTTCTTGGGACACAAAGGTCATGGATTCAGTATGTATGTATGTATTTGTTTTCTAATTATTTGGCCATTAATTTGAAGAACAGGAGTACAAATAACTTTCGTGGATATAATGGTGTTTACTGCATTTCCACTAGTATATAGTGAACCCATGACCTTTGTGACCCAAGAAATTTGAGTCTTAAAGTTAATCATAATGAGAAGCTCGATTTTTCTCGCAGAGGCGGCACGAGGCAAGAAGGTTGCCACTTTCTTTTTCACCCTATGAGATGTGACGTCACTCGCACGTGTCGAAGTTCGATGGATAGAGAATAAAGTGTTGGTTAAATAAATATATTTATTAAAAGGAATTAGCAGTGAACGTAATGTAATGAGTGTCCTGTACTTATCTGTGAGACAAATGGTCTTTAGTACTATAGATTCAAGATTGCTAAGCAGTTTCCGAGATAATTTCGTAAAAGACGCGCGTGTCTATTCAACCCACGCCACGTCGTCAGAATACAGTGCCTATCAAACGAGGTCAATTAACCAGTCAATTTGGCACGAGATAATTTTAAATGTTCATGAACAATGTCACTAGCAATTTAGCAAGTACTTGGCTACAGTAAAAGCTGCTTTAAATACATGTCTACAAGGTCGGAAAATTAAGGCAAAATTTCTTGGCAGCAAGGAAAAATGTCTAAGAGAGGGGATGTAAAACTATAAATAAAGGGATGCACCACCTTGAAATCACCCTGCATTGAATCATTGGAGCTCGAGAGAGAAGGTCATACTGTTGGGTAAATTGATCGGCGAGTAACAGACTTAGGGCCGGTATTATAATGAGGGCTTAAACTGAAGATTGAGTTAAACTGTAACTTGAGTTTAAACCAATGTTGAGTCTTATAACAGCCGGCCTAAGTTAAACTGAGGTGCAGAAGGAAATATACGATCTTGGTGGCAGTGACTTGCGAGAAAAGATTACTCGTTAATGTTTTGCAGTGACTTGTAAGAAAAGATGACTATCGATAATGTTTTGTTTACTTCTTGTAGGTAAAATGGCGAATAGAAGCAATAAACGTTGTCCTGATTTTACTTGTAAGGAAATATAATAGCTTGTGCAATTAGTACAGAAATATTTATATAGTTCGTGAAACAGTGGTCTTATGAATTCCTCCGAAATCTCCCATTTTAACAAACATACTACGAGAGGCATAAAACCGCAATGCTATTAGTAGCTGAGTGAGGGGCCCTAGAGCATGATTTCTGAAATAGAAGGAAGTTACTTTATTTTCTAAAATGTTCACTTTTGACATTCAAACAGTTCAAAAAGTCATTTTTACATTTTCACCTTTTCGTTGCATGTTTTATTCTAGCACCAATTTGCTGAAATAGTGTTATGACAGTCTGTTTTGTAAGCCTAAACCTATTTAACAATTATTTTTCATTCCATATATGAAAGTGATGTTCCCTTGCTCGGAAAACTCGTAGTGCCCGTGGTCGTTCAATAATTTGAACTAATTATTCGTCATCGCTTAGTATTTCTTCAAACACTTCAAAAGTATCTTCGAGATCCATTCGTTCTGCCATGTTGTAAGGTTATGTATTCTTAAACTTCAGTGTAAACGGTAGATGAGTGGCAGTAAAATTAATCTGTAGTTAAATTTAAGATTAAGTTTTACAATATACGACTAACAGATTAACCGAAGTTTAACCTGAACCAACAGTTCAAACCTTTATTATAATACCGGCCCTAAGTCCAGCAGAAACTTAGGTTTCGATCGATGTGGCTGGAGTATTGTCTCCAAGTGGAGATAGTTTTGTTCATTAGAGTATTAATCACATGTAAAGACGGTATTACCTATGCCGCAGTAGTATTAGTGAATTTTTAATAATATTGTGTTGTAAGAAGGTATCCGTGTGCGGTCGACAGTAGTCGTACTCGATCCGCGAAAATATCGAGTGAAGGGTATTTCTTTTTTGTGCCTTTATTCCAGGAAAGGAATAATGAATAAAATAAAATATGAAGCCAGAAGTGTTGAAATGGCCAAATAAACACCGGAAGGTTACTGGTGAGCTAACACGATGTAAGCTGGAGTGCTGTGAAGGTAGGTATGTATCTGTTTTATGATGTCACACTTATATTTTGTAATGGGTATTTATGACGCAGTTTGGCCACCTATCTGTTTCGTGTAATGTCAGAAAATATGACGAAAGTTCATTTGTTTTTTATGCTTTGATAAAATGTATAAATTATTACGAGTGCCGTGTAATGTGTTGTAAATAGTCAATTTGAGGTGTATGAAACGATATAATGTCTAAACTAGATCGTCATGTTCGTGGGATTATTTCCTGTATTTTGTTGTGTCAAGTTAAGATTCTTTTTATCTGACGTGAAAATTTTCTGTTTGAACTAGGACGAAAGTTGTCCAAGAAATCCGTAGTTGCCCATTTTCAATCGGGTGTAGCCGTGCTGTCGTGTTGAGCAATGTAGATCGGTGGACATCGGTTGCGAAGGGACTGCTATTTCTATGTCCGTTTAAACTGTGTATAGCTGACCATAGAAACAGTGTAAAGTTTATCAGTTATTTTGTGAAATCCAGTTTAGAAGTACAAGGTCACATTATGCGAAGATGTTTAAATATCAGAGTATTGTGTGTGGTTATGAGTTGTGGATTCTAAGGATTATTATTCCATTCTTTTTGTCATTGAGATTTGTCGTGTTTGAAGCAAGTGGTTTAAGGCTAGTTAGAATGTGAGTTGAGGTAGGATTTTTTTTGTGAATCAGGTGACTGGAAGCCTGTAATTATGCCGGGAGATTCAATATGAAACCGAGGAATTTATTTGTATAATGTTTGAAATGGAAATTGTGAGGGAATCCACGCAATGTTAGTTAACGTGTAAAATAATTGAATGGCATCTTAAAGTAAATCTCTGTGCTCAGTCTGTTTGGGCCAGGAATGTCGTATTTGTAATTTTATCAGCGAGATCGTAGATTTCATTCTTTTGAGAATAGTTAAACGTGACTACAACAGGTGTTTTCCGTCAAAGCTATGCAGCGAAGGGTAAGTCATTCCGCTACACAGTTGATCGAAGAGTACGCCGCTGGGGAAGATAAAGGTATATTTGGGTCTGTCGACGTGTTTAAATTTAGACCGTGTTCTTTAGAAGGAAGTTCGTATTTTGCAAGGAACTAACTAAAATTTTCATCCATGAGTATCGTGTATGTTATTAGAGAGCATTCTATAATATTAACATGTTTAACCGAGATCTGAACGTATATTTGAAACCACGGAAGTTAGACTATAATGAGCGAATTTACCCATTTCCTGGGTGTCCAAAATAGAGTGTTGGTGGTAGTTATTGATTTATTTTTGAGGGGTGCACAAAGCCTTATTTAAATGTCATGATGTGATGTGACATAGTATTGGCTTATATTTTACGTCGAGTTACTTACGCAGATTTTTAGTAGTTACTAATTAGGGTTATCCAAGTGTTAATAATTGCTAGTGTTAGATTAAGCTTATGGTGTGATGTCATGAAACAAGACATAATACTGGAAATAAATGATATGTAAGTTTTTTCCAGCTTTCACGATATCAAGCGACGATAAACATTATGAAATAAAAAGTAATAAATGTGAGCAGGGACTTGTTAAAGAAACCATTCGTCCGCTGAGATAGAATCTGTTGTTAATTAGGATTTATAAAAATCATTTCAATTCATTAAATGATTAAACTCAGTGGAAACCGTATTTGTGAAATAACGTAAAGCCGAGTGATTAACTTGAAGATGTATTCTGGAAATCTTAGTTTATTTTGCTGGGAAAGTTCAAATATTAACGTAACTCTTAGGGGGACATGTCCGAATGTAATGGATTTTACTGCCGCAAAGTATTGTGAGCATTGTTGTTGTTGTATTATTTGACTTTTATTGATTGAGCATTAAATGTGCTGGGATTAGTAAAGTGGAAACCTTGGTCATCAACCAATGTAACTTAATTGTGTTTAGCCTTCAGCTTAGAAACTTGGATGGTCATGGGGTCATCAACCTCAGTGACTTAGATTAAGGCCATCTGGCATTATAGCATCACTTTCCGTGCTGATATCTTCCACAATGACTTTAAAGTAAATTAGAAGGTTAGATGTGGGTCCATGACATAGTCACAGGTCTCATCGATTCAATTAAGGGTCCATGCCGTAAACCACTGTGTGGCACATACCGATTGGACTGCCTTAATTATATCAAGAGTCCAGAGTTCATGTTACTAGGGCTCGACCATCATGAATCATTATGATGGTACATGTAGTCTTACATGTAAGCCGAATTTCAGGATTTCCAGACATTCTTTTCTTCACTCTTGACTTGTGACAATGGTTTCTCGTAATAATGCCCATCAGGCAGTTAAGTCAAAGCTTCTCAACCCAGTATACCTATCCTCTGCGTTGTAGTTAGTGTTGTGTTGACTGGACAAGATAGGTTCGAATCATAATGTTGTTTTTCTGAATTTTCCTCATTTAAATATTTCTTAAATAAACCATAAATTTTCTAGAGTTGATCTTTCATTTGGTAGATAGATTAGATAATATTGAAACCCACCTCTCACATAGACAAGTGACGAAGAACATGTTAACGAACCAAGAGACAGATCTCATGCTAATTGCTAATAGGTAAGGAAGGTAGGTATCCTTTATGGGCCTCCAAGGGTTCAGTACATACATACATACATACATACATACATACATACATACATACATACATACATACATACATACATACATACATACATACATACATACATACATACATACATACATACATACATACATACATACATACATACATACATACATACATACATACATACATACATACATACATACATACATACATACATACATACATACATACATACATACATACATACATACATACATACATACATACATACATACATACATACATACATACATACATACATACATACATACATACATACATACATACATACATACATACATACATACATACATACATACATACATACATACATACATACATACATACATACATACATACATACATACATACATACATACATACATACATACATACATACATACATACATACATACATACATACATACATACATACATACATACATACATACATACATACATACATACATACATACATACATACATACATACATACATACATACATACATACATACATACATACATACATACATACATACATACATACATACATACATACATACATACATACATACATACATACATACATACATACATACATACATACATACATACATACATACATACATACATACATACATACATACATACATACATACATACATACATACATACATACATACATACATACATACATACATACATACATACATACATACATACATACATACATACATACATACATACATACATACATACATACATACATACATACATACATACATACATACATACATACATACATACATACATACATACATACATACATACATACATACATACATACATACATACATACATACATACATACATACATACATACATACATACATACATACATACATACATACATACATACATACATACATACATACATACATACATACATACATACATACATACATACATACATACATACATACATACATACATACTGTACCAGGAACCGCCAGCGGTCTGGAACATAATTTATTTCAGCGTGAGTTATTGCGAAGTAAACAAAGTCACAGCTGGAACTTTCGAGTGAGAGCGAGTAACTACGTCACGAGCTTCACGCAAGGAAGTGACATTGCTATGACGCGCCGATCACGTGTACAGCGCGTAATTGCATGGAAAGGAAGGGTATAAAAGGACAGGGATTCGCCAAGTAAAAGTCAGTTCATAACTCGCAGCTGAAGGAACAACACGATGTTCTACGCGAGTGACTACGCCGAGGTTCGAACATAGCCGCCACGAGTGAGGTTCGCCGGTAAGAACTCTGCCGTAATTGTCGTCAAAAGACTTGTATTCAAAGTGCTACTTTTGGACTTACAAATTTTTCGAAAATTAAAATACGAACTTAGTTTTCACGAACTACTAGGACTATTTTGAGAATGTGTGACAGTAACTTAAACTTCAACTCAGTCGAAAGCGAGTGTGTAGAACTTGTACTCACAGTAGATTTATCTTTAACTTGGAACATTTGTAATTTAAAAGCGGGTGCATATTAACGCAATTTTCCAGTGAAATACATAAATACTTAGTCTTTTAAAGCAAGTAACGCAATGAAAGTGTTTAAAGATTGGTATTTAATACAAGTGTGATTAACTCTAACAGCATTAAAGCATTCGTCTCGGGTGAACAAGACAGTGCCGCATTAGACGACTTCTTCAAAACAGTGTAGCTATTTGAACATACAAACATGCATGTGTTTAGAACACTTCTACTGTTGTAAATATACCTTTTCTTCGTGTGTCATACCAATGATTATATTAGAACTGTGTTTTTCCTCTGAACAGTTATTCCGATAAATGAGCTTTCGTAATTTTGCTGCTAGTGTTAAGAATAGTGAACAAGTGCACATAACAAAATACCGTGCATACTTTTATGAAGTGCAAATACGACTTATTTTGAATGGGACACTACCAAGCAATCACAGTCAGTTGAACTTTCTCGTGTTCGCTACATTACACAGTGACGCGCGAAATCCTGACGAGTGCCCATTTCTCGTAATTATCATATCTGCCTGCAGCTACACAAGCTGAATCTCGAGTCGACGTGGGACGTGTCAACAAGGGAATGGAACTGCGGTATCAACATGGAATATGGAGCGTGGTGCTATGGTGATGACTTCACGACACCGGCTGCCTATGGTGACAACTTGCTGTTCGCTGACCAGCCAGTCCTGAGTTCCAGGAAAAACAGGTGATATGAAGTGTATTTTAAACCACTTTCAAAACAAGTGCATAAAATTCCACAAAACAAACTTTCTTCTTGCCAAGTGGAATAGTAAAATCAGTGACTTCGTTTAGCAGCTTTACGAACAATTATTACAACGCTCATTGGAAACTAGACTTTTACTAAATTCTAGTTTGCGTTATTTTCGAAGTGTAAAATTCTTCATACGTATAAAAACTTTTAGGGAGAACTTCACAAAGTTTGAAAGTGAAAGAGTATTTATTTTAAAGTGAAATTTATTATTTAAAAAGACTGTAGGAAACAAGTGATATTTATTATTTAAAAAGACTGTAGGAAACAAGTGATATTTATTATTTAAAAATACTTTAGGAAACAAGTGAAATTTATTATTTAAAAAAGACTGTAGGGAAACAATTCAGTATTTGGAATTTGGAATTTGATCTTCTGGTGAAAGACATTCATTTCAGTTAGTTTATGGTGACTTACGTAAAAACAAATTATTTTCAAAACCTCAAGATAAAGGCAATATTTTGTGGATATCATGTTTTTAAATCAGATAAACATTGCATTACGAAAATTTTGTAAAATAGCTTGCTTTAATGTTTAAATAATTTGCCAACGAAACAAATATTTCGTGAAGAGCAGGAATAATACAGTAGGAAACATTGCCCATAAATACATGAGCTTTAAGCCCAACTATTATTTTGCTCGTCGTACGCCTCTCTGTACCTGCTCCATAAGAGCCGTCCACCCCTACGTGAAGATTCTCATGCCCAGATCCCTAATCATTTCCCGGTACAATACAATGCATGCATACATACATACATACATACATACATACATACATACATACATACATACATACATACATACATACATCATTATGGACCGTTATGCCTTTCAGCGTTCAGTCTGCAAGCCTATGTGAATTTACTAAACGTCCCCACATTCCTCTATTTGCAACTAGTGCTGTGGCCTCATTTAGTTCTATATCCCTTATCTTTAAATCGTTAGAAACTGACTCTTTGTCTCCATCTACTTCACTTACCCTCCATAACATAGTCAATTATTCACCTCACATGACCCCACCACCGAAGCTGGCTTATGCGTACAGCTTCATCCATAGAGTTCGTTCATAACTTAGCCTTAATCTTCTTATTCCGAGTATCCCCCTGCCACTGTTCGCACCTGTTTGTACCAGCAGTCATTCTTGCTATTTTCACGTCTGTTACTTCTAACTTAAGAATAAGATATCCTGAGTCCACCCAGCTTTCGCTCCCGTAAAGCAAAGTTGGTCTGAAAACAGATCGATATAAAGATAGTTTCATCCGGGAGCTGACTTCCATCTTACAAAATACTGTTGATCGCAACTGCGAGCTCACTGCGTTAGCTTTATTGCACCTTGATTCAATCTCGCTTACTATATTACCATCCTAGGAGAACACACATCCTAAATACTTGAAATTATCTACTTCCAGCTTTGATCACCAATCTGACATTCAATTTCAATTCTCTTGCATTTCTTACCTGCTGACATCAATTTAGTCTTGGCTAATTTTCATACCATACTCATTGCACCTATTTTCAAGTTCCAAGAAATTAGACTGAAAGCTTTCGGTACAATCTGCCAGTAAGGCCAAGTCGTTAGCATAGGTCAGACTGCTTACTACATTTCCACCTAACTGAATCCCTCCCTGCCACTTTATACCTTTCAGCAGATGATCCATGTAAACTACGATCAACAAAGGTGAAAGATTACAGCCTTGTCTAATCCCTGCAAGTTACCTGAACCAAGAACTCATTCTACCATCAGTTCTAAGTGCAGCTCAATTGTCAACATAAATGCCTCTGATTTTAATAATCTACCCTTAATCCTGTAGTCCCCCTGTATCTTTTCCCTCAGTACCCTGTCATATACTTTTATACAGCCTGCATAATGACAACTATATCAGCTGAAACTTAACAGTTTACCTGCTGCCCTTTAAGTTCATATTTTGTGAAATATTGTTTTGTTTTTCTGTCACAAAATAACGGAAATGTAAGCAGAATAAAAAATGGAAATAATATATAGTAATTAAATCATTTTTCCGTTCTTTTTCCTTCCTGCAGTCCACCTAAGTTTCTGTTCCCAGTACTCTAGCATATGCCATTAATTATATTAAGCTGTTTACAGTACTGTTGCAAGTACCCTTATGTACAATGTAATGCAGCAAAATGCCTTATGTCCAAAGTAAGCATTTAATCGAAACCGACTTTCAACCTATTAGGTCGTATTACGTACATTTAGTATGTGTTGAAGAGATGTTAAGTACAGAACAAAAATGGCCAACCGGACACCAGTGGGATCCAAACCCACACTCTCCCGATTTCGCATCGGTTGCTCTACCAAATATATACAAAATCATGGAAATTGCATATCTCTCGCACATGAAAAAATTAAATATGTTTTCTCATTTTATGCTGAAAGAATTGTGATCATATCTCTTGAACATAAAAAATGACACGTTTTTGTTTGTTTGTTAAAAAAATATAATGGACTTAAGGCTATTTACATCTTGGCAACTCATTTCATCATAGGTAGGGTCCTATCCTCGCGGATGCGCAGGTCGCCTATACGGAGTCAACTCGAAAAAACCTGCACCAGACCTTTCCAGAGGCCATACGCCGTTATTATTATTATTATTATTATTCTTTCTTCCTTTCTTATGGTTCATGGTGTGGGTTATTGTAGTCACGTCCTATTTCGTGAACCATGGGCAACAGTTGAGTGGCCAAGTAAGTGGTCCTGAGAGTCGGGATACCAGTTGTTACGGAATGCGAGTGGACATCTCGGACATATTCTGAGTCATGGCGCTCCTTGTGCTCAGGCAGCTAGGACTATACAATTCACCGGTGGTCCCTAAACCGTTAGAGGAGAGATCCTTACTTGGACTATGTGCAAGTAGGGTAGCATCCTGCTTCATGAATTCACCCTCAGAACGTTTAAAGCAATCCTCGGACCTATGGGAGTAACGGAGTCCCACACCCATTCGACAGGCGAGGGACTCCTTGGAAACAACTTGGCGAACGAAATGGAATAAGATGGGGAGCTATCAATATTAATAGGGCTCATGGAAGAAAGAAATAAAGAAAGAAAGAAAGAAAGAAAGAAAGAAAGAAAGAAAGAAAGAAAGAAGAACTGGCTGAGTCAGCAAAGAGGATGCATGTGGATGTGTTAGGAGTAAGTGATATTCGGGTAAGGGGAGATACCGAAGAAGAGATAGGAGGTTATAAAATGTACTTGACGGGTGTTAGAAAGGAAAGGACAGAGTGTGGGCTAGGGCTGTTCATCAGGAATACTAATGCACGCAACACAGTTTCTGTTAGGCACGTAGACGAACGAATGATGTGGGTAGATTTGGCAGTTGGAGGAAATAGAGCGAGAATTGTCTCAGTGTATTCACCACGTGAGGGTGAATATGAGGATAAAGTTGACAACTTTTATGAAGCATGAGTGGCATCGTGGTCAGGGTCAACAGCAAGGATAGGATAGTGCAAAATGGGCAATTTAAATGCGAGAGCTGGAAATAGAATTGAAGGAAACGAAAGGGTGATTAGTAAATGTGGGGAAGTTATGGAAGCTAATGGGAATGGTAAGCGTTTGCTGGACTTCTGTACTACTATGGATTTAGCAGTTACGAATACATTCTTTAAGCATAAGGCTACACATAAGGCTATACTGCTACACAGGGACGGTAGGGGTACCAGATCCATAATAGACTATAGTCTTAACCGACTTCGAATTCAGGAAATCTGTTAGGAATGTACAGGTTTCTCGGGAATTTTTCGATGATACAGACCACGGTATGATCTGTAGTGAACTATATATTTCTAGGCCTAGGGTAGAGAAAGTGAAATCTGTCTGCAAACGAATAAGGGTAGAAAATCTCCAGGACGAGGAAATTAGCCAGAAGTACATGGATATAATTAGCGAGAAGTGCCGAACAGTGGACAGTAAGCATGCTCAGGATATAGTAAGAGAATGGGTGGCATACATGGATGCTGTAGTAGAAACAGCAAGGGAATGCCTAGGAACAACTGTGTGTAAAGATGGGAAAACGCTAACATCTTTGTGGAATTATGAAGTGAGAGCAGATTGTAAATGTAAAAAGAAGGCTTATCAGAAATGACTCCAAACAAGGGCCGATGCAAACAGGTGAAAGAAACAGAGCGAAACAAATAGTTGTTGAATCCAAAAATAAGTCGTGGGAAGATTTTGGTAATAACCTGGAAATGCTAGGTCAAGCAGCAGGGAAATCTTCTTGGGCAGTAATAAAAAATCTTAGCAAGGGAGGAAAATGCAAATGAACAGTGTTTTTTGTAATTAATGTGAACTCATAATAGTTCCAGGGAATGAATGGAGAGGATTCCGGCTCCATGGCTAAATGGTTAGCGTGCTAGCCTTTGGTCACAGGAGTCCCGGGTTCGATTCCCGACAAGTTCGGCAATTTTAACCCTCTTTGGTTAATTTCGCTGGTACGGCGGCTGGGTGTGTGTGTCGTCTTCATCCTCATCACGACGCGCAGGTCGCCTACGGGAGTCAAATCAGAAGACCTGCACCTGGCGAGCCGAACATGTCTTCGGACACTCCCGGCACTGAAAGCCATGCGCCAATTTTTTTTTTTTTTTTGTTACTGGACAGGTGGAGGGAATGGTTTGAAAATCTTGTCAACGTAAAAGGAAATCTTTCTGATAGTGTTGCGAACAGCCAAGCTCATGGGGAGGAGGAAAATTATGGTGAAATTACGCTTGAGGAAGTGGAAAGGATGGCAAATAAACTCCATTGTCATAAAGCACCAGGAATAGATGAAATTAGACCTGAAATGGTGAAGTATAGTGGGAAGGCAGGGATGAAATGGCTTCATAGAGTATAAACATTCGCATGGAGTGTTGCTAAGGTACCCTCAGATTGTACAAAGCCAGTAATTTCACCTATCTATAAGCAAGTGAACAGGAAGGATTGTAACAACTATCGAGGTATCCCACCGATTAGTATACCAGGCAAAGTATTCACTGGCATCTTGGAAGGGAGGTGCGATCAGTGGTTGAGACGAAGTTGGATGAAAACCAGTGTGGTTTCATATCACAGAGAGGCTGTCAGGATCAGATTTTCACTATGCGCCAGGTAATTGAAAAATGGTACGAGAGGAATAGATGGTTGTGTTTATGTTTCGTAGAACTAGAGAAAGCATATGACAGGGTACCGATGGAAAATATGTTCATCACACTGGGGGGGGGGGCTATGAGATTAAGTGTAGATTATTAAAATCAATCAAAGGCATTTATGTTGAGAATTGGGTTGCAGTGAGAAGTGATGGTAGAATGAGTTCTTGGTTCAGGGTACTTGCAGGGCTTATACAAGGCTGAAATCTTTCACCTTTGTTGTTCGTAGTTTACATGGATCATCTGCTGAAAGGTATAAAATGGCAGGGAGAGATTCAGTTAGGTGGAAATATAGTAAGCAGTCTGGCCTATGCTGATGACTTAGTCTTAATGGCAGATTGTGCCGAAAGCCTGCAGTCTAATATCTTGGAACTTGAAAATAGGTGCAATGAGTATGGTATGAAAATTAGCCTCTCGAAGACTAAATTGATGTCAGCAGGTAAGAAAATCAACAGAATTGGATATCAGATTGGTGATACAAAGCTGGAACAGGTAGATAATTTTCAAGTATTTAGGTTGTGTGTTCTTCCAGGATGGTAATATAGTAAGTGAAATTGAAAAAAAGGTATAGTAAGGCTAATGCAGTGAGCTCGCATTTGCGATCAACAGCATTCGTCAAAAAGGAATTCAACTCCCGGACGAAACTATCTTTACATCGGTCTGTTTTCAGATCAACTTTGGTTTACGGGAGTGAAAGCGGAGTAGACTCAGGATATCTTATTCTTAAGTTAGAAGTAACAGACATGAAAGTAGCGCGAATGATTGCGCATACAAACAGGTGGGAACAATGGCAGGAGCGTACTGGGCCAAGTTAGGAATGAATTCGATGGATGAAGTGTACGCATAAACCGGCTTCGGTGGTGGGGTCATGTGAGGCGAATGGGGGAGGATAGTTTACCTAGGAGGATAATGGACTCTTTTATGGAGGATAATGGACTCTTTTATGAAGGATAAGAGAAGTAGAGGGAGACCAAGACGACGATGGTTAGCTCAGTTACTGAAGATCTAAATATAAGAGGCATAGAACTAAATGAGACCACAGCAGTATTTGCAAGTAGAGAATTGTGGCGACGTTTAGTAAAGTCACGGAGGCTTGCAGACTGAAAGCTGCAAGGCATAACGGTCTATAATGATAATGTATGTATGTTTCTTTCTTTCTCTACTTTCTTTCCTTTTTATTGTTTACCTTCAGGGTTGGTTTTCCCCCTGACTCAGCGAGGAATCCCTCCTCTACCGCCTCTAGGGCAGTGTCCTGGAGCGGGAGACTTTTCGACAGGGGGATACAACTTGGGAAGAGAACAAGTACCTCGTCCAGGCTGTCTAACCTGTTATGCTGAACATGGGCCTTGTTGGGAAGGGGGAGGGGGGAAAGACGGGAGGGGCAGGCACGGAAGAAGGAAGGAAATGGCCGTTGGGTACCATCCCGGCATTTGCCTGGAGGAAAAGTGGGAAACGACGGAAAACCACTTCGAGGATGGCTGAAGAGGGAATAGAACACACCTCCACACAGGCCACCACTCGACCGTTCCAGTCCTCGTACCACTTAAGCTTCTGGTGGTGGCAGCTAACCACTACACCACAGGGGCGGACACATTATTATTATTATTATTATTATTATTATTATTATTATTATTATTATTATTGTTATTATTCTGTGTCATACCAAAGGTTTCCTTTTTGAAAACTTGAGTTTTTCTGATATTGAGGAGGTGTATATATTCTGAAGTTAGAACATATTCAGAGGCATATTTTAGACAATAAAAGAAGTGAATAAACTCTCTAATATATGTGTACACATTTGACTGGTTCCCATAGCGGGGTCGAGGATGAGGTGAGATGAAATTATATGCCATTGTTTACGGCCGGATGCCCTTCCTATCTTGACCCTCACTTGTGGAGCTAGTGAAGATGAACTGTATGATGGTGAATTAGGGAAGGAATCGGCTGTGGCCTATGGATAGAAACAGTTCCGCTACAACCGTAGCGCGGCTAAAATGCTCGGTAAAACGTGTCTGTGACCTATGAATAAGGACTGTACGAACAGCCGTAGCGCAGCCACGGTGCTCAGTAAAATGTATCTGTGGAATATAAATAGGAACAGTCCCGGGACAACCTTAGCGCGGTAACAATGCTCGGTACAACATGCCTACGGCCTATTAATAGGAACTGTCTCGGGAAAGCCGTAGCGCGCCCAGGTTGCTCGGTAGAACTAGTCAAGTGAATATGAATAGGGAATATCCCGGAACAGCCGTAGCGCGACCACAATACTCAGTAAAACTTGTCTGGGGCTTATGAATTGGGACTATCCCGGGACAGTCGTAGCGCGGCCACGGTGCTCGGTAAAACGTGTATGTGGTCTATGAATAGGGACTGTATAGGGACAGCCGTAGCGCGGCCACGGTGCTCGGTAAAACGTGTCTGTTGTCTATGAATAGGGACTGTATAGGGACAGCCGTAGCGCGGAAACGATGCTCGGTAAAACGTGTCTGTTGTCTATGAATAGGGATCTCCCCCGGTACAGCCGTAGCGTGGCCACGGCGCTCGGTAAAACATGTCCCTGGTCTATGAATAGGGACTTTATAGGGACAGCCGTAGCGTGGAAACGATGCTCGGTAAAACGTGTCTGTGGTCTATGAATAGGGACTGTACCGGGACAGCCGTAGCGTGGCCACGGTGCTCGGTAAAACGTGTCTGTGGCCTATGAAGAGGAACAGTCTCGGTACAGCCGTAGCGTGGCCACGGTGCTCGGTAAAACGTGTCTGTGGCCTATGAAGAGGAACAGTCCCGGTACAGCCGTAGCGTGGCCACGGTGCTCGGTAAAACGTGTCTGTGGTCTATGAATAGGGGTCCTCCCGGGACAACCGTAGCCGAACAGCGATGCTCGGTAAACAATGCCTGTAGTCTATGAATAGAGGTACTCCCGGGACAACCGTAAGCTACGGTGCTCGGTAAAACGTGTCTGTGGTCTATGAATAGGGACTGTATAGGAACAGCCGTAGCGTGACCACGGTGCTCGGTAAAACGTGTCTGTGGCCTATGAAGAGGAACAGTCCCGGTACAGCCGTAGCGTGGCCACGGTGCTCGGTAAAACGTGTCTGTGGTCTATGAATAGGGACTGTACCGGAACAGCCGTAGCGTGGCCACGATGCTCGGTAAAACGTGTCTGTGGCCTATGAAGAGGAACAGTCTCGGTACAGCCGTAGCGTGGCCACGGTGCTCGGTAAAACGTGTCTGTTGTCTATGAATAGGGATTCTCCCGGGACAACCGTGGCCGAACAGCGATGCTCGGTAAACAATATCTGTAGTCTATGAATAGAGGTACCCCCGGGACAACCGTAAGCTAGCCACGGTGCTCGGTAAAACGTGTCTGTGTCTATGAATAGGGATCCTCCCGGGACAATCGTAGCCCGGCCGCAATGCTCGGTAAAACATGTCTGTGGCCTATGAATAGGAAGGGTCCAGAACAGCCTTAGCGCGTCCACGATGCTCGGTAAAACGTGTCTGTGACATATGAATAGGGACAATCTCGCGAGAGCCGTAGCGTGGCCACAATACTCGGTAAAACGTGTCTGTGACCTATGAATAGGGACAATCCCGCGACAGCTGTAGCGCGGCCACATACTCGGCAAAACGTGTCTGTGGCCTATGAATGGAAGCAGTCCTGGAACGCCGTAGCGCGGCCATAATCCTTGGCAAAAAATGTCAGTGGCCTATGATAAGATAACTCTTTATTGCCCACCCTAGTTTACACCATCGGTTACAGGCAATAAAGACTATGAAATACACATAATCCAAAAACCAAACAGAACAATATAAACTAACATACTATTATATCATGTACAACTCTTACTATCTACACTAAAACTATTTACTATCTACTCTAATTAGTGGTGCCCGTGTCGGCGGAATCCAGCCTTGCACTGCACCACCTTGTCTAAAACTATTGAGATGCCTCTGATATGCGAGGAACACCATCCGCATGATAGGGCATCCCCAACCTTAATTCTAATGTACTAACACATATTCTACTATCTACTGCTAACTAAACAAAAAGAGAAAGAAACATTGGCTGCACGCGGAACCCTAGTAAGGAGAGAACCTTCCCACCCAGCACCGCTATCAGCCACTCCTCCCGAGTTAGATATTACCCCCACCTATAACTCGTACTTCTCTCCTCTTTTACGTGGCGAATCGTAGAGGCGGTTACCAGTCCATCATACGATCCGTCACGCATTTATCTACTGCTCCGCCTATAACCGGGTCGTCTTACTTCATTCCTGCCACCATCTTGATTCACTTGTTATTCTATGAGCGGACATGCTTCATCTTTCACCTTGGGATGGGACTGTACCATCCCACCCGTCTGGCTCTTATACCCCTCCCCCCTTCCATCCCCAATCTTCCCCACTTCTTCCTTGCCTCTGTTTATCTCTCTTATAATACTTATTCGCTAATTTTTACACATGATCATCTATTAAACCCTATAGTTAATATTTAAACACTATTTACAAACGTACTTGTTTACAATTTTCCAGTTCCTTATTCATCACATTTCTTTCTTATTCTTCCGCCTCTTAGACTAAAACTACTACCTAATTACTTTTTTTTAGTTGAACTTACATGTTAATCACCGAATTGCCACAAATCAGATCTGTCTTTTCCTTATTCCTCACATCACTTATCACTCATTTACATCTCTAAACAGTCCAACAGTTCCTCTTCCTCTCGGCCACTCATTACTTATTAAAATTTTAAACTAGTGTTTAAAGTTTTCTTCTATTATGTTATCAACTCATCCCGACTCTTTCGCGCTGTTACCAGTTCGGAACTTAATACTATTTTCTTCCCTTTCTTCTTTTGATCACTACCTTAGCTGCCACCTACGTTCTCTCACATATGCAATCCTCTCCCAATATACACAAATTTTCTTTTCATCATACAATCTTATCTGTTTATATTCCAAACTCCTTTTTTTGTCCACTAACCCTATAGTTAATATTCAAACACTGTTTACAAATGCGCTTGTTGACAATTCTCTAGCTCCTTATTTAGACTAAAACTAGAAACTACTCTCTAATTACTTTTTTAGTTGAACTTACATATTAATCTATCGAATTGCCAACAATCAAACCTGTCTTTTCCTTATTCCTCCCATTTCTTCCGCTTATTTCCGTTTCTAAACAGTCCAGCAGTTCCTCTTACTCACAGCCACTCATTACTTATTAGAATCTTAATTAATGTTTAAAGTTTTTCTTCTATTGTGTTATCAACTCATCCCGACTCTTTCCTGCTATTACCACTCGATACTTCATACTATTATCGTCCTTTTTTTCTAACTACATTAGCTGCCTCCTACGTTCTCTCACGTATGCCTCCTCTCCCAGTATATACAAATCTTCTTTTCATCACACAATCTCCTCAGTTATATTCCAAACTCCTCTTAATGTAATAAAAGTTTTTTATAACCTAGCAGTTTCGTCTACCTCTTTCCTCTCTTTCCTCTGTAACCCTCTTCTACCCCTTATTCTCTTAATTTACTTATAAATCTAATTCTAACCATATTTAAATATTTGGAAATATTTGTTCCTCTTCCCCATTCTCTGGCTAGCCATACCGTCATCCTTTCAATTTTTTCTACTTTTTCTATCTCTTTTTTACTCAACACTTTCTTTTTTCAACTCCTCTAACTCCCTACATTCGATAAATATATGTAGGTCCGACCATCTTTCTCCACACAGAATACAACTACCCGCATTTTCTCTACCTATCCACCCTCTATTTCTTGGAATTCCAAAAATCCACCAGTATAGACCTCTTTTGCCCTTCCTGTCCTCAACTTCGATTTTCGGGTTCATGGTTTCTAACAATTTGTTTAATACTGATAGTGAGGCTCTTTCTCTACATTCCATTATTAAACTCTGTCTCTCTATATCGGCAACTCTCCTTATAACCCTTCTCCATACCCATTCTTTCTTCTCACTCCATCTCTCATATCCTATATCTCCTAACCCTAGTTTTCGTAATTTATTTTTGCACTTATTCACCCAATACCTCTCGTTCTCCATATTTTTCTGGAATCTATACGTCTCTTGAATTAAATTCCCTCCTTTCCCTTCTTCCAATCTCATCCAATACTTCATCACCCTCTTGGCTATAGTAATGTCTATCGATTCTTTACATACTAATCTAGCCCCCACATTTGCAGTACAGTTTGGGACCCCCATAATAATCTTGCTAAATTTTGCCACCACCTGGTTTAGTTCTTTTCTACTTTCCTCCACTCCCCATATTTCTACCCCATATAACATTTTTCCTTTAACCATTGATTGGAACACCAATCTCTTTATTTTGTACTTTATATCCGGGAATTTATTTTCTAATATCCCCACTACTGCCAGTGCTCCTCTCCCTTTATATTTGGCTATTCTACACTGATTTTCCCACGAACCGTTACTACTAATTATAACTCCTAAATACTCCATTCTTTTTTCTGGTCTGATTTCTTGCTGCTCGACTGTCCAGAATTTCTTTTCTTTTTTGGCTTTCCTCTTCCTACATATCATTATCTGCGTCTTCCGTACATTTATTTTGAGTGCCCATCTTCTAGTATATTCCATTGCCTCATTTAGCCCTTCTTGCAATCCCTTTGCTGTTAATGCCAAGATCAATAAATCGTCTGTAAATAGCAGCCCCGGTATCTCCCTCTTCCCAATCCAAGGGCATTGCTATCTCTCACCTCCATGTCTATCTAATATATTATTTATAAACAATAGAAATAATATCGGTGACAGCTTACAACCCTGCCTCACACCCCTCTTCGATTCCATACACTTACTCAACCCACCCCCTTGTAGTTTAATCATCACCAATACTTTCTCATATATTCCTTCTATTGGCCGTCTCATTTTCTTCGATAACCCAACCTCTCTTAATCTAGTAAATAACGCCTCCCTATTCACTGCATCGAAGGCTTTCTCTAAATCTATTGCTGCTATATATAATCTCTTCCCTGCTATTTTCACATACTTCGTAATTAAAGTATCCAGAATCCATACATTATCCACAGTATTTTTCTCTTTTCGAAACCCATTTTGATAGTCCGAAATCCTTCCATAATTCTCTGCCCAATTTATAATCCTATTAGCTAGAATTCCTGTATATACCTTCGACAGCGAGTCCAGGAGTGTTATTCCTCTATAGTTGTTTGGATCACTTCGACTTCCTTTAATCTTGTATATAGGACAAAGTACTCCTTTTCTCCACTCGCTAGGGAATTTATTAGTTTCCCATATCTTGTTAAACAATTTCACCATCACTTTCAGCAATACTTGATTTGCTCCTACTTCCTTCCATATCCTGTTGGTAATGCCATTTGCCCCACCCGCTGTTTTGGTTTTTATTTTACTTAACACCCTGGCTATTTCCTGACTTGTTATCTCCTCATCTAGTAACTGTACTCCTATTTGTACTTCTTTTACAATATACGTCTTTTCCATACCCCCTCCCCGTCCTTCTCCCCTCTCACCCAAAAGCTCTGCAAAATATCCTATCTACTCATTTTCTGCTATCATTGCTCCTCCCCCTGTCGATCTAGTTCTCTTTATCTTATTTATTGTTTCCCAAACCCTATCAAATCTTTTCTCTTTACAATATCTGTTCACTCTCTCAGCTTCCGCCTCTTTCCAACATTTTTTTTCTCATTTAGTAACTTCTTGTAATCTCTTCTTAATTTACAATATTCCTCTCTTTTCCCTTGTTCCCCTCCTTTCTTAAAATCCGCTAGAGCTGGCATTACAACCTCTCGTTTCCTCTTACACTCTTCATCAAACCACCCCGTGCCTATGTTCCTGTCTTTCTCTTCTCTTATCCTCACTTTCTTACCCACCTTCCATACTGGGCGTTCTATTAGTTTTAAAACTTCATCCACATCCCCTACTTCCAACATCCTTTCACTTTCAACCCTTATACTTTCTTCACTCACTTTTAACTCTGTTCTCAATCTCTCAATCGTAGTATCATTCCAAATGTACTTCCAACCCTCCTTATATCTGTCTCTTTTTCCTACCCTTCTCTTCACTCCATCACACTCCCCTCTTAATTTTATCTTGATGGGCATATGTTCTGTTATCACACATTCTGTCACCTCAAAACCTATTATTTTCTTTAGAGCTATTTCCGTGCTTACTCCTATATCTACTACACTCCCACCCTTCGATGTGATGAATGTCAGTTCCCCATTACTATCTCCCTTCATCCATCCATTTAAAATATATAATTTTTCTATAGCACATAACTCTAATAGCCTTACACCATATCTATTTATATCTTTGTCTTTACTATTTCTTCTGTACTCTCACTTCATTATCCTCTCTCCCATAATCAGGTACCCTATTACTCACTCTTGCATTCCAATCCCCTAACAATATCATTCCATCTTCTAAATACAATCCTTTAATTTTGTTTATTTCTTCAATCAGTTCTTCAAAAAATGTTTTATTCGCATAAGTTGAGTCTTTAGGATGGTTGTATAATAGAGCCAGGCAAATTGCCTCCTTCGCATCATTTCCCATTTTAATTCTCAGCCACACCACCCCTTCTACCTCATTCTGTATTCTCTCTACTCTCTCTACTATCTCATTTTTTATTAAAACTGTTATCCCGCCCGGGTTTCTTCCCATTTCCCCCTTTTTTTCTTTATCACGTTGACTACTCTATACCCATTCCATTCAATTTCTATCCCTTTCCCTAACCATGTCTCTACTAGGGCAATAATCTCATACTCCTTTACTATTTTCTCCAATTCTTTATTCCCTATCTTCCCCATCAACCCCTCAATATTCCACAACCCAATCGCCACATATAGTTATTTATTCCCTCCCACTCTCTGCATCTGTGCTTCTCCACTTCCACCTCTACTCCTTGTCACTCCTCCCTGTGCGTCCTCTCCAGATCCCTCCTCATCCTCTTTTCTCCCGTCTTCCTTCCCCTTCTCCATACTGCGCCTTTTTTCTTTCCCCATAAATCTTTCAAACTTAATGATCTTTCCTTATTTAGCGTCTGTCTTTTTTCCATTTTATTTTCTGTGTTCTTTTTACTCGGAGAGGATGCAACCTTACCCTGTCTACTGTTACCTTCATTCACAATTTTCACTGCACTCCTCACCAGTTGTGGCACATTACTTGCTTCCTCCTTCTCTGTGTTGTGCTGACTCTTCAAGGTTTCTGCATTTCCGCCCACCTGGTTGCTGGCACTGCTGTTCAGCATATCCCTACTTCCTGCACCTGATGTGATGTGGACTTCGCTCACTTCCGTAATATCACTCCTTTCTACGTCACTGCCTTTCTTTTCTACTTGCACTGTTGCCAAGGACACGTTCTGCTGCTGTTGGTGTTCTTCATCAAGTTTTTTCAGCCTTCCCAACCCCCACACTCGATTCCACCTTCCGTTTCCAACCACCAGCTGCTGCCCTCTAATATATGCCTTAAGACCTTGTTTTCTTGCCTCTCTTAAATGTCTATTCAGAATTTTGTTCTTCTCTCTCGCTTCCCTGTCCATCTCCCGTTTTATCCACACCTTCTCTCCTTTTAGATTACTCGAATTTCTTATTACAATGTCCGCCATCAGTGTCGATAATAATTTCACTCTAATTGGTCTCTTTCCTTTCACTCTCCCCACACGCTGCACATCCGTCAATATCAACTTCAATGAAGTTGATCTTCATCCTGTTCTGGATCACTTCTACCACTTTGTACATTAGTTCAACTTTAGACTCTCTCTCCTCTTCTTGGACACCATATATGAAGATATTTTTTCTTACGCTTTCTTGTATACTCTTCTCGACTACTCTCTTCGTTTCTCTTAGGTCCCACTCCAGACTTCTTACCTTCTGCTTCAATAGGTCTAATTCATCTTTATTACACCCTTCCTCTTTCAATATCTTCTTTACATCTTCCTTAACACTCAATTTTAGGTCCATAAATTCCTTGGATAACTCTCGGAACATTTCTTTTATTTGCTCCGTCTGACAAGCCTCTCTTATCATCTCTCTAATCGCCTCGTACTCTTCCCATCCAATGGAACCTACTGGACCTGGGCCGGGATTAATCTCTACTCCTCCTATTATCAGCAACACCATCACCACCGCCGCCACCAGTAACATAGCCACCATCCTCCTTTTTTCACCCTTTAACTCCATCCTTGTTTCCATACTACGTCCTTTTTTACAGTTCCATCTGCCGATCTCTATCCTATATTGTGTCAACGTGATACCCATTGCTCCGCGCTCCACTCAGCACATCCGCTCGGCTCACAGTCTCACAGACGACTGGTGCAGTGGCCTATGAATAAGGTCTGTCCCGGGAGAGCCCTGTCACAATCCTCGGTAATATGCGCCTGGGGTCAAGGAATAGGTACGGTCCCGGGACTACCGTAGAGTGGCCACAATGCTCGGTAAAACATATCTGTGGCCTATGAACAGGGACTGTCCGAACAGCCGAAGCGCTTCCACGATGCACGGAAACGTGTGTGTGGCGCATGAAGAGGGACTGTACCGGAACAGCCGTAGTGGGGCCACAATGCTCGGCAAAACTTGTCTGTGGCCTATGAATAGGGACTGTCCCGGAATAGCCCTGCCACAATGCTCGGCATAACTTGTCTGTGGTCTATGCATAGGGACTGTACCGGGACAGCCGTAGCGTGGCCACGGTGCTCGGTAAAACGTGTCTGTGGTCTATGAATAGGGACTGTATAGGGGCAGCCGTAGCGTGGCCACAATGCTCGGTAAAACGTGTCTGAGGCCTATGAATGGGAACTATCGCGGTACAGCCCTAGCGCGGCCACAATGCTCTGTAAAACGTGTCTGAGGCCTATGAATGGGAACTATCCCGGTACAGCCTTAGCGCGGCGACAATGCTTGGTAAAACGTGTCTGTGGCCTATGAATGGGAACGGTCCCAGTACAACCTTAGCGCGGTCACAATGCTCGGTAAAACGTGTCTGTGGCCTGTGAATGGGAACGGTCCCAGTACAACTTGAGCGCGGCCACAATGCTCGGTAAAACGTGTCTGTGGCCTGTGAATGGGAACGGTCCCAGTACAACTTGAGCGCGGCCACAATGCTCATTAAAACGTGTCTGTGGCCTATGAATGGGAACGGTCCCAGTACAACTTGAGCGCGGCCACAATGCTCGTTAAAACGTGTCTGTGGCCTGTGAATCGGAACTGTCCCGGTAAAACCTTAGGGCGGCCACAATGCTCGGTAAAGTCTGTCTGTATCCTAAGAATGGGAACTATCCCGGTACAGCCTTAGCGCGGCCACAATGCTTGGTAAAACGTGTCTGTATCCTAAGCATGGGAACTATCCCGGTACAATCTTAGCGCGGCCACAATGCTCGGTAAAGTCTGTCTGTATCTTAAGAATGGGAACTGTCCCGGTACAGCCCTAGTTCGGCCACAATTCTTGGTAAAACGAGTCTGTATCCTATGCGCGGGAACTATCCCGGTACAGCCCTAGCGCGGCCACAATGTTCGGTAAAACGTGTCTGTATCCTAAGCATGGGAACTATCCCGGTGCAACCTTAGCGCGGCCACAATGCTTGGTAAAACGTGTCTGTATCCTATGCGCGGGAACTATCCCGGTACAGCCCTAGCGCGGCCACAATGTTCGGTAAAACGTGTCTGTATCTTAAGCATGGGAACTATCCCGGTGCAACCTTAGCGCGGCCACAATGCTTGGTAAAACGTGCCTGTATCCTATGCGCGGGAACTATCCCGGTACAGCCCTAGCGCGGCCACAATGTTCGGTAAAACGTGTCTGTATCCTAAGCATGGGAACTATCCCGGTACAGCCCTAGTTCGGCCACAATTCTTGGTAAAACGAGTCTGTATCCTATGCGCGGGAACTATCCCGGTACAGCCCTAGCGCGGCCACAATGTTCGGTAAAACGTGTCTGTATCCTAAGCATGGGAACTGTCCCGGTACAGCCCTAGTTCGGCCACAATTCTTGGTAAAACGAGTCTGTATCCTATGCGCGGGAACTATCCCGGTACAGCCCTAGCGCGGCCACAATGTTCGGTAAAACGTGTCTGTATCCTAAGCATGGGAACTATCCCGGTGCAACCTTAGCGCGGCCACAATGCTTGGTAAAACGTGTCTGTATCCTATGCGCGGGAACTATCCCGGTACAGCCCTAGCGCGGCCACAATGTTCGGTAAAACGTGTCTGTATCTTAAGCATGGGAACTATCCCGGTGCAACCTTAGCGCGGCCACAATGCTTGGTAAAACGTGTCTGTATCCTATCCGCGGGAACTATCCCGGTACAGCCTTAACGCGGCCACATGCTTGGTAAAACGTGTCTGTGGCCTATGAATGGGAATGGGCCCAGCACAACTTTAGCACGGCCACAATACTCGTTAAAACGTGTCTGTGGCCTATGAATCGGAACTGTCCCGGTACAATCTTAGCGCGGCCACAATGCTCGTTAAAACGTGTCTGTATCCTAAGCAAGGGAACTATCCCGGTACAATCTTAGCGCGGCCACAATGCTCGGTAAAGTCTGTCTGTATCTTAAGAATGGGAACTGTCCCGGTACAGCCCTAGTTCGGCCACAATTCTTGGTAAAACGAGTCTGTATCCTATGCGCGGGAACTATCCCGGTACAGCCCTAGCGCGGCCACATGCTTGGTAAAACGTGTCTGTATCCTAAGCATGGGAACTATCCCGGTACAGCCCTAGCGCGGCCACATGCTTGGTAAAACGTGTCTGTATCCTAAGCATGGGAACTATCCCGGTACATCCTTAGCGCAGCCACAATGCTCGGTAAACTCTGTCTGTATGCTAAGCATGGGAACTGTCCCGGTACAGCCCTAGCGCGGCCACATGCTTGGTAAAACGTGTCTGTGGCCTATGAATGGGAACTGTCCCAGTACAACTTTAGCGCGGTCACAATGCTCGTTAAAACGTGTCTGTGGCCTATGAATGGGAACTGTCCCGGTATGGACTCAGCGCGGCCTCAATTGTCGGTAAAACGTGTCCATGGCCTATGATTGGGAACTGTCCCGGTACAGCCATAACGCGGACACAATGCTCGGTAAAACGTGTCTGTAGCCTCTGATTGTGAACTGTCCCGGTACAGCCTCAGCGCGGCCACAATGCTCGGTTAAACGTGTCTGTGGCCGATGACTGGGAACTGTCCCGGTACAGCCATAGTGCGGTCACAATGCTCGGTTAACATGTCTGTGGCCTATGAATGGAAACTGTCCCGGGACAGGCTTAGCGCGGCGACAATTCTCGGCAAAACGTGTCTGTGGCCTATGAGTGGGAACTGTCCCGGTAAAGCCGTAGCGTGGTCACGGTGCTCGGTAGAACAAGTCCGTGGGACAGCCGTAGCGTGGCAACCACGATGTTCGGTTAAAGGTGCCCTTGGCCTATGAATAGGGACTGTCGAAACAGCCGTAGCGCGACCACAATGCTCGTTAAGACGTGTCTGTGGTCTATGAATAGGAACATTCTCGGCATAGCCGTAGCGCGGCCACGATGCTCGGTAAAACGTGTCTGTGGCCTATGAATACGCACTGTCCCGGTGCAGCCGTATCGTGCCCATGTTGCTCGGTAAATGTTGTCTGAGGCCTATGGATACGGACTGTCCCGCGACAGTCATATCGTGGCCACGATGCTCGATAAAACCTGTCGGTGACCTATGAATAGTGATTTTCCGGGGGCAACTGTAGCATGGCCACGAAGCTTGGTAAACCGTGTATGTGGCCTATGTGTGGGAACTGTCCAGGGACAGCCGTAGAGCGGCCGCAGTCCTCGGCAAAACGTGTCTGTGGCCTATGAATTGAAGCAGTCCCCGAGCACCGTAGCGCGGCCACAATCCTAGGCAAAACGTGTCAGTGACCTATGAATAGGGTCTGTCCTTAAAGCCGGAGCGCCTCCACGATGCTCGGCAAAACTTTTCTTTGGCCTAAGAATGGGAAGTATCCCGGGACAGCCGTAGCGCGGCCACGATGCTCGGTAAAACGTGTCAGCGGCCTATAAATAAGGACTGTTCCGAAATAGCCGGAGCGCGGCCACAATCCTCGGTAAAATGTGATTGAGGCTTAAGAAAATGAACTGTCCCACAACAGCCGTAGCGCGGCCACGATCCTGGGTAAAACGTGTCCATTGACCTATGAATATAGTCTCGAGACAGCCGTAGCGCGGCCACAACACTCGGTAAAACGTGTCTGTGGCATATGAATAGAGGCCGTCCCGGGACAGCAGTACCGCAGCAAGATGCTCGGTAAAATGTGCCTCTGACTTATGAATAGAGACTGTCTGAACAGCCATAGCGCGGCAACGATAGTTGGTAACGTGTCTGTGGCCTCTGATTAGGGACTGTTCCGGTACAGCCAGACCGCGGCCAAAATGCTCGGTAAAACCTGTCTGAGGCATAAGAAGGAACTGTCCTAGAACAGCCGTAGCGCGGCCACGATGCTCGGTAAAACGTTTCTGTGACCTATGAATAGGGACTGGCTCACGACAGCGTTAAGCCACCACAATAGTCGGTAAAACCTGCTGGTGGGCTATGAATAGGGACTGTACCCGGACAGCCGTAGCGCGGCCACGATGATCGTTGAGACATGTACCTGGCCTATGAATAGAGACTGCCAAGGGATAGCCGTAACGCGGCAACGATGTTAGGTAAAAGTGCCTGTGGCTTAGGAATAGGAACTGTCCATGGACAGCCGTAGTGCAGTCACGATCCTCGGCAAAAATTGTCTGTGGACTTGAATGGGAAGTATCCCGGGACAGCCGTAGCGCGGCCACGATGCTCGGTAAAACGTATCTGTTGCCTACAAATAGGGACAGTCCCGGGAAAGCCGTAGCGCGGCCAGAGTGCTCGATGAAACGTGTCTGTGGCCTATGAGTTAGGTTTGTCCCGGGACAGCCGTAGTGCGGCCAAAATGCTCGGTAAAATCAGTCTGTGGGCTATGAATAGGGTTTCTCCCGGGGCAGCCGTTGGTCGGCCACGATGCCCGGTAAAACGTGTCTGTAATCTATGAATCGGAACGGTCCCGGTACAGCCGCAAGGCAGCCACAATGCTCGGCAGGACGTGTCTGTGGCCTACGAATTGGAACATTCTCGAGACTGCCGTAGCGCGGCTGCGATGCTCGGTAAAACGTGTCTGTGGTCTACGAATTGGAACATTCTCGGGACTGCCGTAGCGCGGCTACGATGCTCGGTGAACCGTGTCTGAGGTCTATGAATTGGATCATTCCCGGGACAACCGCAGCGCGGCCACAATGCTCGGCAGGACATGTCTGTGGTCTATGAATTGGAACATTCTCGGGACTGCCGTAACGCGGCTACAATGCTCGGTGAAACGTGTCTGAGGTCTATGAATTGGACCATTCCCGGGACAACAGAAGCGCGGACCCAATGCTCGGTAGAACGTGTCTCAGTCCTATGAATATGGACTGCACCGGGTCAGCCGTAGCGCGGCCCCAATGCTCGGTAGAACGTGTCTCAGTCCTATGAATTGTGACTGTCCCGGGAAAGTCGCAGCGCGGCCACAATGCTCTGTAGAACGTGTCTGTGGCCTATGATTTTGGACAGTCCCGAGACAGCATTAGCGCGGCCATAATACTCGGTAAAACGTGACTACGGCCTATTAATGGAAACAGTCTCGGGACAGCCATAGAGCGGCCTTAATTCTCCGTATAACGTGTCTGTGGCCTACGAATACGAACGGTCTCGGGACAGCAGTACCTCGGCTAAAATCTTCGGTAAAACGTATCTGTGGCCTATGAATTGTGACTGTCCCGGGAAAGCCGCAGCGCGGCCACGATGATCGGTAGAACTAGTCTTGGGAATATGGATAGGGACAATCCCGGGACAGCCGTAGCGCGGCCAAAATGCTCGGAGAAACCTGTCTGTGACCTATGAATAGGGCCTATCACGGCACAGCCGTAGAGCGGCAACAATACTCAGTAAACGTGTCTGTGGCCTATGAATAGGGACTGTCCCGGGAAACCCGTAGCACGGCCACGATGCTCGGTATATCTATACTGGTGAACATGAACAGGAACAGTCTCGGGACAGCAGTAGCGCGGCTATAATGCTCCGTAAAACTTGTTTGTGGCCTATAAATAAGGACAGCCCCGGGAGAGCCGTAGCAAGACTACAATGCTTGGTAGAACGTGTCTGTGTCCTATGAATAGGGACTGTCCCGGGACAGCCGTAGCGCGGCCACAATGCTCAGTAGAACGTGTCTGTGTCCTATGAATAGGGACTGTCCCGGGACAGCCGTAGCGCGGCCACAATGCTCGGTAGAACGTGTCTGTGTAATATGAATAGGGACTGTCCCGGGACAGCCGTAGCGCGGCCACAATGCTCGGTAGAACGTGTCTGTGTCCTATGAATAGGGACTGTCCCCGGACAGCCGTAGCGCGGTCACAATGCTCGGTAGAACGTGTCTGTGTCCTATGAATAGGGACTGTCCCCGGACAGCAGTAGCGCGGCCACAATGCTCGGTAGAACGTGTCTGTGCCCTATGAATAGGGACTGTCCCGGGACAGATGTAACGCGGCCACAATGCTTGGTAGGACGTGTCTGTGACCTATTAATAGGGACTGTCCCGGGACATCAGGAGCGCGGCCACAATGCTCGGTAGAACGTGTCTGTGTCCTATGAATAGGGACTGTCCCGGGACAGCCGTAGCGCGGCCACAATGCTCGGTAGAACGTGTCTGTGTCCTATGAATAGGGACAGTCCCGGGACTGCAGTTGCGCGGCCACAATGCTCGGTAGAACGTGTCTGTGTCCTATGAATAGGGACAGTCCCGGGACAGCCGTAGCGCGGCCACAATCCTCGGTAGAACGTGTCTGTGAGCTATGAATAGGGACTGTCCCGGGACAGCAGTAGCGCGGCCACAATGCTCGGTAGAACGTGTCTGTGTCCTATGAATAGGGACTGTCCCGGGACAGCCGTAGCGCGGCCACAATGCTCGGTAGAACGTGTCTGTGTCCTATGAATAGGGACTGTCCCCGGACAGCCGTAGCGCGGTCACAATGCTCGGTAGAACGTGTCTGTGTCCTATGAATAGGGACTGTCCCCGGACAGCAGTAGCGCGGCCACAATGCTCGGTAGAACGTGTCTGTGCCCTATGAATAGGGACTATCCCGGGACAGATGTAACGCGGCCACAATGCTTGGTAGGACGTGTCTGTGACCTATGAATAGGGACTGTCCCGGGACATCAGTAGCGCGGCCACAATGCTCGGTAGAACGTGTCTGTGTCCTATGAATAGGGACTGTCCCGGGACAGCCGTAGCGCGGCCACAATGCTCGGTAGAACGTGCCTGTGTCCTATGAATAGGGACAGTCCCGGGACTGCAGTTGCGCGGCCACAATGCTCGGTAGAACGTGTCTGTGTCCTATGAATAGGGACTGCCCCGGGACAGCTGTAGCGCGGCCACAGTGCTCGGTAGGACGTGTCTGTGAACTATGAATAGGGACTGTCCCGGGACAGCAGTAGCGCGGCCAAAATGCTCGGAGAAACCTGTCTGTGACCTATGAATAGGGCCTATCCCGGCGCAGCCGTAGAGCGGCAACAATACTCAGTAAACGTGTCTGTGGCCTATGAATAGGGACTGTCCCGGGAAACCCGTAGCACGGCCACGATGCTCGGTATATCTATACTGGTGAATATGAACAGGAACAGTCTCGGGACAGCAGTAGCGCGACTATAATGCTCCGTAAAACTTGTTTGTGGCCTATAAATAAGGACAGCCCCGGGAGAGCCGTAGCACGACTACAATGCTTGGTAGAACGTGTCTGTGACCTATGAATAGGGACTGTCCCGGGACAGCCGTAGCGCGGAAACAATGCTCGGTAGAACGTGTCTGTGTCCTATGAATAGGGATTGTCCCGGGACAGCCGTAGCGCGTCCACAATGCTCGGTAGAACGTGTCTGTGACCTATGAATAGGGACTGTCCCGGGACAGCCGTAGCGCGGCCACAATGCTCGGTAGAACGTGTCTGTGACCTATGAATAGGGACTGTCCCGGGACAGCAGTAGCGCGGCCACAATGCTCGGTAGAACGTGTCTGTGTCCTATGAATAGGGGTTGTCCCGGGACAGCCGTAGCGCGGCCACAATGCTCGGTAGAACGTGTCTGTGTCATATGAATAGGGACTGTCCCGGGACAGCCGTAGCGCGGCCACAATGCTCGGTAGAACGTGTCTGTGACCTATGATTAGGGACTGTCCCGGGACAGCAGTAGTGCGACCACAATGGTCGGTAGAACGTGTCTGTGACCTATGAATAGGGACTGTCCCGGGACAGCAGTAGCGCGGCCACAATGCTCGGTAGAACGTGTCTGTGTCCTATGAATAGGGACTGTCCCGAGACAGCCGTAGCGCGGCCTCAATGCTCGGTAGAACGTGTCTGTTTCCTATGAATAGGGACTGTCCCGGGACAGCAGTAGCGCGGCTACAATGCTCGGTACAACGTGTCTGTGTCCTATGAATAGGGACTGTCGCGGGACAGCAGTAGCGCGGCCACAATGCTCGGTAGAACGTGTCTGTGTCCTATGAATAGGGACTGCCCCGGGACAGCTGTAGCGCGGCCACAGTGCTCGGTAGAACGTTTCTGTGAACTATGAATAGGGACTGTCCCGGGACAGCAGTAGCGCGGCCAAAATGCTCGGAGAAACCTGTCTGTGACCTATGAATAGGGCCTATCCCGGCACAGCCGTAGAGCGGCAACAATACTCAGTAAACGTGTCTGTGGCCTATGAATAGGGACTGTCCCGGGAAACCCGTAGCACGGCCACGATGCTCGGTATATCTATACTGGTGAATATGAACAGGAACAGTCTCGGGACAGCAGTAGCGCGGCTATAATGCTCCGTAGAACTTGTCTGTGGCCTATAAATAAGGACAGCCCCGGGAGAGCCGTAGCACGACTACAATGCTTGGTAGAACGTGTGTGTGTCCTATGAATAGGGACTGTCCCGGGACAGCCGTAGCGCGGCCACAATGCTCAGTAGAACGTGTCTGTGTCCTATGAATAGGGACTGTCCCGGGACAGCCGTAGCGCGGCCACAATGCTCGGTAGAACGTGTCAGTGTCCTATGAATAGGGACTGTCCCGGGACAGCCGCAGCGCGGCCACAATGCTCGGTAGAACGTGTCTGTGTCCTATGAATACGGACTGTCCCGGGACAGCCGTAGCGCGGCAACAATGCTCGGTAGAACGTGTCTGTGTCCTATGAATAGGGACTGTCCCCGGACAGCAGTAGCGCGGCCACAATGCTCGGTAGAACGTGTCTGTGCCCTATGAATAGGGACTGTCCCGGGACAGATGTAACGCGGCCACAATGCTTGGTAGGACGTGTCTGTGACCTATGAATAGGGACTGTCCCGGGACATCAGTAGCGCGGCCACAATGCTCGGTAGAACGTGTCTGTGTCCTATGAATAGGGACTGTCCCGGGACAGCCGTAGCGCGGCCACAATGCTCGGTAGAACGTGTCTGTGTCCTATGAATAGGGACAGTCTCGGGACTGCAGTTGCGCGGCCACAATGCTCGGTAGAACGTGTCTGTGTCCTATGAATAGGGACAGTCCCGGGACAGCCGTAGCGCGGCCACAATGCTCGGTAGAACGTGTCTGTGTCCTATGAATAGGGACTGTCCCCGGACAGCCGTAGCGCGGTCACAATGCTCGGTAGAACGTGTCTGTGTCCTATGAATAGGGACTGTCCCCGGACAGCAGTAGCGCGGCCACAATGCTCGGTAGAACGTGTCTGTGCCCTATGAATAGGGACTGTCCCGGGACAGCCGTAGCGCGGCCACAATGCTCGGTAGAACGTGTCTGTGTCCTATGAATGGGGACAGTCCCGGGACTGCAGTTGCGCGGCCACAATGCTCGGTAGAACGTGTCTGTGTCCTATGAATAGGGACAGTCCCGGGACAGCCGTAGCGCGGCCACAATGCTCGGTAGAACCTGTCTGTGACCTATGAATAGGGACTGTCCCGGGACAGCAGTAGCGCGGCCACAATGCTCGGTAGAACGTGTCTGTGTCCTATGAATAGGGACAGTCCCGGGACAGCCGTAGCGCGGCCACAATGCTCGGTAGAACGTGTCTGTGACCTATGAATAGGGATTGTCCCGGGACAGCCGTAGCGTGGCCACAATGCTCGGTAGAACGTGTCTGTGACCTATGAATAGGGACTGTCCCGGGACAGCCGTAGCGCGGCCACAATGCTCGGTAGAACGTGTCTGTGACCTATGAATAGGGACTGTCCCGGGACAGCAGTAGCGCGGCCACAATGCTCGGTAGAACGTGTCTGTGTCCTATGAATAGGGGTTGTCCCGGGACAGCCGTAGCGCGGCCACAATGCTCGGTAGAACGTGTCTGTGTCCTATGAATAGGGACTGTCCCGGGACAGCCGTAGCGCGGCCACAATGCTCGGTAGAACGTGTCTGTGACCTATGATTAGGGACTGTCCCGGGACAGCAGTAGTGCGACCACAATGGTCGGTAGAACGTGTCTGTGACCTATGAATAGGGACTGTCCCGGGACAGCAGTAGCGCGGCCACAATGCTCGGTAGAACGTGTCTGTGTCCTATGAATAGGGACTGTCCCGAGACAGCCGTAGCGCGGCCTCAATGCTCGGTAGAACGTGTCTGTTTCCTATGAATAGGGACTGTCCCGGGACAGCAGTAGCGCGGCTACAATGCTCGGTACAACGTGTCTGTGTCCTATGAATAGGGACTGTCGCGGGACAGCAGTAGCGCGGCCACAATGCTCGGTAGAACGTGTCTGTGTCCTATGAATAGGGACTGCCCCGGGACAGCTGTAGCGCGGCCACAGTGCTCGGTAGGACGTGTCTGTGAACTATGAATAGGGACTGTCCCGGGACAGCAGTAGCGCGGCCAAAATGCTCGGAGAAACCTGTCTGTGACCTATGAATAGGGCCTATCCCGGCGCAGCCGTAGAGCGGCAACAATACTCAGTAAACGTGTCTGTGGCCTATGAATAGGGACTGTCCCGGGAAACCCGTAGCACGGCCACGATGCTCGGTATATCTATACTGGTGAATATGAACAGGAACAGTCTCGGGACAGCAGTAGCGCGGCTATAATGCTCCGTAAAACTTGTTTGTGGCCTATAAATAAGGACAGCCCCGGGAGAGCCGTAGCACGACTACAATGCTTGGTAGAACGTGTCTGTGTCCTATGAATAGGGACTGTCCCGGGACAGCCGTAGCGCGGCCACAATGCTCAGTAGAACGTGTCTGTGTCCTATGAATAGGGACTGTCCCGAGACAGCCGTAGCGCGGCCACAATGCTCGGTAGAACGTGTCTGTGTCCTATGAATAGGGACTGTCCCGGGACAGCCGTAGCGCGGCCACAATACTCGGTAGAACGTGTCGGTGTCCTATGAATAGGGACTGTCCCGGGACAGCCGCAGCGCGGCCACAATGCTCGGTAGAACGTGTCTGTGTCCTATGAATACGGACTGTCCCGGGACAGCCGTACCGCGGCCACAATGCTCGGTAGAACGTGTCTGTGTCCTATGAATAGGGACTGTCCCCGGACAGCCGTAGCGCGGTCACAATGCTCGGTAGAACGTGTCTGTGTCCTATGAATAGGGACTGTCCCCGGACAGCAGTAGCGCGGCCACAATGCTCGGTAGAACGTGTCTGTGCCCTATGAATAGGGACTGTCCCGGGACAGATGTAACGCGGCCACAATGCTTGGTAGGACGTGTCTGTGACCTATGAATAGGGACTGTCCCGGGACATCAGTAGCGCGGCCACAATGCTCGGTAGAACGTGTCTGTGTCCTATGAATAGGGACTGTCCCGGGACAGCCGTAGCGCGGCCACAATGCTCGGTAGAACGTGTCTGTGTCCTATGAATAGGGACAGTCCCGGGACTGCAGTTGCGCGGCCACAATGCTCGGTAGAACGTGTCTGTGTCCTATGAATAGGGACAGTCCCGGGACAGCCGTAGCGCGGCCACAATGCTCGGTAGAACGTGTCTGTGTCCTATGAATAGGGACTGTCCCGGGACAGCCGTAGCGCGGCCACAATGCTCGGTAGAACGTGTCTGTGTCCTATGAATAGGGACTGTCCCCGGACAGCAGTAGCGCGGCCACAATGCTCGGTAGAACGTGTCTGTGTCCTATGAATACGGTCTGTCCAGGGACAGCCGTAGCGCGGCCACAATGCTCGGTAGAACGTGTCTGTGTCCTATGAATAGGGACTCTCCCCGGACAGCAGTAGCGCGGCCACAATGCTCGGTAGAACGTGTCTGTGCCCTATGAATAGGGACTGTCCCGGGACAGATGTAACGCGGCCACAATGCTTGGTAGGACGTGTCTGTGACCTATGAATAGGGACTGTCCCGGGACATCAGTAGCGCGGCCACAATGCTCGGTAGAACGTGTCTGTGTCCTATGAATAGGGACTGTCCCGGGACAGCAGTAGCGCGGCCACAATGCTCGGTAGAACGTGTCTGTGTCCTATGAATAGGGATTGTCCCGGGACAGCCGTAGCGCGGCCACAATGCTCGGTAGAACGTGTCTGTGACCTATGAATAGGGACTGTCCCGGGACAGCCGTAGCGTGGCCACAATGCTCGGTAGAACGTGTCTGTGACCTATGAATAGGGACTGTCCCGGGACAGCCGTAGCGCGGCCACAATGCTCGGTAGAACGTGTCTGTGACCTATGAATAGGGACTGTCCCGGGACAGCAGTAGCGCGGCCACAATGCTCGGTAGAACGTGTCTGTGTCCTATGAATAGGGGTTGTCCCGGGACAGCCGTAGCGCGGCCACAATGCTCGGTAGAACGTGTCTGTGTCCTATGAATAGGGACTGTCCCGTGACAGCCGTAGCGCGGCCACAATGCTCGGTAGAACGTGTCTGTGACCTATGATTAGGGACTGTCCCGGGACAGCAGTAGTGCGACCACAATGGTGGGTAGAACGTGTCTGTGACCTATGAATAGGGACTGTCCCGGGACAGCAGTAGCGCGGCCACAATGCTCGGTAGAACGTGTCTGTGTCCTATGAATAGGGACTGTCCCGAGACAGCCGTAGCGCGGCCTCAATGCTCGGTAGAACGTGTCTGTTTCCTATGAATAGGGACTGTCCCGGGACAGCAGTAGCGCGGCTACAATGCTCGGTACAACGTGTCTGTGTCCTATGAATAGGGACTGTCGCGGGACAGCAGTAGCGCGGCCACAATGCTCGGTAGAACGTGTCTGTGTCCTATGAATAGGGACTGCCCCGGGACAGCTGTAGCGCGGCCACAGTGCTCGGTAGAACGTGTCTGTGAACTATGAATAGGGACTGTCCCGGGACAGCAGTAGCGCGGCCACAATGCTCGGTAGAACGTGTCTGTGTCCTATGAATAGGGACTGTCCCGGGACATCAGTAGCGCGGCCACAATGCTCGGTAGAACGTGTCTGTGACCTATGAATAGGGACTGTCCCGGGACAGCCGTAGCGCGGCCACAATGCTCGGTAGAACGTGTCTGTGACCTATGAATAGGGACTGTCCCGGGACAGCAGTAGCGCGGCACCAATGCTCGGTAGAACGTGTCTGTGTCCTATGAATAGGGACAGTCCCGGGACAGCTGTAGCGCGGCCACAATGCTCGGTAGAACGTGTCTGTGACCTATGAATAGGGACTGTCCCGGGACAGCCGTAGCGCGGAAACAATGCTCGGTAGAACGTGTCTGTGTCCTATGAATAGGGATTGTCCCGGGACAGCCGTAGCGCGGCCACAATGCTCGGTAGAACGTGTCTGTGACCTATGAATAGGGACTGTCCCGGGACAGCCGTAGCGCGGCCACAATGCTCGGTAGAACGTGTCTGTGACCTATGAATAGGGACTGTCCCGGGACAGCAGTAGCGCGGCCACAATGCTCGGTAGAACGTGTCTGTGTCCTATGAATAGGGGTTGTCCCGGGACAGCCGTAGCGCGGCCACAATGCTCGGTAGAACGTGTCTGTGTCCTATGAATAGGGACTGTCCCGGGACAGCCGTAGCGCGGCCACAATGCTCGGTAGAACGTGTCTGTGACCTATGATTAGGGACTGTCCCGGGACAGCAGTAGTGCGACCACAATGGTCGGTAGAACGTGTCTGTGACCTATGAATAGGGACTGTCCCGGGACAGCAGTAGCGCGGCTGCAATGCCCTGGTAGAACGTGTCTGTGTCCTATGAATAGGGACTGTCCCGAGACAGCCGTAGCGCGGCCTCAATGCTCGGTAGAACGTGTCTCTTTCCTATGAATAGGGACTGTCCCGGGACAGCCGTAGGGCGGCCACAATGCTCGGTAGACCGTGTCTGTGTCCTATGAATAGGGACTGTCCCGGGACAGCCGTAGCGCGGCCACAATGCTCGGTAGAACGTGTCTGTGTCCTATGAATAGGGACTGTCCCGGGACAGCCGTAGCGCGGCCACAATGCTCGGTAGAACGTGTCTGTGTCCTATGAATAGGGACTGTCCCAGGACAGCCGTAGCGCGGCCACAATGCTCGGTAGAACGTGTCTGTGTCCTATGAATAGGGACTGTCCCCGGACAGCAGTAGCGCGGCCACAATGCTCGGTAGAACGTGTCTGTGTCCTATGAATAGGGACTGTCCCGGGACAGATGTAACGCAGCCACAATGCTCGGTAGGACGTGTCTGTGACCTATGAATAATGACTGTCCCGGGACAGCAGTAACCAGGCCACAATGCTCGGTAGAACGTGTCTGTGTCCTATGAATCGGGACTGTCCCGGGACAGCAGTAGCGCGGCCACAATGCACGGTAGAACGTGTCTGTGTCCTATGAATAGGGACTGTCCCGGGACAGCAGTACCGCGGCCACAATGCTCGGTAGAACGTGTCTGTGTCCTATGAATAGGGACAGTCCCGGGACAGCAGTAGCGCGGCCACAATGCTCGGTAGAACGTGTCTGTGTCCTATGAATAGGGACAGTCCCGGGACAGCCGTAGCGCGGCCACAATGCTCGGTAGAACGTGTCTGTGACCTATGAATTGGGACTGTCCCTGGACAGCAGTAGCGCGGCCACAATGCTCGGTAGAACGTGTCTGTGTCCTATGAATAGGGACTGTCCCGGGACAGCCGTAGCGCGGAAACAATGCTCGGTAGAACGTGTCTGTGTCCTATGAATAGGGACTGTCCCGGGACAGCAGTAGCGCGGCCACAATGCTCGGTAGAACGTGTCTGTGTCCTATGAATAGGAACTGTCCCGGGACAGCCGTAGCGCGGCCACAATGCTCGGTAGAACGTGTCTGTTACCTATGAATAGGGACTGTCCCGGGACAGCAGTAGCGCAGCCACAATGCTCGGTAGAACGTGTCTGTGTCCTATGAATAGGGACTGTCCCGGGACAGCAGTAGCGCGGCCACAATGCTCGGTAGAACGTGTCTGTGACCTATGAATAGGGACTGTCCCGGGACAGCAGTAGCGCGGCCACAATGCTTGGTAGAACGTGTCTGTGACCTATGAATAGGGACTGTCCCGGGACAGCAGTAGCGCGGCCACAATGCTCGGTAGAACGTGTCTGTGTCCTATGAATAGGGACTGTCCCGGGACAGCCGTAGCGCGGCCACAATGCTCGGTAGAACGTGTCTGTGTCCTATGAATTGGGACTGTCCCGGGACTGCAGTAGCGCGGCCACAATGCTCGGTAGAACGTGTCTGTGTCCTATGAATAGGGACAGTCCCTGGACAGCAATAGCGCGGCCACAATACTCGGTAGAACGTGTCTGTGTCCTTTGAATAGGGACTGTCCCGGGACAGCCGTAGCGCGGCCACGATGCTCGGTAGAACGTGTCTGTGGTCGCTGGAACCATCCTGACCTTCCTCGCGCCTGTGAGCTTTTAGACGAAATTCTGAGCCCAGGTTGGATCGCGGTTCGGACCTGAGCCTTCGGAGTTGTAAATGAGCCACTGAGCTAACCAAAAATCAAAATATGTTGGTATAACAATATCTGTATTCAAACTCTGACGATAGTCGCTCGAAGTATATTTCATCCTCAATATATGTGAGGAACATTAAGACTGAAACCGTAGTCAATGAAATGTTATTGCTAGTTATGGGAGAAAATCAAGTATGGTGACTCCAGGAGCAGTAATTTCTCCGATGTGCTCACTTTACACTGATAATCGTAACCGATCTCAAACTTGTTTTCGGGTATTTCCATTAGCAGTCTCTTTATCTTTCCTTTTTTTTAATTGACTTAACGTCGCACCGAAACGGACAGGTCTTATGACGACAATCGGACGGGAAAAGACTAGCAGTTGGAAGGAATTGCCGTGGCTTTAATTAAGGTAATGCCCCAGAATTTGCCTGGTGTGAAAATAGGTAACCACGGAAAACTATCTTCAGTGCTGCCGACGGTGGGATTCGAACTCACTATCTCACAGCTGCGCGCCCCTATCCGCACGGCTAGCGTTATTCGGCTCACCTTATTGGCACGAGTGATCACAAGGTAGCAACGAGGCGCATCACATTGGTAAGCATTCTAGGCTAAACACAAACAAAGAAATTTCTTTCTGTGATTATATCGTAGAGATCGACTCAGCTAGGAGCCCCTTGGAGGTACCCTAGTAAAGAAGAGCAATGAAATATACCAAGTTTTATTTCGTCAACGTCACCATCCTGAGTTTCCTGGGGTCATTGAGGCAACGAGAGACGCCAAGTAACTACACCACTGCATCAGGAAACAGATATTTTGATTGTAGGGGAGTACTGTGTTCAGTGATTTTGCTTGAGGAACAGAGCCAATATAATGATTTTGTAGGCACGTTAGTTGTAAGTCACTCTTCCTGACAAGCAAATATCGCTTTAATTTGGGTGAGATCTGATGATCAGCTACTGCATCATCTTTATGTTCTCTTTTCTTCACATTTCACCTATTAGCTATGCAAGCAAGGAAACACCCAGGTTAAAAGTAATCTGCATCAGAGGTCTAATCTTGGCTTGACAATCTTCGCTTTTTTCGTTTGTTATAACCACTGCACTGCAAGAGATGGAGAGAGAGAGAGTGAATATTTTACAACAAACAAACCTAGGACGATAGTGAACGCCTTCGTTTCGATACGGTTTATATTTTTATCTGCGCAGTTCCAGAAAATAAGTCCGCGTGGACAGAGAAAACAGCGGACATAAGGCGGGAGGCGCTGCCCGGGACGCTCACAGTTATGCGCTCGTTAACTATGTTTATGTTTGATGTAGCTCAACCTCCCACAGCTGCTCGTGCTATGTTCTCTACAATAACCCGAATTAGGGTTGAGGCCGAATATACCGACTCACTTGTGACATATAATTTTATTTTTAAACTAGCAAGTGTACCCGTGCTTCGCTACGGTATTCTACATTGTATTCGAATATCGAAGTAAATACTGTACATGCAGTAAATAAGATTGTTTTAAAATTGCATGTCTCCTAGCGTTATCCGAGAAACAGCATCGGGAGTTCCCCATACGCTCCTTCCAATGTAAAGGGTTTGTTACGGATTTGTGATATAACGGCAGGCTCACTTGCCTAATCGAATTGAGAAGTTTACATTATAATTGCAGGTCCCATTGCCTACTGCGCGGTCACAATCGATTTGGGGAGTTTTCGTTACTATGGCAGCCCCCTTTCCTACTTCCAGACAGTTGAGAAGTTTCTATTATAATGGCAAGCAACTACCCTACTATCATTCGAAATTGATCGTGCAGTTATCATTATAATGTCAGGCCCATTTTCCTACTGCTAGCCAGCTTACTGCCAGTCACGCCAAGTTGGTGAGTTTCCATCAAAATAGCAGGCCACTATGCCTAATGCCAGTCGCATTTTAGATTATGACATCTGTTTATAATTGCGGGCACACTTGCCTACTGCCAAACACAATCGGGTAGGGGAGTTTTAAACAAAACTGCATGCTCCCTTGCCTTCTGCAAGTCAAATCGAGAAGTGAACTATTCCTTACAATGGTAGGCCTTCCTTACTAATGCCGGTTACACAGGAGTTGGAGAAGGACCCCATTCCTTATTGCCAGTCAAAGTCGGTGTGGGGAGTACTGATTACAATAGCAGATACACGCTTTCTCGATCGCTACAAATCGACATCAGTGAATATATATAGATCGACATACGAAAGTATATGCGTGATTACAATATTGCAGTCCTTCATTTACAGATTAACTGCTGCTAAACGTACGTCATATCGACAAAGGATTGTACCATAAGGCGCCGGATTTAGTGGCCTAAATGGCTGGTCCTATGATATCTCATCTATTCCTGGGTCAGATTGAGTTAGAAACGTTGAACAGGGTAAAGTTTTTGAAAGATTATCTCACATTGCATTACTTTTCGGATAATTATGTGACAGCTACATACATAGCATTTGGCTCACATATGGCTACTTGGTGGGCCAATTTTCGTGAAGAGTTTGATGATCCTATATTTCCTATAAGTGACTGAAAGTATGAATTATGCATGTGAAAAGTCCAAATTTACTTAACATCGATTAATAGAGAAAAATCAAACGTAAAAGAGATACAGATACGACAAAAAGTCATAAGACCAAGGTTGTATATCATTCCAAATTGAACGTAGATTGTGCAATCCGTTATGTGATAGGACTTCCCGAAGGTCTGCACCATCATTAAAATTGCCTCCATATTTCGATATTCTTCGGGTATAAAAAGTGAAAAATTTAAAGATCTTGGAAGTTTTCCGTCCTTTACAGGCTAAAACGTATAATTTTGTCAAATTTCCATTTTCTTTTTCGTCTGGCAGATTATGCCGCAATCTGGATTTTGGGCGAAGAGGGTAAAAATTAGGACTTTCAGGAAACTAAACCAAAAAAATATGCAGATGGTCATTATTACCCCTTAAATGGGTAGCTGTACGAAAATTTCGCCAAAATAGTCAATGTAGAGGCACACAGTCGTTACGATTTTATTTATATAGATGTAGATAAGGAATCTGCTCCACGTACAACACCTTTTGGGCTATGTCCGCTGGACTTGACCTGCAAAACTGAACATTCATGATATCTCCCTTATTAATCCTCCTGACGAAAAAATGCACATGAAGAAAAGGTTTTAGAGATGGAATTCCATCACGTTCGGTCGATTTCCAGTCAGGTTGGTCTTGTACTGTACAGTAAAATCACCATTTCGGTACCCTATAAACCACCAGTCCATTCCGGGAACATGAAATGTTATTGACCTTTAAAACCTACTTTTGGATAGGTGGATCCTAAATATGAAGTTTGGTTCGAATATCTTCAGTAGTTTTGAAGTTGTAAGAAATACGCTTTACACGCACCCGTTCTTGAGGTAAGTCCGATGGGACTTGTACCGAAAAGCGGTCCGTTAATGATATCTCCCTTATTAATCCTCGTAGAAATGATGCACATGAAAGAAAGGTTTAGAAATTAATTTCCATTAAGGCGGGTAGATTTCCAATAAGTTTGGTTGTGTATATTTTGTGGGTGTGCAAAAATCACGGTTTCGGTTTCGTATAAACCCCCAGTCAGTTCAGGGATTTAGAAACAATATTTGCCCTAAAACCTTCCCAAGGACAGGTGGATTCTAAATGTGAAGTTTGGTGGAAATATATCCAGTAGATTCTAGCACTCGCGTACATACGGAGTAATTAAGGAGGAAAATAATACAGTTAAGAAAGTTGAAATGAATAGAAAATGGATTATAACTGAGGACAGCCGGATAACGACAAATATGTAAATGCCAAGTGAATGTATTGGAAAATTAAATGCCTCTCAATAAATTATGCTGGTGTGAGTTATGGATATAATAAAGCGATAACAGAGGAGAAATTTAGGCGCAGTGATTCTTAGTAAACAGATAAGAAGATGACTAATGGTGTTATTACTTAATCTATTCGCGGGCGGTTTTAACCTCCAACGATATTCCGCCAATATCCCGCAGATAGGCCGATTGACGCCTCTCTTGCCTTCTACCCAAGGAACAACCACGAATTTAAAAGCATGATGAGGAAAATGGCAATACGTTACTTCCCTGCTGGCAAGCAGAGACGTTGCCATGGTAACCTGTAGGTTTGTTGTTGGTCTGTCGGTCACTCAATACCCGCAGAAAATAGTAAATTTCTCCGTCATGTGAAGAGTAGGATAAATTATGAACATAACGAAAGTTGTTTATAATGAAGAGACGTTTCACGTTCGGTCCACGGAGTTTACAGAAAATCAATAGTATAAGAGAAAATGGAGGAAAACCGTTCTGGTTTTCCTATAAACCCACTATCTCCCGAAATGCAAGGTCACAGCAACACAACCTAAACTGCATCGCCAACTGGCTCGATGTGTAAGATAGACGTTGTCCGAGGACGGCTCGCCAGATGCAGGTCTTTTGATTTGACATCCGTAGGCGACCTGCGCGTCGTGATGAGGATGAAATGATGATGAAGAAGACACATACCCCCGTCTATACAAAGATTTTAAAATGATATGCATATCAAAACCTTGCCCGTTAAGAGTATACTCTAAATATGAAGTTTGGTTGAGATTTATCCAGCCGTTTCGGCGTGATGGTGGAACAGACAAACAGACACGAAAAGTAAAAACCCCCGCTTCGGTCTTGAATTGACCTCAAATGGATAAATATCTGAAAAATTGGCAAAACAAAAGAAATTACAGACAGTGGACCCCCTACAACTTTATTTATATAGATTCGAAGGTCTATCTTTGCGCTGCCCAAAATGTATTTAATATTTTGTACTGCCACAACTGGTCCCACCGTGGGTGGGGGCGGTAGAATAACACCCACGGTAAGAGGTCATAAGAGGCGACTAAAACGGGCCAAGGAGCTCTCAACTAAGGAGCTTGGGTTGGCGACCACGAGGTCCTTGGGTGAGTCCTGGCATTGCTTTCACTTACTTGTGCCATGCTTCTCACTTTCATCTGTCCTATCTGACCTCCCGTGGTCAATTCTTGTTCTTTTCCGACCACGATGGTGTTAGTTATTGAGGTCTAGAGAGTCATTTTCACGCCCTTCGTGACCCTTGCCTTTCTTTGGCTGATAAATTCATTTTTCGAAGTGTCAGATCCCTTCCATTGTTTCTTTCTGATTAGTGTTATATAGAGGATGGTTGCCCAGTCGTACTTACTCTTAAAACAATAATCACCACCACCAACACCTGTCACAAGTGGTATATTCGGGCTAACTTGTACCGTACTGCACTCTGAAATATGTTTTTATTGTGGTTTAACGTCTCACTGACACTGGCTTTCAATGACGCTGAGATGGGAAGAACGTGATCTTAAGGTCACATATATTCTTGGTGTGAAAACAATGGAAGACTACCTTCAGGACTGCCGACAGTGGGATTTGAACCCGCTATCTCCCGACATGCAAGGTCACAGCAACACAACCTAAACTGCATAGCCAACTGGCTCGATGTGTAAGATGGACGTTGTCCGAGGACAAGTTCGGCTCGCCAGATGCAGGTCTTTTGATTTGACGTCCGTAGGCGACCTGCGCGTCGTGATGAGGATGAAATGATGATGAAGACGACACATACACCCAGCCCCCATGCCAGCGAAGTTAACCAATGATGGTTAAAATTCCAGACCCTGCCGGGAATCGAACCCGGGACCCCTGTGACCAAAGGCCAGCACGCTAACCATTTAGCCATGGAGCCGGACGAAGATGGACGTTGACTTCAGTTGACCGAGACTCTCCCGTTACCACACCTTCCAGGATTCTGAACGAGGTCCTTAATTGGTCTCCGAACATGCCTCGCACCAAGGTCGGCTGCTGATCTTGAAGTGCAATACTCGCTCGGCCACAAAAGGATACGCTACATCGACTCGTACCAACCAGTGTCTCTTCCTCCGCGAACAAAGAATGCTGGTTTTTCTCTAAACAGAGAGATTTTGTGTCTTACTGCAAGTAAAGTGAGAAAGATGCATGAGTGGACTGTGCACAAAACCTAGGTGAATGCTCCTAAATTAATGGTTATCATAACTTTGCCGTAAATGAAGGGTAGTAATAACTTAGAATTAGTGTTTGAGCGGCTCCCAGCAGTTAGCTGATTCACTTAAAACATTATATCGAAATTGAGATTTTGACGGCTACAAAACTATTTTACTCACAAGTACAATAAGTTAAATTAATATATGAAAACACTACACAGTTAACATTAACTACGTAGGGAAACACGAATAATGTGATATGTTGAATTGTTCATATTTCTTTAATTCAAAACAGGCCTACTTGTTCCGAGTATAATAACCTGACTAAGGTTATGTGTAACATTTCTTCGTTTACGTTGTTTCGTAAGCCATAAGCATGTTCTCTTCGGTAATGCGTGTCTTTTGTATTAAGCATTGCCTTCGTTATCCTCGTTGTGTATATGGACTGGAAATAATCACTAACTAGTAGGCCACACAGTGTACGGCACAAAACTGTTTAAGCCTAGTTTTTAGTTGAAAATCAACAGCCTGTTTCCAGTCATTCGACTGGGTCAGGAATGGGATGAATGAAGCCCCCATCTAGCAGCGAAGATAGGAATTGTGCCGGCTGCCGAAGCCTGTCACACTTCTCTGGGGCAATGATTAAATGACTGACAGATGGAATGAAATATCGGAGAGTGTTGCTGGAATGAAAGATGACAGGGAAAACCAGAGTACCCGGAGAAAAATCTGTCCCGCCTCCGCTTTGTCCAGCACAAATCACACATGGAGAGGCCGGGATTTGAACCACGGAATCCAGCGGTGAGAGGCCGGCGTGCTGCCGCCTGAGCCACGGAGGCTCCAATTTTTAGTTGTTGCTATAAATAAATATCAACGACGTAATTGTTCTAACGGCCGAGAGGATTCGTCGTGCTCACCACACCACAACTCGTAATCTGCAGGCCTTCTGGCTGAGCAGCGGTCGCTTGGTAGGCCAAGGCCCTTGAGGGCTGTAGTGCCATGGGGTTAGTTTTAATTCTTCGTTTTGCTCAGCCGCACTGCATCCCCATCCTTTTCATCTCGAAGTGAGAATGAGATAGGCCTAATTGTTTTAAGAGCATTCAATTGTTAAAGTAGTAACAGAGACCAAGATGCGAAACTTTGTACTCTCGATAGAATACAACTGCACTATTTTTAAATAGTCCATTCATACAAAGTGCAAATTGTAGTTTAACTAGATTTTGGAATAAAATCCTTTTAGGAACTATAATTACAACCTATGCTGTGGTTTTTATGAAAATGTATGGTCTTTTTCACAGCCCGCAGGTTTTTTAAGTGCTTTCTTAAACCAGCCGGTCCTAAAAGAATGTTGAACAACATAGGCCTACATCTTCAGGGTTTAGTCTGGAAGCCTCTGTGAATTAACTTCTTCCTCACATATCATTATACACAGAGTCTAACCCTCGTCGCCTACGCTCTGCCGTGTAGCGTGTCCCTTTCTTTTCGTCTCACGTGATCGACCAAAGCTTCCTCTATCAAGTTTTTATTCTTAACTTAGCCTTTATCCTGTCGGCCCGAGCACCCTCCTACCATTGTTCCACCTATTGTACCATCAATCACTGTACAAACTGAAACGAGTTGTTTATAGACATCCTGATCGAGCATGCATCTGCTCGACTTAGTAGAATGAATTGGACAAATTAGATCAAGAACTGCACAAGGACGGATTCACGCATTTTAAGAGGACGTGCAATCCAAGAAACGAGACGTGAAAACTGGGAAATCAATAATGAACCTTGTACAGAAGTTTTCATTTTGTTGACGACTGTATTCTACTTACATGAATTAGGCTCATGTTTTATGTGAAGTGATTTCGCAAGTTCGTCGTTGTGAGATTAGTTTTGTACAATTGAAGATCCCTTCAGTAGGAGCGCCAGTTGTATGCGAGTAAAGAACACTGATTTAGTTTCATGTTATCACCTGGTTCTTGATGTCTGTTTTCTGCCACCCAATTAAACATTACGAGAACAAGAAAATACAGTGGGAATACACAGGTTGGATCTACACTTCGACGTCTTAACGTGCGGGAAAATAGGATCGTACCGTCTCCCCGAAGTATAACACCACTACGCCTTTAAATGGGCGAAGCGATGCTTCTGAGCCCATTTACAAGACGTGACGACCACCCACTTGTTCGGGTACACTCGCTCACAGTCGAACATCTTTCTCTACTCTTCTTGTAAGCTCTTGTAAGTGGACAACACAACGTCCGCTCACTTAAACGCGTGGTGGTGTTCTGCTTGAAGCGGGAAAACTGTACGTTAATGGACATAGGTTCCTGTCCAATATATTATCTATTGGGTCCCCTCTACAAGCCCTCAAAGTGTGTAATATACCCTCTACAAGCGGTTTTTATATTGTTTCCAGTCGTTACATTATAAAATGATTTAAACATTATGATCTGTTCAATTCATTAATTCTTCCAAAAGAAAAGTGTAGAAAGTGAGAAAGTGTAGAAAATTATCTCCTGAATTTGAGAAAGAGACGCATTATTGGATAATGCGCTGGTTGGTGAACTAAGCGGCCTAAAATCTTGTTTGAGAACAGCTAGGATCAGTAAACAGAGCTCGTTTAATGAATGAATTAAACAAATTAATTTCATGGGCAGATATTCTGAAGACAAATGCAATCGAATACTGAAAATTTACAGTTTTTGTTTGCAATCCCGCCCAAAAATCAGGCGTGGAAAATAAATGTTCCTTAGTAAATGTTCACTGGATATATGAGACAAGTATGCTCTCTACTGACTTGTCAAACATTTACTGACTTACTTTGGTAATATTATAAACATTTGTAGTTTTAATTTACACGACAGTATCAAATTCAGAAGCGAGTTTCTTTAGAAAATTCAAAGAATGACAAAATTTATTTTGTTGAAAAGTAAAGGAAGTTTAAATTAAGACAGTTTACAATTATTCTTAGAATAAAGGATATGTGGAATACCGCCCTACACTTCGATTTTTCGTCTATATGAATAAAATCGTAACGACCGTGTATCTGTACACTGACTATTTTTGCGAAAGTTTCATTCAGTTATCCATTTCAGGTGTAATAATGACCATCTGCATATTTTTCAGCTTTGGTGTCTGTCTGTTTGAGTTCTTATAACTTGAAAACTACTGGATATATTTCTACCAAGCTTCGTATTTAGAATCCACCTGTCCTTGGGTAGGTTTTAGGGACAATATTCTTTATAAATCCCTGAACTGACTGGGGGTTTATACGAAACCGAAACCATGATTTTTCACTCCCACGAAATATACAAACCAAAATGAATGGAAATCTACCTGTCTTAATGGAAATCAATTTCTAAACTTTTTTTCTCATGTGCATCATATCGACAGGAGGATTAATAAGGGAGATATCATGAATGGTCGGTTTTGCAGGCTAAGTCCAGCGAACATAGACCAAAAGGTGTTGTACTTGGAGCAGATTCCTGTTCTATATAAATAAAATCGGTACGACCGTGTGTCTGTACATTGACTATCTTGGCGAAATTTTCGTACAGCTATCTGTTTCAGGTATAATACTGACCATCTGCACAGTTGTTAGTTTTAGTTTCCCGAATGTCCTCAAGATTGTGGCACAATCTGCCAGACGAGCTAGAATATTGAAATTAGGCAAAATTATTTTATGTCTTCGCTTGTAGCTGACGGAAAGCTTCCAAGATCTGTAAATATTTCACTTTCTACCCCGAAAAATATCGAAATATTGAGGCAATTTTATTGTCAGTGCAGACCTTCGTTACGAGGTATCTCGTGGCTGAAAGGTAAGTCGTGTCACAAAACGGATAGCAGTATCTCCGTTCAATTTGGAGTGATCTACAACTTTGGTCCTATGATTTTTGTCGTGTCTATTCCTTATACGTTAGATTTGTCTCTATTTCTCGATTGCACGTACATTTTGCACTTTTTTAACGTATAATTCATAGTTCGAATAACTTATACGAAAGATGGAATCATCTAATTCTACACAAACGTTGGCCCAACCAGTATCCATATGTGAGCCAAAGTCTATGTTTGTAGCTGTCACATAAGTATCCAAAAGCAATGCACTGTGAGAAAGACATATCCAAATTTCACCCTATTCTACGTTTCTAACTCAATGATGCCCATAAATAGATGTGATGGAGAAAATATCATAAGACCAGCCATTTAGACCGTTAAAAGAGGCGTCTTATGGTACAATCCGTTTGTCGATATGACGTATCGTTTAGCAGTAGTTAATCTGTAAATGGAGGTTTGCAATATTGTAAACATACATATACTTCGTATGTCAATCTATATATTAATTGAAGTCGATTTGTAGCGGTGTAGAAAGGGTGTGTCTGCTATTACAATTAATATTTTACAAATGGATAGTGACTCTCAGCAGGAGGGGGTCTTCTATTGTAATCATTACTCTCCACATCGACTTTGACTGGCAGTAGGAATGGGATCTTTCTCCAACTCCTGTGTAACTGGTATTAGTAAGGAGGGACTACCATTGTAATGAATTCGCTTTTTGATTTGACTGGCAGAAGTTAAGTGAGGATGCATTTTTTCAAAACTCCGCTAACCGATTGTGTTTGGGAGTAGACAAGTGTGCCCGCCATTATAAACAAATTTACCCATCTAAAATGTGACTGGCATTAGGCATATAATGGAAACTCACCAACTCGGTGTGACTGAGATTCAGGAAAGGGGCCTATCATTATAATGAAAGCAGCACAACTCAATTTTGACTGGGCTGGCAGTAAGGAATAATAAACACTCCTCAACTGTAATCTGTCTAGAAGTAGGAAAGGGGGTCTGTCATTGTAACGAATCTCCCCAAATCGATTGTGACCGCGCGGTAGGTGATGGGGACCGCCATTACAATTAAAATGTCCCTGCTCGATTTTGAATGGCAGTAGGCAAGTTAGCCTGCCATTATCATCATAACTCCGCAACTCGCACATTACACTGGAAACAACGTATGGGAACTACCCACTGCTGTTTCTAGATAACGCTAAGAGACATGCAATTTAAAAGTCTTATTCACTGCATTGTATACGGATATCAAAGTAGAATACCGTAGCGAAGCACGGGCACATTTGCTAGCTTTGGAATATAACCTTACATAGATTATCGAAGAAAAATACTTTTCATAAAAGGCGGTTGATATCAGCTAAACACAAACGCCAATGTACCAGCAAACTCATGCACAAGAACTCTGGCGCGAAGGAGAAAGGTGCATGGGAGTGGAAAAGGTTGGTCGACATCTTACTCGCTAGTTACGGTTGTGTATATTGGTTTCTTCATCTTCTTCTTATTCTTCTTCTTCTTCGTGTGCCGTCTCTTCAAATGACGTATGGGTTTTAGTGCCGGCAGTGTCCGAGGATCGTGCGGTTTGACACCCATGGGCAACCTGCGCGTCTGGATGTGGAATGATAAAGATAATGAGGAAGGGAGAGGTTAAAACTCCGTCCTGGCACATAGCTACTCTGTATCGAATATCACCAAAGAGTCTGCTCAAAGCTTGACGAATGAATCACCATCAACAACGTACTCCATATGAAAACTGTGAAGAGGTTTGGAATTGAATTCAAGCTTTTAACACGTAGTATAGGGATTGGTTATTACCAGTAGTTCTCTTACCCTGCGCCAACATTCTCATAGTGAATTTACTTTCCGCTAACGGAACTGCAAGCCGCTAACCACAGTGTCGGATGCGCTGTGTGTTTCCTCTATGTGGAGTTGTAGAAAAAGCGTTCTAACGTGGAAATAAAGCGTTTCGGGACCATCTCTATATTGTGTTCTCAGTAGCGGTGATTAGATGGGGCGGGGTCGCACAGCTATGAGCTTGTATCCGGGACATAGTCGGCAGCCCTGAATGTTTTTCTGTGGTTTCCCATTTTCACGCCAGGCTCTACCTTAATGAAGGCCACGGCCTCCTTCGCACTCGTAGCCCTTTCCAACCCCATCGTCGACTGTGTCGGTGCGACTTGTAAAATAAAAGTACTTTGTGGATAAAACATTACATTTTTATTCTATTTTAGCCGGCGAAATTAAGAATGAATAAAAAAATCAATGTTTACAAGCCCTGTTGTCTCATCAGCTAATTCTTTCGTTTATTTTATTTTGATTATTAACAAAATTATTAGTGGAAATACGCACAGAATGTCGTTCGTCGTAGCTGACTGATTTGTACAGCGCCACAAAGAATAGTGGAGACTTTGCATGAGCTGTGAGGAAGGGTAGCAGGGGTATATTTCTTGCGAAGGTCATAGACACTGAGGTATAATTCACTCGCTTGTCGCGCGCATTCGTCAGCCTGACAGTCTCTTTTGTATCTGTTAGTTTCTTAGTGTGTAGTCAAATGCCAAATGATTTTTCTTTCTTAATCTGTTAACCCTCCAGGGTCAGTTTTTCCCTGGAACTTAGCGAGGGATCTCACCTCTACCACCCCAAGGGCAGTGTCCTGGAGCTTCAGACTTTGTATCTTGGGATACAACTGGGAAGGAGGACCAGTACCTCGCCCAGGCTTCCTCACCTGCTATGCTGAACAGGGGCCTTGTGGTGGGATGGGAAGATCGAGGGGATAGACAAGGATGCGGCCGTGGCCTTAAGTTAGGTACACCCCGGCATTTGCCTGGAGGAGAAGTGGGGAAACCCACGGAAAACCACTTCGAGGATGGCTGAGGTGGGAATCGAACTCCCCTCCACTCAGCTGACCTCCTGAGGCTAAGTGGACCCCGTTCCAATCCTCGTACCTTTTCAAATTTCGTGGCGGATCCGGGAATCGAACCCGAACCTCCGCGGTTGGCAGCTAATCACACTAACCACTACACCACAGTGGCGGAACTAAATGATTTTAATTGTATAATCACACCGTACTTCTATTTAATTGTAATACATGTGTAATATTGTTCCTTTGGTGAAAGTTTCATTGTGCAGTATTGAATCAAAATCTCAAAAGTCCGGCTCCATGGTAAAATGATTAGCATGCTGGCCTTTGGTCACAGAGGTCCCGGGTTCGATTCCCGGCAGGGTCGGAAACTTTAACTTTAACTGGTTAATTCCCCTGGCACGGTTTGGAATAGAATTCAGGCTTTTAACACGTAGTATAATGATTAGTTATTATGTATTAGTTATTAGTTTGTGCAAAAAAGCCTCCCTGGCTCAGGTGGCAGCGCGTCGGCCTCTCACCGCTGGGTTCCGTGATTCAAATCCCGGTCAGTCCATGTGCGATTTGTGCTGGACAAAGCGGAGGCGGGATAGGTTTTTCTCCGGGTACTCCGATTTTCCTTGTCATCTTTCATTCCAGCAACACTATCCATTATTATTGCATCTGTCACTCATTAATCATTGCCCCAGAGGAGTGCGACAGGCCTCGGCAGCCGGCACAATTCCTATCCTCGCCGCAAGATGGGGGCTACATTCATTCCATTCCTGACCCGGTCACTGACTGGAAAACAAGTTGTAGGTTTTCATTCATATTAGTATGTGCCGTCTTCATCATCATTTCATCCTCATCACGACGCGCAGCTCGCCTACGGGTGTCAAATATAAAGACCTGTACCAGGCCTCTCCGGAGGCCACACTCCATTATTATTATTATTAAAATATCAAAAAATGATTATTACTGAACTGAAGTTGGTAAACTGTCAAACTTAACCTCTCTGTCGAAAATCATAAACATTCTTACCATTTTTCACTTTTGATATATATCCCAGAACCCCGGGTACGTTCTTTTGCTCCCCCCCCCACACACACACAAAACACGCCGCTACTGCTTCTACGTGTGGGGATTATGTCCCGAAAGTTCGGCTGTACATTCTGAGAAGTCAAAGTTAAGGCGCCCGTTTTCTGTAAAGATGAAAATGGCATTTACCTGTTTCCTTTCTCCTGAAATACAAATGCTGCATCTTCCAACAAACATTTTTTAATGATGAATGTATTTAAGATTGGTTCCTTTCTGAAAATAGGTAATGGTAGACCAACTCGTATTTTATCGTTGTTGAGTGTTGCTTCCGATCTGTTTAATGCAGTTCGTTTGTTAGATCGGGTATAAACACCAAGTAACAGGTAACAGACAGGAGAAGTTTTGGGATGGAATATCAAACCTAAGACACCACGATGTGTTCACTTCTTTATTTGTACATACAACCACATATAAACTAACAAAATCAGTCGCTCTAATACTCATATATAACGTAATTCACAAATATAAATAATATTATATACACCATAAACATACGGCTGTGCAAGTAATAATACTCTTCAGTATAAACAAATATATATAAAAAAATGTGCTTTCTGATTTGCCAGTGCATATTTATTGAGGAGAACTCGAGGTGGCAGATGACTAACGACTTGTGCTACCTAAGTGCTGTTGCTTAGCAACAATCCACTAATAAAAGACTGCGCTATTATCTTCATGCCTGAGCAATTTTTCAACATTTTTTCACTACATAATTTCAAGTGGAGCAATTAGAAAACAACCCATTCATTTTACAGACCGCCACACTCTTACCATCTACATGTTCACTTCTTTTGTATATCATCTTCCAGAAAAATGATGACATCTGAAAAGAGCTGATGTATACAGAGGAAGAGAATGAAACATGGCAGCTCTGAAACATTTGGCACTTATATTTTGGTTCCCAAGATGAGTTTCTTTGTAATATAATATTTATTCCAGGAATGATAAGAAATGAGTTCGTGCTCAAAATATTAGTCTTAAATGGATACGAAATAAATGTGCAATCGTTGGAGAAAAATATCGGCGCATGGTATCATACACTCCTCGCATTTAATATTTTTATCAGACTTAATTTTAATTATTATAATTTATCAACGTATATATAAGCGCTCATGATATCCACAACAAACTTTATAGTTTCCATTATTCATGAGAAAGTGTACCTACTAGAAATTTATACCATACTATGCACTCGTTATTTCTTGATACGAATATGTCTCATTGTGTGGCGATCATCCGAAAATGTGTGTAACGTAACGCGACAAACGTGTGACGGAAGTGACGTCACGTTAGTCGTTACCGTAGGCTTTGGACGCCAAAGATGCTGCGGCTGTGGATTTGTATAAATAGAGTGTGTTGCAATAGAAAGTGTACCGTCAGTGACGTCACATTAGTGGTTACCGTAGGCCTCGGTCGCCAAAGATGATTGCGAAATGATGCAAATAAATCGTTCGTTATCGATATTTGAGTTTCATTTACTGAAAAAGATATTCATAATCATCAGCTTTTCCCAAAGGGAAAGGTTTTTCTTTTTTTGAGCGACTGTATTTCGCCAACGCCGGCCCCGTGGTGTAGGGGTAGCCTGCCTGCCTCTAACCGGGAGGCCCCGGGTTCGATTTCCGGCCTGGTCAGGGATTTTTACCTGGACCTGAGGGCCGGTTCGAGGTCCACTCAGCCTACGTGATTACAATTGAGGAGCTATCTGACAGTGAGATAGCGGCCCCGGTCTAGAAAGCCAAGAATAACGGCCGAGAGGATTCGTCGTGCTGACCACACGACACCTCGTAATCTGCAGGCCTTCAGGTTGAGCAGCGGTCGCTTGGTAGGCCAAGGCCCTCCCAGGGCTGTAGTGCCATGTTTTTTTATTTCGCCAACATTAAAAACTTCGTTGCTGGAGAACATGCGATTATCCATAGTAATGAATGGGATGGGATGCGAGGAATGGATAATCCGTTCCACTTTTTCTTAATATAATTTTATGTTTTTTAAAATAAGTCTGTAACTTTCTTTTGGCCTTTACTACCAGTGATGCCCATTATAATTCTCGGGAATATAATTATGTCCGATAATCAAGTGTCATCTTCTTGCTCGATAAACTACGCGAGGGTTTGAGCTGACTGAAGTGGAGTGAGGCACAGTATCTTCTTCCTCGCCACTGCCCACGGCCACCAATTCGCCGTTTCCCTTCGAGCCTTCTTTAAAATACACTAACTTTTATTTTGCGCTTTGTCATATGTGTTGAAGACACTGTATTGTTTATGCTTAAAGTGAGAGCTGAAGCTAAAGTAATTTTTAATACTTTCATGAAAGATTAACGACATCCAATAGCAACAGATGAGAAAACCATGTCATGTAGCGCCTTGGATGCTTTATACCTTATTTTTATAAGAAAGGTACGTATAACTTTAGCAGTGATTATTGATTACGGTACTTAAAAATGGGAAGGCTGTAAGATAATCGAAATTATAGTGTATTTTAATCATCTACCGGTATCACTGAAAATGAAAACCTACAACCTGTTTTCCAGTCAGTGACCGGGTCAGGGATGTAATGAATGAATCATATATATAGGCTGTTATTACGATGGGGTCGCCACTCCCAAAGTGATATATTAATGAATGATAGATGAGAATGGAGAGTGTTGCTGGAATGAAAGATGACAGGGAAAACCGGAGTACCCGGAGAAAAACCTGTCCCGCCTCCGCTTTGTCCAGCACAAATCTCACATGGAATGACCGGGATTTGAACCACGGTATCCAGCGGTGAGAGGCCGACGCGCTGCCGCCTGAGCCACGGAGGCTCTACCGGTATCACTATAAGAATGAAAATATATTTTTGTACTGTAATATTGAAGAGGAAATTTGTTCTTGGAGACATGAGATTACTATCGTATTATTATTATTATTATTATTATTATTATTATTATTATTATTATTATGAGATGCTGAAACAAAGAACTTTCTCCTGCGACTCTAAAACACAAGTTAGATAGTCGCTCGTCGCCTAGCAGCACGGATAGCTAATTATATGGCTTTTGCATGCGCGAACCTTGCACTCCATTCGAACCATTTTGTAACGCGAACGTAAGGCAGCATCGTAATCACATCTTAATCACAAAACAAGTCATATAACAAAAAATATCGCTTTTTTTAAAGCCCACCCTCCACACCGAATGCCATATTTTCTCTCGTGTCCCACGAAAAGGTGCCTCAACCATTCGGATGCGATCTTAAGACCCGTAGCTCTAAGCTCAGATGTGATCACATGAATTCCTTGCATTAAGGTTCTTAGCCTGTCTCGTCAAAATATACATTGGAATTTCGTTTTCAGCACGAGGTTGACAAGTAGTCTATAGTCATAGAACAATTGAAACTCATCAAGGGTATTATTCTTCACCAGTCTGGTGAAATGAAATTACGAAAGGCATCTTACGTTTGTTTGAAAGACAACTAAGCTACATACAACAGAATATACTGTTCTAGATCAGAAGAATTTTAAGTACAACTCACCTCTAATTGGTATTATGGAATGTTACAACACAGTAGCAAAGTCTGGAACATAAATAGTTCTTTAAACTGTAACAATAATTTTATATTTTAATGATAATATTCTGACCCACGAACTAAACATTATAGATAGTCCACTTAAATTATTACCGGAGATTTGGAGAAGAGCAGTTCAGAGCTGTAAAATATCGACAATTTTCTGTTACCAACTTCTTTACATATTACCATATCAGACATGTTCTTCGTCCTACAAGCAGCTAAAATTCATGCAGCACTTCTAATCATTCTTGTAAAATAATTTTAGAATTCTTATAGAACAACCATGAACAATTTCAAACACCAGAAAAAATACAGTCAATTTACATCAAGAACTAGACATTTACCAGCCTTATACATGTCTGGTAAAGTTCGAAGACAGTTGCTATGCTCTTAAAAACTAACTGCGAGAAATGTACGAAAAAAATCTCAAATCCTCAGAATTCGTTTGTGCTTCAAAATCATCAATTTCCATCTGTGAAAGCGAAATCATCAACTAGATTTATGACGTATAGCATTTTATAAAGACCACAAGTTTCTAAATAAAATGTTCTCCCGCTAAATTAACTCCTAAATGTTGTGCTTTTATAAGAAACATTTTAAATATATAACATGAATAAAGTAAACCTTCCATTGTTTTCCGCTCTTAAATTTTGAAACTAAATTGAAAGCAAAATATTGTAAGAAAAGATTGACTTAACCTCAGTTTCAAGTACTGGTTACAAATATGCGCCACACAGATTTCTGAATATGTATCATTATGAAAAGTTTTGTCACGCGAAGGTAAACGATTCAAAAACTGCAATAAAAATGGTGAAGTCACTGAAAAATATGACGGAAGAGAAAAAAATATCGCACACCTTCTTTTGAGAAATATTTAATGACTAGGAAAAAATAAACCACTTTTCCCTTCGCTAAAATCAAATGATCATAAATATGTCTCCCGGTCATGGTCATCCATCAACGGTGCTGATTTGAGATGAGCGCCAGCCACTAGCAACATTGTCTGCCCATCCATCCATACCTTACAACACTCCCTGCACGGTTGCTCTGGTTACACTTCCGTCACACATTTTGTCACGTCATCAGATGACCCCCAGCCATAAGACATTCTTATGTCAAAACATGTGATAGGTTGTACTTGGTACAGAGCCACTAAAATTATACACGTGAAATGTCATAGAGTTTTGTAATTAATACTTTGTCGCTTGTCTTCACAAGAGGCTCCAGTAGCCGTCTCTTTCACTCTGCAGATATACTTTCGTCTTATTCGTTCTCCTATCAAGGCCTGTATACGTTCACTTTACGCTTTTACCCGCTTATTAGTCATATATTTGGACATTTTTTCAAGTATGCCAAAAATAAAATTGCTATATATAAATCTCTCCACTACATGGGCAAGTATAGAACGATGGGTATGTTCTTAGGCTTGGAAGACAGGGGAGCGAGTACAGATTTTTTGGTTGTTCCCCTTCTAGTAGCCTCTTACGACATACATGGGTTACAGATAATGCATCCTTTCACTCCGCCCACAGGGGAGATAAATTATTTCGATAAGTAGAAGGAAATATGCAGCATCATGATCTACGTCCAACAATATGGCGCACATGACTTGTCACAAGATGGCCTCACCTATCATGATGTACATCCAACAATATGGCAGCTGATCCAGAGCACATGACTTGTCACAAGATGGCCCCACCTATCACCATGTACGTCCAACAATATGGCAGCTGATCCAGAACACATGACCTGTAACAAGATGGCCCCACCTATCATGATGTACGACCAACAATATGGCAGCTAATCCAGCGCACATGTCATGTCACAAGATGGCCCCACCTATCATGATGTACATCCAACAATATAGCAGCTGATCCAGAGCACATGACTTGTCACAAGATGGCCCCACCTATCATGATGTACGTCCAACAATATGGCAGCTGATCCAGAGCACATGACTTGTCACAAGATGGCCCCACCTATCACCATGTACGTCCAACAATATGGCAGCTGATCCAGAACACATGACTTGTAACAAGATGGCCCCACCTATCATGATGTACGACCAACAATATGGCAGCTAATCCAGCGCACATGTCATGTCACAAGATGGCCCCACCTATCATGATGTACGTCCAACAATATGGCAACTGATCCAGAGCACATGACTTGTCACAAGATGGCCCCACCTATCATGATGTACGTCCAACAATATGGCAGCTCATCCAGCGCACATGACTTGTCAAAAGATAGCCCCACGTATTACGTCCAACAAAATGGTCACTGATTTAGCACAACATTTTATGGTCATAAATATATTAACTAGCACCTATTATTGATCCAGGGCGAGTGATATTATGTCCAATAAATAATTTCATCTTCCTTCCGCAGTGTTCAGAATTTTAATTAATGTTTTCCCGTTAATGGTATTCGCCATCGCTTTGCTTACAGCCTCTCTAATACGTCCAACATCTACATCTTCCAAAAATGTCTTTCCGTCTACCAAAATTGCGTCATTCTTCCATCCATATGGCATACAAGCGTTGCCTACACCTTTTTCAAATTTCCCAACATATGAATGAAGTCTCTCAAGACACTAAGTTTGTTGCGCACTTCACTTTTCACCTCACCCGAAGCTCAGTGGTCCGAAGAGGTGAAAGTCAGACGGTGCAAGGTGTGAACCGCATAGTGGATAACTTAGCACCTTCCAGCGATACTTCTCAATTTTTGCACGAACAGAAGCTGCAACGTGGGGGCAAATAGTGTACTTCTTTTGTACATACGTTTTGTTTTTCCTAGTTATTAAATATTTCATGAAAAATGTTGTGGGTTACTTTTCAGTCTGCGCTTGTGTAACCTTAAGAGTTTGTAAATATTCACACTGAATCAGAAATTTATGATTTGAAATGTTCGTCCTCAAACACTGTGCTTCAAATGTATAGGAAAACTGAGAAAAATATATATAAATTTTAAAAAGGAAAGGATTTCCTTTGTGAGAAGGAAACATGTCCTCATAAACATGAAACAGTTGTTTGTTTCACCTGGTGTGCGTATGTTGAATAATACCGCATAGCAACTTGCCTTCAACTCTACACTGTATACCAATTATTTCTGGTCAGATATTTTACTGTCATCCATCTTATTAATACGACAACTGTTTATACAATCAACATGATCCCATAGTTGCTTACCAACCTCCTTCTTTTTACATTGAACATCACTGGTCTCTTAATTATATATATATATTACACGATTTAAAAATGTAACTACACTAAAGTATCATACACATATAAGACATGTACAAAGTGTGAGCCACACAAAACTTTCAGGAACTTAAAACAGAGTTATGTGTTTGTGCTTCGTCCACCTCACCCTTGTTGAGCTTATTTTCACAACCCATTCTCCTTCCACAGAGACAGCTGCTTCTGAACGAAGTAAAGCAGAATCAGCAGCTAGCACCTACGAACACTGCTGTGCTGCGAGGTCATTTCCCAAAGTTCGTTCAACGAAAAGGGAGATTCTTGCAGAACCTCACATATCACCGGCACAGCAATTAAGATGGTCTCTATGATAACTCACACTTCTGACAAATACACGAGTTTTCAGAAGATGTTATTAATTTGCTCTTTGTTGACAATTTCTATCCGACAATAAAATCAACAGTTTAATGAATGAAGCTTCTTAAACCGTCAGATACATTAAATGCTCTGGAACAGTTACGTAGAATGCCTTATGAAGGCCGGGATTAAACATGTAATTTAGACGAAAAACTGAAGTAATTCCGAAATAGGTGAAATAATTTGTTAATAATGAAACATTTAGAATTCAACATAAATAATTCTTTTTAAATAATAATCTGACTGTCCGGTCCTTTGGCTTGCTGTTCAGAGGGTCCCAGGTACCATTCCTTTCTGGGACTCACTGTTTCTCTCAATACACTCCCCTTCGAACACATTGTACCACCACAGAAACATGCTTAGGCAGCAAGAGGTTAGAACACAAACTCATTTGTCTAGCAGGAAGTGTCCACTAACCCGCTTTTACGTAATGTAATGGGAGTAACATAAAGTACAGGGGTTGTAATAGGCCGGGCAAAGCTCACAGCAGGGCTGCTGAGCGCGCTACTTTCTAGTGATCGCACTGCGTCACAAAGGGCATCTGACCGTAAAACTAGGCCACATCCACATGTACCTTTCGAACGCGATGGTGAATAGACGTCCTCAGTATCTGACGTACGGCCTACGTCGGCCTTGAAGAGTATCCAAGTTTCAGACTCAAGTGTTTCAGTCATCGTCTTCGTCTTCATCATCATCATCATCATCATCACCTTCTTCTTCTTCTTCTTCTTCTTCTAGAGGCACCATTTAAGAGAGGCCTGTCCAATTCTGCTGTCGATATCCGCCGAGGACGCAATATATACAAAGAGGACGATTATGATACACATGTTCATGGACAAGGATGTGGTGGGAAAATAATAAAAATAAACAAACTCTGGGACTACAGTCTCGTACAATCACAGCACAACAGAGCTCCCTAATCTTGGAGTTAAATATCTTACACGTTTAATATTAACGTAGGAGGGCGTCAGGGATGCCTGCAACAGAGTTAGCACCAATGAGTTTTTATATATTTTTAAACATTCATCCCAAAACGTTTGTTCCACTTGACTACGTTATACTAGCAACACTCTAAATGTGGACTTTTAGGAAGCTATCACTCCTATGAACAAATGATTCTTGGATTTTATGTCACTATGAGCATCCCGATAAAAAAGAACCAACATTTACTGCTTCAAGCTTGCTGAATAACTCAGATCCTTTCAGAGGATGCTAGCAAGAAAATAAACACACACAGTAATGTATCATGCCACACATAATTCAACACTGAGACCCTTATTTCGCCAGACTCACCTTCTCATCTAGAAATCTGATTTTCGATGATAGGTAAAGGCATGTCTCCAGTTTCGCCGAAATGATTTTGAAGATAAATTAATAAAATCTGTCAACTTTTCTAATTTACCTTGGCACTTATTGGTTTTGTAGAGAATAAAAACTGAATAGAAGAATAGAATAGAAGAAATACAAGAATGCAGACCAAAACTGTTCGCTCAAACATGAATGTAATCTACCTGTCATTCCAAAAGATAACTTGATATTATGTGTCTACAGTTTTAATAGATAAAGGCTTCGAATACCACCATACCTTGTGCCGGTACAGAATCTTTATTTTAAAATTGTGGAAGTAGGCGTCACCTCACCACATGCAGCCTCTGACACTGTTAAACCAGGACACCATTTAATGAGTTCCTTTAATATTAAGGGTGTATTCTGCCCGAAGACAGGTGCTAACCTCCGTAGAGGTGTACCTGAGCCGGAGTTTCCGTGAAGTAGGGTGGCCAGTTCCTTTCCACTCCTCCACTCACTTAACCCCCACCAACAGCGCGTGGCAACCCATCCAAATCTTGACCACGCCCAATTTGCTTCACTTCGGATATCTCACGGGGTCCGGTGTTTCAACACGGCTATGGCCGTTGGCCCTTTAATACTGATGTTTTTATTGTAGAATGCATGCCAAAGAGCGCCGGTTTTTAATGCATTCATAAATTTCCAGAACATTCGGCAGGTGTCAGAGGAAGAGATTCGCCGAGTGTCTGTAAACCTGCTTAGGAGGTGACAAACGTCTTTGAGAATCGAGGGACGTCACTTTAAGGGGACCGATGACTGAAATTTCGCGATTTCCTTACCCAAAAAATCGATTTTGGTAATTATTGTTAAAATAACACCAACCCTTCTATTATCAGAAAATGGCAGAATATTTCAAGTTCCGCCATTTTTAAAGGCTGTGGGTGTCTCTGCCACGCCCACCTGACACTGATGGCACTTTATCGCATGTTTCCTTTTGAATTTGGCTCCAAGGTTTCAGAAATGGTGTGAGCGCTTTACGATGTTCCATTTACCTCATAACCTTCAAAAAATAACAGGTGCACGCAAAACTTCAAATGCCTTTTTCTCACCTTTCATTTTTTTCAGTGCTTTGCTTCCTGGAAAAGGTTCCATGTAGTTCCACTACATGTCTGATTTATGCTAGTTTGCTTTACGTCGCACTGACACAGATAGGTCTTATGGCGACGATGGGACAGGAAAGCCTAGGAATGGGAAGGAAGCGGCCGTGGCCTTAATTAATGTACAGCCCCAGCATTTGCCTGGTGTGAAAATGGGAAACCACGGAAAACCATCTTCAGGGCTGCCGACAGTGGGGTTCGAACCCACTATCTCCCGATTACTGGATACTGGCCGCACTTAAGCGACTGCAGCTATCGAGCTCGGTGTCTGATTTATATGAAACTTTCTGGAGTTATAGTAATACTGTCTACTAACAAAACATTCTTGTATCTGTTGACTGGAAGCAACGTTACACGAATTTGAATACGACAGTATAACCGAGCTCGATAGCTGCAGTCGCTTAAGTGCGGCCAGTATCCAGTATTCGGGAGATAGTAGGTTCAAACCCCACTGTCGGCAGCCCTGAAAATGGTTTTCCGTGGTTTCCCATTTTCATATCTGTGTCGGTGCGACGTAAAACAACTGGGGAAAAAAACGACAGTATAGAAATTAGCAAACCATAAATTCAAAAAAATCTAATGTGATACCGTTATATATGTATGCAAACACCAATATCTAACTCTGAAGTCATAGAAACCAAAATTGTGTCTCAGGGAACTTTTTCAGTAACTCATAACTAGATATCAAACAATAATAATTGAAGACTGAATCAACGCACTGCATTGGAACTTGGTATAACAGGTAATATTTACCTCATGAATGGGGTCACAAAGGTTCATGCTGATATCTGAAAAACTGTGGAAGTTGCAAATTTCAGTCATCTGTCTCCTCAGTGCCAGAAAGTCCTGCTCTATGGTTGTGGCGAGTTCGATTCCCGATCGGGTCCGGTATGTTAACCTTCAATGGTTATTTCTTCTGGCTCGGTATGACACGCCACGCTATTTGACGCTGTGTGGCCAACGCTGTTAAAATAAAGACCCTGTAACTAAATAACATGTACTAAAAAGCAGTACCAACGACAGCGTCCGTCCCACCTCAATACTTCTCTGGAAATACTGAGACAGCTGCATATCTACAACAATACTCTAATTTCCCACGGAGGCAGTAAGCTGCAGTCTACAAGAAAATTTAAAACTCAGTATGCAGCAATTTGAGTGATGATGTTCGCTTCATGGCTGATGAGCAGCTTGAACCATGCTGAGCTTGAGGTCTCGAGCCAAATGGGAAATGTCAACGACAGAATCGACCATCTCCTGCACTGCTGTCACACTGGGAAACTGTAATGCTGCCTTCTTAGTCTTGTGGACAGTCGCCGCCAAAGCTTCCGACAGAGCATTGGCGCACTGGAGCACTCTGGTGCGAACCTCGGGCCTCACGACGTTGCGATGAACTGTGTCGCCGATGTGGACCAACCTGTGCGCACTCAGAACCACAAACTTACCGTGTGCCAAAAATACTTTGGGAGGCTGGTTATGCTCAACAGTCTGAAGAAACGCATCAATGGCGTGAGTTAAGTGCGTAGTGTAAGTTACGGTTTGCGTTGCGTAGAAAGCAAGGACTTGACGATCGTTAGGGTCCAAATCACTGTCACCAGTCTTGGTAGGCTCGTTCATTACGGCCGCTGACTCCGCCTCCTTTACAAGAGCGTCATATGATTTCCTCAGTTCCACGGGAAGAGCATCCAGGATCTCCGCGTGCTGCTTGGCGACAGTTTCCCTAGATTCTAAGTTCACGTAATCGTAGTCTTCCAGCCAGTCGTTGTTATTGTTCCCAGGTGGTGTCGATGATCGCTTGAAAAGAAGTGTAGAGTTCCCTTGAATAAAGGAAGCGATTTGCCGAACGTCTTCAGTGAGAGCGCGGGCGCAAGCAACCAGCTGATCCAGAGCATCTGGAGGTTGGGGTGTGGTTCTCTTGCCCTCACTCTGGTCTTCCTCGCAGTGGGAGAGAGCCTCAGCTGACCACTCAAGGCCATCTAACGTACCAGCAGCCTCGTGGACCAGCCGGTCTGCATCCCTCAGAGCCTTTACGAGGGGCCGCAGCTTCACGGCCAGTCCTTTATCAGGCGCCTTCGCCGCATTCCCAAGGGCACCTTCGCCGAACTCCGCTAAATCGTGTAACGAAGTTCGAAGGCGCACGACTGCTAATCGGATGTCCATGAGACGCGGCTCCAGCTTCTCCTGTTTGCGCCACTGGGGTCCAACGTAGCCCAAGAGCCGCGAGATGGCAGCAGTGGCCTCGTTCTGCAGTCTGGCCAGCGAGTCGAGAGCGGATCCCAGTTCCAAAGGCAGCTCTTTCGGGGTCGGGTTGGGAGCTGGCACGTCGTACAACTGCTGAGAACAACAAAACAAAGATGACATCAGGCTAACATTTGGTAACTAACAAATGAAATATTATTTTGTGAATATTGTTACAGCAATGCCGATAAACATACACGATAAACCTTGTGGCGGAACAATTACAGATCGCAAGATGGTGATTTTATAACTTGCGTAAAATTCCATTTATATTGGAATAATTTTGTTATCCGACTTAATTAAAGTATTGTTCAATTTTACAGAAATACCGACAAATTCACAAATGATGAGGTCAACAATTCCATCAGCCACCAAGTTCAGATGTTTGTGAACCGGCTCTTGAACAAAGTTACACCCAACGAAGAGTTATGGGAGTCACAAATGCAAATTAAACAAGGAAATGGATTTGGAGTATTCGTTTCAGTCTCCCTAACACACACATGTTTTATGTCGACGATGGTATAGGAAAGGTGTAGGAGGGGGAAGAGAGCCTCACAAAGAGAAAGCTACGTTAAGCAATGCGAAGCTATGTTGTGCTATGTCACGAATAAAAAGCTAAGTTAACTATGCTAGGAAGACGTTTAAAATGGCGGATTAATTGAAGAGGATGTTTTTATTGGCCATTGTGGTGGAGGATGAAGAAAGAGTAAGAAACGGAACAAAAGAGAAGATTCTGAATGCGTAAAATTGGAGGGAGAATAATTCATGGTGAATTCCATCGTTTGATTCAAACATTGCATGGAAATTATCACTTTCTTCTAAATCAGGAAGAGCTTCAGGAACTTCTCTCTATTACAGAGGATGATATTTTTTTAAATGAATATGAACTAGCCAAATGATAGAATGTAGGGTAAAAATGTAAGTGAAAGCAATAAATGATATGTACAATCAATTTCCAAAGTTTCATTGATTTGATGTTAACAGTTGTCTTTCATGGTTGTATATCTTTAATAATTTGACAGATAAGTATATTTTTGTAACTCTTCAATCAGTACTTTATCCTTTGGTCTGCCTCCCGTAATAATTAATAAGCACATACACAATTAACCAATAAAATATCTGTTGTATTGAGGTAATTTACAAACAACGACCATCTGATGGACGCCGGACAGAACAATGTGTTGTGCGCATGTGCGAAGTCAGCTACAGCTATGAAAACTGCCTCCTTGGCGATGTGTAAAATTTAGCTTGACATTGCTTACGTTAGCATAGCAGTCTGTGTGTGCCATTCCATACAACTTCATTGGGTTGTGTACCATATGTGGTGGTTTCTAAGGTACAGTCCCAGCATTTGGCTGGTGCGAAAATTGGAAACTATAGAAAACCATGTTGAAGGTTGCAGAGTTGCGCCTGGCAGGATGGCTGATGCTGCCTGTGTGTACCTGCTGTAAGTTGAGCTGCGGTCCTCGCGGTTTAGGGATGTCGTACTCGGGCGCCAGGGCGAGGCTGGAGCGGTTCGAGCTCGACATGGAGTCGGCAGTCAGCGAGCTGGCCGAGCTGCTCGGAGTCAGCTGTTGCTGTTGCTGCAGAAGAGGACGTGGGACGTCGTAGCTGTCAGCGGAGTCTCTCCTCGGGGCGGGGGACGAGCGCCAACAAGACCGCGGCGTGTCGTAGCTCGCGGGCACTGGCGTAGCACGAGGAGGGACGTCGTAGGGCTCGGGAGCCTCAATCTCCGGGGCGCCTCTCGACGGCGGCACCTGGTAGCGTCCTGGACAAACAATAACAATCAATCAACTGCTTTTCTTAAATCATTTCAAAGAAATCGGACACATTGAGTTTCGTAAATTATTCCAATCCCTAACTCTTATTCCCCAATTTGTCCTCCTGAATTTCAAAATTATCTTCCCTAGTTTACTTTTAAAAGCTTCATTGAACCTCATTCGTCTATACCATGTCATCTCTTCACTGACAGCTCGGAACATACCGCTTAGTCGAGCTGTTCGTCTCCTTCCCTGCCCAAAGATGCAACATTTTCGTAACACCATTCTTTTCCCGGAAATCACTTAGAACAAATCGTACTGCCTTCCTTTGGATATTTTCCATTTCTAAAGTCAAGTAATCCTGGTGAGGGTCTCGTACACTGGAACCACACTCACCTTTATATCCTTACTACAGCTCCTAATTACCTTCCTAACCATATGGAAAGATCTACAGATCTTTATATACAATCCCGCTAACGTTATTATCCTATGAAGATGTTTCCTTATATTAACATCTAGGTAATTACAGAGGTTCACGTGAGGTATAGTACTAACTTTCACCCTATCAATACAATAATCAAAACTGAGAGGGCTCTTTCTCTCGCTAAAACTTACACAACCTGACTTTCATACCATCATAACATTGTCTGCTGTCCATCTCACAAATGTGTCGAGGTCCTTTTTGCAGTCACTCACAACCCTCGAACTTACTTTTTCACTCAATACAGTAGTATAGCATCACCCGTAAAATAATAATAATAATAATAATAATAATAATAATAATAATAATAATAATAATAATAATAATAATAATAATAATAAACAGCCTCTGTGGCTTAGGTGGCAGCGCGCCGGCTTCTCACCGCTGGGTTCCGTGGTTCAAATCCCGGTCACTCCATGTGAGAGTTGTGCTGGACAAAGCGGAGGCGGGGCAGGTTTTTCTCCAAGTACTCCGGTTTTCTCTGTCATCTTTCATTCTAGCAACACTCTCCAATATATTTCATCTTTCATTTATTAATCATAATCATTGCCCCAGAGGAGTGCGACAGGTTTCGGCAGCGGGCACAATTTCTACCCTCACCGCTAGATAAGGGCTTCATTCATCCCATCCCTAACCCGGTCGAATGACTGGAAACAGGCCGTGGATTTTTAATGATAATAATAATAATAATAATAATAATAATAATAATAATAATAATAATAATAATAATAATAATAATAATAATAATAATAATAATAATAATAATATGCTGCCTGCTGTCATTTCGTGATGGATACAGTACTTTTGCATCCATCTCTTGGCACAGGCCAGAGTAAAGTGTAGCTTCCACCGAAGTCCTAGTCAACATCCATGGCTGTGACAATATGGAAGTTGCTGGGGTATGGGTAGTGCTGAGTAATGGCATTCAGAGCATGACTAGTGCATTTGAGTGTTATGAAAGGTGCTGCTCATAGGGTCAGTCGTGCTGCAATAGTACTTTCTGACCCAGTGAGGAAAGCAATGACAAACTATCTCACTCCTCATCTTGCCTAGTACGCCTCATTTTGGTGCTGCCATTGGTTTTTGGGGTTTCCTTATAACCGCATAACCTTTGGTGGTGCTATCTGAGGATCCAACCAGCCTCTGGGCTGATGACCAAACAGACAGACAATAATAATATTGTTTGCCTCATCAGTCCATTTGTATGTAAATACTACATCCTAAATCTGCTCTAATCTGCTTGTCACATTGGTACCTTGGTCTACCCTACCATTCTTACCGTTTACAGTTCACTCAAGAAAAGCAACTTAACAAGTCCTAGGTGTCTTAAATGTGTCCTATCATTCTGTTTCTTCTTCTCGTCAAATTTAATCACATCGATCTCTTCTCACCAATTCGATTCAGTATCTCTTCATTCGTGATTCGATCATGCAATCTCACCTTCAGCATTCTTCTATAACACCACAATAATAAAAATAATAATATAATTAAGCAGGGACAAAATTACCCATTTCTTAGTCCGTCGAGTTCAATTTTCCATCAACTACACCTGTTTTACCTGGATGGTTATTCTCAAATTATGAAATTAAGTACACATACACATTATTTTTTTTAAATTAATGATGGTGAAGTAGTTGTGCTCTAACGTTAGAGATATAACATACCTTGGTTAGTGTCGGCTGCGACGCTGTGGGATGTAGGCGGGACATCGTACCGTCCCTGTAAAGGCGGCGTTCTCGTAGGCGGCAGATCGTAGAGGTAAACGTCGCCCACTTTCTGTGGAGTCAGCACCTGTCAAAGAAGACCAGCACAGGATCAGACCAGACTGCGTGTCTGCGCACAGAATTAACAATACACTGCTTGTAGAATGTTAGGTATTCATCAAACGAACAGACCTGTGGAGTCTTGTTCTGATGCGATGAAAAACAATAAAACGCGTTGCATGAAAACACAGAAATACACGTTATATAGACAGACAGATTAGATAATGCCTTTATTGGTGGCGAAGTTAGGGCTCAAGACCCTCTCTTACACTTAACCACTAGAAGAGTATATATAACCTATAATTACAAATACAGATAAGACAAACACTATTAATAGCAATAATAATAATAATAATAATAATAATTGTACCGGGCGGTACACCTCCACTCCGCTAATTTAAAATGTGCGCCAGTTGAAACTTCTCTGCTGGAGGAAGTCTGAACTTTATCTACGCTATTAATTCTCTACTTTCTCAGAAGATGTCACCACGTGGAAAATTTTGAGTTTTTGAACTGTGTCATTTTTTATGTGGTTTTGTTTCACTTGAAGTAAGAAGTGTGAACTTTCTCTTCTAGAGGACACTACTGAAGATCTACAATAGTGCAATCTAGTGCGGAGTCAAAGAACTATTTTTTTTGGAGAAAATTTAATTTCAAGAGTTTGTTCTTTGTTAAATTTCTTTCTGTCATTGTTTAAGTTGGCAATATTTACCCCTTTCTTCCCCTTGTTATGAATGTATCCAATCCCGAATTTCTTCTATTAATTTCTGACCAATCTGGGGTATCTTCCCCCAACTTGAATCTGTTGCGGGGTCCTACCCAATAAAGAGTTTGTGGGAGGGTGTTTTCTTTCCCCTAACGCCTAGAACCTTCCACGAGAGGATATAAACTGCTAATTTTTGGGTCTCTGCGCCACTTCTGTTCCATCTTTCAGTGTATTAAGTACTTAGCAGGAGGCGGGAAGCGCCTCTTTCCTCGGCAGCGGTCAACAACAAGGTAATGGCCGATTAATAAATTCTTTCTTTGCTAGCTCAGCAGTTTAACTTTCGGGGCGGGTTCTAAGCGTTCCACTATGTAACCTTTTCCTAAAATGTAACTTCTCTTTTCATCCATTCTCTTGTAAAGCTACATACTGGGATAGAGAGTGCTAACCCTCTCGAGCTCCCACTCACATTGTCTTGAGGTGAACTTATTTTCTCAACCAATTCTTCCGTTATGTAATGTAAATTGTTATTTTCTTAAGTCACCTCTGTAGTATGGGATTAGCCCTTGCGCTAACGGCCTAAGGCCAAGTAGGTCTTAAACAAAGTGTATTGGGAGTGCAAGTTCGCCTCCCCTCAAATTGTATTTTAGAGGTCATGTATTAACCTTCTTGTCATTTAATAGACCTCAGTAGGTTGGGTATTTTACCCCTGTGTATATGTCCTTTGAGGACAGCTTAAAGGTGGAGTTTTGGTGTGGCCTGGGAGAGGCTTAAATTTGAGAGCGAGTGGCTCTTTTGAAAATTGTATGTTGTATGCCTCGAGGAGGCTTTTCAGTGTAATGTGGAGCAAGGGCTCCTAGGTATGAATGGGGTTTTCTGCCCCTCTGTTAAAATTGTGTTTGGGGTAAAACTGAGCTGATTGCCCAAGAATTATGTTTCTGACTTTTGAAGCCCCAAATGGGGTACCTATGTAAATGTATTTTTTCAATCGTGTTTCGGCTACTAAGTACCTGTTCTATTTGTTGTTACCTAATTTTGCAAAGAAAATATAACCTTGTTAAATTTTAAAATTAATTTCACTTTAGTAGCTTGAGACCTATTCACCACCCAGCACCTTCTTTCATGCATGACTACCACCAAAACACGGTAACAAGTGGTAGCAGAGCGTGGTTGAATGGGTCTCAATTTAGCCCCTTTTGACGGCTAGACATTGTTTAGATCTGAACTCTAACCATTTTCTCAGTTGCTGGAATTTTTTTTGACTTTTCAAAATTGTTCGGTCATCATGCCCGGCCCTCGCGATGTTCTCCTTCTTAACTACTTGCGCAAGGAGGAGTTGATCTATGAATTAACTATCAGAAATGTGCAATCTGGAGGCACGGTTGCAGTAGACACTAACAAGCTTAGAGAGTCCCTTGATTTGCCCATTTCCATCCCCAATTTGGGAGAGAAAGAAATTGACGATTCTCTTTCCACGATCACGGAGAACGTTACTGGGCTAGCTTCTGTAGTTAGTTTTTTTGATGAAAATGATCCGTCTCCTAATCAAATTAAGCGTGTGCAAGGCAGGCTATATCATTTTTCGAATAGGGTTAACGATCTGTTGTCTCTAAAACTGAATGACGTTCAGAGGAAGGAAGCTAGTACGCTCCTGGAAAATATTTCCGAATTATCTAGTAAGGTCACTCAATTGTTAACTGGGGAAGTTCCTCCCAAATCTGATCAACTCACCATAGTGAATACTGGTAGTGAGGAAGCGCCTCCCAAGGGAGAAGTTAATAGGGTAACCGTTGCTGCTCAAACTATCCCTGCCCCACTGGACAACGAATCTGAACGTCGCGCATCATTGAGTAACATCCGTTCTGAATTAACTTCTTTGCCATTGAAGCCTTTACCTACTATGTCACCCGGGTTTAGCAGCTTGCCTCATCCATTGGCAATGTTGCTCAGAGGTATTTCTAAGTTTTCTGTTAATACCACCAGTGATGTAATTTCATTTTTAAGATTTCTAGTGGAATTTCAGGATCATGCCCTGGTGTTTTCTCTGTCTCCATGTCAAATTTTGCAAATTATCTATCCGTATGCTATTGGTATTCTCTCTGATAAAATCGTAAGAGCCATTGCCGAGCAATCATCTATTGAGGATTTCCATGCCCACTTGCTAGCTAACTTCATCCCTGCTAGGGCCAGGTCCTCCCTTATTCAGAAGTACTATTATCGTGTACAGCGCTTGGATGAAAACTTGGCTGATTTCATACAGGACATTAAGTTTTATACTAGGGTGTTTGCCCTTCATTTTCCTGAAGATCAGATTGTACAGGCTATTGTAGAGGGAATTTCACCTCCCTATAGGTCATATTTGTGTTTCGCGGCGTGCCCGCAAACTTTCTCGGAACTTGAAGCATTGGCCGTCTCAGCGGAAGGAGTTAGATACGCCGATTCTTTGCGTGTCGCGAAAGAACCCCCGCCTTCCTTTAGTAACACTCGGGCTCCACCTCGCCGACCAGTCAATCCCCGTAAATGTTATGCTTGCGGGTCGCCTGACCATCTGCGCGACAAGTGTCCACTGATCAAGTCAAGTGGGACAAGGAATGGAGCCGGGTCATCACAAGGCTGTTTTAAGTGTGGGGCCTTCTCACATATCGCCAAGAATTGCCCAAACTCAAATAGCACCCCCTCCTGCTCAACTTCTGGTGCAAATTCCAGCTATGCCAATAATAAAAAGTGACTAGTGGCTTCGGCTGAGTCGACTAATCCATCTTCCCGAGACCCAGCCCCTAGTAAACAGGTTGTAAATGCAGAGGACGATCAGCCTTCAAATTCATCTTTTGAATGCCCTAAAGAATGTCTTAGGATTGCGGCGGATACCCCCGCACCTGTTCCTTTTCTTAAGATTGAGTTAAATAACGAGCCTATAACAGCTCTCTTAGATTCAGGCAGTGTTTGTTCGATTATTTCGGCTGAATGGTATTCTAAATTGAAATCGGTTTGTAAACTTCCTGACTATGTCTCTTCTCGTATTCAATACGTTTCGGCTAATTCATCTCCATTAGAAATTCTAGGTTCCTTACTGGTCAAGATTCGTATTTTTAAGTTTACATGGAAAATTAAATTGTTTGTGGCCAAGCAATTGTCTTGCCCCATTATATTGGGAGCTGACTTTATTTCTCACACTGGTCTTGTGCTCGATCTCCAGTCTAGGTCGTGCACATTCAAATTTGCTTCTAGTTGTAAAATACCACTATTAAAGTGTAATTCTGTGTCATGTTCTTCTATTTCGCCTACCCAGGATGAGATGTTGTTAGACCTTAGACATCTACCTGAGGAGCAGGCTGATAGTATTCGCAAACTGTGTCAGTCGTTTCCCGAGGTGTTCTCTGATACTCTTGGTGTTACTGACCTTATTGAATACAAAATTGAGGTCACGGATTCGATTCCTGTCCGTTTTCCACCTTATAGGCTATCTCCACCTAAAATGAAGGCTCTGAAAGAAATTATCGATCAGATGTTGAAGGATGGTATTATTAGGCCCTCTAAGTCGGCGTATTCATCGCCTATGTTTCTAGTCCCGAAACCCCAAGGAGGCTTCAGGCCTGTCATTGATTACAGGGCTCTCAATCGGAAGGTGGTGTTGCAATCTGTGCCCCTTCCTGACCTTCATTCTTGTTTTTCATGGTTTCGTAAGGCCAAGTTCTTCACTATCTTGGACTTGAATCAGGCCTATAATCAAATTCCCCTTGCCGAAGAGTCTAAACACCTTACAGCGTTTGCCACGGACTGGAATTTATACGAATACAACCGCGTGCCTTTCAGGCTCCCCACCGGAGCAGCTGTACTCACTAGGCTACTAGATAGGGTCTTCTCCGACATCAAATTTGAGTACTTATATCACTACTTGGATGATGTCGTCGTATTTTCAGAGACTTTTGAAGAACATCTAGATCATCTGCGAGAAGTTCTCGATCGCCTTCGTAAGGCTGGGTTAACTGTTAAGTTGTCCAAGGTTGCCTTTGCTAAGCCCTCTATGTCATTCCTAGGGCATATTGTGTCACCCGATGGTGTAGCAGTCGATCATTCTAGAACACAGGCCATCCGTGATTTTAAACCTCCCAAGGACATTAAAGGTATCGCCAGGTTCATTGGTATGGTGAATTTCTTCAGAAAGTTCATTCCTAACTTTGCTAATAGAGCGGCGCCCTTAAACCTTCTTCGTAGGAAAGGCATCAAATTCGAGTGGGGACCTTCTCAACAAGCCGCTTTTGAAGATCTGAAATTAGCTCCCTGTAATGCCCCTGTCCTTGCTATGCCTGATTTCTCAAAGAAATTCATCGTCCAAACGGACGCGTCATCGTCAGCTGTAGCTGCAGTCCTTCTTCAAGAGACTGAACTAGGGAGGCGACCCATCGCCTATGCATCTAGGGCTCTATCGGCTCAAGAAGCCAAGTATTCCATCTATGAGCTCGAAGGGTTGGCAGTCTTATTTGCCTTAGAAAAGTTCCGTCTCTATCTGGAACATGTCAAATTCGACCTGGAGACAGATAATCAAGCCTTAAGCTGGGTCTTAGGTAGGCCGCGTCGTACTGGTCGTATAGCCCGCTGGGCTATTCGTATTTCCGCCTTCCAGTTTGATGTAAGACATATCAGAGGTACCGAAAATGTTGTTGCTGATGGACTCAGCCGTATGTTTCATAACGACGTCGAGACCCACGAACCGGTCGACAGTTCATCACCTTCCGAGTCCATACTATCTGGTGTTAATGCCATCTTAACAGATGCTCCCATGCTTTTTAGGGATATTGAGAAATACCAACGTGAAGATCCGACGCTGGCTCCGATAATGGAAACCCTTTCTTCTGGGGAACATGCTGTCCCTTATGTTCTGAGGAATGGTGTTCTATGTTGCCCTTCGAGGCATGATAAGTTGATGAAAGTTGTTGTTCCAGCGGTTCTTGTACCTATGATCTTCAAGTATTATCATGAGACCCCATTAGGAGGGCATCTTGGAATCTTTAAAACCCGTGAAAAGATTCGTGAAATGTTCATCTGGAAAGGTATGGACGGCGAAATTCGTGAACTTGTAAAAGCTTGTAAATCTTGTTTGCTCAGTAAACCCACCATGTCCACCAAGGTAGGCCTTTTGTCTTCGCATCAAGCGTCGCGCCCCATGGAACGCCTGTATATCGATTATGTAGGACCCTTCCCCCAGTCAAAGGGTAATGCCAACAAGTTCATCTTTGTATGCGTAGATGGTTTTACAAGATTTTCGTGGTTATTTCCGACTAAGCTGGCTACCGCTCAGTCTACAATTACTTGCTTAAATTCTATTTTTGCTTCTTTTGGTCCGTGCCAATATGTTGTATCTGATAATGCTAAGGCTTTTACATCTAATCTTTTTCGTAAATTCTGTTTTGACTTGTCCATCTCTCATGTAACTACTTCTGCTTATTACCCTCAACCATCCCTGGCTGAACGGGTTAACCGTAATCTCAGGTCCGCACTTATTGCCTATCATCATGAAGATCATTCCAGGTGGGACACGTCCCTGCATTGGATAGCTTTTGCTTTGAATTCGGCGGTTCATGAATCTCACAAGTTTACTCCAGCTTCTTTGATGTTCAAGTTTGTTCCCAACTCGCCGCTCTCTAACCTCTGGTCTCTGAATGACATTCTACCCGAGACAATAGATCCGGATAACATTAAAGATCTTTGGAAGAAGGCTAAAGCCAATCTTAAAGTGTCTCATGAAAAGGTTAGGGAAAGGTATGATCGTGGACGGAGACCCACCCCTTTGAAGGTAGGTGACCAGGTTATGGTCAAAAATTTTGTTCCCGCGGGCAAGCTTGCCCCCAGATTTCATGGGCCATGCATCATTCTCGATTTTCTCACCCCGGTTACATTGTTAGTAAGTAATCCAGCCACCGAGAGGATATTTAGGGTTCACCTGTCCCAGGTGAAACCGGTGTAAATTTTGTGTTAACTTGCTTCATATAATTTGATAGGAATATGATGGTTATATTTTTTTTTGAGTTCCACACTTAAGGCATTCTGCTCCTTCTATAATATTTTGTTTTATATGTAAGCATTTCTTGTAAACCTCCCCCGACTGTTAAACTGCCATCCTGTCCTTGCCACGGCCATTACCACGCTCCCGTCTGCTGCTCCAATACACACTGTGGCTTCATAATATTAAATGCCATGGATATCTACACGCCGCTGGCCCCTCAACCTCTCCATAATGCCTGTGCCCTCAAAAAAGATGATGGTCCAACACAATTCTGCCGCCTAGCTTTATGTTTCAGTGCCCCCGCAGCCGCGCGGCGCTGTGCCGCGGCTGGGTTCGAGGACGGGCCCCCTCGGCCCCAGCGAGGACGACATGTGCACGGCGAGCCGGAGCTCTCCTCCCGGCCAAGGCTGATGTGCGGCACACGACCTGCTACTTGCCCGCAGCCTGTATATGTTCACCGCGGGCGCGGCGTGCTTCAACACCTCTGCTCCCCTCATAGTGCGGGCGAGCGGTATCTCAGGGTACTTGAGGGGTCCGAGCGGCCTCCGTTGGACGCAAGCTGCAACGGCCGGTCTGGCCATCCAACTTCATTAACCTCAACTACATGAACAGTTACTATAAGTAATGACTACACTTGGGAAACCAACAAGCAATAGTTGGTGGACATTGCAAAATTCTTCATCACTTTTAAGTATTAAAAGTTTATCTTCAGAATTCTACTTCTACAAACTTAAAGACTATACTTCTCCTGCAACAACAAAATTTTGAAACTGAAACAAACCAAATCATGAAAATCTTATAAATTTTTTTGGCAATTAATCTCCATATCTACATCAAAACTTGGACCATGTTTGCAAACCATTTCATGTGTCACCCCGGAAGGAACTTTTGGGGGGGGGGGGGAGGTCTGTACCGGGCGGTACACCTCCACTCCGCTAATTTAAAATGTGCGCCAGTTGAAACTCCTCTGCTGGAGGAAGTCTGAACTTTATCTACGCTATTAATTCTCTACTTTCTCAGAAGATGTCACCACGTGGAAAATTTTGAGTTTTTGAACTGTGTCATTTTTTATGTGGTTTTGTTTCACTTGAAGTAAGAAGTGTGAACTTTCTCTTCTAGAGGACACTACTGAAGATCTACAATAGTGCAATCTAGTGCGGAGTCAAAGAACTATTTTTTTGGAGAAAATTTAATTTCAAGAGTTTGTTCTTTGTTAAATTTCTTTCTGTCATTGTTTAAGTTGGCAATATTTACCCCTTTCTTCCCCTTGTTATGAATGTATCCAATCCCGAATTTCTTCTATTAATTTCTGACCAATCTGGGGTATCTTCCCCCAACTTGAATCTGTTGCGGGGTCCTACCCAATAAAGAGTTTGTGGGAGGGTGTTTTCTTTCCCCTAACGCCTAGAACCTTCCACGAGAGGATATAAACTGCTAATTTTTGGGTCTCTGCGCCACTTCTGTTCCATCTTTCAGTGTATTAAGTACTTAGCAGGAGGCGGGAAGCGCCTCTTTCCTCGGCAGCGGTCAACAACAAGGTAATGGCCGATTAATAAATTCTTTCTTTGCTAGCTCAGCAGTTTAACTTTCGGGGCGGGTTCTAAGCGTTCCACTATGTAACCTTTTCCTAAAATGTAACTTCTCTTTTCATCCATTCTCTTGTAAAGCTACATACTGGGATAGAGAGTGCTAACCCTCTCGAGCTCCCACTCACATTGTCTTGAGGTGAACTTATTTTCTCAACCAATTCTTCCGTTATGTAATGTAAATTGTTATTTTCTTAAGTCACCTCTGTAGTATGGGATTAGCCCTTGCGCTAACGGCCTAAGGCCAAGTAGGTCTTAAACAAAGTGTATTGGGAGTGCAAGTTCGCCTCCCCTCAAATTGTATTTTAGAGGTCATGTATTAACCTTCTTGTCATTTAATAGACCTCAGTAGGTTGGGTATTTTACCCCTGTGTATATGTCCTTTGAGGACAGCTTAAAGGTGGAGTTTGGTGTGGCCTGGGAGAGGCTTAAATTTGAGAGCGAGTGGCTCTTTTGAAAATTGTATGTTGTATGCCTCGAGGAGGCTTTTCAGTGTAATGTGGAGCAAGGGCTCCTAGGTATGAATGGGGTTTTCTGCCCCTCTGTTAAAATTGTGTTTGGGGTAAAACTGAGCTGATTGCCCAAGAATTATGTTTCTGACTTTTGAAGCCCCAAATGGGGTACCTATGTAAATGTATTTTTTTCGATCGTGTTTCGGCTACTAAGTACCTCTTCTATTTGTTGTTACCTAATTTTGCAAAGAAAATATAACCTTGTTAAATTTTAAAATTAATTTCACTTTAGTAGCTTGAGACCTATTCACCACCCAGCACCTTCTTTCATGCATGACTACCACCAAAACACGGTAACAATAATAATAATAATAATAATAATAATAATAATAATAATAATAATAATAATAATAATAATAATAATAACCGTGCCCGGTCAGCTTACGTGGGGGTCTGGTTCTGAAATGAGTAGGAGCTAGGCATAACCCTGCGTAAGACACTGGGGTGGGGGCCCTCAACCCCGACACGGCGCGTCCCATATGGCTGATAGGGGAAACTCCTGTAGATATGCAGGACAGGTGTGAATAAGGCTTAGCCAAATAAGCACCCGCGGATCAACTGAGGTAAACAGAGAAATGGTCAACGGCCTCGACGGCAGAAGAGGACATATCCCAATGGCAGAGAGAGCGGAAGAACCGAATCAAATCCACTTCGCGTCTGACTGGTAGCAAGCGGCAAGTGGTCAGCGTCTGATCACCAGAGGTGCGGCTGTAAATATGCTCCAGGAACTAACAATCCCTGGTTCTACACCACTAGCGAAAGCTAGAAGATTGCTTACAAGCAGACATGACTCGTACAAGTAAAGACAAAATTACCCCAGGTGGACAATCCACCCACTCTAAAGTGGCAACCAAGCATTCGGATTCTGGGGAGCTTGGGCGAATACGAGAGAGCAAGTCGGAGTGCTCTGATAAACTTCCACGGAAGACTCACACTTTCATTGGCACATTCAACATTCAGACACTGATTCAAACAGGAAAACTGCACAATCTCACAACAGAACTTACAAAGCAGAAAATCCAAATTCTGGCCCTACAAGAAACACGCTTCACCGATTCAGAAACGATGGCTTACAATAATTACAGGATCTTCAAAAGTGGAACAAAGAAGAAAATTGGTAAAGGAGCAGCATTGTTAGGAATGGCCTTCTGTGTAGACAAAAAAGTTTTGGATTCAGTAATAGAGGTGAAACCCATCAACAATAGGCTTATGACCTTAAGAATCAGGCATACAAACAAAAAATACACCTTTATTAATGTGCATGCACCAACAAATGGAGACAATAAAAAGGAGCCTGAAAAAACAGAAAGCTATTCTGGGAAGAACTTGAAACAGAAATGGCCAAAATCCCTAAAAATGATGTGAAAATTCTACTCAGTGATTTCAATGCACAGCTTGGCAGGGAATACAAATACAGGAGGACAGTGGGAGACTATCCAGCCCACAGATTCACCAATAAAAATGGTACACGCCTCATTGAGTTATGCCAACAAAATAACCTCAAAATTATGTCAACATCACTCCGGAAGAATCCCAAAAAGCAAAAAACTTGGCGATCACCCATCCATCATTTAGGAGAATTTCAGATTGATCATGTGGCAATATGATATGATTACCAAAAGGAAATTCTTGATGTGCAAGTGCGCAGAGGTGCTAACATCGATTCGGATCATTATTTAAGCAGAATCAAAATTAAATTCACACCCAAGGGAAAATTCAACAGGAAAACATCGGTGATTCCAAAATTTGATCTACACAAAATAAAGGACTCCAAAATTTCAGAAGAATGGGAAAAACGACCTGCAGAGAGCTGGGAGAATTTCCAGACTAAAATCATCGAAACGGCGAAGGACCTAATCCCTCTTCACAAGAAACCAAAACATCCTTAGTGGAATCAAGAATGTGAGACCGCACTAGAAGAAAGGAAAAAGGCATTTCAAAACTACAATTGTAACAAATCAGAAGAAACACAGAAGGAATTCTTCGAAGTTCGCAAGCATGTATCCAAGATTTTAAGACAAAATAAACGGAAATACGTCAATGTCCAACTGAAGTCAATTAAAGACAACTTCAAAAATTACAACACACACGATTTCTACAAGACCTTTGCGAACCAAATTAAAGGATATTCCCCACAGAACCTTTGCTTTCGGAAGCAAGATGGTAAACTAGCCTTGACAAATAAGGATAACTGCCAAGAATTAGCTACATATTTTTTACAGCTTTTAAATTGTCCAGAACCCAAAAAGAGATTCCCGAAAGTACAGCCAGAAATCATACCGGAAAATTCGTCACCACCAACTCAAGAAGAAATTTATTCACATATCAAGAAACTTAAAGACAACAAAGCATCAGGGGAAGACGGAATTGTAGCTGAACTTCTGAAAATTTTAGGCCCAAATTCACTCAGAGAAATTACACAAATAATCCAAAACATTTGGCAAACCGAAAAGCTACCGGATGACTGGAAGATTGCTCTAATCCATCCACTACATAAAAAAGGCAGCAAGTTAGACGTAAACAATTACAAAGGAATCTCACTTGTATCAGTCACATACAAAATACTATCAGCCTGTCTCTTGCATAGAACACAACAACAATTAGAACCCAAATTATCAGAATTTCAAGCAGGATTCAGACCAAACAGGTCATGCCCAGAACAAATTTTCAACCTCAAAACCATACTTAAACTACGAGCCCTCAGACAAAAGCCTACAGTATGCACATTTGTAGATTTCAAAAAGGCATATGATTCGATAGACAGACCCTCACTATTCCAAATTCTAGAAGAGAGAGGACTAGATCCCAAAACCCTAGAACTCATAAAACAAACACTAACGGGCACAAAATCTAAAGTGAAATTTATGGGAGAAATTTCAGAACCCTTCGACATTCAAACAGGTGTGAGACAAGGTGATGGACTCTCTCCTATTCTGTTCAACGTCGTCCTAGACAAGGTGATGGAAGAATGGGAGAAGGAACTCAAGAAACGTGAATCTTGGAAACCGATCCGATTGGGCTTTCCCAAAAACAACCTCTACGTACCATACCTCGCATTTGCGGACGATCTGGCGATTTTAACAGAGGATGAGGAGACTGCCATCAAGCAGCTTGAGATACTTAAGGAATCTGCAGAAAAAGTGGGACTACAGATTTCATTTGAGAAAACCAAATTCTTCTGTTCAAAGACAGATATCACGAGCCTGAGAACAAAATACGGTAAAATCGACCGGGTCTCGTACTTTTAATACCTCGGAGAATTCATCGAACCGACAGGCCTTGAGAAGATCTCACAGCAAAACCGTCTCCAAAAAGTCAAGAAGGCATTAGGGTTAGTTCAAGACATCTACAACAAAAAATGCATGTCAAGACAGACAAAAATTCGGCATTACAACACAGTCATAAAACCAACAGTCCTTTACGCGAGTGAAACATTGTCACTTAACAGTAAACAAGAATTAGAAGAAATAAAAAATCAAGAGAGGAAGATCATCAGGAAAATCCTAGGAGCAAGATATACCCAAGATGGTTACAGGCTACAATCAATCAAAACAACAGAAAAAGTTTCAAACATTGAAATTGACATTAAGAAAAGACAAATGAAATTCTTTGGACACGTCATAAGATTACCAGAAAATCGACTGTCAAAACTAATATTAAATTATGTTAGCTCACTTAAGAATTCAACACCTTGGCTGGACGAACTTCAAAAGGACCTAAAAAACTCAAACATATGTGCAACAGACATTTTAGAGAGAGACACCTTTAGACACAAAGTCAACAAGTGGGAAGTTATATCAGAGCAACCAAAGCAAAAACAGTCCAGACCGAAATGGTCGGAAGAACGTAAACAAGCCTTCTCAGAGAGAATGGAAGCCTATTGGAAGAACAAGAAGAACCCAAAGAAAGCTTGATTGAGTTGTTTGCTTAACGTCTTCCATTATTGGGAGAATATGCTAATAATAATAAATAATAATAATAATATAACCCTTAATTTTAAAATACACAAAAAGTACACTTAAATGACGTAACTACAGTAATCCATTCATTCATCTCATTCATTCTTTCATTCACTCAACGAGTATCGACCAAGTCAGCGGGGTCTACTCAGTAAATGCTCGCGGCATGCCACTTTAAACTTGCGATGAGATGTATTGTCTCTAATGTTCGCATATTACATGATCTGGACGCAGACAAGAGCCAGATATTGTACTGTGGTCACGACAGCACGAAAGGAAAGAAAACTGTGAAGAAAGATAGTTGGGAGTACTAGTGGAAAGTAATTTATGCAGAAGTGTCACGGCGCTGGTGCACTCGAAGCTACCATAGCACGTTGGCAATTTCTTTAGCTGAAAACCGAAAGTGCGCAGATAGAAGTAGTAGTAGTAGTAGTAGTAGTAGTAGTAGTAGTAGTAGTAGTAGTAGTAGTAGCTTTTACTAATATAGGAAGAGATGCAACCCCTTTAGAGCTTTGCTCATTCTGTTTACCCAGTTACTGACAGCAAATTCTCCGAGGTGTTCAAGCTGGAATGAGGGAGGGATTCGATATTGGAACCCTTTTTAACATGGCTACTGTGTCTATCTGCAATTAACGCCATTACCGTTGTAACCATGACAGCCACTAGTTCAGTAGCGTCGTCTTCTCACTGTGCACTTTCTTCCTGTAACTAACAGCTGGAGAGAATTGGCTATCAAGTGAACCACGCCCTACTCCTCAGTGCACAATTAATATTCTTGAACAGGGCGGAAACCGAACCCAGAGACAGACTACAGGACCGCCGGACTGAGTGGCTCAGACGGTTGAGGTGCTGGCCTTCTGACCCCAACCTCATTCAGTCCGGTGGTATTTGAAGGTGCTCAAATACGTCGGTCTCGTGTCGGTAGATTCACTGGCACGTTAAGGATCTCCTGCGGGACTAAATTGTGGCACCTCGGTGTCTCCGAAAACCGTAAACAGTAGTCAGTGGGACCACAGGACCGGCTAATAATAATAATAATAATAATAATAATAATAATAATAATAATAATAATAATTTAGACACCGGGCGAGTTGGCCGTGCGCGTTGAGGCGCGCGGCTGTGAGCTTGCATCCGGGAGATAGTAGGTTCGAATCCCACTATCGGCAGCCCTGAAAATGGTTTTCCGTGGTTTCCCATTTTCACACCAGGCAAATGCGGGGGCTGTACCTTAATTAAGGCCACGGCCGCTTCCTTCCAACTCCTAGGCCTTTCCCATCCCATCGTCGCCATAAGACCTATCTGTGTCGGTGCGACGTAAAGCCCCTAGCAAAAAAAAAAAAAAAAAAAAAAAAATTAGACAACTTGTCAAAACGTTCCGTGGTTTCCAGGAGAGTGGGGAAACGCTAGTGAGAAAAGGGAGGTGCTATACAGAAAATGAAAAGAAGGAAGTAGGAGAAAGGATGAAATAGTACTGGCAGAGAGTGAAAGCAGAGAAGGCTAAAAAATACTGCCAAGGTTTCAAACGCGGTCCATTGACTGCCAAAACGAAAATTAAATAATAATATTATTATGACGTGTTCCTTCTTCTCACAATTGATGAGCTTTGCCATTCTCATATATTTGTTTCGATTTATTGGAACTCTTCATCTTCCCTGTGGGAGCAGGTGCATGTCGTAACAACTAGCATTCGGTTTACTCTACTATGTAGTAGGCGTAGTGTAAAACTGAACGTCGAGCAGCCAGATGGCATCACGGTAGCTGACGCCATACCATTATTTATCTATTACAATTTGTTTAGCGTCACGCCGACACAGATAGCTCTTGTGGTGACGATGGGATGGGGAGGAAGCGGCCGTGGCTTTAATTAAGGTACAGCATTCGCTTGCTGCGAAAATGGGAAACCACACAAAACCATCTTCAGGGCTGCCGACAGTGGGGTTCGAACCCACTATCTCCCGGATGGAACCATAGGATTATTATTTAGTTTCCAGGATGTCTGAGACTCTTGTTAGCTGAGCTAAAGCTAGCTCCTGGACATGTTTTCACACGTTATACGACTAAACAATTTCGTAAACTATTACTTATCACTACGTAGTCTAATTTCTGTCAACTGCTGGGGAACTGACAAGTCAACTGTTTATTAATAGGTCGATGCATACTGTTTAGCCATTGGAAGCCCAACCCTGTGAGCGCGACCTGGCAGCGCTGGATGCTAGGGATTATGCATCCCCCGGGTACACGCCCGTTGCCATGGTAACCATCTGCTTTGCGCTTAACCACCGCCAGGAAGATCGATCGGCCGGCCGGCCGGCAAGTCACGGCTACACGTTCTTTTCAGACTTCTTTCTGTGTCACTTCTCGCTACAGGTGGTATCCCCCGTGTGTCGTAACAGGCGACTAAAAGAGGCCCCAGGGGCTGTTAACCTCCCTTGGTCAACTCTCGTTCTTTTCCGATCCCGAAGGTATCAGGTCTTTCATTTTCATGCCATTCGTGGCCCTTGTCTTTCTTCACTTTTGGAAGTCTCGGGCCCTTTCCATTTTTCCCCTCTATTAACTCTGGAAAAAGCCCTACCGTACGAAAAGTAAGGTATGGTCAAAATAAAGGGAAGACACGTAAGCCTCGCGAACCTAGTACTGTCGAGGTCGGAAAAGAACAAGACTTGACCAAGAGGTCAGACACGGATGCGGATATCCGCAAAGTTAATGTCTTGACAGATACAAACTGTACGCCAGTGCGGATAATTTTGCTGATAATTTCTAAATAATGACGTTTATTGATTTTCACTTAGGTATATTCTTGTTTTTGCTTGTGGTTAGGTGACCAATGACAGTAGTGAGGGAGAACGGTGATATATAGAGCCTTGAAACCATAAAGCCGTAAAACTGACCTAAGCCTAACTGGCTCCTGCCGCAATTAATGGAAGGAGGGAAGGAGGAGATAATCCCTGATAAACATGCGACTGTAAGGTTCTGGTGCCAGGTGTCAGGCCTATTGTATTATGTTAACAGATCTATCCATTTCCATGCCTTGGGTGTAATATACTGTAGTTAAATATTTAATTATCCGCGGATAACCATTTTGCGGATGTGGAGCGAAGCGGATATTATTTTGTATATCCGCGCAGGGCTTTACAGATAGGAAATATGAAACAAAGAACGGCCATAACTGCCAGATAGCGCCACTGGTGCGGTGGTCTGGACAAGCTGGCAATGCCGTTTTGGTCAAGACCAGAAGGGTTTTTGTTTTTTTTGCTTTACGTCGCACTGACACTGATAGGTCTTACGGCGACGATGGGATAGGAAAGGGTTAGCAATGGGAAGGAAGCGTCCGTGGCCTTGATTAACGTACAGCCCCAGCATTTTGCTGTTCTGAAAATGAGAAACCACGGAAGCCAGAAGTTGATGCAAATTATGTACTACAGTACATGAATGAAGACGTCAATACGAGTGTATCCTCCCTATTAACATCTTCAACAACTTCTTCAACTTAATGGCACACTAGAAAAGAGACCTAGCGAGTATGATAATGAAAATTAACTTTTCCAAGACTTAAGTGATTTTAATTTAATTTCGTGTGGCTATTTCTAGCCGAGTGTAGCCCTTGCAAGGCAGACCCTCCAATGAGGGTGGGCGGAATCTGCCATGTTTAGGTAACTGTGTGTTATTGTGGTGGAGGATAGTGTTGTGTGTGGTGTGTGAGTTACAGGGATGTTAGGGACAGCACAAACACCCAGCCCCCGAGCCACTGGAATTAACCAATTAAGGTTAAAATCGCCGACCCGGCCGGGAATCGAACCCGGGACGCTCTGAACCGAAGCCAGTACGCTGACCATTCAGCCAACGAGTCGGACGACTTAAGTGATGAAAGTAAGATATATGTTAAGTTCGGCAGTTATTTTGCTGGAAAACAGAAAATACTGTCTGTATATATATATATATATATATATATATATATATATATATATATATATATATATATATATATATATATATATATATCTTATCCATGTTATAGCTGAAAGATTTTTCTAGATATTGTGGCAAAAGCAACAAAAACATTATAATCATACATAATTATGAAAAAATAAAACTCACTGCCGGCACTTTATGCATAACACATGTCAGACTGCTCACAGGCCACGTGGATCAACAGCTTCACAACATACACATTAACGTTTGAAGAAATAACACATCGACATCCTTTAGTCTGTAAACAAATGTGACTCTAATAATGAACCAGATATCGGAGAAAGCCACTTTTTTTTCTTTTACGAAACTGATCACAGTTTACCTGATAATAACGTAAGTGACAATAGTCGAACATTTCCTATACAACCATAACTATACTACTTAGGTCTGCTATAATCTGCTTCACTATAGCTGCTGAACATTAATATAGGTTTGTAACTAGGTTGTTTTTTATTTTATTACCGATAAGTTATGCTGCTCCAGTTTCCAAGAAATCAGCAGGAGATACGATATCTAGGTCTGTGTGGAAATAATTGTTCAATGTATCAATGCATCATTAAACATTTTTTAATTAAAGAAAATAGCAATCCTTTTTGTACGCATTATGGCATGATCAGGATAGAACTTGTTTTTAAAACAAGATTATTGGAGGCTTAAGAGTAGTTCTTACCTATATTGCTCACGGTCTTCTTTTCCTGAATTTAATCAGTTTCCACACAATAATCAGTGTCACTGTTGATATTGTAACTGAAATTTTCGAACATTAAGCGCTCTAGTTCAGAATCGTCAACAAAGTTAGCAGCCAGAACTAACGAAATTACTTCCACTTCTATAGCGCCCGCAACTTTCACTCCAAAGCCACCACAATTTGATGTCTGTGACGTCCAGAGAGAGCGCGGCATGATGCTCTAACTGAGTCTGCCATTGCTTGTTCCTACAACCCGGTCGCATGGCTGAAACTCGGAGAACTACGTTCGATTCCAGGCCGGGTCTAAGCTGTGTAACACGCACACCCACATCGCCTACACTTTCTTATCCTCCGACTGATTTGAGGGCCTCATTACACCTAGCATTTACAAAGAGTAGGCAGACCTGCGAGACTCACACACACAGGAAGAGAAGGGCGGGGTCAGAAGGACCCATCTGTGACGTAACGTTGGCTTATTGTTTCTACTTCACGCCTCCATGATCGCGAGCTGCGACACATCACTTCAGTGTTCTAAACACGAAGAAATGACTGTGAGTCTCCATGTGAAGTACAAGGACTATCACAGCGAACACTGTACCTGTCTTAACATTTCTACGAAGGGGGACAGGTCTTTCAGCTAATATCTCCTGTGTATTTATCGCCTTATCAATACGAAAAGAATGAAAATGAAAAAGTAAAATGAACGAGTAAACTATAGCAGTTAAATATAACGTGAAAATGAACAATATATCTTGCGGTAAGATTCTAGAAAAGGCTTACTTTTATTCGAACTTACAGTCTATAATCTGCAGTGTAAACGTACAGCGGCTTTCGGAACGTACTGTATTTGATCAGATAAGACCGAATTTTTATTCGCTAACTTATTTTGTGAACAGCGTCCGGCACCATGGCTAAATGGTTTGGTCACAGGGGTCTCCGGTTCGATTTCCGGCAGGGTCGGGAATTTTAACCGACACTGCTTATTTCTGTTGGTACGGGGGCTGGGTGTATGTGTCGCCTTCATCATCATTTCCTGTTCATCATGATGCGAAGGTCACCTATGGGCGTCAAATCAAGACCTACACATGGTGAGCCGAACATGTCCTCGGACACTCCCGGCACCAAAATCCATACGCCACTTTCTTTCGCGAACAGCGCCCACTCTACTGCTGTGTACGGAGCGTTGCATATATTGCAGGCTGCACCCCAAATGTTTATACAAATCTGAGTACAGAAGCGAGTAGAGCGGTAGGTGGTGGTTTCGAAACCTGTTCGGTCCGGTGGCATAATGCTCAGGGTTCGTAAGACGTCACTCGTTACAACCAAGGAGGATTCGACTAGTTTTATTGCACGAAGTCTATTTGGGTGAAGCGTGGAGAAAAATGAAAGTAAGCATTTAAATCACAATATCTTGCTCACATATCAGAGATTCTAGTGTTCAACATGTGAACTTCTGTGAACCAACGGATGTTTTTTCCTTTTGCTATTGGTTTGACGTCACATTAACACACGGCGACGGAAAGATGGGAAAGGGTACGATTTGGAAAGTAGTGGCTTGGTATGAGGGCTGCCGATACTAGGCAAAAGAAAGGGAAGGGCCATAAAAAGACGCGAAAATTAATGAAAGAATAATCTGTAGGAGCCGTGGAGTGGTGAGGAGGCGAGCAAGGAGGCAGTCATCAGTTTCCTATGACGTTCTACAATTGGGAGATCGGCTCTACGAACTATAGGTGACGGAGCTAGAACAATAGGTCACCTCTCACCCCTAACGGCACTCCACAGGTCCACGTACCTTCGAACACGGGACCCTTGAGTAAGAGGGAGGCTCGCTACCCTTATCGCCGAATAAAGCCCGTGGAATGTAAATTAATGCACCCAATGAACATCTCTGTAATTTACAAGCCACCAACTGCTATCTACATTATTAGCAACATACCCTTTATCTCCTCGTTCCCAGTACCTTCCTACCACTATCCTCACCTGCACGCGCCAGCGACAATTCTCGGTGATTTCAACTTACAACTTACAAATGCGATATCCTGACTCCACCCAACTTTCACTCCCATACAGTAAAGTCGGCCTCGAATAAGACCGATGTAAAATACAGCTGACTTCCTTTGTACATGATACTATTTATTGGTCCGTGCTATTTCATACCCTTCAGTAGGCCATCAATGTAAACAAAGGTGAACCCTCGATACTGCCTTCTCTAGATTTACCACTCCCTACTTTTAAAACCACCACTCAGACTTATTCGTCAACTAATGTCTCTCCACTGACAGCTCGGAACATACCACTTAGTCGAGCAGCTCGTCTTCTTTCTCCCAAGTCTTTCCAGCCCAAATGTTGATACATTTTAGTAACGCTACTCTTTTGCCCGAAATCACGCAAAACAAATCCAACTGCTTTTCTTTGGATTTTTCCAATTCTCGAATCAAGTAATTCTGATGAGGGTTCCACACACTGGAACCATAAATCTAGTTAGAGTATTACCAAAGACTTATATGCCCTCTCCTTTACATCCTTACTACGACCCCTAAATACTCTCATAACCATTTATTTATTTACAATCCCATTTATGTGATTAGCCCAATGTAGATATTTCCTTATATTAGCACCTAGTTTCTTACAGTGATCCCCATAAGGAATTTTCACCCCATCAACACAGTAATTAAAAATGAGAGGACTTTTCCTATTAGTAAAATTTACAACCTGACTTTTAACCCCGTTTATCATCATACCATTGCCTGCTGTCCATCTCACAACATTGTCGACCTCTGTTTGCAATTGCTCACAATCTTGTAACTTATTTATTACTCTATACAGTATAATATCATCTGCAAAAGGCCTTATCTCTGATTCCAGTTCTCTACGCATACCATTTATATACGTATATAAGAAAACAAAAAGGTACAATAATACTGCCTTGAGCAATTCCCCTCTTAATGATTACAGAATCAGATAAAGCTTCACCTATTCTAATTATTTTCTAGAAATATAGCCACCCGTTGTCTCTCTTTTGTCTAGTCCAACAGCTCTCATTTTTGCCAGTAGGCTCCATGACCTACCCTATCAAATGCCTTAGACAGGTCAATCGCTATACAGTCCAATTGACCTCCTGAATCCAGGATATCTGCTATATCTTGCTGGAATCCTACAAGTTGAGCTTCAGTTGAATAACCTTTCCTAAACCTGAACTGCCTTCTATAAAACCACTCCTTAATTTCTTAACCATGTCTAATGTATTCAGAAAGAATGCTTGTCCTGACAGCCTCTCTATGGTTTGCAAACACAGTAGTTTTCGTCCAACTTATCCTACGCCATTGATCGCAACTTCGTTTCCAAAATAAACACATCGAACATTCTTCAATTTGCATACCAAAGCCCTTTTTAGAGGTACTCTTTAGCATTAAAATCAAGCTTCTGAACTTTGAGCTGCCCAAAATGCAGGAAACGAGTGGGCATCTCCGTCCGAGATCAGGGGGTGTCTCGATCGATGAGACAGTGCACTGCGGTCAGACGACAGCGCACCTCATAAACGCAAGGAGCTCTGGTTGCTATGGTAACGGCCACACCAGATTTTTTTTCGTTTTGAAAGGGAAGCATAGAACACTGCGCGTAGTTGCTGCGAGTGAACAGCGGCCGAGCACGGTGTAGTAGCGGGTTGGTCATTTTTATTTAGCAGCATGGATATTAATAATAATAATAATAATAATAATAATAATAATAATAATAATAATAATAATAATAATAATAATAATAATAATAATAACAGAATAAGAAAGAAGTAAGTAAGGACCTGGATACACAGGATAAAGATCCCCAAAGGCGTGAGAAGAACTGGCGTTCGGGTCACGTAGCTCTCAGCTTTCACTCAGGATATATTGGGTTCGAACCCTATTGTCGACTGCCCCACGGTAGCTCGAAGAAAGACGGTAGATGTCACGAGACGGATGTGCAGTAGACTGCCGCGGTCGTGACGTCACTGGACCGTCCCCTCCATTACACTACGCATTGTTTGGCGCGCTCATATCAGTCTAATTCTTTGGTGTCAGTGATTTCACTCAAGCAGTGAAGTTCGGTGCATTGTTATTCGTCTGCGTTCTGTATATTGTTTCTTTAATTATCTAATTAATTTCGAGGTTTGCGAATGTTTTGAAAGTCGTGAACTTGTGCTTATCGTTCGTAAGGGAAGTGAATTCCAGTGTATATGTCGTGTGTGTGCTGTTAAAATGCCGGACTGTGCGATTGCAGGCTGTACAAACCATCCTAACAACGCAAAGAATCGTAAGTTGTCCTTTTATAGATTCCAAAAAGACCCAACTCTACACGAACAATGGGTACATTTTTGCAAAAGAAAATATGCTTTCAACTCTAAAATCGCACATATATGCTCCGAACATTTTTTGTCCTCTGATTTTGAAATACAGTAGATTTACAATCTGAACTGCTAGGCCTTCCCCCTACGTGCTCGCTTATTGAAAAAAGGAATAGTTCCTTCCGAAAACATTCCCACGTTTTCTGCATCAATAGAAAATTTAGAGAGAAATACACGCGCCGAAAGGCGGGATTGTAAATAGTTCTAGAATCGCTAATAAGCAAATCTGTAGAAATATCCTGTGAGCTTGATGACCTTTACCACGAAGAACAAATTAACGAACAGTTACGCCAAAAGAAAGACAACTTGCCCTTGAAGTGTGAACTAGCTTGTGTGATGGTCGAAAATGAATTAAAAGAAATAATAAAATTACTTACTGAAGATCTAAAAGGAGCCCAAACCAAAATAACGAAATTGGAGGCAATTTTAAAGAACTATGAGGAATTTTTTAATGTCAAAAACAATGTTTACTAAATGAAAGTGCATGAACTGGTCACCTGAAGATGTAGTCAAAGTAGTTAGAATTTGGTGTATCTCCAAAAAAGCTTTGACATATATTAGGGAAACTCTAAAATATCCTCTTCCTAGTGAAACAATAACACGGCAGTTGTCAAAATTTTCAACTCTATCTAGGTTTTGGGATATCAGTTTCAACGTTCAAAAGGGTCAAGCAAATATTATTAACGATAATTTTAAAAGAGATGTTGTGATAAGCTTTGACGAGATGAAATTTAAATTTGATATATATCGTGTTGACGAAAGTATTAGTAAAATAAATCTAGATATAAAAATACTAAATCAATATACATTAAGTCATAATTTACTATTAAATGAAAACAAAACTTTAGCTATTTTTCTAGGATATCGATAACATTTATCAAATCTTTTCAACAGGGACATTCCTCCAGTAATTGTAAACGGTTCCGCAGTCAAGTATCAGGAATGTGTTACGTATTTAGGTATTCTAATGGATAACACTTTATCCTGGACCTTCCACGCCAAGCATTTGGTCAAGAAAGTGTCTGGTATGTTGCATCAGTTTCGACGAAACTTGCCGTATCTTCCTTTTTTGGTGAGAAAGATGTTGATCCAAACTATGGTATTTCCTATTTTAGATAACGACGTTGTAATTTACAGCGACCGGGCGAGTTGGGCGTGCGGTTAGGAGCGCGCAGCTGTGAGCTCGCATCCGGGAGATAGTGGGCTCGAATCCCACTGTCGGCAGCCCTGAAGACGGTTTTCCGTGGTTTCCCATTTTCACACCAGGTAAATGCTAGGGCTATACCTTAATTAAGGCCATGGCCGCTTCCTTCCCATTCCTAGGCCTTTCCCGTCTCATCGTCGCCATAAGACCTGTCTGTGCCGGTGCGACGTAAAGCAAAATAACAACAAAAGCAAAATCTAATGTTCCCTCATATTTGACCAAGTCCTTTGTTCAGATGAGTCAAAAGCATGATCAGGACAACAGGTTTACAGCTAACACCCTTCAGGCTCCACAGCATCGTACAGTAAAGTGCAGTAAGTCGTTCATTGTCACTGCCTCTCAATTATACAATGATCTTAAACTATATGAAATAGAGCAAAGTAGTGTCGGAACTCAGAAAAATGTCTTAAATACCGCTACCTTTCCACTTATTAAGCCATGTGAGTGAGTTTTCACCAAATTAATTAAATAGTACGAAATATCATAATGTCCTAGATACTTTTTAGATGCTCAGATTCTCAATTCATCCTCGGCATAAAATTCTTAGGTTTCTCTTATGTCTTTTCTTTCTTGTTAGTATAGTCTATGTTTATGAAATGGTAAAAATATTATTGTAATCTCTTAGATGTTTAGTTTTTAATCTTATTCTTATACCCTCAGTAGGAAAATGTACCTTACACTTTTTATTACACTGTGCATATTAATTGGTACATTTAAGTTAAAGTGGCAATTAGCCAAAGGGACGTCTGGTCCTACTTGTAATTAACTTTAAATAAATATATTTGTATAGTGTCGAAGATGTATTTAGAGGACCTCATGTAAATGTGCAGGTTATTATAATAAGAAGTGTAACTGGTAAATGGAAACAGCCTGTTTACTATCAGTTCGACCAGACCATCACTACTGATTTATTGTATGAAACTGTAAAACTTGTTGAGGAAACAGGATTTCGCCTAAGGGCTTTTGTGAGTCATATGGGTGGTTCCAACCGAAAGTTAGGCATCGACCTGGGAATAAGTCCAGAGAAGTCTTCCATAAAAAATCCATGTACTGATGAACGTGTGATTTGGGCGTTTTGGAACGTTCCTCACATCCTTAAGTTAATAAGAAACCATTTGTTAGACCAAGGATACACGCTTGCATCTTGAAAAACGGTTACTAAAGACATCTTTGTAGACTTAGTACAGTACCAGAAAATTGGGGACTTAAAATTCACGTACAAAATAACCGAACAACATTTGCTAGTAACTGCTAGTGAAAGACAAAAGGTATAGAAGCTGCTGAACTTCTCTCTGGCACTGTGGCTAAGGCTATATCGTATATTTTTCCGGGGAATGAACATGTAGTACAATTTATTGAAACTGTTAATGATGGATTTGATGTTCTTAATAACAGAATCCCTCATCATCCAACAAACAAGTTCAAAACTTCTTACGAAACAAGTTTAGAGGAACAGGACGTTATCCCCAATAAAATGTTCGACCTGTTTACATCAGCAAAAGTTATTGGAAAGACTGACTTACTACCTTTCAAATAGGCTGTATGGTTTCCATCCGTAGTTCGCAGGGAGTATTTTGAAACCTAAAATCTGAAGGATATCAATATCTAGTAGCATGAAATGTAATCAAGATGTTTCAGAGTCATATTTTTTTTTATGATCCGGGACTTAGGTCGGTTTTATGACCACCGCCTGCCTACAACAGTTACCCAAAGAATAAAGTCCCTATTACTGAGCAAAAGTGCATATGGCATAACTAAAACTGTAAACTTCAACAGGGCAGAGTGTGAAACATTAACTGTAGATGTCCTCGACCGAGTAGACTGTGCTGTTACTAATGACACCATAGAATCAGTCGAAACTAACTTGGAAATTTTTGATTCAGAGTACGAAGACTAATTGTATAGTTGACTCATTAATAGATCAGTTTACTGAGCAGCACAATCTCGAAGATTGCTTAAATGAAAATAAGGACTTATTGAAAATGTTGGCGGGGTATATTGCATACCGAGTTACAAAAAAATGGAATCAGCACTAGCTTCATCTACGGAGGAAGAACTGGAAAATGCGATAATATTATGAACTCTGACTGGATCTCGGCTTTGTCTAGAGGAGACCTAATGAATCCATCTCCCCAGTGGTTCGGTACCATTTGCGAACTAGAAAAAGATTTCCAAAGGTTCCACGGAAATGGTCTAAGGAACTGCCCACGAGTGATGAAGGAACTGGTAAATATTATCAGACCTAAGTATAGTCAAGTCGATGACTTCGCTGTTACGTGTTTTGTGAGAACTCGTTCATTTATTAGAATGAAAGAACTGAATAAAAAGAGAGCACTCAAGAGGTCAGTGAATGAAAGCCGGACTACGGATGCGCATGCTGACGATGTACGGAAAAAATTCGAAGAAGATGAACAAAATTAAGTCCTGAAAGGTAGTCTTAAATTGATAGTAATGTTATTTAGTTATGTATATTTATTATTATTATTATTATTATTATTATTATTATTATTATTATTATTAATTTTTGTTAGTAATAAAAAAACAATAATGTTAGTTTTTTTTTGCTAGGGGCTTTACGTCGCACCGACACAGATAGGTCTTATGGCGACGATGGGATGGGAAAGGCCTAGGAGTTGGAAGGAAGCGGCCGTGGTCTTAATTAAGGTACAGCCCCAGCATTTGCCTGGTGTGAAAATGGGAAACCACGGAAAACCATTTTCAGGGCTGCCGATAGTGGGATTCGAACCTACTATCTCCCGGATGCAAGCTCACAGCCGCGCGCCTCTACGCGCACGGCCAACTCGCCCGGTAATAATGTTAGTACAGTACTTACTATTTTCAGGAAAAGTAACAACATGCAGTATTTAATCTTGTGTATATTATTTACACTCTTTCGGTTAATATATCTTGATTGTTAAGCTTTGGTTTATTTAATCTTTACGTGTATAGGGCACTTACTTTAAATTCTTTCAAGTAATTGGGAACTATAAATACTAAAATTTCTGCTGTATAATAATTTCGTATGGCTATTTCTAGCCGAGTGCAGCCCTTTTAAGGCAGACCCTCCGATGAGGTTGGGCGGGATCTGCCACGTGTAGGTAACTGCGTGTTATTCTGGTGGAAGATAGTGTAATGTGTCGTGTGTGAGTTGCAGGGATGTTGGGACAGCACAAACACCCAGCCTCCGGATCACTGGAATTAACCAATGAAGGTTAAAATCCCCAACCCGGCCGGGAATCGAACCTGGGACCCTCTGAACCGAAGCCCAGTACGCTAACCATTCAGCCAACGAGTCGGAAAATTTCTGGTGTATTGGAACATTCAAAAATATTTTTTAGATTTTTCTGGCTTTTAAAGTAGGTCTGCAATATTCACGAAAGCACACAAACAAAATAATAAAAATAACGGTTGTATGCAATACCTTAGTGGTTGTCGTGTGAAAATATTATATTACAACGTACTAAACGTATTTGCGATAATGAAGATAAGCGGGACGCTCGGCACACTGATTTGCAGTAACTTAACAGCGATTGGCAGACTAGAGTCCGCTGACGTCACATGCTCGTGGCCGGCTGCGCGTGACGCCTACCGTCTCTCTTTAGCTACCGTGGACTGCCCTGAGGACGGTTTTCCGTCGTTTCCCATTTTCACACCAGGCCGCTTACTTGCCTCTCCTAGCGTTTTCCTATCGTATGGTCGCCGTAAGACCTATCTGTGTCGGTGCGACATAAAAGAAAATAACTGGCGCAATGTGGTCTAAGAGGCCGAAACAATATATTTTTAAAAATAATACAAAAAGGAGCACACCTTATGGCACCAAAGGGTGGTGGTGGTGGTGATTATTGTTTTAAGAGGAAGTACAACTATGCACCATATACAACTATGCACCATACTCTTATATAACACTAATCCGAGAGACAAAATCGAAGGGATCCGGCACTTCGAAAAATGACGGAATCGGCCAAACAAAGACAAAGGCCACGAAGGGCGTGAAAATGAAAGACTCCCTAGGCCTTGAATGCCCTAACACCGTCGGGGTAGGAAAAGAACAAGAGCTGACCTAGAGAGGTCGGATAGGATAGATGAAAGTGATGAGCCTGGCACAAGTAAGTGGAAGCAATGGCAGGACTCAGCTAAGGGACTCCTGGTCGCCAATCCAGTCTCCCCAGTTCAGAGCCCTTGGGGCTGGCACTAGAGATCTACCAAGCTAACACATTCTACCATCATTTGTGACTGCGGCCCGATTGTCAACATAAATACCCTTGATTGCCTGTAATAACTTACTCCTAATTCCCTTATCGTTCAGTACGCCTAAAGGCCTGCCGATTACGAGGTGACGTGTAATCAGCGCGACAAACTCTCTCGAACGTTATACTTGGCGTTCTAGACCGGGGCCGCTATCTCACCGTGAGATAGCTCAACTACAGCCGAATGGACCTCGAACCTGCCATCAGATCGGGATACACATCCCTGACCTGGCCGGGAATCAGGCAAATTTGCTACGACTGGACCATCGGGACGGCAATAATAATAATAATAATAATAATAATAATAATAATAATAATAATAATAATAATAATAATAATAATAATAATAATAATAATAATAATAATAATAATTGTCTTTACGCCATGTGGTTTTTGGAGATGCGAAGAGTCAGAATTTTCTTTTTTTTAAAGTTTTTTGCACTGGTAAATTTACGTATACGAGGCTGGTGGGCTGAGGCAGGATCGAACCCAACATGACGTGCTCAGAAAACTAGGGCTCTAGTATCTCAGCTACTATCTATCTATACAATGGATATCAAAACTTGAGGAGTATATTCCTCGCACAGCGAGAAGGAAATGTATAATAACTGCAATCCGACAGCGTGTAACGCTAGCCGGAACACACTGTTCACGTATGAGGTGAAATGTTGAAAGCGAACTCCTTCTGCCAGTACTGAACACGATATAAAAAAACTTTTCCTTTTGCGAAAATCTAATGATGATAAATCTGTCTCTCGGTCATGGCCACTGTTGCTAATTTCAGATGACATATTTTTGTCAAAACGCTTTCTGACAGGCTGCCCACAATGCGCGTACGGAGACCTGGTTCATCACTAGAGTTCGGAGTTGTAGGTAGTGATAGTTTGGAATGCAAACGTTCTGCACTGAATAACAAGAATACTACAGTATATCCCTCGCAATGGTTACGCTGTGAGGTTTGCCTAACATGAGAGGTACAACCTACTGGAACCCCTAGGCTTTATGTTAGGGTGGGTTTCCACTTGATATTAACTTGGAGAGTAACTTTCGATATCCGCTCTCAGGTTGCTGTCCATTTGAGAGTTAATTTCGGCCCGAATAACTATCGAGAGTACCCGGCGAGTCCCTCGCCAAGATAGCTTTCGCGAGTTCTCGTCACACCCTGTCCACTTGCGCACCTGTAGAGAGTGGAGAGTAGTCGAAATGTTATCACACTACTACTGACAAGTCGCAGCAGCTGTGATTATTCTATGTAAAAAAGAAAAAAAGAAAAATCTATTTTGGTAATTGCCATCTGTCCCGCTACCGCTTTTTCTGTTTTTCATTTTTGTTCAATTCTTGAGATACCTTAAACAATAGAGACCACCACATTAGTGATTAAATATTGTATATATATACCGGGCGAGTTGGCCGTGCGTGTAGAGGCGCGCGGCTGTGAGTTTGCATCCGGGAGATAGGTTCGAATCCCACTATCGGCAGCCCTGAAAATGGTTTTCCGTGGTTTCCCATTTTCACACCAGGCAAATGCTGGGGCTGTACCTTAATTAAGGCCACGGCCGCTTCCTTCCAACTCCTAGGCCTTTCCTATCCCATCGTCGCCATAAGACCTATCTGTGTCGGTGCGACGTAAAGCCCCTAGCAAAAAAAAAATATTGTATATATGTATTACACTGACTGACAGAGCAAATGCAACACCAAGAAGGAGTGGTCAGAACTTTATGCCAATTGCAGGGTAGACTGACGTCACTGAGGTATGTTCATGATGTGAAATGCGCCGCTGTGCTGCGCACGTAGCGAACGATAAATGGGACACGGCGTTGGCGAATGGCCCACTTCGTACCGTGATTTCTCAGCCGACAGTCATTGTAGAACGTGTTGTCGTGTGCCACAGGACACGTGTATAGCTAAGAATGCCAGGCCGCCGTCAACGGAGGCATTTCCAGCAGACAGACGACTTTACGAGGGGTATGGTGATCGGGCTGAGAAGGGCAGGTTGGTCGCTTCGTCAAATCGCAGCCGATACCCATAGGGATGTGTCCACGGTGCAGCGCCTGTGGCGAAGATGGTTGGCGCAGGGACATGTGGCACGTGCGAGGGGTGCAGGCGCAGCCCGAGTGACGTCAGCACGCGAGGATCGGCGCATCCGCCGCCAAGCGGTGGCAGCCCCGCACGCCACGTCAACCGCCATTCTTCAGCATGTGCAAGACACCCTGGCTGTTCCAATATCGACCAGAACAATTTCCCGTCGATTGGTTGAAGGAGGCCTGCACTCCCGGCGTCCGCTCAGAAGACTACCATTGACTCCACAGCATAGACGTGCACGCCTGGCATGGTACCGGGCTAGAGCGACTTGGATGAGGGAATGGCGGAACGTCGTGTTCTCCGATGAGTCACGCTTCTGTTCTGTCAGTGATAGTCACCGCAGACGAGTGTGGCGTCGGCGTGGAGAAAGGTCAAATCCGGCAGTAACTGTGGAGCGCCCTACCGCTAAACAACGCGGCATCATGGTTTGGGGCGCTATTGCGTATGATTCCACGTCACCTCTAGTGCGTATTCAAGGCACGTTAAATGCCCACCGCTACGTGCAGCATGTGCTGCGGCCGGTGGCACTCCCGTACCTTCAGGGGCTGCCCAATGCTCTGTTTCAGCAGGATAATGCCCGCCCACACACTGCTCGCATCTCCCAACAGGCTCTACGAGGTGTACAGATGCTTCCGTGGCCAGCGTACTCTCCGGATCTCTCACCAATCGAACACGTGTGGGATCTCATTGGACGCCGTTTGCAAACTCTGCCCCAGCCTCGTACGGACGACCAACTGTGGCAAATGGTTGACAGAGAATGGAGAACCATCCCTCAGGACACCATCCGCACTCTTATTGACTCTGTACCTCGACGTGTTTCTGCGTGCATCGCCGCTCGCGGTGGTCCTACATCCTACTGAATCGATGCCGTGCGCATTGTGTAACCTGCATATCGGTTTGAAATAAACATCAATTATTCGTCCGTGCCGTCTCTGTTTTTTCCCCAACTTTCATCCCTTTCGAACCACTCCTTCTTGGTGTTGCATTTGCTCTGTCAGTCAGTGTATATTATATACTTATTATAACAATAACCAGGCTACAATCATTACAATATATTTATTTCCATGAAAATTGGTGTGGTTATAATAAAATATAAACTAACAATTTACTCTTAATTCACTTTTATTAAACTGATTTAAGTTACTTGATTCCTTAAGTTGTGAAGTTTCGTTTGAACTTCAGCTCCGGAACACGAAAACTTCACTCCTATTTCTCTAAAGTTGTATGTTTCTTCACTCTGTCACGGTAATCGGTACATTTCACAATGAAAATCCACAGCCTGTTTCCAGTCATTTGACCGGGTCAGGGATGGAATGAATGAAGCCCCATCTAGCGGCGAGGATAGGAAGTGTGCCGGCTGACGAAGCCTGTCGCATTCCTCTGGGGCAATTATTAATGAATGACAGATGAAATGATGTTGGAGAGTGTTGCTGGAATGAAATATGACAGGGAAAACGGAGTACCCGGAGAAAAACCTGTCCCGCCTCCACTTTGTCCAGCACAAACCTCACATGGAGTGACCGGGATTTGAACCACCGCACCCAGCGGTAATAGGTTGGCGCTCTGCCGCCTGAGCCACAGCACAAAATTTCTCTACTTTCATACATTCCAATTAATAGTTTTGTTTAATCCAGTGACCAATTTTTAGTCATCTTGAAATTGAAATTAGAACTAAGCTCTCGATAGCTTCGCCATAATTCGAACACAGTTCGTATCTGGAGAGCTAATCTCCGAGAGGGCCGGGCAGTACGTGCCGACTAGCGAGCACGTTGAGACAAGTTAGCTCTCGGAGAGTTGCGAGCGAATTTCCGATAGTTGCTCTCGGCACTGTGTCCATTGGCGAGTAACAGCTATCGAGAGGTTCTCGCCAGTATTTACTCTCAAGTGTACGGGCACCTTTACTCTCACTGCATTACGGAACGCCGGCGTCGATGACACGTCCTATGGGTTCGAACTCACTATCTTCCGGATGCAAGCTCACAGCTGCGCACCCCTAACCACACGGCCAACTCGCCCGGTATATTTTTTTTCGGGGGTAACATTCATATTTGTTGCGTAGAGGTAATTGCACGGCAGAGTAGTCCTACTACTGCTTTCTTCTGTGATGATGACCGACGCGATCATGGGTGTAAAGTCATAACCCAAAAACCAAAACCAAACACCATGGCACTACAGCCCTTGAAAGGCCTTGGCATACCAAGAGACATTTGCTCAGCCCGAAGGCCGGCAGATTACGAGGTGTCGTGTGGTCAGCACGACGAATCCTCTCGGCCGTTATTCTTGACTTTCTACACCGGGGCCGCTATCTCACCGTCAGATAGCTCCCCAATTCTAATCACGTAGGCTGAGTTGACCTCGAACCAGCCCTCAGGTCCAGGTAAAAATCCCTGACCTGGCCGGGAATCGAACCCGGGCCCTCCGCGTAAGAGGCAGGCATGTTACCCCTACACCACGGGGCCGGCAAAGTCATAGCCCACAAGGGACAAATTGCACCATGATATAAAATGATCTTTCGGGGTTAGAAACCCTGAGAGTTGTAATTAATATCGAAGCTGAGGCTTCGCCCTCGTTTGACTGTTTAAATTCCACGAGGGATTTCCTCTCTCTTGCTACAATCTTAGAGCTTGCGAGTCAAAGAGTTTGACTGTGCTACTCAAAGCGAGTTGCATTTAATTCATTATACCATTGTAAATATTTTGAACTCGAACTCCTCAGGTTGTAAAATTCCTTAATTAATCTATGTAAATTCTAGAGCGTCCCAGCTTTTGTCAGATAATTGAAACTACCTTCCCATCTGCGACATTTGTTAATTGTTTCGTATTAATAAACTTCAAATGTGATATTGTTCACTCTCCACTCAGCGGAAGTAAGCACATACATGCGAGTAACATCGTCTCACCTTGTTGGGCTGGACGTGCCATGAACGGCGCTTCCCCTGCCTCTGCAAAGTGTTCAATTCCGGGAGCATCTCGGATCCCACGGGACTGTCTCCTATCAGCTGGCCAGTGTCATACACTCCCACCAGTAGCCGCAGCCTGTTCCCGGGGCAGATCCCCTGCCGCCCCCGAAGTGAACACAGCCACCAACCTTCCAGTCCAGACGTGTTCTGTTCCAGCACCGTGAGGAGATCGCCCTTGCGGAACGCCAGTTCGTCCGGAGATTCGGCGATGTTGTCGTAGAGGGCGCGGGCTACGCAGTGCTGCAACATAACAAAGAGAACAATACAAACAAACTGACACTTCTTCCATTTTTCCTCTATATACAGTGTTAAGAATTTCTGAATTCCGTAGGTCTGTTCCTTGAAATAAGAATCACAATCACTGAAACTTTTTTACATTAAAATTTGCCTTACGTCCCACCAATACAGATAAGTTTTATGGCAACGATGGGACAGGATTAGGGCTAGGAGTCGGAAGGAAGCAGCCGTGGCCGTAATTAAGGTACAGCCCCCCAGCATTTTCCTTGTGTAAAAATGGTAAACTAAGGATAACCATCTTCAGGGCTGCCGACAATGAGGTGCGAACCTAACCGGACGGGCAACTCTCACGGTCACACCTGAAACAGTTCCCGGATTTATAGAGCTTGGTTTAATCCGGCCCCATGGCTGAATTGTCAGCGCAATGGACTTCGTTTCAGAGGCCCACGGTTCAATTCCCAGGCAGACCGAGGATTTTAGCCTTATTTGGACATTCCTCTGCCTCCGTGACTGAATATTTCTCTTCATTCACAGAGACCACACTACCAGCCACCACAGAAAATAACACTAGCCTTCTGAGCTGAAGATAGTGGGTTCAATCCTGGGTCAGTTCGCTGCTCAAATACGTCAGTCTCGTCTAAGGCTGGGGCGTAAAGCAATAACATTATTACTATTATTATATGTGCAAATAAGCCCATTAGGACTACGCAAAGTACTTAATAATAATGGTACTGTTTTTAGGTCCCACTAACTACATTTTAACGGTATTGGGACACGCCGAGCTGCCGGAATTTGGTCCCGCGGGAGTCTTTTAAGTGCTAGTAAATCTACCGACACGAGTCTGACGTATATGAGCACCTTCAAATACCACCGGACTGAGTCAGGATCGAACCTGCCAAGTTGAGGTCAGAAGGCCAGCGCTCTACCGCCTGAGCCACTCAGCCCAGTGCAAAGTACTTATAGGCGTGCATTTGCCTTCTTTGTGCCCATATTTCTCTCATTCTTTTACTGTGGTCTTCCTTCTTGTTTTCATACTACGTTTTTCCAGTCTTCCTCTTTGGTCTTTCCTCTTGGTCAATTTGCCACTTGTGAATTTTGGATCTGAATATTACCCTGTTCTGGACATCTGCTGCTGTAATTGCTGCCTGTTTCTAATCGCTTTTGATTTCGCCAATCCACTTCCTTGTGTCTGTTTTGGCTTTACTCCTTTTTTCATAGAATTCGACTATTTGTTCCGTAAGTCCGTCTGGTTGCATTCTTTAATATGACCATAGAATCTTAGCTTGCGTTTTCTAATGTCACTGTGAATATTTGCGTATTATTTGATTCCCGGTCTGCCTCTAAGTGGATGTTATCCGTTGGTGAGTTTTGGTTTTGGATTTGGATTTTGCGTTCCTTTTTCTCAATGTTCTCAATGACTGCTTTTCTGTTCAAAATTAGCGTCTGCAACCAGAATGTCTTTACATTCTGGTTTAATGACTGTATTATAATGTCGTAGTTTTGTGTGCTTGGAGATACATTTTTTGTTATAGATTTTTTTTGTTTACTCGATGAAATGAAATGGCGTATGGCTTCTAGTGCCAGAAGTGCCCAAGGGCATGTTCGGCTCGCCAGGTGCAGGTCAATTTTATTTGACTCCCGTAGGCGATCTGCGCGCCGTTATGAGAATGAAATGATGATGAAGACAACACAGACTCAGCCCCCCTGCGAGAGGAATTAACCAATGATGGTTAAAATCCCCGACCCTGCCGGGAATCGAACCCGGACCCCTGTGACCAAAGACCAGCACACTAACCATTTAGCCGTGGAGCCCAACGGTTTACTCGATATGCAGTTTCGATCTTTCGGTATCTAATTTATTGGCTTTTGTTTCGAGTCCATTCTCCTGAAATGATTCATCAAGATACCTAAATTGTTATACTCGTTTAATTTTGCCATATTTTGTGTTCATGAATTTTGGTGCTTGTTTGTTGTAGGTCATGTATTCTGTCTTTTCAAAGGATATCTGAAGGCCGACTTATACCGCAATTTCTTTCAGGAATTCAATCTGATTTTGGGCTCATAAAATATCTCGGGTTAATACTGCTAGGTCGTCCGCAAATGCATGGCAATCTATCGCTAGCTTTCCCCTGCCCAAGTGTTTGTTTTCCGGCCATGCGGTGTAGGGGTAGCGTGCCTGCCTCTTACCTGGAGGCCGCGGGTTCGATTCCAGGCCAGGTCAGGGATTTTTACCTGCATCTGAGGGCTCGTTCGAGGTCCACTCAGCCTACATGATTACAATTGAGGAGCTATTTGACTGTGAGATAGCGGCCGAGGTCTAGAAAACCAAGAATAACGGCCGAGATGATTCGTCGTGCTGACGACACGGCGCCTCGTAATCGGCGGCCTGCCGGCTGAGTAGCGGTCGCTTGGTAGACCAAGTCCCTTCGGAGCTGTTGCGCCAGGGGTTTTGGTTTGTTTTGTTTAAGTGATTGGCTGGCGAATTTTGAGGACCAATTTATTTTTTATTTGTTTTACAATTTGCTTTACGTCGCACCGGCACAGATATGTCTTAGGGCGTCGATGGGAGAGGAAAGGTCTAGGCGTGGGAAGGTATCAGCCGTGGCCTTAATTAAGATACAGCCCCAGCAGTTGCCTGGTATGAAAATAGGAAATCATGGAAAAGCATTTTCAGGGATGCTGACAGTGAGGCTCGAACCCTCTATCTGCCGGATGCAAGCTCACAGCTGCGGGCCCCTAACCGTATGGCCAACTCGCTCAGTGGACCAGTTTCTGTTTGCGCCATTATTATTATTATTATTATTATTATTATTATTATTATTATTATTATTATTATTATTATTATTATTATTATTATAAGAGCTGACGTCAGAAGGGGCATGCACATCTGCCACGTGGAAGCCTGATGCAGCGCTTGTAAGTTGGACCTGCAGTACAAAGTGTATCAATGAACCTCGTGCCGAGCCCCTGTCATGTCAGCTACCCATCGAGCAGCATTGAGTGCGGACAGCCGTACATTCAGGAGCTAGACGTAGCGAGGTTGTACATTCTCCCGTCTCCAAAGTGAGTTGCATCCACTGTTTCCTCACATTGTAATTATTAGACGTCATTCTGCTAGTCCACGTTTCGCAACAAAACCCTCCTTTCGTAATCCTCGGATATGCTCGACTTTCTACAGTGAAAAACTAAACAGTGCGAAGGAAGGAAGCAAGCCAGTTTCGCCCACATGGGAGAGAGACATACTGCTAGTGATTGTCATGACGTCATCAACACGCTCTCCAAGGCTGACTCAAGTTCCACGTAAAGCTCGCGTTATCACATACTCTGAATGCTAAGTGTCTAAGTCGCTTCCTAAGACGTTCAAATTCTTACTGTAAGAGCTATTTTTAATTCGTGATCACAAACGTCTCGTTCTGTTTTCCAAGTCTCTGCCCTCCAGGGATATACGATAATTTTGAGACCGGTACGATGTACCAGTACGATAACATACGATCATTTTCATTCCTCGCCCATAATTTAATCATTGTGAGATCTTTTCTTCTTCTCGCCCTTAGTCCTGTGTCAACTCCTTGGTTGAATGGCCGGCGTACTGATTGGCGAGCATGGGGCCCTTAGCTGACTTCTAGCATTGCTTTAACTTACTTGTGATAGGCTCTTCACTTTGATCTGTCCTATCCGACCTCCCTTGGTTAACTCTTTTTCTTTTCCGACCCCGACGCTATAACTTATTGAGGCCTAGGGAGTGTTTCTTCTCCACGGCCTTCGTGGCCCTTGTCTTTATTTGGCCGATACCTTCATTTTTCGAAGTGTAGGACCCCTTCCATTTTTTCTCTCTGATTAGTGTTATATATAGGATGATTGCCTAGTTTTACTTCCTCTTAAAACAATAATCACCACCACCGAGGTACTGACCTTTGGATGAGAGGCCACCAAGTTCAATTCCCGGGCGGTCGAGGATTTTAAGCGGCTATAGTTCATTTCTCTCGCTCAGCGACTGGGTGTTTTCTGTCCTTCGTAATAGTCTTCATAAAACAGAACACTGCCAACCACCGCAGAAAGACACAAAAGTGAATACATCCCTCCATATAGGGCATCCGCCAATAAAGCTGCGCCAAGTTCGCATCAAGTGCACGCTAAAAAATCCGGGTAAAGCACCAATAATAATAATAATAATAATAATGAGTAGTGCTGTCAGGCTGTTGATGATAACTATGATCATGCTATAAACAGAAAGCAGGAGGAGGTACAACTCCCCTCTGTAGCTATTCACGGCGGGCAATGGTAACCCCTGACTCCTGCCGAAGTACAGGGAAGGTTCCTGAAGAATTGAGGCGCTACCTGTAGAGTCTCCTTATGCTAGGGAATTCGTGGGAACAATTCTGTCTTAACAGAGGGAATGGAGAATGTTAGCTATAGTGTAGCTTGAGGCCCGGTTTCATCAACACATGTTAAATATATACTAACAAGTAGTTAGTTAATACGGAGTTAGAAATTTAACATCTTGTTAGGTTTCTTGCGTTTCATCAAACTTTTCTTGTGAAATGTTAACTAATCGACTGTTAACTCTCCCAATATTGCGAACTGGTGCGAATCAAGGAGGCAGTGGTACGAACAAGCTGTTTTACAGCGCGCTCCGATGCGCTTTTGTTTTGAGCACAGCTGTAAAATATGGCGCGTGAAGTGAAACGGAATCGTAGTTCTAATTTTTCCTCCTTCGAAAAAGAGTTGTTAATAGAATGAGTTATTAAATATATATATAAGTTATTGAGTGCAAGCGCACAGATGGCTTGACGATAAAAGAAACGGACGAGACGCGGGAAAAGTCCGCGAGGGTTTCAATGAGGTAAACAGATACTTTTTTAGCGGATATCCGCTGTCACCTAACAAAATCACTTCGTTAATTGTCCCACTTCAAACTGTGCTCCGATATGGGAGTTATTAAATATTGTATTGTCGCGTGCAGAACCAGACCACCTAGCAAGTAGGCCTATATCCCTGATTTGGAGGTTAGGCTCACTAATCACCTGAACATTAACAGAGAAATATCCCTTTCGATTACGATATATTTCGGCCCAATTGCCTCCAGGTGATTGGATTCTTACATGTGTGCAATCTATTGCACGTAGAACAAACACTAGGAAAACGGCTTATTTCATAGAAGTCGCGGATAATTTGCTGACGCTCTTCTACTGAAGGGAATGTTATATACCTCCTTCTCATGGATGCTATTGCTGCAGACACTCGACAAACAACTCTATTAACAGTGGCTTTAGAAATTCCAGCATTGTCTCCGGCCATTATGTGAAAATAACCAGTAGCAAAAATTCGTAATATTATCAGTACCTGCAACATTGGAGAAAGAGGTAAGTTTCCCTTCGTAGGATAGTCTAATCTCACTTGAATTTCGTCAACAACCTTAGCAACGACTGTTTTCGATAAACTGTATCTATGAAGAAATTTTGGATCCGTCAAATTTTCAAAGTCATTACGTCGCTGAACTCTTCTTCGATCAGGATTGTTTTGTAAAAGATCTAAATAGAGCAATTCCGCCTCGAAAGCGAGATTCACAGCAGCCATTTTGGAACAGGTTGCTAAATGCTAATGTTAGCCATTTAACATTGGAAATGGCTGATGTTAACTTTAATACGCTGTTTAACATTTGTTAATGTTAACATTTGTTGATGAAACGCAAATTTTCTTAAATCGTATGTTAAAATGATTTAACACCTTGTTAAGTACTAACATGTGTTGATGAAACCGGGCCTAAGTATGGTATGTTCTATTAACGCATTCAGTGTATATGGAACTATGTATTTAACATCACTGATTGTTTTCATTGTGTAGTGTACTGCGCTCAAACATTTCCAAAAACTTATTTCCATTTTTTGTACATATTACAGTATTCATTTTTTGTTTATTTCTTTCGTTAAATCTGTAATAATTTAATACGCCTTCTGTAATTTGGGCTCAAGCTCTGTTGAAGGTATAAATAAATAAATAAACAAATAAATAAATAAATTTTCGGATAGTGAATTCGTTTTTCCAACGACGGGACTCGAACCAGCTACCCACGGTATCAGATCGTAAGGAACGGACGCCTTAATGAACGAGCTCTCCAGGCGGGCTGACCTGTATCGCTGACCGAAAGCCGACGCCGTGCCAACTGTGAATTTTCGTCATAGTCTTGACGATGAGTAATAAAATATTTATTTTCATTAACAGTATGAAATTATTAACAGTACAAGAATGCACTGTCTGTTGTCGCTGTTTTGTGGAGGACAGATATAATACTTGGAGCACAGACAATATCGAAGGTTCTGTCTGTCATTTGTTTTGGAATAGATTTTTTTGAATTTGTTAGTATTAACTGGGAGACATTTCCCAGGACCTTTATATCTCAGTCCGTTAACCACTTCATGAATACCGAGAGAGAAACGACTTCCCTCACCCAGGTCCACTGTGAGATTCTTGCTAACAATAGAGAACCGAAAACCATCCCAAGTGCCTCATTCTAGTATCACACATACGTCTTGTTTGGAGACGTTTCTTATCGTCCCTACTGTTGTTCGACCATTTTAAGCGATTTTCTATGAGTGTATGGCTTTTCTACACTCCTACACCCTTCTCCACAAATGAACAGATGCCAACATTAAAAGAAATATAACGAAAACATTTTTATACAGTTTTCAGTGATCGTGTGAAGCCGTGGGCAATAACTTTACACATTTAACTGAAGTAAAGACAACTCCAAAACTCGAGAAGTAAGAGAAAGGCTGCGCACGTGCAGTGATGCAGGTGGTCAAAGCCTTCTGTAAACATCGCGCGAGCGTTATCACTGACGTGGGCGGTTGTTAATAGCAACGTTTACGTCATCGCGTGGGCAGAAAGACACACAGTCTCGTGCATTCAGGATGTGGCCAAGAAAATCCTGACCTGACGCAATCTGTCCCTGTGGAAATTCCTGTCCATGGCACAATCACACGGTTCAGTCAAATGTAGTTTTAATGGGAACATATGACGAGTAGTGAACGATCCTTTTAAGGGCACCTGGACGTCAAAAGTCTCATTTTTATCAAATGATTATGGGTGAAATTCTAAAGGAAACAAACGCAACATATGGAGGGGATATGAAAATAGAGGCTTTAAATGACAATATGGAGAAATATGGTACGAAAATCAGTGTGGAGAAGAGAGAAACAGTAGTGATGACTAGAGGAGAAAGAAAAGAAATAATTAGTATCAGGGAACAAAACCTAGAGGATGTTGAATGATTCTAATATTTGGGAAGTGAAATAACGCAAGATCCGAAGTTCCTACGAAAAGTAAAGAGATACCGTGTTACTAATAAAAAGTCCTTATAAAGTTGTTTATCACTTGTATAGTTATACAGTGAATAAACCTTGTATAACCGTTGTATATTTTTCTTACTAATAAACGTGGTATACGCATTGTATTACTATACAGCACGTATACACTCGTTCCAAGGCGTAGGAATCTCTTCCTGCAGTTCACTGACGTATTTCGCACATTCACCGCCTTTATGATCGCTTCTGCTGGTTATCTACGAGCAAAACTTTCCGAAAGTCGCTCAACAGCACAGCATATCGAAAAGGCAGTGGCAATACTAAGTGAGACAGCTGGAAATTGGCTTATATTGATATCAACGTTTCTTCAGCTTGCTTGTGTAATGAACGCCAAAAAAGAGATTGAAAAGATCAAAAGCTCCAAACTGGGATAGTACGGAAAGTGCAAGCAATTGTAATTGAACCGGCGAGTTGAAAAGGGTACACATTCGAAAATCCTTACTTTTCAGGAGTATGGAAAAACTGTTTTGTAGCTGAAAGAAAGGTTTGATCAAAAAGTTTCTATTAGGCATTTATACATCATATTTCTGCTTATTCAACTAAGTGTTTTACTTTACGAAGACGTCTAGCCTCCATAACCTCTGAATGGTGCATGTCTTGTATGTTTAAAATATCGTGAAGATCATCAACGTTATCGTCCATTCTTTCAATGTGTGTTCAATGTTAAATGGATAAGTCGAATATTTCACCACGATTATTTTACTGTAGACAATAAATACCACGAAAATAAAACAACGCTTATACAAAGGTCCTGGTCTGTATAAGCAATTCAGTGAATAACTATAACAGATGTATACACAGGAGGCTTATACACGGTTTATTAGTAAGACGAACAAGTATACAGTACGTGCATGTTGCTGGAACAAGAATGTGTTTCGAATGGCGACACCACAGCTGTCCCAAAGTAACCTTTACGTAGCCTACACTCTTCTCAGCAATGTTAGGAGCTAGAGCAGTCAAACTCACTACATTTCTTTAATTGACGACCAAGGATGGAAAAGAGTGAAAGTGCCAAAATATTAAAAATGTCAGTTTTTTAATAACTTTTAATAAGGGAGTGTATTAGCCAGGTCACATATGGTGGTGACTTGAGCATGTGCCGGAGGTCATTAGTTTAGTTGGTAGAAAGTTCAACAGGTAGAGCTACGGTTACTAGACTAGACGGTAGGGGTCACGCGCAAAGACTTTAATATTGGTCACGCGCAGGCTCGCTTTGGCTGGTGACGTCATGTGGCCTCCACTGCCGAGCTTGCAGTGAACACGACCCATTTTTTTTTCTAGTTGCTTTACGTCGCACCGACACAGATAGGTCTTATGGCGACGATGGGACAGGGAAGGGCTAGGAGTGAGAAGGAAGCGGCCGTGGCCTTAATTAAGGTACAGCCCCAGCATTTGCCTGGTGTGAAAATGGGAAACCACGTAAAACCATTTTCAGGGCTGCCGACAGTGGGGTTCGAACCTACTATCTCCCGAATACTGGATACTGGCCGCACTTAAGCGACTGCACACGACCCATTGTAACTGCGCGTTTCTGTTAATGATTTGCTTGTTTTTATTTAACCACTTCGTTAATATTTTTCAATGTTGTCAAATATAATTGCCAGTTGTTATGTGTAGATAATTATGTTATAATTTATTTCAGTATTTTTCAGATCATCACAGGTATAACACTGATTAACACGAACAATTCTAGTAGCTTTCTCAGTACTACATTATCTTTCGCCACGCAAATAAAGTATTTACGTTTCAGTTTTCGTATTTTCTATCCATCCAGTGATTTTAGAACGATTTTAAGCGCCGTTTTGTTTCAAAAATTACTTATTAAAAATAAAGAAACATGACCAATCGCACGGGATGCTTTTTACCGCTGTTTTGGCGGATTGTTTGTATTAAGTAGTATTGCAAAAACCTAACATTATATTATTGTATAAGTAATTATTTATAAATGTGTACTTGCCGGTGAACTGTTGGTGAAAAGCCCCTGAAGAAACGTCAACCTCTTCCACCATGTCAGGGGTCACTCGTTTTTAGGGGAAAGAGGCTTCCCATGGTGAAAATTAATTCGAATAATTTGTCAAGAGCATGATTTTGTTGTTCTATGCAATTCCCATAGGCACTTTTTAAGCTATTTGTACCACACACGTGGACAAGGGAGTTTAGGACGTCAAATCCATTATTAATAGTGATTACAGTTTCTCCTACATAGCTGAGCTCTGGAAAGTTGTGGCATATTGCTTTACCCACAGTCAGTGATAACATTTCAGCGGCTTTCCATACATTTTGCCTCTCCGTTCCAGTCACAAGAATATGCTTCATTGAAAGAGTATGCTCATATTGCAGGTCTTCCCCCTCACTTTGCATTTCAATTAATTTTTTAAATGCTTCTTTTGTAAACAGATAGCCCACTTTTCAGTTGATATCCTTCCGCAGTAATTCAAGTGCATGAGGCACATCGCAAGAAAACCACATGTTACGTTCTTTATTTGATGGGTTTTCCAGCGAGGGTTTGTCCAACGAAATACTCAGATCAGTCATACATTTCCTATTTGAAGGTCCCATGTCACATACAACTGCTCTAACTTTAAATGCAGTGGCTTCTACGACTTGAATTACTTCTACTAACAGTTCTCTTGACATCGCTGCATCAAAGTTGTAGTAAGTAGGTTGTATCCACTTTTGAGCTAAACTTCTCATTACAATAACTTGGACATTATCACGGGGTCCTCTAATCATTTCTTCATTTTATCGGGCGCGTGGCTGTGGGCTTGCATCCGGGAGATAGTGGGTTCGAACCCCACTGTCGGCAGTCCTGAAGACGGTTTCCCGTGGTTTCCCATTTTAACACCAGGCAAATGCTGGGGCTGTATCTTAATTAAGACCACGGCCGCTTCCTTCCACATCCTAGGCCTTTCCTCTCCCATCGTCGCCATAAGACCTATTTGTGTCGGTGCGACGTAAAGCCACTAGCAAAAAAAAACATTTCTTCATTTTGATCAAAGCACAAGTCGTTGTTAACCTTCATTTCGTCAAAGCTGAGAACATCTCTTTCAAAATTTGTAAAAAGAATTGACTGTATTTTTAAGATATTAATGCTCAACTCATTGAATCCAGGAGAAATAGAAAACTGTCTTAGCCGCCGTTTGCTTGTAACTTCGCTAGGAAGAGGATAATTAATCACGTCTCTAACAAAACACAATGCTTTATATGATATATACCGGGCGAGTTGGCCGTGCGGTTAGGAGCGTACATCTGTGAGCTCGCATCCGAGAGATAGTGGGTTAGAACCCCACTGTCGGCAGCCCTGAAGCTGGTTTTCCTTGGTTTCCTATTTTCACAGCAGGCAAATGCTGGGGCTGTACCTTAATTAAAGCCACGGCCGCTTCCTTCCCATTCCTAGACCTTTCCTGTCACATCGTCGCCATAAGACCTATCTGTGTCGGTGCGACGTAAAGCAAATAGAAAAAAAATGATATAGACCGTAAGGTGACTGCCTTAGCAATGTCCTCAGATGACCACCTTGAGCTTCTGCCGTTTACTAAAGCTTGCTGTTGACTTTTAAAAACCTCAAAAACCTGAACATTACTTTTTAATTTTATTATCTTGATATTAGCTACACTAAGACGGTCCAGAAGATCCTTATTTTTCTGTTTTAAGTCACAGTTTCCTAGTCTAATTAACTCCAATCCAGCAGTCACTTCAACAATTTTCTCATCACAGAAACATTGATGTTTACTTTTGTTATCTAATTCCTTCCTGAAGATTGCATTATTAACATTTTCTGCCTCAACTGATGCCTGCAATCGTAAAATTTGCCGTATCTCCTTACGATGATTTCGCTTTTGTGCCCTTATTTCACGATCTTTACTGGACTGACACGCTAAATCATTACCTACTACTCAGTGGCAAATATAAATGTGGTACTGCGTCACGCCTTAAGTTACGTCTAATTGGAAGGTTTAATAACTCACTCTTCAAGTCCCTTATGTAGTCCGAGTCTTTGAAGTGTACAGAGCATACACGAGCATTTTCAACAGTAAACGAATCAGCCCGTTTATAGGCATTAATCCACTTTAATTTAATGCCACCGTTCTTTGGAAAACGATGACATTTCATGTATAAGTCCTGGTGTCTGTCGTGGTTAAAGCAACCAGCGACAGCACAACACACCATGGCACAGCACAGAAAAATTAAACTCTTACACTGTTACGAAGGTAAACACCATCAGTAGACTAATGGAGCTCTGCTTGGCTTAGCGAACTTGGGTACCGCGTGACGTCAGGAGGCGTGACCTGCTACTGCGCAACCAACTGATGACCCCTACCGTCTAGTCTAGTAACCGTGGGTAGAGGCACAGTCCAATGTACCCCGCTGAGTTTGGTGGGGAAGTCTCGCTCTGTGCTGTCCATTGTGTCAGTGTTCTATCACTCATGTATTGTTTAATTTCTGAGCCACTTAATTAAAGAAATGATATTTATAGAAGCTAAATATTGATATGCAATCATATAAAATGTATCTGATGTGATATACTTGCATTAATCATTAATTCCTGGTCTCCTTTGGTAGAGAAGGCTGAAAGTGCCATCGTTCTCGGGAACTCTATTATTGGCGTTTTCTCGAAAACATGTTTCTGGCACTTTCACTCATTTCCATCTTTCCTCCTCAATGATGTAAGAGCTGAAAGGAATAAAGCAGTCTGACATTAACAGCTCTACATTCGAGAGGCTTCTTTCTAAGTCTATATTGTAGGTACAAGTAGAGAGAGAATTATGACTCGTGAAGAAACATCTTCCGTGAAAACTGTAGCTCAAGTTATGCCAGAAATTCAAATTTTAAAATTTAATCTGTTGCTATTCGCATCTCTGATGATAGGGTAAGTTGGTGTCAAAAGGTGAGCAATGTTTTGTAGTCTTATGGTGGTGGTGGTGATTATTGTTTTAAGAGGAAGTACAACTGGGCAACCATCCTCTAAAAACAAATAGTTTCTTAGATATGAACCTAGCAAGTGAGCCTTAAAACATGCAGGTTCTCTTGAGTGGAGCTTACTCCAGACTCTTGTGGACTGTGTGATGCCCTAACTTTCACCTCGTAGGTTTATATAAATGAAAGTCGCTTCTTTACGAATCTTTATTGAGAGCGCTGTTTCAAAACTAGAATATAAAACAAACGTCGGTAAATGCAGAGTGGGTCTCGGCCCATAACGGTCCACGGCTGGTCCATGGTCCAACAGCTCTGCCCTCTGACCGGCCAACCGAGCAGAGGAGGGGTGGCCACGGCTCTACCGTGGCTCTACGCCTCTGCATTCGGAAGACGGAACAGAGCTGGACCTCACGGCTGGCCCCAACCGTCGGCTGTCCTGAGAATGTTTTTCCGTGGTTTTCCATTCTCCGGCGAATGCCGGGACAGTTCCTTTATAGGCCACGGCCGCCAACCCCCTCACCTTCTCCGAGCATCTCCTTCACCGTAACAGCTTATTTTAGTAGTAATAGTAGTAAAACAAAACATGAGTGGAAAAGCAAGAAGGACGAGACAGAAGGTAGGCGAAAGGATACACTGAATAAGTTTTGTAACAGTTGCACAAGGAGCAAAATATTGCAAGTGCTATCTGACATACTTAACGCAACGCTGACCTAACTTCCAGGTCAAATTTATTTATATATCTATTTATTTATTTACATCAGCTGGACCTTTGTGGATGTATATTTTTTACTTACATCGTACGGACACAGACAGGTCTTATGGCGACGATGGGAGAGGAAAGGGCTAGGAATGAGAAGGAAGCAACAGCGACCTTAGTTAAAATGCAATCCCAACATTTGCATGCTGTCAAAATAGGAAAAAACAGAAAAACATCCTCGGGGGTTGCCAAACATTGGGATTCGAACTTACCATCTTCCAAATGCAATCTCACCTCTACGTGACCCAAATCGCGTGCCCAACTTGATCTGTCTATCAGTTTTCATGCTGCAGGATTTTGAAACGAATTCTGTAAGACGGACGTGACATTTAAAGGATGAAACCGAGGAGCCTGACACAGTAAGTGAAAGTATTGCTAGACTAGCCTCTGGGACCTAGGTTCGACACCTTACATTCCCAAGTTGAGAGCACGTTTTAGTCAGCCAGGGGATACCGGAGAAGTATTCCATGCCTCAACTCACTGGTCTGACGGACATGTTCTTTCTGTCTTCTTTAAAAGACTGAAAAGAAGAACGAGATAACGATTCCTCAAACGAACAGTAAGGACTCAAAATTAAAGTGAACCATGAGAGCCTTTGAGATGAAACAGAGAAGCCAAGCACTCCATTAACCTCAGTTAAACACTCAATAAAAACGAGCTCCAATCGATCCTGCTGCTGCTGATTGAATTAAGCTCAATTGTCGGACCACATGATCACCGCACCATCTGTGGCCTGGATGTGCATCACGTGGTCTCGCTTCTGGCCATCTTCATCTGCCACCAAAATACCTGAACAATGATCTAGTCTCCGCCCACAGCCTTCTATTAAAGTCCATTTTTGGGGTAATTCATCTTTTACGATGACACTTCCGTAGTTGGGAAATATTGTATGAATTATTGGTGGTAAAAAATAATAATCATATTTATCGTGTGATAGCATTTTAATATGACGCCATCTGGCAGCTTCCTCGACAATTTCGACGTTCCCAGACCTACTAGATGGCAGAATGAACCGAACCTCTCTTGGGTGTTTATGACTGAGTTTTTAATTAATTTTGTCGGGTGAACACCAAATGTGTCACCAGATAGACACGAAGTGTCGCATGGACATTTTTCCGCCCTTTAAAAATCCGACTACCCTCTGCGGGGTTTGAACCCATTATCTTGCGAGCCGGAGGCCGACACTCTACCACTGGTGCACAGAGGTGGCGATGAATGATAAACGTTGCTCAGTGGAATGTAAAATGTCTATAAAGGATATACAGAAGTGTGATTAGAGAGTAATTTGTACAACGTATCAAACTGCAGGACACGTTAATATTTTTATTACATCTTCATTATACACGTTACGCCTTTCAGCTTTCAGTCTGCAAGGCTCTGTGAATTAACTGCGCGCCTCCGCAATATTCTACTCACAACACACCCTGCGCGTCTTTAGTTTCACAAAGGTTGTTTTATTCGTCCAGAGGGATCTTTGTGAGTGTGATGGACTACTGAAGAGAGCAAAATTTGTCTAAAACCGTCCTCATAATTTTGTAATCTAAGTGACATAACAATTTCCAGGAAAAGAACACTTTGATACTTCCGAAACGTTTCTACAGGCTGCGTCTTAAAGAAGAGATCTCTAGTGAAAAAAATAAGGACAATGATTCTAAATTTTTAAACTGGACGGAAATGTTACCTAACAACCGTACAGGCTGTAGTGTAAGGTATGGATGGATGGTCAGACAATGTTACCTAGCAACCGTGCAGGCTGTGATGTAAGGCATGAATGGATGGTCAGATAATGTTAGCTCGATAACTTGGGGAGGATTTACGGTGAGGCACAAGTCAAGGAAGAGATTGAGCAAAATGGGCAGTATGCCAGGAGGAGTAGTCGTGCTAGTAAAAAGAAGAATTGAACGAACGTATAGAGTATATTGAGAGTGGCATAGGTGTGATATGGATAAGATTTGACATGGGGAGAGAGGCAGGGAGAGGGAAACATGTATGTTTAGCTTTTGCCTACTGTCACCCCAAGGAATCTCCATATGCAAATGATAACTTCTTCGAGGAATTGTTATTAAAAATTAGCATAATTAGAGGGAGGTATGAGGAGGACGAAATATTGCTATTGGGAGACTGGAATGCCACAATAGGCGAGCGAAGCCCGAGGTATAGTAAGGAGGAAGAGCTGATAGTAGGATCAGGAAGAAGTAGTAATGATAAGGTAATAAATAACTACGGTTGAAAACTTTTAGAATTCTGCGAAGTCGGAAATTTCTGCATTTTGAACGGGTATTGGGAGGGGGACAGAGAAGGAAAAATGACATATATTACTGAACAGGGGGGAGAGCGTTATAGATTTAGTAATGAGTTCAGAGGACTTGCTAGATAACATCAAAAGCATAATGGTGGAAGATTGGAACGAATCGAACCGCGCACCGGTATGGGTGAGTTTGGTAAGGAAAGAGGAAACTAAAGAGGAAGAGAAGAATAGTATGATAGAGGGAGAGAGTAGTTACATTAAATATATATGGGCAGAGAATTCAAAAGTAGAGCTGGATGCGTTGATGGATAAAGAGATACAGTTAATTAGAATTGGCTGGGAAAGGGCGCCGATGGAAAATAACACAAACAGAGCGCTCGAGCTGTTAGAGTACCCTATAAGGAGAGTGACTTGGGCAGTTGAGCACAACAGAAGGAAAAATCTGAAGGGGATGGATGGTATGATAGGGAATGTGAGGCTTGTAGAAGAGCAGCGCTAGGAGCATTAAAAGAGTACAGAAAGGAAGGAACAAAGATCGTGAAGCATTTTGTAGGCTGAAAAAAGAGTGTAAAAGGAAAATTGCGGAGAAGAAGTGATTGAAGGACCAATCAGAGCTAATAAATAAGGAATGCAGCATGAAGAACGGTAGAAGAAGTTAAGGAGGTGATTGAGAATCTGAAGATAAAATCAGCGGGGGGAGGAATTGTATTAGTAATGTATGCTGGAAACAAATAAGTAAATACGGTCAGATGGTAGAAGGAATTGTAAACCTATTCAATAGGATTTTCAACGGAGCAAAGGTACCGAAGGAATGGGAGTATGGGATAATATGCCCAATATACAAAAAGAAAGGAAATAGAAATTTGCCCAATAACTACCGAGGTATAATGTTACCTCGCAACCGTGCAGGCTGTCATGTAAGGTATGGATGGATGGTCAGATAATGTTACCTAAAAACCGTTCCGGGTGTGATGTAAGGTATGGATGGATGGTCAGACAATGTTACCTAGTAACCGTGCAGGTTGTGATGTAAGGTATGGATGGATGGTCAGACAATGTTACCTAGTAACCGTGCAGGCTGTGGTGTAAGGTATGGATGGATGGTCAGACAATGTTACCTAGTAACCGTGCAGGCTGTGGTGTAAGGTATGGATGGATGGTCAGACAATGTTACCTAGTAACCGTGCAGGCTGTGATGTAAGGTATGGATGGATGGTCAGACAATGTTACGTAGCAACCGTGCAGGTTGTGGTGTAAGGTATGGATGGATGGTCAGATAATGTTACCTAGCAACCGTGCAGGTTGTGGTGTAAGGTATAGATGGATGGTCAGACAATGTTACCTAGTAACCGTGCAGGCTGTGGTGTAAGGTATGGATGGATGGTCAGACAATGTTACCTAGTAACCGTGCAGGTTGTGATGTAAGGTATGGATGGATGGTCAGACAATGTTACCTAACAACCGTGCAGGCTGTGGTGTAAGGTATGGATGGATGGTCAGACAATGTTACCTAGCAACCGTGCAGGTTGTGGTGTAAGGTATGGATGGATGGTCAGACAATGTTACCTAGTAACCGTGCAGGTTGTGGTGTAAGGTATGGATGGATGGTCAGACAATGTTACCTACCAACCGTGCAGGTTGTGGTGTAAGGTATAGATGGATGGTCAGACAATGTTACCTAGCAACCGTGCAGGTTGTGATGTAAGGTATGGATGGATGGTCAGACAATGTTACCTACCAACCGTGCAGGTTGTGGTGTAAGGTATAGATGGATGGTCAGACAATGTTACCTAGCAACCGTGCAGGTTGTGGTGTAAGGTATGGATGGATGGTCAGACAATGTTACCTAGTAACCGTGCAGGTTGTGGTGTAAGGTATGGATGGATGGTCAGACAATGTTACCTAGTAACCGTGCAGGTTGTGGTGTAAGGTATGGATGGATGGTCAAACAATGTTACCTAGCGATGTATAGAATTGAACTAGCATGTATAAGAAGCAAGACAAATCTGCAAGAACTCCTTCGAAGAGAAAAGCAACGTTACCTTTGCTATAAAGATCAGTTCTATTGAAATGGAAGGAAATTTCGTTATCAACCTGACTTAACCTTGTCTTGTCGCGACTTGGGTACGGTTTGCAGACTTCGTATGTGTGTATATTCTTATTGACTTACGGCATATGTACATGTTATATATTTGCTTGTGTGTACTATTGCATTGTTGTTTCTCTTCAGTCCGAATATAATAGCGAATTTCAAGAAGCGAGTTGAATTATTTACACAAGGAAACACCGAAGAATGCGGCTATAGTAATGCGTATATCAAAATAAAGGCAGAAATATATAATATTTTCTTAATTCCTCATTAAGCTTGAAAACCGACTTAAATCTTGACTGACATGTACTTGGATAAGGGAACCTCCATTATTGATATTTACACTGAGCTTACTTTGTTGATGGTTAAGTCTGTAAGTAGTCAAGTTGACATCAGTGATGAGCCATTTAAAATAAGGGAACAGGACGGCGATTGTTGCTTTTGAGTGTATAAAAGGGTATGCCGAGCACTATAAGAACGATTATGACAACGGGTGTCGCTCTTGTGCAAGTACAGTAGGTCGTCCGAGAAAAACCCAAACTCCTTGACATGGCCCTGGCGTTGATCGTCCTTGCGTTGAGCGCGAGGCCAGCGACCAGACTGACTCACTCTACGTACAACCTACGTGTGAGCTATGACGATTCTGGAATGCTACAAATGGTGATGCGAGTTGAGTTCTTTCTCGTCCGACAGCGAACTGAACGGCCACTGAGCACAGAGTGAGCTATCGAGATGCACACCTGCAGAGCTAACGAATGAGGGACCTCAGGTCTCACATAGTAACAAGAACTGACCAACAAAGCTCAGAGAGAGCCTGACAAAGGAAAGTGAGATGGGAAAAATCACACCCTTATATCGCTGGTAAGAAGCGAAGCATGTGTGTAATTTTACGTGATCAGAGCCACGGGACCTCCACTTTTAAGATGAATTGCAACCAGAGGGGCGTGACTTTTACTTTCAAAAATCCCAGAGATTAGAACCGCGGTGGCCTTTGGGATAAGTCAGTCATTATGTCCCTAAATCGGTGGTGCAATCGAACGACTGCCATCATATTAATTCATTACCGGTACCTGAAGAATTGTATATTTTCACGTTGTTTTTAATCCACATTCTTTTATCAGCATTTGTATGTTTTACCTTTTCTATAATAATAATAATAATAATAATAATAATAATAATAATAATAATAATAATAATAGTTCAATTTTCACACCAGATTAGGAGGAGAAGTGGGAAACCACAGAAAACCAATTCGAGGATGGCTGAGGTGGGAATCAAACCCATCTGTACTCAGTTGACCTCCCGAGGTTGAGTGGACCCCGTTCCAGCCCTTGTGCACTTTTCAAATTTCGTGGCAGAGCCGGGAATCGAACCCGGGCCTCCGGGGGTGGCAGCTAATCACGCTAACCACTACACCACAGAGGCGGACACGGACATCATTATACTAGTCAAAAAATGAACATTGCACTGCAGACGACTGTCTGGAGATTTACATGCCCACTGTTTGGGAGATCTCTACTGGCAAATCAGCCTGTCAGCAGTGTCACGCGTGAAACCTAAACAAACGAGACGTTCTTCCTGTCACAAACTGAGAACTAAGCGAGATAAAACGACTTGAGGTTTGTTTTTTAAAAATAACTCCCGTATCCGAAGACCATTTGCCTCGCTTTGACCCTCTGTGTAAAGACCTTTTCGCGCTTGCGCGTACCGATTTCCGAACATGACTCTAAGGAAAGACACATACTGAATTGTTTCATCATTCAAATTTAAAATCAAACTTATCTGCGTTGAGCCGAAATGTTTCTTTACCAGCAGTGAAAAATTGCAAACATAACGAAGATGAAATGGGAGTTATGACATGATAGGTTTCATGCAATGGAGATTTTTTATTTGACGTAACTTTCCATTATATCAATATTTTCACACTCGATTACTTTTTAGGATTTTTTTTTTTTTTTTGTTAACGGCATTAGATGCATTAGATTCTGTACATAACTGGATATTCACCTATTTCAACCGATAACATTCAGATCTATATATAGATAGGCCTAACCAGCAAAAGCGAACATGAACGTGAAGAAATACGCCAGTGAACTGCAGCAAGAGATTCCTACGACTTGGAACGAGTGTATACGTGCAGTATCGTAATACAATGCTTATACCATGTTTATTGGTAAGATAAATATGCAACGCTTATACGAGGTTTATTAAATGTACTAGCTGATGTACCTGCACTTCGCTACGGGATTCTCAGACAGACTGATTTTGCGGTTTTCCTAACTGAAGTCAACATAGGTCATTACGAAAACGTCAGTAGGAAAGTCGCGATTAAAAGCAATGTTATCATATAAAATACTTGATCAAACGAAAATCCGCACATTTTCTCACTTTTAACGAACAGTAGGCCTACTACGGTGCCGATCTAACAGGCCAAAGTTTCAGAGCTGGAAGAATGACCAGGTCACAGACAACCGTGAACACTCTTCTGCCATTATTCCGTTAAATATGCACACTGCTCGTTCCAATCAGTGCCTCAGAGTAAGGATTGAATAGCTCGAATGCTATCATGAACCAGTGTGTTACGTACCAGTAGTATCAGAAAATTTATGAACCAGAGGAATGGCATGCTAAAGAAGAAAGTTGTACCTTATTTAAGGCCAAGGCCGCTTCCTTCACACTCCTAGCCTTTTCCTATCCCACTGTCGCCATAAGACCTATCTGTGTCAATGTGACGTAAGGCAAATTAAAAATATACTCGGTATGCAGCAGTAATCCTATCTATCTGAGATGAGTGACAACAGAAGACACAAAACGCATCACAACAAACAATGGTCAATGGAATGTTATTGTTGATCAATTGTATGAGACTTCTCTATTGTAGGCCTTCACATTTAGTTTTCTTTGGACTCTGTGTTATTAGGGCGTCTTATAAAATTATTTATAGCGAAGACTGTAGTTCCTTATTCTCCGCCTTTACATACCTATTTTCATTAAATTCTGTTAACCCATTTTCTTGTGACTTGGCGCTGATATGGACTTCGTATCAAAAATTCAAATTCACGAATATCTCTGTGATCATAGCCGGTACCGTAACAATGTATAAACCGAGCTCGATAGATGCACGCGCTTAAGTGTGGCCAGTATCCAGTATTCGGGAGACAGTAGGTTCGAACCCCACTGTCGGCAGCCCTGAAAATGGTTTTCCGTGGTTTCCCATTTTCACACCAGGCAAATGCTGGGGCTGTATCTTAATTAAGGCCACGGCCGCTCCCTTCCCACTCCTAGGCCTTTCCCGTCCCATCGTCGCCATAAGACCTATCTGTGTCGGTGCGGCGTAAAGCAACTAGCAAAAATCAAAAACAATGTATAAGACATAAATGATCGGAAATTTAATACTATGTAGTTTTTATCGATACGACCACTAATAACATAGCTATGTTTTTGTATACCGATTTTCATTAAGATAGAGCCATTAATAACACCAATATTTCCGAATTACATTTAAGGCCTTCCCCTAAACTACCATTTTACTTAGCGTGAATAAAATTATTTACGGCCTAGATTATAGAGAATTATTCCCCGACTTTGCATACCGATTTCCATTCAATTCTCTTCAGCCGTTTTCTCGTGATGCGTTTACATACATACACACACACAGACAGACAGAAATTACGGAAAATAAAAAAGTGCACTTCCTTTTTTCTGTGGACAGGAATGATACAAAAATACATCCTTTTTAAATTCTGAGCAATGTACAGACAAAACTCTTATTTTATATAGATAGATAACTAGTACAAGTATGAAGGATGAGTTCTCCACCTAATCAATACTTTATTGTACATAGTGTCAATATTATTTAATAAAAAGACAGTACCGGTTCCGACCTGTAAATAGGTCATCCTCAGCTGCTAGAGAACCGACTTAATAGCGACTGTACAGAGTAAATACTACTAAAATTAAAATTAAACAAGGATGCCATTAAATAAACATGAATGCCACTATTATAAAATTACTTAATTTTAAGATATATACATAAGGTACAGTTTTGGGGATTAAGGGGCTATTTTCAACAATTACATTTACTGAGGTTGGAATTGGATACAGTTCTTAGAGTTTATCAAGAATCACTGACATTCAGGTGTCAAGTCATCTGTGTTAAATGCCACTATTATATCCAACGGTTTATGAGATGTTTAAAGTGCATTGTTGTGCCGAAAATATGCGGGGGGCGTCGTGTTCCTTAGAATAAGAGGTTCAGCAACCAGTTCACGGACACATCGCTTATACTCAGTCTATATCACTGCTGAAAAATATGTTAGTGACCGCCACTATTCTAAAAAATACTTAACATTAAGATATATACATATGGTACAGTTTGGGGTTGAAGGGTTTTACACTGGCCCCATGATTACTACATATTACAAAAGTTCTATTTGCTGAGGTTGAAATTGACATTCTGGTATCAGGCTCAGATATCTAATGTTATATGCCATTACTATGTCCAACGGTTATTCAAAGTGCATTGTTGGGCCGCAAATATGCAGGGACGTCGTTTAGTTTACAGATACATAGCTCTTTCTTAGTCTATATCAATGATTAAAAAACAAGCTAGTTTATATTAGACTTCCTTATTGAGGTTTACGTTGCGCTACTTGCGTTCCCTCAGGTAATTTTAAAAAATCTGAGAAAGAAGAAAAGGAAGGTAGGAATTAGAATAACTGATAGAGAGTACCTGTTAAATAGGTTGTGTATACGGTGTGTGTGTGTGTGTGTGTGTGTGTGTGTAAGCTGGATATGTCCTTGAGCATAGTTAAGAGCGTGCTGCACATTGGTGCGTGTATGTCGTGGCGTTGAGAAGAGTGGTGTTGGGGAGGGGGAAGCAGCTTGTGGATGGGGTGGTGTAGAGTGGGGCGTGTATAGGCCCTTGTTTGCTGATTCTTTTTAAATATGTTGGGTATGGCTGTGTTGGAACGGATGTTTGTTTTATCTGCGATTTCGTTTAAGCTGAAGTTAGAATTAGCGTAGATAGTGTCGTGGAATCTAAAGTAATTATTGTTTAGGGCAAATTCTAGTAAATTAATTAATTTTTCTATTTCGAGGATGCTTAGATTACTGTGTTTTTTAATTTGATTCTATTAGTCTTATCGTCTTCTGTGGGTATGTTAGGGTACATGTTAATGATGTCATATGATGCTAGGATGTGGTGTTGTTCGAATTTCAGCTCTTTGGTGATGTTACAGAATTCTATTGAGTTTCGTACTGATTTCCTGGCTAAGAATGTGTAGTGTTTTTTGAGAAATGTTTGTATGAAGAATGATAATTTGTATGTCGGGCTTGATTTATAATTTGTGATCGGCCTCATGGGTACATTATCTTTGTGGATCTTAGGGTAGGCCTTCGCAGTCGGCAGTTGTGGATTCATTATGGTTAGCTCCGTAGTTTCCTGCTCGTTAAGGAGAAAGTGGGTGTTTTTCAGTAATGTTTTTAGATTTCTTTGGATACTGGCAGTTGGATCTTTTCTTTTGGTTTGAAAGGTGTCGTCTAGGAAACATTGTTTAGTTTTAGAAATGTATTCGTTTCTGTCGATGATGACTGTCGTATTACCTTTGTTTGCCTTTGTTATTAATAGATTGTTCTGCTTAATTTTGTCTTTGAGTTTCCTGAGCTGAGCGTTATCGGTTTTGCTTTTTGGGTTGTTGTTGTTGTTGTTATTGTTGTTGTTGTTAATCTTGTTTCTGTATGGTGGTAATTTCTTCTTAACCTCGTGTCTGATCTCATCGCGTAAATCATGGGGGACTTTATTTAGGACATTTTCAGTTTCAGCGATGATGGTTGTGAGGTTATGGAAGGTTGATGTGTTTGCCCAATTGTGTTTAGGTCCCTTGCTCAATATATTAGTTTCTGTTTCATCAAAGTGCGTGTCTGTTACATTCATGATGGTTGGGTGAAACGTGTGTTCATTCTCTTTGTTGCGTTCGGGGGGGAGTGTTATTGACTTGTTTGTATTGGATTTGTGACTGTTTTAGCGCAGCTTTCTATCCAATGTGTTCTGTTTCCGGATTGCTACGTTGGTTATTTTGTCCTGGGTTATTAGTTGGAAGTTGTCGCAAAATGTATGTGGTAGAACATGGGAAGCTTCTAGGAGTGTTTCATAGAGTTTGGTATTGGGGTATTGCTTTTTTTCCTGTAGAGGAATTTTACTTCTTCTGTTAACCATTTTTTGTTAGATTTTTTCTGTGTGTTCCGTGTCTGGTTGGTCTTCCTGTGTTTATTATTGTATCTCTTAAGGAAATTCGGTACTAAGTTGTTAGAGAGGCATTCTCTTAAAAAGGTAATGTTCTTGATCACAATCACTATTTTAATTTTCAGGTTCTAATATCTAAACGCAATGCCTTTTGCCTGTTTGACTGGGATACCATAATCTATTAGTTTCATGGTCCGTATTGATAGTTCAGGTACAAGTATGAAGGATGAGTTCTCCCCCTAATCAATACTTTATTGTACATAGTGTCAATATTATTTAATAAAAAGACAGTACCGGTTCCGACCTGTAAATAGGTCATCCTCAGCTGCTAGAGAACCGACTTAATAGCGACTGTACAGAGTAAATACTACTAAAATTAAAATTAAACAAGGATGCCAATAAATAAACATGAATGCCACTATTATAAAATTACTTAATTTTAAGATATATACATAAGGTACAGTTTTGGGGATTAAGGGGCTATTTTTAAAAATTACATTTACTGAGGTTGGAATTGGATACAGTTCTTAGAGTTTATCAAGAATCACTGACATTCAGGTGTCAAGTCATCTGTGTTAAATGCCACTATTATATCCAACGGTTTATGAGATGTTTAAAGTGCATTGTTGTGCCGAAAATATGCGGGGGGCGTCGTGTTCCTTAGAATAAGAAGTTCAGCAACCAGTTCACGGACACATCGCTTATACTCAGTCTATATCACTGCTGAAAAATATGTTAGTGACCGCCACTATTCTAAAAAATACTTAACCATTAAGATATATACATATGGTACAGTTTGGGGTTGAAGGGTTTTACACTGGCCCCATGATTACTACATATTACAAAAGTTCTATTTGCTGAGGTTGAAACCTACCTTCCTATTCTTCTTTCTCAGATTTTTTAAAATTACCTGAGGGAACGCAAGTAGCGCAACGTAAACCTCAATAAGGAAGTCTAATATAAACTAGCTTGCTTTTTTATCATTGATATAGACTAATAAAGAGCTATGTATCTGTAAACTAAACGACGTCCCTGCATATTTGCGGCCCAACAATGCACTTTGAATAACCGTTGGACATAGTAATGGCATATAACATTAGATATCTGAGCCTGATACCAGAATGTCAATTTCAACCTCAGCAAATAGAACTTTCGTAATATGTAGTAATCATGGGGCCAGTGTAAAACCCTTCAACCCCAAACTGTACCATATGTATATATCTTAATGGTTAAGTATTTTTTAGAATAGTGGCGGTCACTAACATATTTTTCAGGAGTGATATAGACTGAGTATAAGCTATGTGTCCGTGAACTGGTTGCTGAACTTCTTATTCTAAGGAACACGACGCCCCCGCATATTTTCGGCACAACAATGCACTTTAAACATCTCATAAACCGTTGGATATAATAGTGGCATTTAACACAGATGACTTGACACCTGAATGTCAGTGATTCTTGATAAACTCTAAGAACTGTATCCAATTCCAACCTCAGTAAATGTAATTGTTGAAAATAGCCCCTTAATCCCCAAAACTGTACCTTATGTATATATCTTAAAATTAAGTAATTTTATAATAGTGGCATTCATGTTTATTTATTGGCATCCTTGTTTAATTTTAATTTTAGTAGTATTTACTCTGTACAGTCGCTATTAAGTCGGTTCTCTAGCAGCTGAGGATGACCTATTTACAGGTCGGAACCGGTACTGTCTTTTTATTAAATAATATTGACACTATGTACAATAAAGTATTGATTAGGTGGAGAACTCATCCTTCATACTTGTACTTGAACTATCAATAAGGACCATGGAACTAATATATTATAGTATAGATAACTTTACAAGAGTTAAACAACTGTTTAAAGAGATTTTATTAGTCAGACTGGCAGTATATGGAAGGAACTAAATCAATATTCAACAACCAGCCGTTAATCACCAAATTCGGAAAAATCTTCCAAGTAGATAAACCGAAGTATATAGGTTGAACTATTCAACCAGCAGATATTAAAAAATCACCTGGAGTAGATACAACAAAAAATCTATTAAAAAATGCAAAATTATGACACTACAACACAATTACTAAAAGATGACTAATGGCGGCAGGTAACTAATAACAAACATCGAAAAATATAGAGTGCGAAATTCTCAGAAAACTCCTGGGACACGAAAATAGAATTTGGATGAAAAAGAAGTCACAGGAAATGTATCAAGTCACAATTAGAAAAAGGCGGTCAAAATTCTAGCGACTCCTACACAGAATGGATAACAACAGGCTGAGAAAGAAACTTCCCAACCTAGCACTATCACTGAAAAACCACAAAAAGTGGTTAGTGGAAATAAAGGAAGACCTACAAGATATTAGTGTTACCGACGAAACAATTCAAGACCGAACAAAGTTTAGAAACTTAGTAAGCAAGCAGAAATTTGCAGAGAAACCTAAAATAAAATATATACGTTGGACAGAAAGCACTCAGTGAACGAATGAAGACGAAGTGGGAAGAAATGTGTACTAAACAAGTTTACACGCGCTCCTTAGTTGAGCATAACGAGTCAAGAATAATCGTTTAAGTCGATTCAATTGCTGTAGATTTTAAGAGAAAGTTATCCCAAAGCAGTTTAGCGTGCCGGAGCCCACACAAACAGGTTCACACGGCGTGATCGCCTGGAAATGAAACGATTAACTGGACTATATATAGTTTTCATTTGTACAGTCCGAATTTATAATAGTGAAACCTCGCAAACATGTAAATGATATAACTATATATTTTTAAACAACGCCATTTCTTTGGACTGTTCATCTGCGCTTCCATCGAAGTACCTTACGTAATCCTTCTTTTATATTAAAAGTTTTTGCTTACACTTTTTATACGTTCTGTGGTTTAGGTCACAAATACGTGTAACTATATATGAATGAGAATCTTGAATATCTCTGGGGTGTGAGGAAATAAGCTTACTTTGACAGCATAACATATAGCTTCTGGGAAAAGGTCACTGAAGTTTGGTTTCCCTATTAAAATTTGAGGTTATCTGATCTATTATTGAAATAAAACAATTAATTGTATTTGATACTGAACAAAATATATTCTTTAAATTGACTTGTTGCGATAATATAGATGATGATATAAAATTCTGAAATTGCAATTGAAAGCAACTCTAAGCATTAAATTTGAAATCCTCTTGACCAAACATTTAAAAGTTGTACAAGAAATTTATCCCTCACTAGTTCACTTAACAGTACCTTCAACACTTTGAGTGTTATTACGACGTATTCCTTTGAACTGGTATCAGCTGTAGGTATCTCAAACCTAATTTGGTGATGTATCCTTTTAGTTTCACAAACGAGATATAGGATGGCTTAAAATTATATTCACATTTCACAAACAAATTTACAAATAATTCACTGATAACTGTTAGTCTGCATTACGACGACTCAATATTCGGCTGTCACCGAACTGACACAAGAACTCGACCGAACAGATGCATGAAACACACTCCATTTGGTCACTGACGACTATGTATCCTTGTCACTGTTCTATCTTAAACTGACTTACTGACCAGCTGGCCTCACTCTCTAAAATGACTATCCATCGACCAAGGCTCCATCTATCTGACTACAACACTTCATGGCAAGCCTCTCCATTCAACTCACCCCCTGACAAACTGTGGATTTATTCTCCTTCCAACTGTCTCCAATTGACTAGTGCTATAGGATACAGCCCTTTATATAGACACTAGTTGTCACACCCACGTCATCTATAAAAACAGCTATGATGTCACTCCCACCCAGTTATCAAGTGTTACAGACTGTGATGAAATAGCCTCAGGCAAAGTAGAAACTCCCCGAATTACCTCATCGTGCTTAACGCATACAATGACAGAGCGATGACTCGACGGTTACTGTAACAGTATTGCACCATATGTTGTAATGTTTTAAAAGTAGCACCGGTATCACAAATAATATATCCATATCTGATATTAAGCACTAAGTCTCACTCTACATTATTTTGATGCTAACATACACATATATATGTATATTTTATCCTTTTTCATCTGTTTACCCTCCAGGGTCGGTTTTTCCATGGAACTCAGCGAGGGATCCCACCTCTACCGCCTCAAGGGCAGTGTCCTGGAGCTTGAGATTCTGGGTCGGGGACACAACTGGAGAGGATGACCATTACCTCGCCCAGGCGGCCTCACCAGCTGTGCTGAACAGAGGCCTTGCGGGGGGATGGGAAGATTGGAAGGGATATATAAGGAAGGGGGAAGGAAGCGGCCGTGGCCTTAAGTTAGGTACCATCCCGGCATTTGTCTGGAGGAAAAGTGGTAAACCACGGAAGATCACTTCCAGGATGGCTGAGGTGGGAATCGAACCCACCTCCACTCAGTTGACCTCCCGAAGCCTCCGGTGGTGGCAGCTAATCACACTAACCACTACACCACAGAGGCGGACCATATATATACAATAAATTAAATACAATAAAGCAAGCGATAATTAATTGATACATAGCGAAATCAGATTATAGAATTGAATCAAATAATAATAGTTACAATAATAGTAATAATAATACATATATAATAATAATAATAATAATAATAATAATAATAATAATAATAATACAAAGAAATATTTGTAACGGAATTTGAACCGTTACAGTTCATATCTTCATTACACGCATGGACATTGACCATCAAAACGGACACACGCGTTTCTTCCTTGCAACAATAACTGAAAAGAAAAGCGTTCTTTGGACACACCGTCGCCAGATGCAGCGTGGGTTCGGCCTGCGGCTGATCCGTGGTTCGACGGCTCTGCACCCCGACCAACCAACCGACCAGAGGGGGGTGAGCGCGGCTCTGCCGTGGCTCTACGCCTCTACATTCGGGAACCAGAGAGGGGCTAATCCCCACCGTTGGCTGTCCTGAGAATGGTTTTCCGTGGTTTTCCATTTTCCTGCACTAAGGCGAATGCCGGGACAGTTCCTAGTGTAGGCCACAGCCGCCAACACCCTCACCTTCTCCGAACATCTCCTTCACCGTATCACATCTCCAAGGTCTGAGAGACGTCGTGGCCGTCTAGGAGGCCCGCCTCCCCCTTCAGGGACGGAATAAAAATGTTTTGTTAGTAATAGTAATAGTAGTAGTAGTAGTAGTAGTAGTAGTAGTAGTAGTAGTAGTAGTAGGACACTCATTGGACAACGTGATCCCTGGTCATATACCAAATGGCTATGTGGCAATTAAGAATCTTAATAAGGAGTACTGATACCCGCTCGTACAGGTAGCAGCTCCAGAACGTCGTACTCTTGCAGGCAATACCCGTCAATATTGGCTAACACGCGCTTTAGCAGTATTATGCACGAATTCTGTGTTTTCTCCAACTTGCCTCGCGTGAATAATCTCGTTATGTATCACAGAGCAATTTAGAATCCATCGCGAATGATCAAGAGATCGGTTTTCGAGTCAAGACTTACGCCTGCCTACACCATAAGAGATCCGCCTCTTATAAGAAACGGTAGATACTACAGCTGTAGGATGAAATCACTCCAGACTCGCAGACGACCATCCGAGTGAAATGGAATTTATCCGAGAATAGCACAGGACGCCAGAGTCTTAGCTGGCAGTGTTGACTATCTCTAGCGAACTCAGTCACCTACCGCAATGTCGTCATTTGAGCAGGTCGTCGGGATCTCAAATTGGCCTCTTCAACCCTGTTTCTGACTCGTACTCACTAACTCGTACTTCAGAAACTTGCTGAAGGTCCAACTGTAGTGCTCGTGCTGTAACAGCCACCCCGTGACAGGTTACCTGGCAACACTTCCAGTCTCCTGGCAACGCACCTCTACGAGCAGTAAGCATAAGTTGCGCAACAACTGCTACCCCGGTCCGTACGTTCAGCCATGACTAGTAAATATTAAAATGTACACAGACTAACCTTCGCAGGCATTCGTACCTTTCAAGTGACACTGACGCCGCACAAACACCTGGATAACAGTGGAGTCCTCTGTTATGTTATGTTATTGCCATCCCATATATACTGACTGAGCAAATGTCATGGAATAGCGGAGCACTGATGCGCAGGTGTGTTGTCTGCGCACCATACGCCCCCTGTGCCAGCGGCAGTTGTATAGGAGACCTTGGGAGCAGTGGCTGTGCATGTGACAGGTGTAACATGGAACGTCGTCGTGAGCTAGCTGACACCGTTCGAACGAGGTATGGTGGTCGGTGCCCGACGGATGGGAAGTGCGATTTCGGGCGTGGTGCGAGAATTCGGCTTCACATGATCAACCGTGTCCAGGGTGTATTGTGAATGGTTGAATGCGGGTGTCACCATCCACAACAGACGAACGACCGGCCGTCCAGCCATCCTCGATGACCGTGACTGGCGTCATCTGAGACGGATTGTCAGTCGTGATAGACGGGTAACCGTGCAACAAATCACGGCTCAATTCAACACAGGCCGTGCTAGACACGTCTCCCAGTGGACAATCCATAGGAACATGGGTTGTATGGAGTATGGAAGCCGGAGCCGCACACGGGTGCCACTGTTAACCCAACGTCATCGGGCACAACGACGCGCATTTGTCGCCAGTCACCAGCGATGGACACTGGAACAATGGCATAACGTGATATGGTCGGACGAATCACGATTTCAACGCACCATGCCGATAGTAGGCACCGTGTATGGCGCAGACCACATGAAGCGATGGATCCCGCCTGCCTCGAAGGTGTGGTCCAGGGCGCTGATGTCTCTGTTACGGTCTGGGGTGCATTTTCCTGGTATGTAATGGGCCCCCTAGTTGTTCTGGAAGAGACTTTGAATGGTACGCGGTATGTTGTGCTGCTCGGAGACCATATCCACCCATTTTTGGCCTTCCAGCGCCCAGACGGTTCTGCGGTGTTTCAAGATGATAACGCGCCGCCACATCGCTCCCACGTCGCCCGGGAATGGTTCCAGGAACATGCAGCGGAGGTCCAACGACTGCTATGGCCACCCAGGAGCCCCGATATGAACCCTATCGAGCATATCTGGAATGTCCTGGAACGCAGGCTCCGTGCTATGGATCCTGCACCCACGAACAGACCAGCATTTGGCGGCCGCTCTGCAAACGATTTGGTGTCAGCTGCGTCCAGAGGACTACCAGGGACTTGTCGACTCACTTCCACGGCGTCTCACTGCAGTTCGCAGGGCCAGAGGAGGCCCCACACGCTATTAGGTGACTTTCCCATGACATTTGCAAATTCAGTGTACATTCGTACAATGTACTTAGGAACATCTAAAGACGTAACTCAATTTCTTTTTTCAACAGTGTACACAGTATATGATAAATTGCCGTTTTTAATATGAACGCACGGCAGATGTTTGCTTAGTTTGCCGATTGGCTGGTACGGTATGTCACTAAGGTGACGAACAACGAGTTACCGAGCTTCCCGTTCATACCCATAAGCGCTAATGTGAGACTCAGTTACATTTCCTCTTTCATTGTACTTCTCTCTTTGCTTCACATATTATTGTGTAAACTTGCTTCTGAATACCCTGCATATGGAATTATTGCTCTTTTTCTAAAAGTGACTTGTAGCCCAGTTTACCCTTTACTTCATGCTGTGAATCAAAACAATCAGTAACAAGCGCCAACAGTTGTAACTCCTTTGTTAGGTTACTTTAGCCATCGAATGACAAGTTGTTTGTGTATTGCTGAAGTCATTACTGGTGAAAGGACAGGTCAAGAATGAATCAAGCACCAATTTTAGAGGAAAAGTGTCCATACTAGGAACAGAGTTCAGACCGATCTTGCTAGTACAGTACTTTCACATGCCTCAAAACAAACAATAATTAAATCTATATATTAAAAGAGTTTACTAAAAACGGATTTGGCAAATCCGTCCGTCCGTCCGTCCGTTCTACTGGACCGAATTTCTTCATTTCTGTTTTATTTTCTCCGGAATTACCTGCCGGTGAATCACGGGACATTGATAGGTCTCTAAGTTCAGCCAACTTTGAGTAATCATAAAATCAAATCATTAAATGATCACTCCAATAATTGCAGGCGAAGGTTCACCCTAACCTGCAATACATTCTGTACTTAGCAGGTTGCTAAGCAACTAACGCTTTCATTAATATTCTGATACATATGATTTTTATCCTGAGTAATGTCATTGGACGCAATCATATTTGATTACTACCTGTCAAGTCAGAAGTACACACTTCCTCTGATCACGGAAGAATATTATTCCCTGCTAGATACTCTTTATCTAACCTTTCCCAGGTTCCAAATATATTCAACAGATGGCGGAGGATTCCCAATAACTTACATGCTGCTAAGAGAAAAACGTCTACGTACAAACAGACCCCATCATGGCATATGCCTAAAACATTATCTGGGAACACATATCGAAGAATAACATAGCTACACTATAAAGAATGAAGGCCATGTATCTTAAAAACGTTATCTGCTTGGCAAAAACACTCCTTAGACTAAGCTATGAGCTCACAAGACAAACGTTCTGTATACAAGAACTGCTATTAAAAATACCATTGCCTTCTACGACACAATACCAAGCTTTACTTCAGGAATCGCAGAAGAAGAAAGCGAATGTATGGATAGAGTTTTACCAAACAGACAACACGATGACGACAGAATGGATGAATTCTGATTACGAAGTGTGGCATACCATAACGTGCTTCTTATTAATTGTTCATAAAACCACTGAAAAGGCAGCCAAAACAATATGACTACGACAGACATAAAAAGACGAGTTATCTGACCTATTTATAACGAATGCTGCAGCAGTACGGGTCCTCTAGTACTGTATTAATTTTCATTCACTGTGGTCAGAATTTAAAGTATTTCAGTTGTTTAAACAAAACTGGAATTTTCTGATGTGTTACTTCAAACTCATAATTAAAATCACTGTCACTTAAACGAAGAACCTTCACAGAATTTTACCATCCACGAAAACAAAGAGAGAGACAGAGAGAGAGAGAGAGAGAGAGTAAATCTTCAAATGATGTGTTGAATATTCCTAAATGTAGCGTTGTTGCTCCGCAAAAATGAAAACTGCGATGAAATCAATACTTGGATAACCAAAGACATACGTCAGGGTAAACAGTTTAAAAATTAACTCTTTTAGTTCCGAACAGAATTATTAAACAATTTCGAGTGAAGTGATTTCCTATTACTGTGATTTTATTCAAAATGTTTTAACGACTTTAAATGGAGCACGAAATGTGTATGACAACTGTACAGACCTGAAATTCCCACTGATTTAGGAATAAGTTCAAAGAACTCTGATTCCAAGAATGAATCTAACACCGTCACACAAAGTACTTCCTTTCCGATCAACAGACGACAATTTCCTGTTCGTCATGCTCTTTGTATGGCGATTAACAAAGTGGATGACAAACTTTACATAGTTGGTATCTGCATCCCAAGCACTATTTACTCATTTATGTTGAAATGTCTCGAATGCGTTCCTTCAATAATTTGGAAATGCAAACAGTACCGAAATGTATCCAGTGCTTTGGAAAAAGAGCACTGAATGCCACAAATACGAGATCCATCACTAAACTAACTCTTATCGACTATTTCTGTCCTAAAAATATGCTGTTTAATTCTAAAACATTCCCCTCTCCCGAATAAAGGAACTGCGGTGAATTTACTTATTTTAAATTTAATTATAAACAATTTTGACACGTCGCCACGCAAGTCATCCATGTTTTACTCGTGCAGTGCTTGTTTTGTTGTATGTTACCAAGAAAGATATAATAGGTGTGCACTCAGCTACTAGAGTTGTAAAGAGATATAGTTCACAGTCCCTCTGAGTATCCGTGTTTACGTTACTGTCAAGCGGAGTTCAACAAGTGAGTACGGAGAGAAGGCAGTATGAAATAAACAGAAATACGAAACAAGGCTGTATCCGTGATGATGTTACACTCTTTCAGGGATGCCGATAGTGGGGCTCGAAGCCACTATCTCCCGGATGGTATGAGTAACATCATCACGGATACACCTGTATAAACGGGCTTATTTTTCACACTCATATCATCCGGAGATAGTGACTTCGAGCCCCACTGTCGGCAGCCCTGAAGATGGTTTTCCGTGGTTTCCCATTTTCACACCATGCAAATGGTAGGGCTGTATCTTAGTTAAGGCCACGGTCGCTTCCTTCCCATTCCTAGGCTTTTCCTGTCCCATCGTCGCCATAAGACCCATTTGTGTCGGTGCGACGAAAAACAAATAGTAATCGTACAACAAACACTCATGACAACCATGACGACGGCAAAGTACGTAAAGAAACGACAGGGAATCTGCCACGTGGGCAATAATCCTAAATGGAGATCAGAGGTGATAACACTGCCCGTGTGTCGTGCTAGCAGTCTAAACACACAACTACTGGTCCCGGCTATTTTTAACACACTGCCACGTGGGATGGAAGGTCGTGCGGGGAACTGACTCATAACCGGCCACACTGCGGTTGCTTCGTTACCACAGCTGACGAACGTGCTTCCAGGAATTCTCATTCATTCCCTTTTCACACTTGTTGCGAAGTGCCTGGATCGCCAGTGGGAAGATCCTATTCGGACTTTTGTGTCCCCAAGTTTTGGGTAATTCTGAAGTAAACCAGACGTCAAACAAATCAGTTAGTCATATTTCAAGGTAAGAGGTAAACATGGCCAAAAAAATTGCAGAAGTTTTTCTTTTTCTTTTGCAATTTGCTTTACATCACACCGACACAGATAGGTCTTATGGCGACGATGGTATAGAACGGCCTCGGAGTGCGAAGGAAACGACCATGGCCGTAATTAAGGCGCAGTCCTAGCGTTTTCCTGGTGAAAATAGGAAACCGCGGAAAACCATCTTGAGGGCTGCCGACAGTAGGGTTCAAACCAACTATGTTCCGGAAGCAAGCTCATAGCCGCACTCCCCTAACCGCACGGGCAACTCGCCTGGTACAAAATAATTCAACACGTTGTTTCTTTACATTCAAAATAATGAAACAAAAACAATGAGTGTGGTATTGCTGACTGAACTTTCTCAGAAACTACTGAACCTAATGTTTATGTCGATAATAATTAAAAATAAGTGAAGTGCGAAGAACTCCAGCACTATCAGGCCCGGGTCTGATTGTCGGTACGCCTCCACTAGGAGTGTGCCGCGCCAGCCCGGAATGAGGACACGAGTTTACATCTATGGAACTGTGGAAGAATGTCGGCCTCCGGACACCAAGGTAGCGGGTTGGAAAGCGGCAGAAGTAGTAAGGGCGGGAAAAAGTCCATTCGACATTCCGTACGATGCCGGCATGTAAAAGATCTCTGGTGACACATTGGGTGTTAACCCGACAACAACAATTAAAATTCAGCCAAAGATCACTCGAGATATATCCGTTCCTCAGCCATCTGCTGGAGCAAAATGGAACGTCGAAACTGACACGGAAGCAGCCTAGATGACTGCATATGGTAACCGATACTGACGCAGTGTTACCAACCGTGAGGATATGTCTCCACACGTAGTGGCGTTTACCTCTTTTCATCATGTTGTACATATTGTTGTTCCTTATTTTTTCCTAACGATCTTTTAATATCGATAATATCACAACATCGCGAAGTGAAGCACAGCACCGAAGTCATTTCGACAGTTGAGAGGACCACTGAAAGCCCATATTTATTGTCTACTTGCCGCTCTGGAGTTCTCGCTTTCAATTCGAATGACCTGAATCTCTGCCAGTACATTTCAAATTTTCCGCTAATATAATTTTGACGGATGTAGTCATGTATGCGTGAAAGTGGAAGTAACAAGCTGAGTCTACTGAAGTGAATGGCATGAAAGTTAGCACTATATTAGATGACTCTACATCACAGCAAACCGGAGGAGTTGGCCGTGCGGTTAGGGGCGCGCAGCTGTGAGCTCGAATCCGGGAGATAGTGGGTTTGAACCCGACTGTCGGCAGTCCTGAAGATGGTTTTCCGTGCCTTCTTAATTAAGACCACGGCCGGTTCCTTCCCATTCCTAGACCTTTACTGTCCCATCGTCGCCATTAGACACATCTGTGTCGATGCGACGTAAAGCAAATAGCAACACAAAAAATCAACATTACAGCAATATTCCTAAGTAGAAAGGGCGGACGAGATTACAGGGGACCTATTGGCGCAATAGTTCATTTTTCGGAGAAAATGGACATAACAAGCGTTATGGGGGGAAAATAATATTAATTTCCTTTTCTGATAGGAAGACCTAGTACTGATATATCTGCAGCAGGAAACCGTTGAAATGAAATGGCGTATGGCTTTTAGTGCCGGGATCCGACAAGTTCAGCTCGCCAGGTGCAGGTCTTTTGATTTGACACCCGTAGGCGACGTGCACTTCGTGATGAGGATGAAATGATGATGAGGACAACACATACACCCAGCCCCGTGCCAGCGAAATTAACCAATTATGGTTAAAATTCCCGACCCTACCGGGAATTGAACCCGGAACCCATATGACCAAAGGCCACCACGCTAACCATTTTAGCCATGGAGCCGGACAGGAAACCGTTAATAATCATTTTCATATTATAAAGTACAAGGAGCTGAACATCAACCAGCAGAAAACTCAATTTTTGGCTGCCGGGAAAGCAAGCAAGGAGAACAGTGACTGTGGCCAAGTGCATCTTCGAGAGAGTTGAGCAGTTCAAATATTTGGGATCGGCAGTGACCTACTCAAATAATACATCGTACGAAATTAAACAGAGATTAATACCTGTTAACGGAGCCTATTTTGCTCTAACAAGACTTCTCTCCTCAAGGCTCGTGACTCTTACCACCGAATTAACTATCTACAAAACCCTTATCAGACGGGAAGCTGTGGAAATACGTAAAAATCCTAACAATTTCAACAGGGACACTGGGTATGCCTATCAGTTAAGTAATGCGTGGTTGCCAGCCATACCGTCGCATATCATCCTCTAGTTTTCTCCACATTCTTTCTAATTTTCAGCTCTGTTCTATTCTATCCTGGTGTCATTCGTTGCATTTTATTTTATTAGTTTCTATTTTCCTCTATTAGATTGGTCCCTGATTCGTCTGATGTCCTCTCTGTTACACACGGTGTGATAGAACATCTTAACTGGAGCTTAATCAAATACTTTAATCATATTAAAGTATTTGGCTTAATGTTGTCGTCAGCGCTTGGAGCGCTGTGCCAGCCACCTGGTGACGAACGAGCGTACCACTACAGCTCCAACGGTAAGGCATTCTTAAATTCAAATACTCATTGTTAGAGATGAGCTTGATATTTCAGAATATATGTGATCCAGTCACCGGAAGCACGCGCATATGACTATCGTCACAGTCACTGTTTGGTCGCGGGCGGCCAGTATGGGAATACTTCCTAGTTGATCCGATAGTATTTTTCGGAAAATTCGGGACATTAGAAGTGAGAAAAATGGTATTCACATTTATAATTAACAAGTGGAATGTGATTACCGCGAAACCTCCGTGGCTCAGGCGGCAGCGCATCGGCCCCTCACCGGTGGATACCGTGGGTCAAATCCCGGTCACTCCATGTGAGGTTTGTGCTGAACAAAGCGGAGGCAGAACAGGTTTTTCTCCGTGTACTTCGGTTTTCCCTGTCATCTTTCATTCCAGCAACACTCTCCATTAACATTTCATTTCATCTGTCAGTCATTTATCATTGCCCCAGAAGAGTGCGACAGGCTTCGGTAGCCGGCACAATTCCTATTCTCACCGCTAGATGGGGCTTCATTCATTCCATTCCTGACCCCATCGAATGACTGGCAACAGGCTGTGGATTTTCATTTTCAATGTGATTACCCATGTCATGTCTCCGGGATACCAATGATTTACAGTACATAATGTGGATTTAAAATTAAAATGACTAAAACTAATAAATGTATGAACTTAATAGAAAGATTCGTCCCATATACAGGGTTATTCAGCAAAGTTGTCCACCTCAAATAACTCGTGAACGGTTAAAGATATTGACATTTTCTTTTCACTTTCAGTAATGGTAGCAAAGGGCTATTAATCCGACTTAAAGTACTGCGTCATGGCGTTAATATTTTCTGAGATCTTGGTACTAACTTCGCTTTTATAAACGGTACCACACCCTTTTGTACACATATCTACAAAGGTTACAAATTTAGCACCGTGATTATTTTGAAAATCGGACAAGAAATTCTCGAAAAAGGCATGTATTAAAACATGCTTCATTTTCCAGCTGGGGACTGATCTGTTCGATTCGCGCTCCGTATGAAACATGAGCTAACTATTGACATATAGAGTTGGTAGATAGGTATTCTCTCTACTGTGCTCATAAATGCAGTATGGTAAAATGTATGACTGAACCTCTTTAATATCGCCGTAGGTAACTGGTAAATGAAAATCGGATATAGACCTTGAGCTACAGCAGATAACGTGAGTGTGATCCAAGTACACAACTTGATGATGATGATTGTTGTTTGAAGGGGCCTAACAGCTAAGTCATCAGGCCCTAAGTACACAACTTAAACGATATTTTGTCACTGATACTTCCGTGACAGCGTATCTCATACAAAGGTGACAAAGTAACAGGCTGTGATTCATCGATCTTCTCTACTCATTATTGTAGAAGTCTTCCTCGTGAACAGGCGAAATTTTCTTCTGAAGACACGGAGCAAAGTTCTCATTGAAACGTAAAGAGTTTCACCTTGACACGGCATAAGACCAAAAGCCTATATTATGTGTACTTATGGTGTGATGTTTTGAACATCACAGCATCTACAAAATTATCCAACTGTGTAATTAAGTGGAAAGATGTATATATTTAATTGGTGGTAGGTCATTCTAAATTATTATGTTTATATATAGGGTTTTTGCCGGCCCCGTGGAGTTGGGGTAGCGTGCTTGCCTCTCGCCCGGAGGCCCCGGGTTCGATTCCCGGCCAGGTCAGGGATTTTTACCTGGACCTGAGGGCTGGTTCGAGGTCCACTCAGCCTACGTGATTAGAATTGAGGAGCTATCTGACGGTGAGATAGCGGCCTCGGTCTAGAAAGCCAAGAATAACGGCAAAGAAGATTCGTCGTGCTGACCACACGATGCCTCGGAATATGCAGGCCTTCGGGCTGAGCAGCGGTCGCTTGGCAGGCCAAGGCCCTTCAAGGGCTGTAGTGCCATGGGGTTTGGTTTGGTTTGGTTTGGTATATATAGGGTCTTTAGTCATCCATTTCACATTATCATCTCATTTCTTTGTATCACGGCTATAACGAACTCTGAACGAACTAATTCTTTAGTAAGGTATTACAACATCACCTCTATTAATAGCTTGCAGTAAATTTCCAGTAGTCGAGGTCAGGTGACTGGGCACGACATGCTAATATTAGCCCTTTACCAGGAAAAAGACGTCATCGAGCTTGCAATACTGCTTACCCCACTCCATATTCTGAAGGGACAGTTACAACTTGTTAACGCCTACTTTTCGAAGTTCGCTACATGACGCTTTGATTGCCCGCGAAAGTTCAACCGATGTGATTGTACGTTATGAAACAAGATGATGGATATACAGCGATGGATAGAAGCAGGGATAAAAAATCAGATCTTACTGGACCATGTGATATGGAACTGGAGGGGGATTTTGGAGCCTATATACATCAACGACAAGAGCTGGAGAGCGTCTTTGCTTAACATCAGAGAAGGGCTGTACGTCTTTTCTTTACATCGGAGAACGTCTTGACATCGCGAAAGGTCTTAACTGCTGAAGATCTTTACTTAGTTCACTTCGCATCTAATTAGAGCACTACTCAAAATTACTCTCATTGAGTCCTGATTATCTCAATGACGAGAGATAAAGTCAACGAGAGACCGGTTTTGACTGGTATAGGACAGGAGATATCTGGTATGTATTTAGTTACGCTACAATTCTGTAATACGGAAGAATACAACTGTATTCTCTCCAAGAACGTAACCCAAGGTGGTTTTGATATTGAAATTCAGGCTCATTACAACATTATGTAAGGAGTATCACAGGAAATGTTAAAGTCAGGAAAGTCATAGTTCAATTAGTGGGCTATGCACGAATCAGAAATAGGACTGGTACCTACAGCGAGAGATGATGACGCCTGTACGAGAGGTCCTTCAAACAGCAGCTGCTACATCTAACGTGTCCAGATAACAGAGTCTACACATGGTGAGCTAATGGCATAAATTACTGCAAGTCTCCGCGTAACAGTTCATTGTCTTAAATTTTATTTCATTCAATTTTTCTTTTGTTTCCGTAAGTTCAGTTTCCGTAAATACGCCGTCACGTTTCCCAATAAACAGTTATTTTAATTGATACTTTCATAAACTCTTATTAATGATCCTTCATTTCCAAGTTAGTTATACTTAATGGTTAGTGTTCCGTCACCTCACGTCTGGGAATATTTACAGTAGAGTCCCAAATTTGAAGGCTGGCTCCCATGGGATATTGTGTAAGGAGAAGTAAATGAGCGAGTATTTATTATATGGTGACCCGCCAAGTTAAATAATGTCACACATCTGTGGGCAAGAGTGGGTACGTCACAATCAGACCTGTGCTTTCATATACCTCGGAAACTTGACCATTGACATAAAAAAATACTAGAATGATGGATGCCTTCGAAAGAAAGATACTGCCAAGAACCATAGGTCCAATCTGTAAAATAGGAACTTGGAAGGGTATAATAATGAATTGCTCACCATTTATAAAGATCCACCTGTTAGAAGGATATTGTGGTGGGTCTGGCACGTAGCACGGATGAGTGATCTGGAAGTACCTAAAAAGATATTAAATGAAGTCTAGGGGGACGGAGAGGACGAGGTCTCCCGAGAACTGGATGAATCTTCGGCAAATGGCCTATAGAATTTGGATTTTTTTTTTTTGCTAATTGCTTTACGTCGCACCGACACCCGACACAGATAGGTCTTATGGCGACGATGGGACAGGAAAGGGCTAGGAGTGGGAAGGAAGCGGCCGTGGCCTTAATTAAGGTACAGCCCCAGCATTTGCCTGGTGTGAAAATGGGAAACCACGGAAAACCATTTTCAGGGCTGCCGACAGTGGGGTTCGAACCTACTATCTCCCGAATACTGGATACTGGCCACACTTCAGCGACTGCAGCTATCGAGCTCGGTGGGAAGCTTTAGCGTTGGATCGAGATACATATCCGAAGATTGTTGAAGCGACCAGGCTTTACAATGAACTGTAGAACCATACAAGCAGATGAAAAAGAAGATTTCTCAACGGCGCACTGGGCACTAGGGTCTTGGAAACGGGTGGCACTCCAACTGACTGAGACGAAACACGATTGAAAGTCACAAGAGACTGAATATTTTAATATTAGCAATCAACGAAATTAAACTGTACTCTCACCTTGAGAACTTCATTACTGATGTTTAAAAAGTGGTCTAGTTTCTAGCAGTGGCTATTAAAGCGACGACAGACCAATCCGGGGCGAACAATACAGCATGACTGCTTCAGTTTGGCAACACCGCCCCTCTAAAAAAGAGGTTACGACATTAATTGCTGACAACCTTTAAAGTGGAGCACACCAAGAAGGAACAAGTTTGTACCGCTCATAAATAAACCATTCGCGGAGAAAAAATGTTATTTTAGACAGCGGTTTTCCCTTATAGTGAGTGCTACACTTCGCCAAGGATAATGAGTCGTAACCGCGAGAGCTAGCCGGCGCCGCGCACTGTGACGCCGCCCCGCTCAACAAATATCAATGAATACACGGACTATATTTATCATTTTACAAAGTGTCTCACAGAACATCACAAAAAACTGTAAAAAATTGTTCTCCATTTGTGAAGACTTGATTAATGGGGTACAACAACTAACTTTACTTTGTGGAAATCAACTGATCAAATACTAAATGTTTCTTGTATTTCTTAATCTGCTTACCCTCCAGGGTTGGTTTTTCCCTCGGACTCAGCGAGGGTCTCACCTCTACCGCCTCGAGGACAGTGTCCTGGAGCGTGAGACTATGGGTCGGGGATAAAACTGAGGAGGAGGACCACTACCTCGCCTACGCGGCCTCACCTGCTATGCTAAACAGACGGGAGATGGGAAGATCGGAGGGGAAAGACAAGGAAGAGAGAAGGAAGCGGCCGTGGCCTTAACATAGGTACCATCCCACCATTTTCCTGGAGGAGAAGCGGGAAACCACGGAAAACCACTTCGAGGATGGCTGAGGTGGGAATGGAACCCTCCTCTACTCAGTTGACCTCCCGAGGCTGAGTGGATCCCGTTCCAGCCCTCCTACCACTTTTCAAATTTCGTGGCAGAGCCGGGAATCGAACCCGGGCGTCCGGAGTTGGCAGCTTATCACACTAACCACTGCACATGAGAGGTGGACATGTTTCTATGGTATTCTTTAAGAGTTCCCAGGTCTCTAATCTTTGTCGGTAATCTAATATTATTGGCAAGGGCTTATTTAATTAAACGTAAACTCTTCATTTAACTATTTGTTAGAACCAAGCCGCAGAATTATGGGCGCATTCGAGAATTCGCATTTCACGATGTAGGATATGCCTCTGTGGGTCAGTGATAGACTATCGGCCTCCGATTCAAACGTGGCAGAGGTAGTCAGATTTTTGAAGGGCGGACAGAAGTCCATTCGACACTCCATGTCATACGATGTCGGCAAATAAAAGAACTCAGGTGACACATTTGGTGTTTACCCGACAAAATTCATTAAATATCAGCCATAGATGCCCAAGAGAGTTTCGGTTTACTCGGTCTGCCATCTAGTAGGCCTAGAGTAAAACGTCGAAATTGACGAGTAGACAGCCAGATGGCGTCAAATTGAAATGTCTGCACCCACTAGCTGCGGCCATACGATTATTATTATTATTATCATTATTATTAATGTTATTTGCTTTACGTCCCACTAACTACTCTTTTACGGTTTTCGGAGACGCCGAGGTGCCGGAATTTTGTCCCGCAGGAGTTCTTTTACGTGCCAGTAAATCTACCGACATGAGGCTGACGTATTTGAGCACCTTCAAATACCACCGGACTGAGCCAGGATCGAAACCGCCAAGTTGGGGTCAGATGGCCAGCGCCTCAACCGTCTGAGCCACTCAGCACGGCTATTATTATTATTATTATTATTATTATTATTATTATTATTATTATTATTATTATTATTATTATTGGCATTTTTTGAATTTTTGTTTATTATATTGCGGAGTCCTGTGGTATTTGTATAGGTGCTCAAATACGTCAGCCTCGTGTCGGTAGATTTACTGGCACGGAGAAGGCACGGGTTTGATTCCCGGCTCTGCCACAAATTAGAAAAGTGGTACGAGGGCTGGAACGGGGTCCACTCAGCCTCGGGAGGTCAACTGAGTAGATGTGGGTTCGATTCCCACCTTAGCCATCCTGGAAGTGGTTTCCCGTGGTTTCCCACTTCTCCTCCAAGCAAATGCCGGGATGGTACCAAACCTAAGGCCACAGCCGCTTCCTTCCCTCTTCCTTGTCTATCCCTTCTAATCTTCCCACCCCCCTGCAAGGCCCCTGTTCAACATAGCAAGTGAGGCCGCCTGGGCGAGGTAATGGTCATCCTCCCCAGTCTGAAGCTCCACGACACTGCTCTTGAGGCGGTAGGGGTGGGATCCCTCGCTGAGTCCGAGGGAAAAACCGACCCTGGAGGGTAAGCAGATTAAGAAAGAAAGAAAGAAAGAAAGAAAGAGTGCCCGTAACTACCTCATCTTTACATTTATTAGCAGAGATATTGCAACAAATTAATGGCCGTTAATCTTCCTGTAGCTGCAAATAAATTCGTCTTCCGGACAGCTGCTGGTGCTGTCAGTGAATGCTTCAAAGGAGGGAGGTTATAGTTCTACGCCATCAACAAATCGGCATTTCTTTTATAGAAGTATCAATAATAATGACAGCTTAACAATGTATCAGACCGCTACCAATTTAGACTGAGAGAATTCTTCTTACAAACTGATCTGAATAGGGCAGCTTTATTTCCTCCCTGGCAGAGACAGCTGCACCTCACCCCCTTGAACGTTACCGGCCGGATGTAAACAAACACCAACAAGGCAGCGCACGAGGAAGGAAACCTCTCGTCAAAGGTTCAAAGACACGAATATATCATTATTTCAATCTTATGAATTCATGCATATACATACATACTGTATATGAAATGCACTTCCCTTTAGTAATGGTTTCCTATTGTGTTCAGGAGCAGGTTTTCAGATCCAAAAATATTTCGTAGAATAAGACTTGAAATTTCTTAAGATATACTCAAAGTCAAATTGACGGAAGTACAGTATGTCTTATGGCTGGGGTCATCCGAAAATTTCTGTAACGTGACGCGACAAAATGTGTGACGAAAGTGTAACCACAGCAACCGTGCAGGCAGTGATGTAAGGTATGGATGGATGGCCAAACAATGTTACCTAGCAACCATGCAGATTATGTCTTGTGGCTGGTTCCCATCTGCAATTAGCAGCCGATGATGGATGGCCATGACCGAGAAACATATTTATGATCATTTATTTGATTTCAGCGAAAGGAAAGGTGGTGGTGGTGATTATTGTTTTAAGAGGAAGTACAACTAGGCAACCATCCGCTATATAACACTAATCAGAGACAAAAATGGAAGGGATCCGACACTTCGAAAAATGAAAGTATCGGCCAAAGGAAGACAAGGGTCGTGAAGGGTGTGAAAATGAGACTCCCTAGGCCTCGAGTACTCTAACAACGTCGGGGTCGGAAAAGAACAAGAGTTGTCCAAGGGAGGTTGGTTAGGATATATGAAAGTAAGGCCTGACACAAGTAAGTGGAAGCAATGCCAGGACTCTGCTCAGGGCCTCGTGGTCGCCAACGCACGCTCCTAACGTGAGAACCCCTGGGGCCCCTTTTAGTCGCCCCACCCACAGGGGGAGCGAAGGGAAAAGCAGTTTATTTTTTCGGTATGAAGTATGTTATCTAACTTCAGAGCAGAACTACTGGTATATTTCTACCGTTCTAGTCTGCCCAGCTATTGCTGAGCAATTACTATTGTTGATTTCACGACAACTTAGGAAACATTAATTGACCATTTACCCAGGAGTCACTGACATCTGCCTGGCCCAGCCTTGTTTGAGAAAGGGCTAGTGGTTACGTCTACGGAACTCCAAGCGGCAGAGCGCTCAAAAGCTGGAATTTCCTGGCGATAACAGACTCGTCACTTGCCGGCTGGATGCTGGAATGTGGCGCCAGGAGAAAGTCACAGCCGACTCCTCTCCTTCAATGAAATGAGGGCCGGGCCGACCTACTCTCCTCAAGCTGGTTGACACTATCGTGGACTTGGCCTAGTTTTACGGCCGGAGGCCTTTCATGACGCCAAAAGTGGAGAGCTGTATCACTGCCTTCGTAATGTCCAGGCCGTACTGTACCTCTGATGACGTCACGCTTTGGGGGGGGGGACTTGAAGGCGATACGCATACGCTCCGCTTGAATAACACACTCGTTTAAATTACTTAAAGAACTGTTAACACCTTATAAAACCAAAACCTATCCTCAAATATTTGTTAATTCTGGCATACAATGCATATCCTTCTCCGTAACGTTCTATTTCTCGCGTATATACGTTCGTTTGCGTGAGTACAGCCTAACAGTTTGAGACATTCTTGCGATTTGATCCATTTTCTGGTCAACTGGAACATTCACATCATACACACTGACAGAAAACATTCAGCCAATTACCATTACTATTTATTACAAATATTTCGTGGTTCATGTTTGTGGGTTACTGTAGTCACGTCCTAGTTCGTGAACCATGGGCAACGGCTGAGTGGCCTAGTAAGTGGTCCTGAGAGTCGGGATACCAGTTGCTATGGAATGGGAGTGGGCATCTCGGACATATTCTGAGTCGTGGCCCTCCTTGTGCTCAGGCGGCTAGGACTATACAATTCACCGATGGTCCATAACCCGTTAGAGGAGAGATCCTCACTTGGACTATGTGCAAGTAGGGCAGCATCCTGCTTCATGAATTTACCGAGCTCAGAACACTTTAAGCAAGCCTCGGACCTATGGGAGTAACGGAGTCCCACTCCCATTTGACAGGCGAGGGACTCCTTGGAAACAACTTGGCGAACGAAATGGAATTCGATGGGGAGCTATCAATATTAATGGGGCTTATGGAAGAAAGAAGGTAGAACTGGCTGAGTCAGCAAAGAGGATGCATATGGATGTGCTAGGAGTAAGTGATATTCGGGTAAGGGGAGATAAGGAGGAAGAGATAGGAGATTATAAAGTGTACTTGACGGGTGTTAGAAAGGGAAGGGCAGAATCTGGGGTAGGGCTCTTTATCAGGAATACCATTGCACGCAACATAGTTTCTGTTACGCACGTAAATGAGCGAATGGTGTGGGTAGATTTGTCAGTGGGAGGAATTAGGACAAGGATTGTGTCTGTGTATTCACCATGTGAGGGTGCAGATGAGGATGAAGTTGACAAGTTTTATGAAGCATTGAGTGACATTGTGGTCAGGGTCAACAGCAAGGATAGAATAGTGCTAATGGGCGATTTCAATGCGAGAGTTGGGAATAGAACTGAAGGATATGAAAGGGTGATTGGTAAATGTGGGGAAGATATGGAAGCTAATGGGAATGGGAAGCGTTTGCTGGACTTCTGTGCTAGTATGGGTTTAGCTGTTACGAATACATTCTTCAAGCATAAGGCTCTTCACCGCTACACATGGGAGGGTAGGGGTACCAGATCCATAATAGACTATATCTTAACAGACTTTGAATTCAGGAAATCTTTTAGGAATGTACGAGTTTTTCGGGGATTTTTCGATGATACACTATCTGATCTGTAGTGAACTAAGTATCTCTAGGCCTAGGGTAGAGAAAGTGAAATCTGTCTGCAAACGAATAAGGGTAGAAAATCTCCAGGACGAGGAAATTAGACAGAAGTACATGGATATGATTAGTGAGAAGTTTCGAACAGTAGACAGTAGGCAGGTTCAGGATATAGAAAGTGAATGGGTGGCATACAGGAATGCTGTAGTAGAAACAGCAAGGGAATGCCTAGGAACAACTGTGTGTACAGATGGGAAAAGGCGAACATCTTGGTGGAATGATGAAGTGAGAGCAGCCTGTAAACGTAAAAAGAAGGCTTATCAGAAATGGCTCCAAACAAGGGCCGAGGCAGACAGGGCGAGGTAATGGTCATCCTCCCCAGAGTCTGAAGCTCCACGACACTGCTCTTGAGGCGGTAGGGGTACGTAGATGAAAGAAACAGAGCGAAACAAATAGTTGTTGAATCCAAAAAGAAGTCATGGGAAGATTTTGGTAATAACCTGGAAAGGCTAGGTCAAGCAGCAGGGAAACCTTTCTGGACAGTAATAAAGAATCTTAGGAAGGGAGGGAAAAAGGAAATGAACAGTGTTTTGAGTAATTCAGGTGAACTCATAATAGATCCCAGGGAATCACTGGAGAGGTGGAGGGAATATTTTGAACATCTTCTCAATGTAAAAGGAAATCATCATGGTGGTGTTGCAAACAGCCAAGCTCATGGGGAGGAGGAAAATGATGTTGGTGAAATTATGCTTGAGGAAGTGGAAAGGATAGTAAATAAACTCCATTGTCATAAGGCAGCAGGAATAGATGAAATTAGACCTGAAATGGTGAAGTATAGTGGGAAGGCAGGAATGAAATGGCTTCATAGAGTAGTAAAATTAGCGTGGAGTGTTGGTAAGGTACCTTCAGATTGGACAAAAGCAGTAATTGCACCTATCTATAAGCAAGGAAACAGGAAGGATTGCAATAACTATCGAGGTATCTCATTGATTAGTATACCAGGCAAAGTATTCACTGGCATCTTGGAAGGGAGGGTGCGATCAGTCGTTGAAAGGAAGTTGGATGAAAACCAGTGTGGTTTCAGACCACAGAGAGGCTGTCAGGATCAGATTTTCAGTATGCGCCACGTAACTGAAAAATGCTACGAGAGGAATAGGCAGTTGTGTTTATGTTTCGTAGATCTAGAGAAAGCATATGACAGGGTACCGAGGGAAAAGATGTTCGCTATACTGGGGGACTATGGAATTAAAGGTAGATTATTAAAATCAATCAAAGGCATTTATGTTGACAATTGGGCTTCAGTGGGAATTGATGGTAGAATGAGTTCTTGGTTCAGGGTACTTACAGGAGTTAGACAAGGCTGTTTTTTTTTGCTAGGGGCTTTACGTCGCGCCGACACAGATAGGTCTTATGGCGACGATGGGATAGGAAAGGCCTAGGAGTTGGAAGGAAGCGGCCGTGGCCTTAATTAAGGTACAGCCCCAGCATTTGCCTGGTGTGAAAATGGGAAACCACGGAAAACCATTTTCAGGGCTGCCGATAGTGGGATTCGAACCTACTATCTCCCGGATGCAAGCTCACAGCCGCGCGCCTCTACGCGCACGGCCAACTCGCCCGGTAGACAAGGCTGTAATCTTTTACCTTTGCTGTTTGTAGTTTACATGGATCATATGCTGAAAGGTATAAAATGGCAGGGAGGGATTCAGTTAGGTGGAAATGTAGTAAATAGTTTGGCCTATGCTGACGACTTGGTCTTAATGGCAGACTGTGCCGAAAGCCTGCAGTCTAACATCTTAGAACTTGAAAATAGGTGCAATGAGTATGGTATGAAAATTAGCCTCTCGAAGACTAAATTGATGTCAGTAGGTAAGAAATTCAACAGAATTGAATGTCAGATTGGTGATACAAAGCTAGAACAGGTCGATAATTTCAAGTATTTAGGTTGTGTTTTCTCCCAGGATGGTAATATAGTAAGCGAGATTGAATCAAGGTGTAGTAAAGCTAATGCAGTGAGCTCGCAGTTGCGATCAGCAGTATTCTGTAAGAAGGAAGTCAGCTCCCAGACGAAACTATCTTTACATCGGTCTGTTTTCAGACCAACTTTGCTTTACGGGAGCGAAAGCTGGGTGGACTCAGGATATCTTATTCATAAGTTAGAAGTAACAGACATGAAAGTAGCAAGAATGATTGCTGGTACAAACAGGTGGGAACAATGGCAGGATGGTACTCGGAATGAGGAGATAAAGGCTAATTTAGGAATGAACTCGATGGATGAAGCTGTACGCATAAACCGGCTTCGGTGGTGGGGTCATGTGAGGCGAATGGAGGAGGATAGGTTACCTAGGAGAATAATGGACTCTGTTATGGAGGGTAAGAGAAGTAGAGGGAGACCAAGACGACGATGGTTAGACTCGGTTTCTAACGATTTAAAGATAAGAGGTATAGAACTAAATGAGGCCACAACACTAGTTGCAAATCGAGGATTGTGGCGACATTTAGTAAATTCTCAGAGGCTTGCAGACTGAACGCTGAAAGGCATAACAGTCTATAATGATAATGGATGAATGAATGATAAATTATTTCTGTACTTCACTGTTTCCAGTCCATGAACACTGCAGCTTTCCTGGACCTCTTACAGTAAGTTACACCAGTATGCAGTAGGTCTGCTTTCTTTGAAGCACTTTAATGAATACACAAGTCGGTGTGAATTTTGGAAAAGTTATTTAAAAATATATTCACCCACCGGCCAGGTCTTCCAATTTCTTCCCGCAGTCACAAATGACTAGGGAATCTGCCAACTGCATTGACTCCAAAGCCAAGGATTTTGTGACACACTTAGGATCGTCTGAATTTAGAAAATACCATCTTATATGTATCTGACACTAACACACAAAATACTTTGTACACCTCAATTCCAAGTTCTATTGACATGTCTGATGGATACTTTAAGCCCCCTCGATTTAGGAAATTCAGATATCTTACTTCTGGAGGTAATTCATAAATAAGATCTGAATCTGTCAGAAGATAAGATTTACATAAATCACACTGCTGTTTGATACTCATATTTTTCTTTTTCTTTTGCTATTTGCTTTTCGTCGCACCGACACAGATATGTCTTACGGCGACGATGGGACAGAAAAGGTCTAGGAATGGGAAGGAAGCGGCCGGGGCCTTAATTAAGGTAGATCCCCAGCATTTGCCTGGCGTGAATATGGGAAACCACGGAAAACCATCTTCAGGGCTGCCGACAGTGGGGTTCGAACCCACTGTCTCCCGAATACTGGATACTGGAGCGACTGCAGCTATCGAGCTCGGTGATACTCATAAATAAGACTTGCATTTTCAAATACACCGAATTCAGATAAGCCGTAGGTCTGATTACATAAAAATATAGGGCCTACCTAATGTTACCCATGTTTGTGACATAATAAAAAAAATTAACTCGCCATCTGGACGGGACACTCTTTTTTCTCTCAGGATGTGATTTTCAGGAAAGTGCTTGATACACACAACTGTGTTGTGATTAACTATTAAATTCTCCCTGGGAATAGCCTTCTTCCATAACTTAACTCGTTCTTCATCAGAAGGAAACACAAATACCGGAGTGTACTCTCCTTGTTTATAATTGGCTTTGCAACCAGGTGCACAGCAACTCTTAGGCATGGTGATTTCCCTCACTGATCATCTTAATTCAAGTATATACAACGCGTGGTTAATAATAAACACAGAATGCACTAACTCAATTAATTTTACACTATAAATATAACTTTACACAAATAAACTACAAAATTAAAACACTGAAGAACGATCTTCTTAACCTATAGTTTCACATAAATACACGCTCACACTAAGTTTTCTTCACTAATTAACGACTTTCCACTTAATAATGCAGTCGATGACGACTCATTCTCACATATATCTGGGTGAACATGCGGCGATCGTTAAAATTTTCAATAAAACTGCGAAAATCAATGTTTAACTCTACTAACTCATGAGCTAAACTTCCCCCCTAACGATCAGTTGATTGCTTTCCCGCGCTCGTTGCAGTACGGCCTGGACATCACGAAGGCAGTGGCTGTATTCACTACCGGATGCGTCATGTGGTACTTGGTAGAGTGACGTGTCGTCTGTAGATCAAGAACAGTGCACTGAGACTAAAACAAATACCCAAATACCATATACAGTTCAAAAATCCCCGACCCGGCCGGCAATCGAACTCAGGGCAATACGCGGACCATTTAACCAAACAAAACAAAACCGTATGGCGCAACAGTCGCGAAGAGACCGCTGCCAAGCCAGAAGACCTGCAGATTACGAGGTGGTGTGTGGTCAGCACGACGAAATATCTCGGCCGTTGTTCTTGACTTTCTAGACCGGGATCGCTATCTCAATGTCAATAGCTCTTCAGTTGTAATCACGTAGGCTAAAATACAATAGCAACAGAGCTCCTCTTTATCTGTAGGTGACTGAACAGCCCAATACGGGAGATAGTCCCACGTGGAGCAGCCATTGTTCTCCTATTTCGTTGTATTTCCTTTCTTCGTTGCTTCTTATTGTTCGCTGAATGGAATCGAACGAGCCCTCAGATTCAGGTACAAAACTAACCTGGCCGGGAACTGAACCCGGGGCCTCTGCGTAAGAGGCAGGCACGCAAGAAAAGTACCCCCTCACCACGCGGCCGGCCACCATTTGCCCAAGCAACCGGAAAATATCGACATTTAATACATTGGCGTTATTCTTTTGAAAAATAATGGAGCCTATTGACTGAAAACGTTCCTGAAATATATGTAAATAACAATGAAATTGAAAAAAGTCGAAAAGAAAAATATTGGTATAAATGGTGAATTCTTTCTTTCTTTCTTTCTTTCTTTCTTTCTTTCTTTCTTTCTTTCTTAATCCGTTTAACCTCCAGGGTTGGCTTTTCCCTCGGAATCAGCGAGGGATCCACATTTACCGCCTCAAGGGCAGTGTCCTGGAACGCAAGACTTTGGGTCAGAGGGATACAACTTGGAAGGAGGACCAGTACCTCGCCCAGGCGGCTTCACCTGTTCTGCTGAGCAAGGGCCATTGGGGGGGGGGGGAGGAGGGATGGAAAGATCGGAGGGGATAGAACAAGGAAGAGGGAAGGAAGCGGCCGTGACTTTAAGTTAGGTACCATTTGCCTCGAGGAGAAGTGGGAAAACACGGAAAACCACTTCGAGGATGGCTGGGGTAAGAATCGAACCCCACTCTACTCAGCTGACCTCCCGACGCTGAATAGACACCGTTCCAGCCTTCGTACTACTTTTCAAATCTCGTGGCAGAGCCGGGAATCGAACCCGGGCCTCCGGCGGTGGCAGCTAGTCAGACTAACCACTACAGCACAGAGGAGGTCGATGGTGAATTCTGCATTTTTTTATTTGCCGTCTTTAGGAATGGAAGTCATCTATTTTGTGAAGAGCACGCATCTACAAGAACAACAACTCATTAAACTTGTGATTCTCTGCTAGGCCGGTTTAGGAGTCCACTGTCGAGTTTCCACAGCAATAAACAGAGCAGTGTCGGCCCCACTCGCTTTCCCGGAACTGTTTCTGGCAATACCAGTATATCGTGAATCCTTCCGGTCGGCTACTCTGCAAGAACAATCTCATAATAGTGTAAAGAGTTTCTGGAGTCCTCAGTCTCAAAGGTGGTTGCATTCCCGGACTCTATCAATCAGGTGTGCTAAGGAAATGAGGAGGAAGGAGTGAACTGTCACTAAACCAGAAAGTGATATTAGACAAGCCCACTGAAATGCACGTACCAAATGGCCCGGTAAATGAAACCTTCACATCATTCATAGCAGGGCCTTACCTGCCACTTCCTTATTGCCATCATAAAGCGCCTGATTCCCAGGCATCGGAAACCTAATGCCAGACTCAGTAACGAGTGCCGAGATGCATCGTAACAATCGCTGAGAAATAAGGAAAGGAATCAGCCATGAAATGCCGGGCTCACAAAACTCATGGGTCTAGTTTCACTCCTTTGTGTTTGCCATATCGAACCTGTTTATTGAAGAAGCAATGCGTGTTTTAAAGGAAAGGACAAAAGGTCCACAATATTAGATTTGCTGATGACATTTCCATTGTAGCAGACTATGGGAAGGCTTGCTTGTTGTTTTAAGGGGCCTAACATCGAAGGTCATCGGCCCACTATGGGAAGATGTTGACTGTTGTGTGTGATACATTGAAACATTGCAAACTTAAAATAAATAGTAAGAAAACTAAAATTTTAGTGGGGCCGATGACCTCGATGTTAAGGCCCTTTAAACAACAAGCATCATCACCATCATCATCATCAAAATTTTAGTTGCGAGCAAAGATGGCAGGGAAGTTAACACAAACATAAGAATAGGAAATTCCAAAATAGAACAAGTGTAACATTTCTGTTACTTAGGAAGCCAAAATCAATCAATCAATCAATCAATCAATCAATCAATACTGATCTGCATTTAGTGCAGTCGCCCAGACGGCAGATTCCCTATCTGTTGTTTTCCTAGCCTTTCCTTAAATGATTGCAAATAATTTCGATATTTACTGAACATCTCCCTTGGTAAGTTATTGCAATCCCTAACTCCTCTTCCTATAAACGAATATTTGCCGAAATTTGTCCTCTTAAATTCCAACTTTATCTTCATATTGTGATCTTTCCTACTTTTAAAGACACCACTCAAACGTATTCGTCTACTAATGTCATTCCACGCCATCTCTCCGCTGACAGCTCGGAACATACCACTTAGCGCCATTTTCTCCAAATCGAGTTAAACCTGGTATAAATTAAAACCGTTTAACTTTAGTACCTAGTTTAAACCTGCGTCCATTTTCTCCACCAATTTCTGACACTCGTTTAATTTAATCGACAGCTCGCCCGTTCAAACTAATGATGCCAAGTCTGCGCTAGCGTTGGCTGCACTGAAAGAATAGTCGAAGGCATGGTCGATTGGAATTGGTCAATCAGAGCCAAGTAATTCAAAGACCGACATTTTTGTATTAATATCAGCTGTCTGTGGCGAATTAATGCTATCGTACATATTCTCTTTGGTACATAGTGAATAAAGAAATTTGGCGGGATATTAGCTTTACTAATAAATAAATTGTTTACATTTATGCGAAGTGTTGTGTCGTATAATTTTACCCATTGTTGTCTACAATTTCTTGGAACGCACTTTTATTTCTTATTTTTCTCTAACATGCTTAACAAGTACCGTGGGCCTAATACGTGTTTCCTGAAGTCTGTATTGTCTTACGGAACACACGGGAACGGTGAAATATTAAAATCCTGGTCTTTTAGCAATATTCCTTTCCTCAGAAAATCAACATTTATGTGAATTTCAAGGAAACAAATTCCAAGCATGCTCGAGATCTACCTCCTATTAAAATCCATCCCTCTCGGCCGGGATCAATCTCACAAACCTCGGATCCAGCAGACAGACCATTGAGGATGTATTGTTTGGAGATGTATTACTTGATTCTATATTCGTTTATACCATAACCTAGTTTACGGTATGTAGGTTTGCATAATACTCATCTCCCTATAGCATTAATATTCATATTGCTGGTAGGCAATGAAACATCCTTAACTATAATTTATTACTAGTTTACAAGCAAACATGAAACACTTTATTATTTTTCTGATCTTATAAATATACACTGACTGACAGAGCAAATGCAACACCAAGAAGGAGTGGTTCGAAAGGGATGAAAGTTGGGGAAAAAACAGAGACGGCACGGACGAATAATTAATGTTTATTTCAAACCGATATGCAGGTTACACAATGCGCACGGCATCGACTCAGTAGGATGTAGGACCACCGCGAGCGGCGATGCACGCAGAAACACATCGAGGTACAGAGTCAATAAGAGTGCGGATGGTGTCCTGAGGGATGGTTCTCCATTCTCTGTCAACCATTTGCCACAGTTGGTCGTCCGTACGAGGCTGGGGCAGAGTTTGCAAACGGCGTCCAATGAGATCCCACACGTGTTCGATTGGTGAAAGATCCGGAGAGTACGCTGGCCACGGAAGCATCTGTACACCTCGTAGAGCCTGTTGGGAGATGCGAGCAGTGTGTGGGTGGGCATTATCCTGCTGAAACAGAGCACTGGGCAGTCCCTGAAGGTACGGGAGTGCCACCGGCCGCAGCACATGCTGCACGTAGCGGTGGGCATTTAACGTGCCTTGAATACGCACTAGAGGTGACGTGGAATCATACGCAATAGCGCCCCAAACCATGATGCCGCGTTGTCTAGCGGTAGGGCGCTCCACAGTTACTGCCGGATTTGACCTTTCTCCACGCCGATGCCACACTCGTCTGCGGTGACTATCACTGACAGAACAGAAGCGTGACTCATCGGAGAACACGACGTTCCGCCATTCCCTCATCCAAGTCGCTCTAGCCCGGCACCATGCCAGGCGTGTACGTCTATGCTGTGGAGTCAATGGTAGTCTTCTGAGCGGACGCCGGGAGTGCAGGCCTCCTTCAACCAATCGACGGAAAATTGTTCTGGTCGATATTGGAATAGCCAGGGTGTCTTGCACATGCTGAAGAATGGCGGTTGACGTGGCGTGCGGGGCTGCCACCGCTTGGTGGCGGATGCGCCGATCCTCGCGTGCTGACGTCACTCGGGCTGCGCCTGGACCCCTCGCACGTGCCACATGTCCCTGCGCCAACCATCTTCGCCACAGGCGCTGCACCGTGGACACAGCCCTATGGGTATCGGCTGCGATTTGACGAAGCGACCAAACTGCCCTTCTCAGCCCGATCACCATACCCCTCGTAAAGTCGTCTGTCTGCTGGAAATGCCTCCGTTGACGACGGCCTGGCATTCTTAGCTATACACGTGTCCTGTGGCACACGACAACACGTTCTACAATGACTGTCGGCTGAGAAATCACGGTACGAAGTGGGCCATTCGCCAACGCCGTGTCCCATTTATCGTTCGCTACGTGCGCAGCACAGCGGCGCATTTCACATCATGAGCATACCTCAGTGACGTCAGTCTACCCTGCAATTGGCATAAAGTTCTGACCACTCCTTCTTGGTGTTGCATTTGCTCTGTCAGTCAGTGTATAATCTAGTGATTAGAAATTGTATACTACCACCTCTCCTACCGTGCCGGCCAACATTCTGATGGTAAAAACATTTTCGACCAACTGGATTCGAACCGCCTGTTCACGCTCTCAGACGAAGCAAACCTGACGATTTAACGATCGCAGCCATCAGACCGGACACGAACCTACGGATGCTTCACATTACACTATTCATAGCACCAACAGTATTTTTATAATATTATAAGAAGACTGCAATTTAAGGCCTGTGGTATCCGATGTTAATTGAGAAAAATGCCTGCTTCATATTTTAAAGCAACCAGAATCATTGCTTCTAGCGAAATAGCATTATTTCGTGCAGTTGACGTTTTAAATGAATCCTCCTTTGATATAAGACAATCCTTGCTGTTCGCTTATGAATTATAAATCCACCAAAAATCTCCGTTACATCCGATTTTCCAAAATTGTAAACTTTTGTTGGAATGCGCCTTCTTAACCTCACTTGCACATCCAAGGTACGTAGAATACATGCACATCAAGAAATTCTTCCATTTTTCTAATAATAATGCTACGTTCTAATTTTAGTACGTTTTCTATTTAAGCACTGCAGTACTGGTAGTCAAAACTAACCCTTCTACTAGGAAAATCACAGATAGGTTGATAAAATATCAAGAAGGGTGAATACAAAAAAGCAGTTTAAACCTTCAATATAGAAGGTTTAACTTTGAACCAAGTTTAAATTGATACAAAGTTTAAACCAATGTGCGGAAAATGAATGTTAGTTTAAACTCAGACTTAAACCAGATTAAAATAAACCTAGTTTAAACTCATTTGGGGAAAACGGCCCTTAGTCGAGAAGCTCGTCTCCTTTCTCCCAACTCTCGCAAACTTTGCAACATTTTCGTAAGACTATGCCTTTGTCGGAAATCACCCAACAAATCGAGCTACTTCCCTTTGGATTTTGTCCAGCTTTTGAATCAAGTAATCCTGGTGAGGGTCCTATACATTGGAACCATACTCTACTTGGGGTCTTACCAGAGACGTATATGCCCTCTCCGTTACATCCTTACTACAACCCCTAAATACCCTCCTAACTACGTGCAGAGATGTGTACCTTTTATCCTATTTATGTGATTACCCCAATGAAGAAGGAATTAAAGCATCATAACTGAAGACAACAGATGCAAGGAACTCAAAAGAAGAGTAGCTCTTGCTAATAAAGGTCTTTCAAAATAAAATAAATCTTTTAACAAATACCCATATTAGTTTAGAAAACAAGAAAGGCTTTTGTAAAATCCTCTGACTGGAGTGTACTACTTTATGGTTATGAGAGCTGGAGTATTGGAAAAAAGGAAAGCGATTCATTGGAAGCAACGGAAATGTGGATTTGGAGGAAAATGACGAGGACATGCTGGACTGAAAAGAAGACGAATCGAAATGTTCTAAAGGTAATCAATGAACAACGGAGACTGATAAAAGGATATGGAAACAAGGAGGATAAAAGTTGTGGGTCATATCCTGAAACATAATGACTTTCTAGTAAATGTCTTTGAAGGAAAAATATTAGGAAAGAAAGGAGAAGAAAGACCAAGGAAGACATGCTTCGAGAATGTGAGAAACTTGATGGGATGTAAAGACCAGAAGGTAGTGAAGAGAACAGCAGGACAGAGAGGAGAATGGTTGCATGATGATGACGGTAAGACTTCCTCGGTGGTGACGTATGACCATCAACAGTCTGGTAACATTTTTAGACCGTCAAAGAATTTAAAATTGGAGGTGACGGTTGGCAACAAGTAAATTCGTTTCACTTCCTAACCCGAGACCTTGCTACACTAATCTCTTCAACAACCAACAGCTTTTAATCTCGTGCATTTCTCCCTAAAAGATCGTTGCTCATCACTTCAGAAAAGTCCTCCATCCTACGTCGTGAGAAGTCATAGAACTAAAAACAAGACGACAGAATAAGAGTACTTCAGTCTACTTCCTTGAAGAAGAAGGGAAAGTTAATAAAAATGAAAGTAGTTTAGTGAGGGTCAAGCGGATGACTCAGGAGTCAGTGCAGTTGGATGTGAAGTGCCTAGCCCCAAAGTCTACGACCTAAACAACTGAGAAGAATACAATAACTTCTGACCTCAAAATAGTTCAAATATGAACATAATATTACCTAAGAAGAAAAGTATTTACTGACATTTTAATATGTTAGTCTTCGGAAATGGTAAGCTTCTTCACATGCTGTCTCGCATTCAATACGAAACTTTTACTCAATACTTTATTTATTTATTTATTTATTTATTTATTTATTTATTTATTTATTTATTTATTTATTTAATTTCTTAATCCATTTACCCTCCAGGCTTAGTTTTCCCTCGGACTCAGTGAAGGATCCCACCTCTACCGCCTCAAGGGCTGTGTCTTGGAGCGTGACAATGAGTCGGGGATACAGCTGGGGAGGAGGACCAGAACCTCGCCCAAGCGGCCTCACTTGCTATGGTGAACAGGGGCCTTGTGGGAGAATTGGAACATTGGAAGGGATAGGCAAGGAAGAGGGAAGGAAGCGGCCGTGACTTTACGTTAGGTACTATTTGCCTGGAGAAGAAGGGCTGAAACCACAGAAAACCACTTCGAGGATGGGTGAGGTGGGAATAGAAGCTCCCTCTACTCACTTGACCTCCCAAGGCTGAGCAGAATCCGTTCCAGTCCTCATACCGCTTTTCAAGTTTCGTGGCAGAGGCGGGAATCGAGCCCGGGCCTCCTGGGGGTGGTAGCTAATCACAGTGACCACTACACGACAGATGCGGGCTACTCAATACTTACGGGTGTTAAGGTTAATGCACACATTACGTGTTGTCTGATATCTGATAACATTTCAGTGTACACATGAAAGCAATGTCAAATAGAAATGCAGTAGCACGTTGTACCATGGAACACTTTTTACTTGTTTAATCCTATTAATACTCACAATAAGTGTACAGTATTTCTTTATAGCTTCCTGCTTATGTTTCTCTATTTCTTCAGCTCCATTAAGGGTAAAGAAAATTGTACCCAGATGTGAAGTGTTCACGATCATGTACCATTTAGTTCATATTGTCTTAATTGATTTCATTCGAATTGATATCTTCGATTCACTACGTTCCATTTAAAACTGGTTCAACAAATTACTATTTTTTAAGAATGTAAATGTTATTTTACGGCAGCACGATAACCTCTGCAGGCGATGCCAAATGAGGCCACGAAATGAGATAATGATGCACGGAAAAATTCTGCTCATTGCTACACATCTTAACATCTGGTCAACAACGACCGAAGCACTGAGAACAAGTACAGAAATGGCAGTAGCAGAAAGACGGACATGCTTCCCATAAAGTATAATATTATTCAGTAAGTTATACAACAGACCGGCTGAAGAATGGGAAATCAGTGGATCCAAGGAGTTTAAAAAGTTATGACAGAGATTGGGATAGCAGAAGATACAACACAGTGAGTTTCTCTCATCGGTTGGCCGGCTTATCTGCCTCCCGTTGACCCGATCACTCTCCGCTCCGCGGCATAGCAACTCCGCTCACTTTATCCGTGCATGCCATGAGATAACAATTACAATTAAGAAAATACGCTCGTACCTTATAACAGGAGATGTTGGAAATGTTGTCCTGCATCCACACATTTCTCACGTCGTCTTATAATACTCCGATTCACACGCATAAGTTCGTCTTCCGTAATTGAGGCTATTTCTCTCCGGATATGTTCTTTCAGTTCGTCCAACGTGTAAACGGTTTTTTGCATACACTTTATTTTTTAAGCTCCTCCACAATTAAAAGTCACAAACAGTTAAATCTGGGAATCGAGACTGTCATAAGTCCGTATACGGTCTTCAAAACTTTCCTCAATTAAGTTTAATGTGTCATTAGCTGTGTGCGGTGGCAGAGTCTTGCTGAAAATCTCCATTTCGACAGCCAGTGTCAGTCAGCTCGTCAAAGAATGGTTTGAGTATATTATCCCTGCATCTCTGAGCATTAATTGTGCCCTGAAAAACACAGGTCCTATAATTCTGTATCCATTCATTGCGCACCAGTTCGTCATGTAGAGGAATTTCGTATATGCGATGGGGGTTTTCTGTGCTCCTATATCTGTTATTCTGCGTGTAAATGGAACAATGTTTCGTTAGAGAGAAAGATTAAGCGTGGATCAATTATTTCATCATGAACGTTTCGCAACATTCAATTACAAAAACGTATCCGCTTATCATGATCACGAAGATGCAGTTCGTGTACTACTGTTGCCTTGTAAGGTTTCAGTTTTAACATTTCCGTACCCCGTCACGCTGAACTCTTCGAAAGTCCGGCTTCTTGTCCAAGTCGTCTTAGGGATTTCGTATGTTCTAATCTAATGAGAAGTAACAGTTGGAACGACGGATGAACGCGGACCTGAACTGCGAAGTGCTGTGTGAGTCAGCGGGAGGCCGATGAGAGAAACTCACTGTATTAACAACTTTCAGAAGACTGATACAACACTTCAACGGCTTCGAGGAGAAGAAGAAAAGTAAAGGTGATAACATCTGGACACAAGAGAGGAGGAAACAGCAAAGTGAAAGGATGACGAACTATCGGAAGTGAAGAAAAGAAGTATTAACATGAATGCACAGCGTTACTTTCTGTGGTCCTTAAATGGCCAAAATCAAAAGTTGAAAGCTACAGCGGCCAATTTGCTGACGTTGGTGTAGAAAAACGGGACATTTATGGACCTATCATCCCATATTAAGTACAACAAGGAAGAAATCTCAGTTGTCGGCCTAATGCTGGGAGCGGCTCCTCGCGGAGTTCTGGAGACATTCTTCTCTACAAACTGACGTCTTAAAACAAGATCGAAGTAGTGGCCCTGACAGGATCGATCTCAATATTCAGGAATCGCTGCTTCTGAGAAGCAATCGGAAGAGCAATTGCAAGAAACCCCGCAGAATTCTCTCAATTTTAACCAACTGAAAATGTGTTTAAGTACGGTATACTTTTTGTGATAACTGATAAGCAACCCAGGAATATGAGAAGTGTAGGATGAATAAATCCTGGTTATATGTGATGTCTTAATTGATCACCCTATCAGGTTTCATTGCGATCAATCTCATCTTGTGCGGTAGAGCCACAAGCACCTAGATTTCTAGTACTCGTCACGTCAGGCTGTACACTAAAAGGCAAACATCGCCGTCCTATTCTCATTGCTACCAACTTGACTGGTTACATACTGAAATCACCAGACATAACCATCAACAAGCTAATCTCAATATAAGTATCAGTAATGGAGGTTCCCTTATCAGAGTACATGATCAATCAAGACACTCATAATTAAGTCGATTTTCAAGCTTAATGGGGAATTAAGTAAATACACACACTCTCTCACTCGATTTAATGTTATATATTTCTGCATTTATTTTGATATACACATTACTATAACAGCACTCTTCTGTGTTTGCCTGCTGTGAATAATTGAGCTCCCTTCTTGGAATTTGCTATTACTTGTCGGACTGAAGAGAAACCACGCTGTAATAATACACACAAGCACATATACTACATGTGCATATGCCATACGTCAATAAGAATACACAGAGGCTGCAAACCGTACCAAAGTCGTGACAAGGTTAGGTTAAGTCAGTTGTTTTACAGTTTATTTTTTTCTACCCATATGAAGTACATTACACATCAGCTGTTACGTCCACCTTCTCAACATAATCTCCTTGTAACTGTATGCACTTTCGCCGTCGATCTGTCAGTCTCTCCAGACCTTAATGAAACCATTCTTTCAGAGTGCTGCGTACTCGTGCCTTGACAGCTGTGTCCAGTTCTGCAAAATCCGCAAAACGGCGACCACGCAGAGGTTTCTTCATGTTCCCGTGATAATCTCTTGGTGCCAAATCGGGAGAGTACGGTGGGCGTGGCAGCACCATCAATCCCATTTGTTCAATGGCAGCGGTGGTCTCTCCGCTAGTGTGGGGCCGGGCATTATCATGTTGCAGAAGCACACCTTTAGCCCATTTTCCTGGCCGCCTAGTTTGAATGGCACGACGTAAGCGCTTAAGTGTTGCCTTATATGCTGCACTGTTAATCATGGCCCCAAATTCCAGCCAGTCAATGAGGATGATGCCCTTTGTGTCCCAGAACACTGTCACCATTCACTTGCCAACTGATGTCACTGTTCGACATTTCTTTGGCGGTGAACTGCCCCTATGCTTCGACTGCATCGATTGTTGTTTCGTTTGTGGCTCATGGTAATGGAACCATGTCTCATCATCAGTCACACACCAAGTGCATTCGTTGGCCCCTGTGTGTGTGCTGCTACCAAACGGTGGAACAAGACACTAGTTACACGTCACCACCTTCAAAAGTGAAACGCGAACCATACCCGGACGTACAAAAAAATAAAGTGTGAAACAATATAGTACGCCCCTCGTATTATCCAAACAGATTTACAATCCCACAGAAAAAAAGAAAAATGCTTTAATTATACCCGCAAATGTAACACTAGTGCTTTTAACAATACGGCAATGTCAATACGTAATTCTCGCAAATCACGAAATAAACTAAGACTGTTTAGTGCCAACGTGCCAATAACTGTAAGACGTCGCATCGGCAAGTAGAGTCCCTAAACTGTTTGGTTAGCGACAATGAATCGAACCCAACAGTTCGAAAATAACTGTAAATCACTAATTTCAGTTTTTTTTTTTTTTTTTTTTTTTTTGGCAAGTTGCTTTACGTCGCACCGACACAGATAGGTCGTATAGCGGCGATGGGACAGGAAAGGGCTAGGGATGGGAAGAAAGCGGCCGTGGCCTTAATTAAAGTGTGAAAATGGGAAACCACGGAAAACCATCTTCAGGGCTGCCGACAGTGGTGTTCGAACTCACTATCTCCCGAATAGTGGATATGGCCGCACTTAAGCGACTGCAGCTATCGAGCTCGGTGCCTTCAGTATTAACAGGGGAGAAAGAGTAAGGTTGCTGCTTCAGTGCCAGGGAGTATAGTGGTCTCTTAACACTATTAATAGGCTGTATTCTTCCCCCCACCCCAACCCCATCAATGACACATCTGTTTGTTGAATATTTTTATATGAGAGCTGGTTCACTCTTGTCCCACAGCGTGCTGATCACTGAGCATGACGAATGTGCCACACAGGAACTCGGGACAGTAATTCATTCCCACTTTCTTGATCCCGTTACGAATGTCTTGACCACATGACTCACACTGGCGGGGGAGTTTTACAACTTTTGTGAAGATGACTTAGGGTGAGCTGTGAGTGACTCACTAGTGACTTAGCACATCCCCTTTGTATGACCAGCGGCAAGCTTAGATGAGATTAACAATCTCCGCCGCCCTAGTTCATCGTCAACTGACCTGTTGGGAGTACAGAACGTTACAGTGACGTTCTCTAAGTTCTGCATGAAGGCATGCAAGCAAAACACGGCAGAAGAGGGGACTCTGGGCTATTTGTACGTTGATACAGTCGAGATTTTATCACCCTCCCCAGTAGAGGATGGTTTTAACATTCCTTAGCAGAAAAAGTAGGGGTCCCCATATAATTAAGCAATTTCCTTAATTGTGCCGAAAGTTGAAGGGCTAAAGGATCCGGAATGGTATCAAATTGTGAGTCTTCCATAGCTCTAACAACTAAAAAAGAAAATTACTTCCGGCCTAAATACAGTTCCGGAAAAACAGCCTAAAATCGCTTGTTTCTTTACTTGTTTTCTTTTTTATTAAAATCCTAGATAAATACACTTATTTACATAATTCTTTATGTAATGTGTTTTTTTGGTTCAATAAGGGCTTAAGTTATAGGGATTTGAGTGAAACTCTGCATTCACTCACATTAGCGCTCGTAGTGGTAAAAAAAAAGGCAGACTGCTAATCTAATCGACCGGATAACGACGATTAAGAAAATGATTGGATTTTTTTAGGAATAAATATAGAATATATTCTCACAATTTATTATATTTTATTTACCTGAAATTCGTAGCGCATATCCCTAGGATATTTTCAACATTGAGTTGCTTGCTTGAAGGGCTAGAACCGTGGATTTTATGTTTTGTCAGGGGCTCCCAAACTTAACTTTATTTCATCTTTCCTTCCGACACGGAATGATTCAGTAGTTTCCTTGACGTAGTTCTACCATGGCCTCCTGTGTTTAGTTCACTACGCTAGTACGTGTGATGACATCAAGGAATGTCCAGCAGCCTTGATGAACATGCCCTGCTCTTCGTAACGGGCTTATAGTCACCTAGCGACCACAGTAAGCGCCTCACACATGTCTGAACTCAAACGCAACATCATACGCCATCACAATAATAACGTTGTTGTTTGCGTCACCAGTCCACATACTGGTTTGATGAAGATCTCCATAACACCCTATCCTGTGTTAACCTTGTCACTTCTACCTAACGACTACATAATCATGCCTTGGTCTACCCCTATCGTTCTTACCGCCTACACTTCCCTCAAAAACTAACTGGACAAGTCCTGGGTGCCCTGAGTTCATGTCTTATTGAGGTCAAAATTTTGCAAACCGTTCTCCTCTCAGCAATTCGATTCAGTATCTCTTCATTCGTGATTCAATCCACCCATATAACTTTCAGAAATTCTTCTGTAACACCAGATTTCAAAAGCTTCTATGGGCCGATGACCTTAGATGTTAGGTCCCTTTAAAGAACAAGCATCATGAAAAGCTTCGATTCTGTTTTTCTGAGCTGGTTATCCTCCATGCATTGCCACGCTCCAGACGAAAGTCTCAAAAACATCCTACATCAATGTTCGAAGAGAGCAAATTGATTTTCTTCAGAAAGGAATTCCTTGCTTGTACTAGTCTACCATCCTTAATTATTCTACTGCTCAAGTAAGACTTAATTTCCTCATCTAATATTTCCGGCATCATCTGACTTTGTTCGACTGCACTCCACAACTTGTATTTACTGCCATCCCATACTTCTTCTCCAACACTGTGTCCGTACCATTCAGCGACTGTTCAAAATCTTGTGCAGACTCAGGTAAAATAAGAATATTATCAACAGATCTCAAGAGTTTTGATTTTCTCTCCATGGATTTTGATTCCCTTTCCAAATTCCGCTTTGATTTTCTTTATCGCCTGCTCTGCATAAACATTAAAAGTAGAGGCGATAAACTGCAGCCACAATTATAATATTAATCGATTTCTTTTGGCGGACAGTTTAGGGTGACCAGGAGAAATGCTGACGGTTTTTGCACCCAACTCTTTCTGATATTTTATTTGAGCACATTTGATGCCCTTTTTGACAACCTATTTTATAATTCATTGCACATATTAATGTGGATGTTGGCAGAAGTATCGCATTTCTTAGTGTAACACGGAAACACAGGATACACATACGACAATGCACGTTTACTTCCAGAAGGCTGTGATACGTTCTTTCCTATCCATTTGTCTTGGTGCAATTGCTTTGTTTTAGCAACTTGTGGTGAATTAAGGCTGATGTCTCCTTCTTTTCGCTATTTAGCTTAATTTAAGTCGCACCGACAGAGACAGCTTAAGGCGACCATGGAATAGGAAATTGCTAGGACTAAGAAAGATACAGCGACAGTGGCCTTCATTAAGGTAGCCTGCTGTGAGAGTAGGAAACCACGGAAAACTATCTCCTGGGGTTCGAACCCACTATCGCCAAATGCGAACTGTCAGCTACATGACCCAAGTCGCATAACCAACTCGCTCGTGTTTTCAAGTTATTCAAAGGAGAAGCGATAATCACGTGACCAAAACGCTTGTGTAAGTACAACGAAATGTAGAGAAAAGTTTGACATGGATGTCGTTCGGATGTGAAAGAACATCTTTAAGCCAAAAAACGTAAGTGCCCCAAATTGTAGTAAAATATTTGAATATGTATTGTTATAAAACCACGCTGTAAGGAACAGACGAATATTGCACAATTCTAATTTTAACGATTTTCCCTAACTCATCGGAACCTCAATACGCTAGTCTCTCCCAAACTAAAATTTTCGTAATTGTATTTTTGAGTGACCATGAAATTTTGTTTGTGAAGACGGGTGTTCCGCGATGAGTGTCCTGCATTTTAATTTTGTGAATTTGGTCACCATGGCGGTAATTAACTCACATACCCACAGTTAACTAACTCGTCCCTTGTATCATTTCCTCACGTTATCGTTAAGATCAGTTGTTCGATAAGAAGGCTGACGTCATCAAGCTGTGACTCATGGCCGTCATATGTGTCTCCCTACAGCGCTACGATAATTGAGTGTACTGTTTCTACCCTGCACGAGGGGAGAGGAGACAATTCTCTTCTATCATAAGATTTGGCAGTTCAGGCGCTACAGTATGAAGAGTGGATTGTACAAGTCATAGGACTTCATACCTTTCAATGTAAACATGAGCTCATCGAACATTGCAGTGTACCGAGCTCGATAGCTGCAGTCGCTTAAGTGCGGCCAGTATCCAGTATTCGGGAGATAGTGGATTCGAACCCCACTGTCGGCAGCCCTGAAGATGGTTTTCTGTGGTTTCCCATTTTCATACCAGGCAAATGCTGGGGCTGTACCTTAACTAAGGCCACGGACGCTTCCTTCCCATTCCTAGGCCTTTCCAGTCCCAAAGTTGCCATAAGACATATCTGTGTCGGTGCGACATAAAACAAATAGCAAAAAAAGAAAAAACATTGCAGTGGTAATACACGTGAGTGTGGCACACAAAGCACCGAGAGAAAGAGAGGGACAGCCACGAGAAAGACTCCGCACGTCTCACAAACGTAATCTCGTCCGGCTGGTAAGAGAACAAGAGATGATTAAGGAAGGTTGGACAGAGGACAATTAAATAGAAGAACTCATCCAGAATCTGGTGCTTATTTCCGAGTCCCTGGAAGAAGCGCGTAAACTCCGCGCGGTCGATTGGCTGGGGGGGGGAGCTCACAAACACTTCTAGGCGACTGTGCTCATTATTTAACGAGTAAGTCGCACGTTTCATTTCAATTTTGTTTCTTGCCTCTTAGCTCAAACTTTTTACATACATTCATTCACCTTCTTTCCATTACAGATCACATCTGGACTTTATATGATACTAGCAGTTACCTGCGGCTTCGCTCGCGTGCATTTCGTAATTTGACAAAGTAGTCATCCCTGGGCACTGTACTAAGACATTATCTAAAAATCCCTAAAGTATAAAAACTCACCGAAATACTGAGTTTCATTTACCCCAGAAACTCTCTGGAAACCACAATAATTGTGTTATTGCCTTTTGGGGCTAAGATGACTATGCGACATGGAACTGTACATGTACGGAACAGTCTTCTCTCAAGTCGAAAAAAATACGTTTCCTTATTTTTAAAAGAGATTACAAATACCTATTTCCACTCCTGTTACATCTTCAGTTTTTGAAATGTAAGTATCCCCATAAAAAGAATTCAACCCCTTTATCAGACCATATCACACCCCCACAAACAAAACAAAATTTACATCTTCCTTTATTTTTAAAAGACATTCCAAATACAAATTTTCACGTCTGTAACATCTGTATCCTCATAAAAATAATCCTACTCCATTTTCACTTCCTTTCATCCCCGTTAATGGTCTTTTCCGAAAACAAAAGTAAATAAATACATATTTATGCATTTTTAAAGGACTTTCCGAATACCAAGTTTCTCGTCTGTAACATATTAAGCTTTTGACATATGCTGTAAATATACTGGTACTCATTTTGAAAATTCACCCGCTTTTTCAATTCTTTTCATCCCTTTGAGTGGATTTTCGAAAAAATGCGGGTTTTTTTTAATTTTTAAAGGAGATTCTAAATACCAGTTTTCACGCCCGTAACATCTTCAGTTTTTGAGATATAAGTAAGGTAAGGGTGTATTCTGCCCGAAGACAGGTCCGAACCTCCGCAGAGGTGTGCCTGAGTCGGAGTTTACGTACGGTAGGGTGGTCAGTTCCTTTCCGCTTCTCCATGATGACGATGCGGAGGACGATGATGATGCGGAGGATTATGAGGACGAGAACGAGGAGGGAAACATCTATAGTTTTACAAGGAAAGTTTATCAGGTTTAGCACCATAAATTCAAAGTTGCTCCCAAGCGAAGCTACCTGCTACTAGTTCATATCTGTATTTCCAGGTAAATGTAATGTTTGAATTCCCAATACTTTCAATTGCTGACGTACATGAAACATGTTCTTCCTCCTGCCTTCAGTTTTAATGGACGAACAATGATAGATTCCTTGCATGAAAATTACTGGTTATATTTTAAAAGAATAACATAATGAAACAAATGTATTTTCAGTCAAACATCATTAAGTGTTATCATCTAATATTCAGCCAGTCTTGAATTAGTTCAGATTATTCATCAGTAACTCACGGGATATCTCCATTTCCAGTCATGCAGAATCAGTACTCACCTGAAAAAGAGGAAATAACAGAACATTAATTAACGTTATCTGGGAGTAATTTCTAGTATACAGAGTGTTTGGTGATTATTGGCAGGACGCTGAGTACACATGACGTCAAAGTAATGCCTTATTTTTTTAAAATAATGTTTGTAGCTCAGGTAGTATTTAACGATGGACTTAGAGCTTTGTTGATATCCAATACAATATTTTCCAGAGTGAAAACATTCGCCTCTTGCACGTAGAAGGTTTTCATACAACTTAACCATACTTGCTACCTGAGGCAGCCGTGCAGTGATGTATTTAGAACTGTTTCTTGCACATTACGCATGTTTATTGCCTGAAGCATTGTATGGCGGGTGTTGTAAGCCGAGGGGGCAAACGAAGGTACTCCTAACTCACAAGCATCGCACTCTACTTCAAGTTCCTCCCTCGCACAAACTATTCACTAAATCATATATACAGTATATCGAACTGCGGATATTCATCCCTGCCTCCCGTAACGTGTTTGTACACTCTGTATACAAAAGTAGTTCAAACAACAGAATTTAAACATGTTACTTAAATGAAGAGAATTAATCCCGGAATATACAGCAGGTTTTTGTAAGCATGTTGAGTACTGTTTATATTTCCAATGAAGTGTTAAAGTGGTGGTGATTATTGTTTTAAGAGGAAGTACAACTGGGCAAATGAAGGTATTGAACAAAGAAAGTCAAGGACCACGAAACGCGTAAAACGAAAGACTCCCTAGGTCTCGATCGGGGTGGGAAAAGAACACGATTTGACCAAGGGAGGTCGAATAGAATAGATGAAAGTGAGAAACCTGGCACAAGTAAGTGGAAGTAATGCCGGGACTCAGCTATGAGCCTCGTGGTCGCCAACTCACGCTCCCTTAAGAGCTCCTGGTGCTGGTCAACACGTCCCGTTTAGACCAGGCCACACGCACATAGTTAATATTGCGATAATTATTCGGTACATATTTGTAGGTAAGTGCTCAATCGATAGACAATTTCTCCGACATTTTTTAAAAACATTTCAATTCACTGTCACGCATGCGACGAAATGTCCTTCGAAGAACTGCGCATAAATCTACATTTTACAATTTTCTTTACATCGCACCGACACAGACAGGTCTTATGGCGACGATGGTATAGGAAAGGGCTAGGAGTGGGAAGGAAGCAGCCTTGATCTTAACTGAGGAACAGCCCCAGCATTTGCCTGGTGTGCAAATGGGAAACGACGGAAAATCATCTTCAGGACTTCCGACAGTGGGGATTGAATCCACTATTTCCCGAATGCGATATCACAAGTGTGTGCCCCTAACCGCATCGCAACTCAATAAAACTACTTGCGCAGCGTCAGCGTTACCAACATGAGAGGTTTTCCCTCTGATTATGGAGGTTTTCAATGTCTATCAGAGGGGATAAAACAGGGTCAGATGTACGAGGGAAATCTAGGGGTTTTCTTTCGATATTGCCACGCAATTTGAAATATGTCATTGCAATAGTTAAGATTACTGTTTTGAGTATTGTTTTATTATATTAACAGCATCCCCTCTCTTGGACATGCTTTTTTCAGATGAGTATCATATGAGTTATGAACTACATCACTGTCACTAAAACTGGAGGAGTTAAAGAAACACACATTTACTCGTGGCTGATCCTGGGAGCATAATCAGGGAAAGTTGAGTAAATTTTGTCGTTAAACTTCACACAGTTACAACAGCGTTAGCCCATAAACATTGAAATTCTACAAAATATTGTAATACTGTCATCTAATGCATGTCTCGCGCCTTTCCATTGGCACACGTTACGAAGTTAAAGACGACGACTTCACACTCAGTGGAACAAACTAACGTTCGTAGAAAGGCACGATACAGGATACAAGATACTTTTGGAAAAGTCGCTAATTTCATAGATTATAGCGAAGAAAATGTGTATAATTTTGGTGCACTATACCGCCCTTATATAAAATATATTTTCTTACCTTTGAACTTTCATTTTTATTATTTTAGCTATAAATTACATTTTTTTTTTTTTGCTACTTGCTTTAGGTCGCACCGACACAGATAGGTTTTATGGCGACGATGGGACAAGGAAGGGCTAGGAGTGGGAGGGAAGCGGGCGTGGCCTTAATTAAGGTACAGCCCCAGCATTTGCCTGGTGTGAAAATGGGAAACCACGAAAAACCATCTTTAGGGCTACCAACAGTGGGGTTCGAACCTACGATCTCCCGAATACTGGACACCGGACGCACTTAAGCCACTGCAGTTATCGAGCTCGCTATTATTATTATTATTATTATTATTATTATTATTATTATTATTATTATTATTATTATTATTATTTATTATCCATCGTTAGTAAGAACGTTCGAACCGTTAAAAATCTGCAGTTTTTTTCCTTTTGTCGAGTTGGGGGTTGTGTTTAGAGGGTATCCGTGTCGTGGAGTTGGCAACCCGGCGTAGATGTGGATTCCACAGCGTAAAGTGCAATGACTCATCACTGCTGCCAACTTGACTAGTCATATATTGAAATCAAGAGATATAAGAATCAACAAACTAACCTCAATATAAGTATCAATAATGGAGTTTCCCTTATCCAAGTAAATGACCAATCACGATATTCATAATTAAGTCGGTTTTCAAGCTCAATGAGCAAATAAGATTAGCAGAATTCAGTTACACAAGTTCAGCGACATGCAAGATGGGAATGGAATACGACCCTCCCAGTACGACAAAACTCTAAGAGAAACAGGGGCCTACTGCCTAGTTCGAATTCCGCTCGATTAACGAATTTGATCCCGTTTTTAGACTTCTTTACACCGGGTTTATTAATGAAGTTGTGGACAGGAGAATAAGTTCGAGCTCTGGCTGATTTGAGACAATGTGTCATTGAAGAAGTTGCGGTTACAATGCCTTAAATGCATTGACAAGAACTTGAATATAGACTGATATTGTGTCCATGTTCATACAAATTTTTTAGTAACTTTGGAGAATACTACATGGCTACTAGAATAACGGCAGGTATTCTGTATATCTCTGTACAGAGCGTTCCGACTACGGATGTGGTTGTAAGTTCGAATCCAGCTAAGGTTTGTCTAAAGTCTTGCTGTAAATTATATTGGTAGAACTGATCATTCATTGTTGTGTGACTTTGTCTGTACTCATGTGTTCCAATGTCGCACGGCGTTTAGCTGGTGCAGTGTTTTATTGTTAATTATGGCCCTTTCAGTTGAGGGGCGTGTTTTTCTAGTTTAAGGGGATGAATACACAGATTTAAATCAGGTGGCCTTTGCTGAAAATTTCCTCGAAACAACTGCACCTCACGGCAATGCAATTCGTCGGCTAAGGCTGTGTTAGATGGCGAACGAAGTGGAAGGCAACTCGGCAAATATCGCCACCCTATTCTCTCTCTCTCTTTTTTTTAATGGACCATCACTGCTGCCAACTTGACTCTTCATATATTGAAATCAAGAGACATAAGAATCAACAAACTAATCTCAATATAAGTATCAATAATGGAGTTTACCTTGTCCAAGTAAATGACCAATCACGATATTCATAATTAAGTCGGTTTTGAAGCTCAGTGAGCAAATAAACACATTCTCTCTTTCTCACTCAATTTAATGATATATATATTTCTGCCGTTATGTTGATATACGCATTACTATAACGGTATTATTCGATGTTTGCTTGGTATAAATAATTCAGCTCCCTTCTTGGAATTTGCTATTACTTGTCGGACTGAAGAGGAACCAAGCTGTAATAATACACACAAGCACATATACTACATGTACATATGCCATACGTCAATAAGAATACACAGAGGCTGCAAAGCGTACAAAAGTTGTGACAAGGTTAGGTTAAGTCAGGATGATAAAATTTCCTTCCACTTCAAATGAGTCGATCTTTATAACGGAGGTAACGTCGCTTTCCTTTCCGGAGAGTTCTTGAAGATTTCTCTTGCTTCTTATACATCCTAATGGAATTCTATACGTAAGTATTGGACGGAAAGGGACCGTATTAATAAAATGCTGCGTTTGTCATTAACACCTACTACGTTATTTAATGCGTTTTTTGAACATGCCACATTTCCACTTACTTAGTATACCCAAACAGATTTACAATCCTACAGAAAAAGAAAATATGATTTAATTATACCCGGGAATCTAACACTAGCGATTTTAACAACACGTCAGTGGCAGTACGTGCAATCTCGCAAGTTACGAAGAAATTATGACTGCATAGTGCCAACCTGCAAGATTAACAGTAACTGTAAGACGTCGTATCGGCAAGTAGGGTCCCCAAACTGTATGGTTAGCGACACTGAATCGAACCCAACAGTTAGAAAATAACAGTAAATCACTAATTTCAGTATTAACAGCGGAGTATGCGCTTACATGGCAGGGACGTTAAATGAAGAGAGCCCAGGGAGATATCGCGCTTGCAACAGCGCTCGGAGAACGGCGACAAATGTTCTCGTACTAAGTAACAGCGGTGCAAGAATTGAAAATTGAGGATCTACAAAAGTGAATCTGATTCTGTGAATGGTTTACAATCTGCATTTAGATGAGACCTTGTTAAGTTAACACTCGAAATTCACGAAGAAAATCCTGGCGCAACTCTTGGATGGTGTGGGTCGTAATGTCCCGTCTTATACCAGTGGGAAGCAGCACTGCAGTCATCACAAGCAGAAAACGTTTTTCAAGAAAATTAAGCGGGTTCAGGTTTGCACAGCCGCTCGTCGACGTCTTTCAGAACACTCTGTACCATTACAGATAAAGTACACACATAGTCAACATTACTCATGAAGTAGTTTTTAGAACTGAGGTAATGCCTACCTGATTATTCATAACGTAGGTATTTATAGGTCGCATTCATCATGACTCACTGAACAATTAAGCACACTTCTTTTTATCAGCAAAGGTCAATTCGTTTGACGAGGAATCAACGTAAACCACTAACTATATAACATTTCTGGAAGGATGTAAAGTCTATTTATCAAACTTACTTATTGCACTCTGAAGTAACTACCCTCTAGTCTTTGTTAACAGAAGATAGAGAACTGTGGTCCTGGTACGACAGACATTTAGTGCAAAATCCCCGGCATGATGACCAAAGCCTAGAGAACATATTCACTATACTACGCATCCTACACTGTATTAACCGAGCGCGTGAGCTGGCCGTGCGGTTATGGGTGTGCTGCTGTGAGCTTGCATCTGGGAGATAGTGGGCTCGAACCCCACTGTCGGCAGCCATGAACGTTTTCCATGGTTTCCCATTTTCACCCTAGGCAAATGCTGGGGCTGTACCATAATTAAGGCCACGGCCACTTCCTTCCCAATCATTTCCTGTCCCATCGCCGCCATAAGACCTATCTGTGTCGGTGCGACGCAACGCTAAATTACACTGTACTAGAGAACTGTGTTTTACCGTCATGGTTTCCATATTTAATTATTCATGTATCGTATAGATTTTAGTGCCGGGAGTGTCCGAGGATAAATATGTTCGCCTTGCCTGGCACAGGGGGCGACCTGTGCGTCTAGATGTGGGGTGATGATGAGGGTGATATCCGCTGTCGGCATGTAGTGTACTCCTGTGGAAACACCAAGGCTCTGCCATCAACAGCGTCACATGCCCTCACTCTATATCAGAGATGGCAAACCTTTTCCAACCAGCGTGTCCGTTTAGGTCTTGTTTATTACTTTTTACTGTCTAGTGTGGCAGCTGTTATTTTCCTCAAAATCATGATAAAACCCCCTCACTTGACTTCATTCAGGTATTAGATTGCATTACACATAAATCCAATCCAATGAATATGTCATGATTTTATTTTGAAAACATCACTGAAAAGTACATTTTTCTAAACAGGTATTTTTAAGAATAAGGTATATTTTTGGCTTAACTTAATAACACTTGTAAAAAATATGGCAACATGATTAAGTGACACATACTTAAAGCGTAATGTTAAAATATGCTATTTTGCTAGATTTTGACCTGTTTATTATATGTTAAACACATTAAACTATGATAGTAGCCGGACTGAGTGGCTCAGACGGTTCAGGCGCTGGCCATCCTGTTCGATCCTGGCTCAGTCCGGTGTATAGTAGCCGGACTCAGTGGCTCAGACGGTTCAGGCGCTGGCCTTCCTGTTCGATCCTGGCTCAGTCCGGTGGTATAGTAGCCGGAATGAGTGGCTCAGACGGTTCAGGCGCTGGCCTTCCCGTTCGATCCTGGCTCAGTCCGGTGGTATAGTAGCCGGACTGAGTGGCTCAGACGGTTCAGGCACTGGCCTTCCTGTTCGATCCTGGCTCAGTCCGGTGGTATAGTAGCCGGACTGAGTGTCTCAGACGGTTCAGGCGCTGGCCTTCCTGTTCGATCCTGGCTCAGTCCGGTGGTATAGTAGCCGGACTGAGTGGCTCAGACGGTTCAGGCACTGGCCTTCCTGTTCGATCCTGGCTCAGTCCGGTGGTATTTAAAGGTGCTCAAATACGTCAACCTCGTGTCGGTAGATTTACTGGCACGTAAAAGAACTCTTGCAGGAGTAAATTCCGGTACCTCGGCGTCTCCGAAAACCGTCAAAGTAGTTAGTGGGACGTATTTATTAGGCGTATCTATTGTAGTAGCTTGTTGGCGTACGTAGTAGAATAATCGCGTAGTAAACAAATACGCAGAGAGAAGGTGATGGGCTCCAGACGATTAAAGAAATGGTTAGAATAGCGAGAACCAGAATATTAACAGACCAAACACATATATGTAGTGATCAACATGAGATATACATTTTTGTCAAGATTAGGACACCAATATTATAAAGCGAGCAATGAAAATAGTAGGAACAGTTCTGAAATCAATGGTTACGAAGTAAGAATATGCCACATTTACAAATGCCACATAGATAGTATAAGTACATTCGATAGTTAAATATAATTTCAGACGTGAGACAGATTAATTACATAATCGTAAAGATAACAGTTAATTGAGGGCAAAAATAGATCAGGGTCTGTTAAGACTGGCAGAAATTGAAGTGACCTCCTATTATTATTATTATTATTATTATTATTATTATTATTATTATTATTATTATTATTATTATTATTATTATTATTATTATTGCTAGTTGCTTTACGTCGCACCGACGCGGATAGGTCTTATGGCGACGATGGGATAGGAAAGGCCTAGCAGTTGGAAGGAAGCGGCCGTGGCCTTAATTAAGGTACAGCCCCAGCATTTGCCTGGTGTGAAAATGAGAAACCACGGAAAACCATCTTCAGGGCTGCCGACAGTGGGATTCCAACCCACTATCTCCCGGATGCAAGCTCACACCCGCGTGCCCCTGACCGCACGGCCAACTCGCCCGGTATTATTATTATTATTATTATTATTATTATTATACGGTACAGTCTAATGTCCTCCCAGGACCAAGCCCAGGCGGAATGCGCTGCAAAAACTGCAGGGGCGACAAACGTTCTCAGTTGTTGTCTAAGAGCGAACACCAAACATCACAGAATCCGGACAAAGATCGCAACTGCCCTTTCCCAGCAAAGTCAGGAAGTGTACGAAGAAGCTGCATGTATCGCCACAAGAGAGAGCAACAGACGGAACGACATGATCACCATCGACTAAAGAAAGGACAGCGCTGCGATCTTGGATCTTCAGACTTGAAATGAGCTCTGGCCAGCCTCTGGAGACAGACGAAGAAAAGAGAGCCATCTATGAGCCAACAATAGCATATTTAAACACTAGTACGGTACTAAATGTGTAACGTCAAAGCTCTTGGACTACTGATCGGCGCCAGAGGAACAACATTTGGTGTGAAATCTGGGGGTTGCTAATAGCATCCTCTTAACTGTCGGCAACCAATAAACTGAGAAGTAATAAGTGTAAAAAAAATAAATTTAAAAAAATGTACTGTTGTAAACCGCTCGTGTCGATAAAAGGTGACAAAATAAATGACGCTGTTATCACTGACGTATATAAGATGTTTCTTTGCTTGTTTGTATGGGGAAGTGATCTTTCCAGGTCATTACAGGCTAACCGAAGCAGGCAGCCTTTTAAATAACAAGTAGAACACTTCGAAAACATTGCGTCTATGGGTAAGTTGAAAGTAAATACGCTGGAAGTCAGCAAGTGTCCTGTTTTCCAGGCTTTGCTCGATAATTAATCAGATAAAATCGGTAAGCAGTTAGGCTTGCAAAGAAAAGGCGCATACATACCGTACATGATTTAAAAGTCGTTTTCCCTTTAAAATATTCATAACCATTCTCTTCGTAACACTGTCGGTATTCCAGAAAAATGTACTAGTTTTTGTGCTAAAGGCGCTTTTTGAGCTTCCGGCTCAGAGTGGTCCAGAAACCTCCAAATGAACTCAAGAGTAGTTAATAACGATATGCGCTACAGTTCGATCAGAAGTATCACTTTACGAAAATACTCGAGCTTCTTCTACGACAGAATCCGGTCGCTTGCGAGAAGTTAACCCGTCGTACTTATGCGCTGAAGCAGGTAAGGAGTTTGGTTGAAATTCACATCAAATTGGAGCAATTACGTCCTTGTGATGTCGCAGGTAAATGCTAGTAACTAATAATTGTAACCATACATCTAACCAAAAAAGGAAATGGATTCAAAAGGTACCAAGAATTAGAGACAAGTATTTATTATTCTTCCTCCACTTCGAGGCTCGCCGAAGATAAAGAATACACGGCGAAATAAAGAAATAGTTAGTAAAGAACTCGTAGAATTAAAAACGATTCTGAAGTTAGATCTATGATTTTAGCATACTACAAAACAATTACCGTATTAAAGTTAAAAGGCACAAAAACATTTAAAACGTTATAAGAACAACTTGATAAATAATTCTTACAAAAGTTAAAAGATAACTATGATTCAGACTTGAGGCTAATTGATCTTATTCCAGTAAGGATGGACACCCTTTTAGCTCCCGAGTCCACGAGTTCATCAGTGCTCAACCCGAAGATTTTCATGATTTCTACCACCTGGCCCCAATCGTAAGACCCAACACCTCAATATCATCAGAATTAAAGCTTATGAAGATTTGTATGCATTTAAAATGAGGACAATCCTAAACACGGTCACTCCTTATCTGTCGCTGATAACCTCATTCAAGAGAGAACTGTTATCTCATGGGGACTGAAATCGATCCGAGTACGCTCACCGTACTGAATACGATCCCCGTTTACATGTTGTATTGAGTATCCTATTGAATCCGGTAAGCAAGATGGGCATAAATCAACAATGCAGAATCACGGTAATCGATATAACTTTATCGCGACGTGATCGACTGTAATGATTATTTTAAATAAACTAGCGAAGTGAACTAGCCTAGTAGGTTGAATCATGCGCCCGGATGTAAAGAAGTAACCTCATTTTTTCGAAAAGAAAAACTGTGTCCGCCAATCCGATTGCAGCATTATTCTTAACATAACACGAAGAGTATCGCTGATTATTTTGTCGGTATTGTTCCGACACACCCTGTATAACTACAAAGGAACCGCTTAGGACTCAGAGTATAGGTAACATCGCGTCACACATTATCTTAGGGCTCGGAAAAAACTTTTTTCTCGAGTGTCCGAACACGAGCCTCCCCCCCTCCATGGCGCAAAACAGCCCCGAAGTGCCCCATGGCCTACCAAGCAACCGCTGCTCAGCCCGAAGGCCTGCAGATTACCATGTGTCGTGAGGTCAGCACGACGGATCCTCTCGGCCGTTATTCTTGGCTTCCTAGACCGAGGGTGCCATTTCACCCTCAGATATTTCCTCAATTCTAATAACTACAAAGAAACCGCTTAGGTCTCAGAGTATAGGTAGACCTCGAACCAGCCCTGAGATGAAGGTAAAAATCCCTGACCTGGCAAGCTACCCCTACACCGCGGGGCCGGTCAACATTATACACTGTAGGTCATTGTAGACAAGAAAAGGGTTGTTTTCATTTGTCCATTGTGCCTTTTTGGGCGTTTCTTGGCTTATTATTCCTTTTTTTAGGTCTTAACAGCTTTTTTCGCAACTTGACCTTCTTTCGACTATATCTTTATTATCCATTCTTAATTCGAATCATCATTAGTTCGTCCATTACCTGTTAAACATCTTTTCTCTAGTAGGTACATATATTTAAACCATACCTGAAAAGAGAGTGAAATGAAAAACCAAAGTAGTGCTTGAAAAAACCAGCGGTATCAAATTATGTGTAAGATAAGTGTAATATTGAAAAGAGACAATTTTGATGTTACTGTTTCTGAAGAGGAAGATCTCACTTGTTTCAAGTATGAACCCTATACACCCGTCGATGTGGAGAGAAGTTTCGCAACATGCTGTCTGAAAACCGACCATCCCTTACGCCTAAGACTATTGTGATATACCAGGTGTATGCACAAGTCTTTTCCGGTCTCATTAAGAGATGGCGCCAGCGAACAGTACCCACCCCAAGAATTTGACACATACGTCAGTTTGTTCGTCTGACATTAATTTAACTTTAACTCTGCCAAACACTAGTGTCTGTGGTGTATCCTTCAGTGATCATGTCGACGTTTGTGCCTGAAAAAGAATTTTTGCGGCACGCATTGCTTTTCTTATTTAATCAAAGGAAAAATGCTGCGGAAAGTCATTGTTTGCTGGTAGAAACATCTGGTGAACACGCTCCATCGATTAGAACATGTGAGCCATCAGTAGTAGACCAAAGTATGTTCTAAAACAATGGGAGCTGCGTCAGCACTTTCCCACGAGGTCATTGACCCCTGGTAAGGTCAATGACCCCTAGTACCACGTGCTACTGTTTACAAACAAGACCACGTGCTTTTGTTTACAAACATAAGCACGTGTTGGGCGCGGAATATGAATATGAACAACCACACAGCTGTCGTCTTTTTGTTTTTTGCTACTTGCTTTACGTCGCACCGACACAGATATGTCTTATGGCGACGATGGGATAGGAAAGGCCTAGGAAGTGGAAGGAAGCGGCCGTGGCCTTAATTAAGGTTCAGCCCCGGCATTTGCCTGGTGTGAAAATGGGAAATCACGGCTGTCATCTTGACAGGTCCTAACCTCACACCACGTGCTTTTGACAGGTGTGAGGGGAGGAATTTTAAATAGGAGAACGACCCTAACCTCACAGCTGTAATTTTGACGGGACTTATCCACACACCACATGGTTCTGACAGGTGTGTAGCGCGGAATTTGAATAAGTGGGCAAGGCTAACCTCACAGCTGTCATCTAGACGGTACTTAACCTCACACCACGTGCTTTTGAGAAGTGTGAGGCGCGGAATTTTGAAAAAGAGAACGACCCTAACCTCACAGCTGTCATCTTGACGGGACTTATCCATACACCACGTGCTTCTGACAGGTGTGAGGCACGGAATATTGAAAGAGAGAACGACTCTAACCTCACAGCTGTTATCTTGACGGGACTTGGTCTAACAGCACGTGCTTTTTTGATTGACCACGTGCTGTTATTTGAAAGCTGTCAACACGACCGCGTGCTGAGGCGTGCAAGTGTGCAAGGCTAACCTCACAGACGCCATCTTAGAGGGGCGTATCCTCTTTCCATGTGCTTTTCTTGTTTGACAGGTGTTATCACGACCGCGTGCTATGGCACGGAAGAGTGCAAGGCTAACCACATAAAAGCTATCTTGGTAGGACCTAACTACACAGTGCCTAGTTTTACTGTCAGATGCCCTTCTCTCCGACACAACGCTATTTTTCAAGATGCCCTTCCCGACGCTATATTAAAGGGGCCTATTCTTACAGCGTACAGTATAGTTTTACGACTAGATGCCCTTCCCGTCGCCATCTTGCGAGATGCTCTTCCCTATTGTCATCTCATTTGCCTGGTGTGAAAATAGGAAACTATAGAACGCTATCTTGCATGAAGCCTTTTCCCTCAACACCATCCTGGAAGGCCTCTCCCCCCTCCCTTCACTACACCATCTTGGAGGCTTTATGTCACCATCCGACAGACAAAATAACTATGAACGGCGAGATGTCCTTTCCCCAACGTTCTCTTGTCAGATCCCCGACCCCCTTCCTAACACTATTTTATTTTATCTCCATCCGACGGACAGTTAACTAGGAACACTCTTTTCTCTTCCTTTTCGAGATTTTTCTAAACCGAAGGCTTGAATGTTATCCAATCAGCTAGTGTAATGAGCAATAACGTATATCTGCACACAAGAAATAAGAAGCAGAATATCTATGGGAAAAGAAGCTTTCAGAAACGTGAGAGGGCTTTTTGACATCTAAGGCAATCCCTATTGATTTAAGAAAGAGGTTCGCAAAGTGTTTTGTGTGGAGTGTGGTGTCATATGGTGCTGAAACATGGACATTAAGAAAGAAAGAAACAAAGAAACAAAGTATTTGGAAAGTTTTGAAATGTGGTTGGGGAGAAGAATGGAAAAAGTGAAGTGGACAGATAAAGTGACAAATGATGAAGTGCTAAGAAAAGTAGGAGAGAAGAGACACATGATGAATACGTTAAGGAAGAGGAAAATATCCTGGATGGATCACACACTACGTAGAAATTGTCTTTAAGAGAGGGAGATGGAGGGAAAGACAGATGGAAGAAAAGGAAGAGGAAGAACATAATTATAATTTCTTGTGGCTATTTAGAGCCGAGTGTAGCCCTTGTAAGGCAGACCCTCCGATGAGGGTGGGTGGCATCTGCCATAAGTAGGTAGCTGTGTGTTATTATTTTACCGGGAGGTACACCTCAACCCCGTACATGTAAATGGAGCGCCTTGAAGAACGCTATCTATCATATAAAAATTGAAACATCTAGTATAAGATGTTGGGACGTTGATCTAAAGATGTAACTACTAAATGATGGAGTAATATGTTATTTTAAAGTTTCCTAAACTGACTGGATTTCTTTGTTTTGTTTTAGTGAGTCACTGGTTGCGACAACTATTTCAAGAAATTTGGACTTTTCTCCATAGATGTCTCTATGAAAGAACTGAGGTCATGCACTCTGGTGCAAAGTGAAATAACTAGAAATTTAAAGAAGTTTTGTGTTTATAGGTTTTCTGAACTGAATTGACCTTTCTTATTTTTGGATACTTCAAGGTTTGCAACACTTCCTTCTCATCCCGCCAGCTTTGGAGTCTGGCCAATCACAAATTTTCTGTATTTATTTTTCAGCCGATCATAGGCTTCTTGTAACTTTTTGTTTATTTAATAAAAATGAGAGGATGGGTCCGGATTTAGTCCAAAGCCTTCTCGAGGCTTCCTATCGGGTATAAAAGCCGTCGCTTTTTCGAGTTAACTTGTCTTTATGATCGTCGTCTTACTGAGAGTGTATGTTAAGACAGGAGGCGGAGGCAGGCAGAACATCAGCTAACGTAATGGCCAACAGTTTTTCCATCTAAGTAGTTATCTCCGCAAGCTGACCCGAGGGGAAGGTTCCAATCTTTAACTATGTAACAGTCAATTTCCTAAAAAATGTAAACTTTCTTCTTTCTTGTGTAAAATTTAATGTAAGTCCTAAGGACTTAAACTGTAAATGGGGCATAGAGAGTGCGTTACCCTCTTGAATTCCCCTTAAATTAATCTTGAGGTGAGTACGATTTTGTAACGGGGTTTCTCTTGTAAATCATAAATTAACTTGTCCTTCTAGTCACCTCAGTGGTGTGGTATTAGCCTCTGCATCGTCGGGCTGCAAGCCCAAGTAGGGTTTTAACCTTCATTTCTAGGAACGCAAGTGTACGTCTCCATACATTTTTGAGTCTGGGCCAGTAATTTCACCTGTTCTTTTCACGAAGGACCAGTAGTATGGGTACTCGATACCCCTGTACTGCTTCTTAAATACAACTGCTACTATCTTCTCAAATGTAGGTTGTACCTCGAGAGGCCAGAAATTGTAAAGTATTGTGCAAATGTAATACTTAATGGTATCCTTGAGTAGGCCGTAAGAGTTCGGGAGCACTGCCTCCTTGGTAGAATTTGTAGAGCACGTAAGCTCTTTTGTGGTAATGTAATAGATATTTGTGTCTAATTGAGTGGTGCCTTTGGAAGGCTGTAATTTGTAACCGTTGGAGCAAGATGCTCTTGAAAATTGTGTTTTGGGAGATATCTCTCCTTGTCTATCTAACCAAACGCAACATTTGCGATGTTGGAACCTTGTAAGTTATGAGCCTGAAGTTCAAGGTTGTAAATTACCAATTCTTGGTTTCTCTGTGTTGTACCAAAATTGCTATGTACCTGAAACCTTGTTCTTTCACCAAGTGAAGAGTTTGTTAAAATTTAAGATCTGAAAAGAAATGTAACCTTTATTTTAAAGTTTTAAACTAATCTTTGACTATCGTAGATAGACCCATTCCCACCAGCACCTTCTTTCACCTCTGCGTTCCACAGAAAACTCCGGAACAACTGTGGTAGAGGATAATGTCATGTGCGGTGTGTGAGTTGCAGGGATGTTGAGTACAGCACAAACACCCAGTCCCCGGGCCATTGGAATTAACCAAGGAAGTTTAAAATCCCCGACCCGGCCGGGAATCGAACCCGGGACCCCCTGAACCGAAGGCCAGTACGCTGACCATTCAGCCAACGAGTCGGACAAGGGGAAGAAGAAGGTTTGTAATGTTAACAGTTGTCAAACAAGGGAGAAGCTATAAACAACTGAAACAAGTTGCTCAGAACAGAGAATCACGGAGGACGTCCAGTTGTTACTTGTCTCAAGACATATTTATAGAAGAAGAAGGAGAAGAAGGTCTTCAACTTCCGAGCCCTATTTGTGATCATTTGATTTTCCCAAGGGAAACGTAATATCTTTAAGTTATCTCGAAGCAGAACAATTGGTTAGTACCGTTTAACATTTTAAGTGTACAACGAAAATTGTGTGTGTTCGTCTGCGCTAAGACTATTTTTTACTTTTTATTTTTGCTTTTCTTCGCACTGAAAAAGGCAACGATGCGATAGGAAAGGGCTAGAAATGGGAAGGAAGCGGCCGTGGCCTTAATTAATCGTCCAGCCCCAGCATTATTTGCCTGGAATGAACATTTTTTAGGGCTGCCGACAGTGGGATTCGAACCCACTATCTGCTGAATACAAACTGACAGCTGATAGCGGCCACTCACTCGGTCCTGAGCTAAGACAAGTCACAGTTCCTCCAAGAGAAACATTCTGGAGAGCAATGCCTTTGCTATCCTTTCGACAGAACGTGGGAAACTTTGGAATACTTGAAAACCGCGATAACAAAAACCACCTCGTCGTATCGGAATGATCTTGGAAGCCAAAGCTGTTTGATGTGCGCCTCGCAATGTCAGCTGTCAGAAAGCTACGTGATTCAGATCGCCGGATACCCAGCATTCGAGAGGGAAGTGCTTCGTCCAGAATAACAACAATGCGAAAAAGTACATCAAAAGTCTGAGCACATGTGTAGTCGAGCTGAGCACCTTCACGTGAAGACTCATCAAACATCACTTCTTTCCTGAATCCAAATAATACGTGTAGGTTGGGCAACAGTGTATTTTAATTATGTCAGATGACACGAGGTTTTCTTAGGCTCCCTGCGAGTGGCGAACATTCCCATGGCCGACTAAATAACGACTGTGGAAGTTATGCGACAAACATTCTTCGAAATTTGCAAAAAGTGCTAGTGTATTAAATTTACTAGAAAAACGCCTCCCAGGAAATAGCAGCTAATGTTGCTAATGTGATAAGAGAAACATTGGTTCACTCCATACCCCACCATTTCACGATAGAGGCAACATTATGATTTATGTATTCATGCTGGTGATATCGAGAATAATGTACTGAACTGATTAACCCTGTGAATGGTCTCGACCTCGCATCCCAAACGAGGGCTGTAAATAAATTACTGGCAATATTTAACAAGTACAATACTTCAATGTAGTCACTCGCAAAGTCTATTCTATTGCCAAATATCAGAAAGCCGTTGGAGACCGTTGGCAAGATAATGCATTCTCGCCACTGGCTTCACGTAATCCTCGATAACATTCTGATGCAATTTTTGCCACTGGCAACCTCGATTTTAATCCTGGAACGCTGATCACCTTTTGAAAACATGCTTCAGAGCGATGAAATGACACTCTTCTCTTCAACGCCACACAGCAACAATACTCCCAACTGGATGCCTGTCAAAAGCACACTAAACATCGACAGCAGAGCCACCTGACTGCTCCCATATCCTATTTGCGCATGCCCGATCTCCCGATAGTGTCTGGACTATGTTTCAACTACTTTATTTACAACCCTCGCATAACGAGTGTACGAGATTAGAGGAATTTTCTCTTATTAAAAGGCAGAGTCTTGATGTTGGACCAATTGAAATTGTGATTTTGAACCCGCGTGTACTCATACACTATCAAAAATCTTGCGTGACTAGACAAATTCAGAATAACTTAAAAGTTACCGGGCGAGTTGGCCGCGCGGTTAGGGGCGCGCAGCTGTGGGCTTGCAACCGGGAAATAGTGGGTTCGAACCCCACTGTCGGAAGCCCTGAAAATGGGTTCCCGTAGTTTGTCATTTTCACACCAGGCAAATGCTGGGGTTGTACCTTAATTAAGGCTACGGCCGCTTCCTTCACACTCCTAGACCTTTCCTATCCCATTGTCGCCATAAGACAGTGCGACGTAAAGCAACTAGCAAACAAAGTTGCCAATGAATCATTATTTACATTATGTTTGTGTATGATCAAGTTCGCTTCCGCAGTATAACGATTAGCGCTTATAGCTGCCGTCCTCCGGGTCCCGGGTTCGAAACTGCCAGAAGTGTAAGACTGCTATGAAGGCTGTATGTGTTTAGAACGGTACATGCAGCTGATATGCCTGAAAAAACTTGCACCACCTTGAAACTAGGACATGAATTTACGCATGATCACGCATTTTTAAAATGCGCTATTTCTGTGAGCTATTGATATTGAGTAGTGCAGGCCTATTTCTGTATTTAGATATGTACTAGTACATAAGAATAACTTCGACTGTCACAGTTACTATCTATAAAGTAACTGAGAATTCTAAAAGGACTATTAATATATCTTATGAATAAAAGTTACACTTTCCAGGTTTTTTTTACATTTGAATGGAATCAAAACAGCTAATGTAGTACTCACAAGCCATATTGAGTGCAGTTGTAGCTCGGAGTTGTACCTCGATTTCTATGGATCTGCATACTCTTGAAAAAGCTACATACAACTGTCCAAAACGAATCACCATCTACAGTGGCATATGCTCTCATTCCATATGAGCACTGCGGAGAGGTTTGGAATTTAGTCCAGGCTTTTGGTACGCAATCTATTGATTACAGATGGTTACAGCGATTTGCATATTCATAGACCCCTGCATCCCAGAGAAACGACCAAGCAAAACTCACAGAAGGAAGAAGTGAAGGGAAATGCCTACTTGCCTTACATTCACAACACCCAGATCGAATTGCCAAGGTCCTCCGCAAACAAAATATAAAAACTGTGTTTGGCACCGCCACTAAAACTGCTCACAGTCTGAGTAAAACTAAGGACAAATTGTCCCCACTTTTACATCCTGGAGTATACGGAATTCCGTGTACTTGCGGTAAGGTATACATCGGCCAAACATGCCGGTCCATTGGTACCCGTATCAAAGAACATGAACGTAATATTCGTCTCAACCAACCTGACAAATCGGCAATAACTGAGCACGCTCTGTCGTCGGGTCATGATGTCATGTCCCAAGATGCTGGGGCTCTTACCCACACTGGACACTACAGGTCCAGGATTATACGGGAAGCTGTGGAAATACGTAGAAATCCTAACAATTTCAACATGGACACTGGCTATCAATTAAGTAATACCTGGTTGCCAGCCATAAAGGATTTACGTAGGAAGTTCCCTTCCCTGTCCCGTCACTATTGTTATTTCGTCTCTGTTTTTTCCAAATTCGTACGTTCCTCATCGCCAGATGTTTTATTCCAGGCTTGTGTCTATGTCATACACCTGTCAATATCATATGTTGCGTACACATGTTATGCGACCCCGTCAGACTGTTTCTGATGGTTCGGTCCGCTTCCGCTTCGAACGCTAGCGCTGTGCCACATCCGGGAAGCCATCTGATGACGAATGAACGTACCATTTCCACTTCTATTATAACGTCTAAATGTCAAAAAATCATTGTTTAAGAAGCCTTTCTCGTGGACAGTCGATATTTTCTTCTGATGACGCAGAGCACAGTTCTCTGCGAAACATAAAGAATTTCGCCTTATTTTCTTGACACGGCATAAGCCCAAAAAGCCTATACAGTATCATGTCTATAAGTACGGGCCGTGAAAGCATCAATGGCAACATTACTATAATTATTTGTTTGTAACTTTAACCTACTTGTAAAAGGTTAAAATAAGTGTTTAAATGCATTAATCAAAATATTTAAATACAGAACTACTTCTTGCGATTTACTGCTAACATCCACCGTCTTCTCAAAGCAATTTTGTGAGGTCGTAAACGAAAGTTTTGTATTACAGTGTCTTTTACTGCAGCCAACAACAAGCATGTAGCTCTGCCGGAACATTATGATAATTTAAAAAATAATAATCTGAAGATAGCACTGTAAAATGACTGATGTAAACATCACACATACTCCAGCCAAATATTTTATTTACAAAGACTTTATTGACTACAAGCCGGCCCCGTGGTGTAGAGGTAGCGTGCATGCCTCTTACCCAGAGGCCCCGGGTTCGATTCCCGGCCAGGTCAGAGATTTTTACATGGATCTGAGGGCTGGTTCGAGGTCCACTCAGCCTACGTAATTAGAATTGAGGAGCTATCTGATGGTGAGATGGCGGCCCCGGTCTAGAAAGCCAACAATAACGGCCGAGAGGATTCGTAGTGCTGACCACACGTCACCTGGTAATCTGCACGCCTGCGGGCTGAGCAGCGGTCACTTGGTAGGGCAAGGCCCTTCAGGGCTGTAGTGCTATGGGGTTAGTATTACTGACTGTAAAGCATTTATGGACCAACAAGAAATAACAATTGTCACACATACCAACTACTCTAACATATTCACTCTTTAAGAACTTCACTAACTTGTGTTTGACAGCATGAGCGTCGCCAACATTACAACTCATACTTATATTTCTTTGTTTTTCCGAAATCTGTAAAAAGACTTCGACGCATTCTGCTGTTTGTAATTATTATAACCATATAAAGCGCAAATCTGTTATCTTCCAGCCATTTGTATTACTTCACAGCTGTTGTTTATGTGCACTTCGAGCCACCAGAGTGAGTCATAGTCTCTGCCTGCTTTCCGCTATAATCTTTGTAACCTATTTGCTCCAGCTGTTGATGAACAGGCCTCTGAGTAGTTCTCGTAATGTTCACCCTCACCATAGGAGCGCCCCACGACATATAGAGTTGTCATGGTGACGATCACAGTGATGCCACGTGGCTTGCCTTGCTCTTAGTGATAGGCTACTGTGATTTCTTTGCGTGTATTTTTTCCGAATATTACGTCTGTTATTAGTTTGTCTTTGTCAGGTAATCAGAGGCTAGCTGCGCAATTTTCTTAATTATATTCTTAAAATGTACGATTAACAATCGGCGTTAGATATACAAATATCAATGTAGGAAGTGTTCTACAGCATTCTGTATTATACCATAACTTTCTGATGGCTGATTGATGGATATGTCATTATGTGACTGCAATTCTTTACCTGCTGATACTGTTATCAGCAGTTGATGGTTTTGTTATTGATTATGACATCTCATATTTATCGGCAATGACGTGTTAAGGTGGAATTAGCTTACGAAAGGATCAAATTGCATTAGGCAAACATGTTTCATTAGACACTCAGCCTGTATTGAGGATGATATGCCGCAGGAGGTATGAGCGATGCTAGTAATGTCATTCCTTATGTAGCCAGTCCCTGCTATGAATGGTGTGAAAATGTTGCTTATAGGGTCGGTCGATTAGTGCGTTTCAGTGGGCTTAGCAGACTGATATGAAACAGCAACTGACTCAGCGAGGAAAGCAACGGGAAACTACCTCACTCCTCATTTCACTAGCACGCCTCTTCAGTGATGCCTAAGCCACCTATGACAACTAATGCTGGATATGCCGAGGATCCAAGCAGCCTTCGGGCTGAGGCCACAGATGAAGGTAACTATGGCAACGCAGCGCACGCTGTAGTTACTGCTTTACCGGGTGAGTTGGCCGTGCGGTTAGGGGCGAGCAGCTATAAGCTTGCATCCGTGAGATAGTGGGCTAGAGCCCGATGGTTTTCCGTAGTTTCCCATTTTCACACCAGACAAATTCTGAGGCTGTACCTTAATTAAGGCCACGGCTGCTTACTTCTCACTCCCAGGCCTTTCCAAACCCATCGTTACCGTAGGACCTATATGCGTCGGTGCGACGTACAGCCGATACAAAAAAAAAAGTTACTGCTTTCGCCGCTCAAATGTCAGGCTCCAACTGTCATGGGCCCAAATATAGCGTATGAGTTGTCTAAAAGCTACAAGGAAGACTTTCCCCAGAATATCAGTAGTATGATACTGTGACTTCTGAGTGCTGAGATCTTCAGTTCACATGGTCCTGTCTTTTATTCCAGGCCAGATCGAGCATTTTAATCGCGCCTGGTTCATTCGTCTACCTCGGGGATTGTGTATTTATGACTGTTCTCTTCACAAACACACCACAATAAGACGCAATAGTAAGTACATCTCTTAACACAGGAATGGCATCCAGCCGCAAAACAGGGTCAATTTCACATGTGCGACACAGTATTGGGAAACCTCTGATATGACATTAACCAGCCGGAATTTTTTGGGAAAAATATTTTCTTCTTGAGAACATGTTTTAATACCGTAAAATACTTGTTTGGATACTCTTGTAAGTCTTTATTGTGGGCACTATCTCTTCCATGAAAAGTGTACCTAAAGATGTGCAAAAATGTAAAAGTAAACTCGTGTTCTCACACCGAGGTGGTGCAGCCCTCTGCAGGTGAGCTCGCCGCGAGTTTAACAGACATGGAAACAATATTCTTTAACCCCGGGGTAAATAATGGAAATATCAATGGTGATTATTATTATTATTATTAGTAATATTATTTACGTAGTTGTGTACGAACTTTATTTGGTATAATCATGATTGTATCATTTGTGAGGTTATGTGATAACACATATGCTATATATATTAATATGAGTTTGTTTAATGTAAGAACACGTAATTAATAGTATATACTTTTTGGGAAAAATTCGTCTGACTGTATATATGATGCATATTCCACTACAATATTGTGCAACACACTATAATAAATCCAGAACAACGCTATGTGCGACTAGAATTATGTACAATGTAAATATGCTATTGGAGACTCGCGAAACTATGAGAAAACATACTGTGTCATATTCTTCTAGAATCCTGGCCAGGCAACGTATATAAAGAGGCTGTCCTGGAAGTAGAGTTGAGTTGTTTTAATGAGACTTGTGTGGAAGTCGGGAACTCGTGTTGTGACATGCTAATGGAGTAGTCTTCTTATTCTTCGTAGTATATGTGTTTTCACGAGAGTTTAATCCTGATGTAAACATGGTATGTCCACGCCTCCGCCAAAGAAAGAGTTGTGATTCCCTGAGCGTGTAGTACCGACCTCCATCCTGTCAACGTCTCGTGTTCGGACGTACAGGGCTGCGCATCGCATACGACAACAGGGCGAAGATCTGAACTTCTGAATAAACGACTAAACCTGGATTCTGTTCACTTAGTTTATTGAACACATTCACAGTGCACTGGCTATGGTCACTTCTGAGCGGTTTTCCTCTTTTGTGCTTCACTACACGCGGTGGTCCTACCTCTTACTCCATGTCTGTCACTATGAATGCTGACTTTCCCTCACTACGAGAAGACTTCCTGTATTACATCACCCCTTTTGCCTTCATTTCTCGTTATTTAATCACTATTTTATAACATATATATATGACAACCGTATTTTAATTTGATTACGTACTCTTCCAGACTCTCTAAATGTAATAAACTAAAATAAAATAAAATTAATGCGGCGTGCTACTTTTCTTCGAGCTCGCGTACAGTCGAGTGAGTGCGACGGTTGCTTCTCCAATCAACTACGTCTATGTCCACGTGGAAAGGCAAGGTGTTCCGCCTATTTGTTTACATCCCGATTAAACTCTCGTGAAAAGCGGTATAGTGTTTTGTTTATGACGGCAGTTTGTGTGAGTGTGTAATGTGTAAGTAATTAATAAATAAAACAGTGTACACAATTGACAGCATTTTGTGTGTGTCTTAGTGGATACATCAAGATGTATGTACACACTAGAACTCCTGCCATTCCTAGATATTTGGCAGTACCGGCAATCGAACCCAGACCTCCAGAACGGCAGCTACGTTACGGCACGGACGGGACTTTTAATTAAAATGCGATTTGTTGTTATTTGCATCTCTTTTTATGAACTAAGGAAAGTAGATAGTTGATGTTAAATGTTGGAACCAAAATGGTGTCAAATTTCCTTTTGCAAAAAGTAAATCATAAATACCTCTTTTAATAAGCGAAACTCAAATTGATAACGATTAATTTAATTGCATCATTTCATTTGATAAAGATAGGTACAGAGCCTTCTGTATGTCTCTCAGTCATGGCCATCTGTCAGCACTTCACATCACAGCCTGCACCTCCCTTTGTGGATCAGTGCTAGAGTGTCGCCTTCCGCTTCCCAAGATAGTGAGTTCAAACCCCGCAGAGGTAGTCAGATTTTTTAGCTTCATGTCGTACGATGTCTGCATGTAAAAAACCTCTGGTGACACATTTGGCGTTTACCTGACCAAAGGAATTAAAACTCAGCCGTAGACGCCCAAAAGAGATTCGGTTTACTCTGCCATCTAGTAGCCCTAGAGTAAAACGGAGCGTCCAAAAAGCCAGATGGTGTTAAATTAAAATGCTCGCCACCACCGGCAGGACGTCCCACGAACCATGCCAGTCAGACACCGACAGCGTGGGACCTACTGCGAGCTTTATAACCGCATGATACGTCGCCGGTACGAGGACCGTCCGATCAGCCCAGAGTCGCCGTACGACTCGACCGATTGATTTTGATCCAGTTAAAAGCTTATGGTCGGGACTCTGTTAGCATGTAATAGCTCCAGAATTACCACCATTATCCAAGTAAAGTGGTAGGATCTACGGAACCACAACTCATTTATTATCATCATCACAACCTGCATGGTTGCTTGGTAACATCGCGTCACATATTTATGTGAATATCCAAGCTTCACGTTGTACTTCGGCGGCAGACCGTACAGTCGGTCCAAAACAACAATGAGCCCATGGTGTTGTGTAAGTCCCTCGCAGAAACAACAGAACATGTTGTGCTTGTCCATACGAGGGGGATTGTAGTCTGATAATAATTGAAGTCTCGTAAATTAATATTTGCGAGGAACATGTGCTCATTCCTTTTTTTTTCTTGCGCGCGCGACTTTACAACTTCCAAGGCAAACAAGACCAGCATGGAAATACAAAAAGAAAAGCGTACAAACCACGCGGAATGGACATTTTTGTAAATAAATATCTTATCGTTAATGAAGACTTCACCATAAGTCTCGGACAGGGCTGCAAAAACAGAACGAACCTGATGTTCGTGCGCGCTGGAGGCTGATATGATAACCAGCCATGGAGGCTCCTGGAGGAGTAGAATGTATCCGTACGGTAGAGTGGTTAGCTTTACGTCCGGCCGCCTTTGCCTCAAGACAGAGTGAACCTCAAAGCCATATGCACCTCCGCAAGTGGAAATTTCACTTCCTAAATTTTTCGACTTCCTTATGGGGGAATCCAACCCAAGTCCTTTCGAGTGAACCAAGCACGCCTTTACAGCCTCGGTCATAATAAGTACCGGTAGCTGTTTTGTACACGCCCCCTCAAGGAAAATTACCCTGAATTGAATTAGGGGCGTCGTTAAATTGCTCGCTTCCTGTTCTTAAACCCCCCTTTTCACTTTCGTAAACGACCCTAACGGGTTCTATCAGTTAAAGAACACCAGCATCAAGGCCAGAAAGTGTATGTTCCTCCTTTATGCCCACACGCTGTGCGCCTAAACAAGCAGTGGTATATACAGGCTGTCCCAATAAGTATTTTACAACTTAAACTTCATGTAACTAGGCTTGTAATTGGCATGCAGGAAAACACTTGATTTATGTTAATTACCAAGTTAAAAAAAGAGTGACCACTTTTCCTTTCCGGAAATTAAATGACCATAAGTCGATTATCGCCAACCATCGACGACTGTTAATTTCAGATGAACACCAGCCATGACACAGCCTGCACGGTTGCTAGGTAACACTGTCTGACCATCCCTCCTTACCTTACATCACGGCCATGAGCCAGCAAGGTTGTTATGGTTACACTTCCGTCACACATTTTGTCACATCACGTTACACACATTTTTGAATGATCGTCAGCCATAACACATATTTATGTCAAAAGTTTCGTCATGTACTGTTCTTCTGACCAATTTCTCTTCTGTCTATTTCCGCGTAAGCATATCCTCCCTCATCAACTATGGCCGCGGCTTCGTTTATCCTGGCCTTCAAATTCTGAATATCAGCCACAAGTGTTCTGTGATATTTCCACTCTTGTCACCTGTGGGACAGTTCGAACACACACACATGCACTACACTAATGAGTAAACAAATTCAGCCCTCAACAAGAACTGAGAAGTACATCTCATTTACGTCTAATCTATGACAATATCATTCTCAGCCCATCATCCAGTGATAGGACCGCTGCTAACTTAGCGGCCAACATTCTGTTGCTGAAATGCTTTTCAACCACCGGTACTCGAACGGGCTAACCACCGCGACAGACTTGACGGCCACCTCTAGTGTTTCTGATGCCAGACCGTTTGAGCTGATTCTTGCCGACGTTATTCATATCCATTTCATTGTGATTTAAGTTCGGGTCTTCTTTTCAAAAGTAGTGAATAAAATGTTGAATATCACCATAAAAAGAAACTAACAGTAAATAAGAGCGCCCCTTAGGATCCACCGCCTGAGGCAGCTGCCCAGGCCTCAGACCTGAAGAAGTAGAACATGCTACGATGACTGCGGCATCTTAACTTGCTGCTCTGCCCCTTGATGAAGAACAAGTGATCTAAAGAAGACCTTATAGCTGCAACTGTTGCTACTCATTGTTTGACTGGGACAAGGAAATGAATGAAGTGCATTTTCATCCCTAAGGGGTACCACCATCATGGGCTCAGAGAGTACCCCACAATTGGAACGGATATTTAGACGGTCAAATTGCTGATTTTCCGAAAATAATTTAAAATTCAAATTTTGGATCCCTGCCTTTTAGGATTCCGACCACGTTTTTACGTGAATGTAAGGAGTCAAATGCTCTCTCTTTAGATATCGTAACCTTGGTTTCGAAATCGTAAAGTAAATCACATACCTCAAAATGCCCCCCTCCCCACTTCTCCCTTGCCCACGTATACAGTGGCAACAATTCAGGAACGGATTCAAAACATGGCGTTCTTAGCTAACTTAAGTACGTCGTGATTCAAAAGGTTATGAAAACATGCGTCCAGGAATGCAGTTATCCTACCTTTGTCTGACCACCACGATCTCCTCGCTTACGCCGATTGCAGAAACTCTAGAGCCCTGCGTGGATACACAAAATATTATCCGCATCCGCACTCGCATCCACATTTATTAATGTTATTTGCTTTACGTCCCACTAACTACTTTTACGGTTTTCGAAGACGCCGAGGTACCGGAATTTAGTCCCGCAGGAGTTCTTTTACGAGCCAGTAAATCTACCGACACGAGGCTGACGTATTTGAGCACCTTCAAATACCACCGGACTGAGTCAGGATCGAACCTGCCAAGTTGGAGTCAGAAGACAGTATATTATACCCAAGAAGGGCTGCCTGGCCGAGGCGGTAAAGGCATGCTCAGTTCGCCTGGAAGAACACGGGTTCGAATCTCCGTCAGGAAATCGTAAAAATGAAGAAACGAGATTTCCACTTTCGGAGGTGCACATGGCCCTGAGGTTCACTCAGCCTACACCAAAAATGAGTACCAGGTTAATTCCTGGGGGTAAAGGCGGCCGGACGTAGAGCTAACCACTCTACTCCAACAAGTGCCGAGGTAAGCCTTAACCTTCCACGGAGATAACTTTGCTTTGCTTTTTTATATTACACCCAGGGTATTGAAACTGATAGATCTGTTAATACAATAGGCCTGACACCTGGCACCAGAACCCTTAGAGTCACAGGTTTATGAGGGATTTTCTCTTGCGACAACTACTGACGTATTGACCTTTGTTCCTTCCTTCCATGTCACCATTCTCCCATACCAGTGTCAAGGGTTGCCTAACCACAAGCAAAAATAAGAGTATATCTGAGTGAAAATCAATACTCTTCATGATTTAGAAATTACAGTATCAGGAAAATTATCCGTACTGCCATACGGTTTGTATCCCTGCTATGACTTCAAGTCTACCTAAACAACGTCTAAGTTACGCACTGTGTTCTATTGCATAAACAAAGTTCAGCCGGTGGTAAGCTATACGTCGTTTAAATTTTCAATATTGGTTCGAAAATGGAAATACAAGTATCTTCCATCCAACTCTCTTGCTTCTCGCAAGCAATGCAATTCGTCGGTGCGTGCGCCAAACGTTATTCAGCTGTCGTCTTCCTACACGTTACACAAATATGGCTAAGCATGAGCATGACTTGCCCACAGATAAGACTATCTCTTTCGGTGGAAATAAAATCTCATTAACTTAAGCCATACGCCACCGTATACGGAAGAGTGAGTGTAATCTAAATAGCACCGGCGAAGGGAAGATACCGTGTAACCGAATGAGTTGTACGAGCCATGGAGATCGTAGGTTCGAAACGCACCATCTACAGCCCTGAAGATTGTTTCCCGTAGTTTCCCTATATTTACACGAGGCAAATACTGGAGCTGTTATAATGGCTACGGCTCTTCTTTTCCAGTCCTTGCCTTTTCCTAATTCATCGTTGCCTAAAACACATCTGAATTAGCGCGACGAGTACCCGCAAAAAAAAAAAAAAAAAAACAACACTCACACAACCGACTTTCTGTTTACAAAATAATTTGCTTTACGTCGCACCAACACAGGTAGGTCTTATGGCGACGATGGGATAGGAAAGGGCTAGGAGTGGGAAGAAAGCGGCCGTGACCTTAATTAAGGTACAACCTAGTGTGAAAATGGGAAACCACGGAAAACCATCTTCAGGGCTACCGACAGTGGCGTTGGAACACACTACCCTTCGAATGCAAGCTCACAGCTGCACGCCCGTAACCGCAGGGTCAATTCGTCTGGCCAACCTACTTTGTAGTGTTACTATTATGTACTATTATGTTACTATTATGTACAGCCCTCTGACGATCGAAAGAAGTCATTCTGATATGGATGTAGTCGATGCGACCTTTTATTCCTGGGAAATTAGCCCGTATATAATGAAATATATCGGCTGCCAAGAATTGTAGTCAAGTTGACAATTACCGGCCTATCCATTGTGTCAGTCTCAAGAAACAAGTCCCTTATATGATATCTTGAAAACCGAAATCGTATTTTAATACGTACCTGCCCGTCGAACTAACCTTTCTTCCCGGAATCGTCTCAGCATGATAATACAAATTATATGTTTCATGGTACATAACATCCGGTTGCGATTCACTCTTAAAATTTGAGTTTAAAACAGTGTCCTTGGCAGCGGCTTTAGATATTGTCTAAGTGATAAATAGCGTATTTGCAACGCGGCAGCCATACTTAGACATTGTTTAACTATAAACATCGTCTAAGTACCGCTTGTGCAATCAACCCTAACGTCTGTCAAGTATTTGAAGCCGGGGCTGATGAACCAACTCTCCGTGCGTGCATTGCGGCAGCCTGTACGCACTGTACGAGACATTTCTGGTCGAATTCACGCAGGATGTCACATACTCACTCGTGAACACTGTGTTGCGTCACATGCGTATTCTTCGTAACAGTGTTGGGAGTGTCACATTGCACTAACGTTATTTAAGGTCGGATACATCTGTAATTATACATTTCCGGACCTTTTACTTTTTTAAATCTCTAGGTAGGTGCCAAATCAATTTCTGAAATTTTTCTGTCGAGTTTTGATACAGAATGTATAATTGAGGCTCACACATTTCCAATCGAATGTAGGTAGCCTAATGTGGTCTGGGCACCCCTGACCTGTTAAATGAAGACATACAGTAATTATCTCACAAAACATGGCCCATTAGAGCGGAACCGTCCTGGATTCAAGAAGCTCTCTCCAAGGAGCTAAGAGCAGTGAACGCCTGCGAAACATCAAACACAACAGGCTTCGTGAAACGTGAGAATGCAAGGTCGCTCCTATTTTCATCTCCAGTATTTATCTTTATAAACACTAGTTCCGATCCTGTTATACCGCCTTGAATATATCATGCCAAGGAGACACCACACCACTCGCACGAAACAAGATATTCCACGCAATTATAAGGACATTAAATTATCACAGTAAACCTGACGTAAAATGAGCACAACTTTTACAAGCAGTCGTTCTGCGTACTGCTAGCCACAGAACAACGGGACAGGGAACTGAACAACATAACAACGGATCTTTCATGGATAGGACAAGTCTCAACGCAAGCCAACGGCCAAAGAAAATTACGATTATTCGACATGTAGGACTACTCTATTATGATGGGACGAACGGAAGTCACTGAATACAGAACGTGTTTCGTTCACTCTGCAGTTGACATTAATATTCTCGGAGGAAAAAGGTGCCATCGGCAAACACTGCAAGGAAACAATTATGCACTGCGCAAGAGGAAACTACACACGGATATAGTGCGTCTCTACCTTAAAAGAGAGTACCCGTTGAATGGGGCGCACTATTGCCAGATCTACTGCACATACAAAGTTGTGGCACATGATGTGACATATAAGCATATAATTAGCCCAGAGTTTTCTGGAACTTTCCCCTCTACTATAAAAGCTGGCTGTTTTGGGACCAAGTAGTGACCGCTCCAGTCTAGAGTGTGTTTATAAAGGAGGCGGAGGCGCCTCATCCATCTTCGGGAGGTCTACCAACTCAAGGAAATGGCAGATTCAGTATAACCATGTGAGGGTCTTAATAATGTAACTTTTCTTTTCACCTGGGTGAAGTTCAAACTTTAGATGTAAATTTCAAACTAGTCGAAAGAACTTAACCGAAATCAGGAAATAGAGAGTGAGGTACCCTCTCGAATTCCCTTTCAACTGGCTTTGAAGGTGAGTACGATTTTGTAACCTTTCCTATGTTGTAATTTCCGTAACTTAAATATGTTTCTCCATCTAGTCACCTCAGTAGTATAGGCTTAGCCTCTGTAACGTCGGGCCACAAGCCCAACTAGGGTGTTTATGCATTTAATGTAAATTTCTAGGAGTGCAAGAGATCGCCTCTTTTCCATTTTGGTTTTTGGGCCAGTTATTTAACCTTTTGTTTTTACCAAAGGCCTTGTAGAATGGGTACGTGCTACCCCTGTTACATGTTTTCATGTTAATGATACCAGACTGTTGAGCAATTATGACAGTGACATTTTGTTAAAATGTAGGTTATGGCTTTGGTAGGCCTGGAAAGTGTGAATGCTTCGGAGATAGATTCCTAAGTGTAAAATTGTAGAACAAAGACGCTCTTCCTATTAATGTAAAGGCTGAATGGTGCCTCTGGGCTCGGAGAGTTGTCTCCTAGATCATTTTGTGGAGCAAAGGCGCTCCTGTAAGAAATATTACTGAATGGAGCAGTCACATTGGCAAGGTAGGAGCTTCAAGCTGGTATTGAATGTTGTTTAATTGTTCTATGAATTCATAATATTACTTCTCGAGATCGTTGCTGTATCTGAGGTTTTTCTTATTCGCTTAGAGAATTGTTTTTATTAACATTTAACATTTGAAAAGAGAAAAAAATGGAAAGAAATAAAACTCCCAATTTTAAAGTTTTAAATCAATCTTTCAATGTTCGTACATCCACCCATTCACGCCCGCACCTTTTTTCACCTCTGTAAACCACGGTATCCCCGTAACAAAGATACTCATAATTAAGTCGGTTTTCAAGAGCTTAATGAGGAATTAAGGAAATACACACTCTCTCTCATCCTCACTCAATTTAATGTTATATATTTCTGCCTTTATTTTGATATACGCATTACTATAACCGTATTCTTCGGTGTTTCCTTGTGTACATAATTTAGCTCCCTTCTTGAAATTCGCTATTACTTGTCGGACTGAAGAGAAACAACGCTGTAATAAATAGACAGAAGCAAATGTATTACACGTACATGTGCCGTCAGTCGATAAGAATACAGAAAGGCTATGTATGCAATTCGTACCGAAATCGTGACAAGACAAGGTTAGGTTAAGTTGGGTTGATAACGAAATTTCCTTCCATTTGAACTGAACTGACCTTTAAAGAGGAGGTTATGTTGTTTACCTTTTCGAAGGAGTCCATGCAGACTTTTATTGCGTCTTGGGCATCCTAATCGAATTCTATACCGAAACGTATTGGATGAAATAAGGCGGCAATTAATAAAATGCTGCGTCCGTCGTTTAACACCAACTACGTTATTAAATACATTATTCGAACATGCCACAATTCTACTTACCTGGTATTACTCAAACAGATTTACAATACCACAGAAAAAGAAGACATTCTTCAATTATACCGGCAAATGTAACACTAGTGATTTTAACAATACGTAATTCTCGCAAATCACGAAATAAACCATGACTGTACAGTGCCAACGTGCCAGATTAACAATAACTGTATGACGTATCGGCAAGTAGGATCGCGACACTGAATCGAACCCAACAGTTCGAAAATAATACGCCGTTAGTGTATAGGCTGAATCCAGGCTTTTGGCACGCAATCTAGTGATTAGAAATTGTATACCACCACCTCTGCTGCCCTGTCGGCCAACATTCTGATGGTGATTTTTTGCACTATGGTGTCAGACTGTAGTTAATGACCAGGCGGATACGAGGCAAAACTTTCTGACAGTTTATATCTATACCGGCTCTCCTAAATTTTTTAGCTCTATCTTCAGTACTGAGCGCTGTGTACGCCATAACTGAGTAGGCCTACTGGTTTCTCAAACGACACGCCCAATTTTTGTCAATAAACAGATTTCCACATTTGATTTTGATGGTATATACATTTCAGTTGACGTGTTGCGTGTTCTAGTAGGGGCACAGGACTGCGACAGACAAGACAGACATTACACGTGTCCTTCCTCCGAAACAAGGAGTCCTTAAACGACCTGGCGGCTGTGATTCTTTTCCAGCCCAGTTAAGTGGAAAATTCGCATATTATAAAAGCCTGTTGCGGTCACTTTGCTGGCGGCATGTGTTGCGTGACAAAACGAGTCATTAGTTGCCTCTTAACCCGGCTCCAGCGCGCCGAGAAGCGAGTCTCCATATATGGCACGCCTGCGCGTGGTGGGGCCTAAGGCAAGGCCAGGGTGAGATCCTACAACTCAACGTCCATCACTGTAACCGCAATATTTCAATATTTTAATGCGGAATATGGATATGTTTTTGGGCTGGGGTCTGGAATTTAGTGAGGACAGAAAACCGTCAGTGTGGTAACCAGGCGACCCGCGTTCGTCATCTGTTATTAACCGTGTGCCAGAACTCTGCCTTCCATATACAGTAGGTAGACGAGTTTCCACTGTCTTTGACTGGCGTTTCGCCTAGGTCACAGCAAAGGCCCTTACACACGTCAATGAAAGCAACGGAATATTTTTCATAATAATATGCATTTTACGAATATTTATGGCAGTGTAACTTTGTGCTAAATCAGCGACGATTTTGTTGGACGTACATCTTGATCCATGGCATGGGAATGTTATGTGCTGGATCAGCCGCCATATTTTTGGACGTTAGATCATGATGCTACATATTTGTTTCGATTTATTGGAAGTCTTTATCTCCCCTGTGGTGGAGTGTGCCCTCTGCATGTCGTAAGAGGCTACTGAGAGGAGAACAACCAAAGAATTTCTACTCTCTCTTTCATCTTCTAAGACCAAAAACATATCCATGATTCTATCCTTTTCCACTTAGAGAAAAAATAAGTCTTTTTATAGGCTGTTTTACACATTTCATTTATGCATCTGTGCATTTCAAACACTGCCAGGAGAAATAATGACTGTCTAGAGTAAAATAATAATAATAATAATAATAATAATAATAGAAGCAAATGTATTACATAACCACATCCGAGATTAATCCCTCTTTAATTTATACTTCCGATGATAATAAAATCGTTTTTTTTGGTACGTGTTTGTCACGACTAGGGCTCGGAAAATGCACCTATAAATTGACTACAAAAGACCTGTAAAAACACCTACTAAAAATATCCAAACAAAGGACCTAAAATCTGGCAAAAAGGACGTAAAAATGCGGTCCAAATTCATTCATAATTTTAACTTTAATCACATATTTAATGAATTAATGAATTTAATCACATATTTAATTAATTTAATTTAATTTAAAATGCAAAATTCTGGCGATATACAACATACAGTGCAAAACTATATGACTGAAATACTTCTTTTTTCAGATATTATATATATATTTCTAGATTAACAATATTTTAGAAAGGGAATTCAGTGTTTGTAAAAAAAATCGAAAAATTTAGAATGAAATGTTTTTTCTACCTAGCGAACCTGCAATGGGCATTCTGGAGTAAGAAATTGAAATTAGTGTAACTGGAATCATATTCGGCTTAAGCACACTAAGGATACAGAAATTGGAATTCGGAAACCTTACCCCAGTTGGCTTTGCAGTAGTCATTTCCAGGTTCTTAGGTGTAAAGGATCATCGGTTTTCAGACAGCACGTTGCGAAACATCGAGAAACGTCTCTACACATCAACGGATGTTAAGGGTTCGTACTCGAAACAAGTGAGATCTTCCACTTCAAAAATACTCACATCAAAATTTTCTCCTTTCAATGTTTCACTTATCTTGCACATAATTTGATCCCCTTGCTTTTCTTTTCAAGCATTAGTTTCATTTTGGATTTCATTTCATTTTCTTTCTTACTAGCTAGATAGATGGGCAGTACAAATGTAGTCGAAAGAATGTGAAGTTGCAAAAAAGTCGTTAAGACCTAAAAAGAGGCTAAAATACGACCAATAAGCCAAGAAACGCCGAAAAAGACAAAAATGACAAACAAAACCGACCACTTTCTGGCCTACAATGACCCAGAATGAACATATGTTATGTCGTCTTTGAACACTCGATAAAAGATCCACTTCCGAGCCCTAGTCTTGACATTGTTGTGAAATTCGTGTTCTACGGATGGTGTGTTCATAAACTGTTTAAATATTAATACAGTTATTATAAGATCATGCACGATATAAAAACCACCAAGCGACGAGTTTCGTGCGAGCACAGTGGATGTTGCCAAGCAACAGAACAGCCCACTTGTTCCGGAAATGCTTCGCACTCCCCCACACCACATGTCAGGTATAGAGGAATGCGGCCCCTTCTCAGAATGTCGCTAACACACACACAAAGTAAGCATTATAATGTCCACAACACCCTCCAGCACCACCTGCTTCTCACAAGATCCGCAAAGTGCCGCATTTTTTGTGCTCCGCTCCTCAAAGAGCTGTTAAGGACGTCTCTTCAAGGCAATAATCCAATAAAACCAATAGAAATTCCGTAATTCCCAATATAAGTAAATAACAGACAATGGTCTGACCAGCAGGAACATGAATGACCTTACTTTTTGTCTTTTTAACCTTGCATAGCAGTTCTGACTCAATCCTAAGCAGCAAAAGTAGATAAACATATTTTTTATGCAGCACATCCTATAAGAACCCGCTAGTGCGTGACTGCTGGATGTGTAACCAGTATCGGATGATCGCGTTACTTAGCGATGGTGATTTTTAGTATTCTGAAATCAGAAATGTATCCTTTTGATTTGTACATTTCGCATTCTGTCGCGTCTACACATGGCGTTTTCAAGGAAAAAACCCACAGAGTTTCAGTCAATTGTGATAAATAGGTAATATTTTTGTTAATGAAATTAAAATAGCTAATAGTAGGCTAAAAAAAAAAGAAACCACTTTTCCCTTTGCGAAAATCAAATGACCATAAATATGTCTCCCGGTCATGGCCATCCATACCTTACATCAGGGCCTCTCAAACGCCCAAAATCTCACGCGTGCAAACTGGTGCGCAGAGTTCCTGTGCACAGTGCATCGGTCCCGCTCGGTTCGGCTCGGACCAACGCTTCGTCTCTGAGCTACTAGGCTAAGCTCGGCTCAACTCGGTTCGGATTTGCAGCGCTACGGAGCAAGTGAGGAAGAGGGAGACAGGGGGAGCGAGCGAGACAGGCGTGGGGAAAGAGAGAGACAGCGCTATTGCTCCAAATCGAGGAGTCGGGGTCTGCACTCTGGTCAACGAAGCGAAGTCGTCTTTTGCACCGTGCACAGTGCATGCACTCTGAGAGGCCCTGCCTTACATCACAGCCTGCACACATTTTCGGCAATATGTATAAAACGCTAACGTGTATGTTTCACAAAACGCAAGCTCTTAAACCAGAGGCGCGGTTTATACCAACATCTTCCAAATCGTCTGAATAGTACAGAAAAATCCAGCATTTCTCGAAAAGTCAATGGAAATATATTTATTTTCAAGATGAAATAAAATAATCTCACTAAATGGCCATTCCAATGATCGCAGACGAGGGCTTACCTTTTAGCTCGCAATACATTCTGCACTTAGATGGTGCTGAGCGATTGATACTTTCATTAATGTTGATATATGAGATTTTCATCCTTATTAATGTGTTTGCATGCACCCATGTTTGATTACTACCTGTCAAGCCGAAGAGTATACACGTACTCTGATCACGGAAGAATGCTATTCTCTGCTAGATACTCTTTGGTTCTCAGATCTTCCCCAGTTATTAAATACCCTCAACAGATTGTGAAACGTTCCTAGTAACTTTCATGCTGCCAAGAGAAAACAGTCGACGTACGCACACACCAGAAGCCTTCTGTAGTATGCAGTGGCATATGCTGCAATCAAGACATGGGCTATCACTAGACTTAGGTTACCCAGTTTCGATAGTTGGGTTAGTGAACGTCAAGCCTTAAGGGTGTTGAGCTGCAGCTAATAGCCATCGGAGTAGCCTGCTGTGTTAAGGATGGTTGACAAGACCTAGCCTCTGCTACTGCCAATACTCAACACCTGATCAATGTAGATGGTAGCCAACGAATGAGCCTCATCGTACTCTTAATTCCCCTAGCTCGGGGACTGGATGCTTATGACCTCTTCACCATTCAATTCATCAGGTCACCTGGAGGAGAAGTGGGAAACCACGGAAAACCACTTCGAGGATGGCTGAGGTAGGAATCTAACCCTCCTCTACTTAGTTGACCTCCCGAGGCTGAGTGGACCCCGTTCCAGCCCTCGTTGCAGAGTCGGGATTCGAACCTGGGTCTCCGGGGGTGGCAGCTAAACACACTAACCACTACACCACAGAGGCGGACATTATTATTATTATTATTATTTTCTCAGTTGCAAACAATAAGCATGGCCAACAATAAAGTTTGTGAAGTTGGCATGAGCCACATAACCACAAATACTTTTCATACTTAAGTTGAAATACCCCTTTGTATGGATTCTTGTTTTTCTCCTCCTGTTCACACTGTAACTGTGGAAGAGGTGGGGTAGGCTTACCATTTTTAATTATCAGCAATTTATCTTCATATTTCAGTTGCGAGAATGGATTATCCAACAACTTACACACGGTTCAGCCATTTCACAGAAGTAATATCACTAGGTCACAGTCACGTTAAACACTATAACTTCAGATAAACTAAAATTGTTCTGGGATCAACTGAAATATACCAATAATTTCCAACTATAAGCAACCCGTAAGATGTCCTGCACATGCAAAAATAAACTCCTGATACTGTAGCACATGGGTAAATCCCATCAATTCGGACACTTCCGGAGAACTTCGAGTCTTTGGGCCTTCTCTTTCCACCGCTCTCTCTCTCTCTCGTTAGCGGCGGCGATTTAACGGACCGAAGCCTAGCCCAGCTCAAGGTTAATATCCCCTCGTTCCCCGCACCATTCGGACATTCGCCAGCAAGCCTCGCGCGGCGGGTCGAGGGGAGAGGGCCGAAGGCCTGGGCTGCGATGTTAGTCCCCGATGCCTTGCTCTCAGAAATACGAGCGACGTTCTTTCTCAATGCTTTCAAGTTTTGTAAATGGAAGAATGTGTCAGATGCTTACATTATAATAAGATGTAGATTTGCATCGTTCCCATTTGAGGCTTGGGCTTCACTGATAGCCTTGGTAGCCCTCAGAATACGCCACTGGTAGTATGACCATTAATAAAGCGCAAGGACAAACTCTTGAAAAAGTGGGTATCTACTTACACGAACAAGTATTCAGTCACGGGCAGTTGTATGCTGCACTATTTCGGGCAAAGCGTTTGAAAATGTTAAGAAAGAGCTATTATAACTACATTACAAATGAATTATTTGTTATGTACTGGTATTAAATGTTCATAAAACTATTTAAAAAGGCAGGCAAAGCAATATGACTACGATAGACATATCAAGACGAGTTATCTGACCTATTTAGAACGAATGCTGCGGAGAAGCACAGGTCCACTAGTTTGTTATAAACTGATAGAACATAACAATTTGTACTGATGCAAAACAATTTTTAAATGATTTTTTCTAGTGGCTTAAAGTCGCACTAAAAGATGGAAAGTTTTCGGCGACGCAAAATGGGACAGTGATATGATTCGCTTGGTACCATCTTTGGCCTTAACTAAGGTAAAGTCTGGTGTGAAAATGGGAAATACTATTTTTAAAGAACGAGAGTATGTGAAATTCGATAGGCTACAGTATGAAGTAAATGGTTTTCCGCACTGACTTTTGGTTTAAAAGCAGTGAATCCTAGCGATCGGTGTACCGACGCGTTCTTCATCCGATCCTCACCGTAGCATGGCCAGACGTCCAGTTTTAGGTCTACATTCCTCTGTCTGGCGTCACCTTCCGCCAGATTCTGATGTGCAGGTTAATATTAACCCAGATAATCCAGAAATGACTTACATATTTTCACAAAAATCCATGCATTTAAAAACTTCATCAGTTATATTATATGGAGAGATGCTGCGGAATGCCAGGCATAACAAGACTTGGTCCTTTATAGCAAATGTCCTCAAAAAGAAAAATTATAGGGTCGCCGATGAAGTGTCCGGACTTGCCGATAACGGACCAGCCAGAAGACGTTGATAGGAGAAAGAAGCTTATCTATGAACCAACAATAATTTATAATAAAGATAAATTTGTATTGAAGGACATTAAAGTGATAGTAGCTCGATGGACTTTTCCTTGATTCATAGTGAATTTTTGGAAGCAGTTTAATTTAGGCGTTCCAGAACTACAATCTATTTCCTTGTTAGCTTTACGAGGTTCTATTTCATTATTCAATTATTATAGTTTAAAGGCATTATAAAAATAATGTATTGAACAAAATTATTGAAAAGCAAAATTATAATTTCATTTGTTTCGTTATGCTTTGTCCATTGTGGCAACCTTCCACTGAGGGAAATTTTGTAAATAAAATATTATTACTATTATTTATTTACCGAGCGAGTTGCCCGTGCGGTTAGGAGTGCGCAGCTGTGAGCATGCATTAGGGAGATAGTGCGTTCGAGGACCACTGACGGCAGCCCTGAAGATGGTTTTCCGTGGTTTCCCATTTCTACACTAGAGAAATACTGAACCTTAGTTAAGGCAATGGCCGCTTCCTAATTCAGTTGGAAGATTGGTCAGTACATCCATGACAGACCGTATCGAGAGCCTCCAATTTAATATCTTCGAGCTTCAAAAAGAGGTGCATGGAAAATAATCGTTTCCAAGTCTAAAGCTATGTCAGATGGGACAAAACGTAAGAGGAACAGGTGGATCATTACGACGTGTATTCTCAATGAATGCTTGTGAAATAGAATCAAGTTCTAAAGTCTATGTAAGAAGTCAACTCTCGAACGAAATGTTCTTATCATACTTATGGATTTGGGTCGGGAATATCTTATTCATAAGCTAGGCGTAAGATACATGAAAGCAGCGAGAAGTATTGCCAGTACAAACAGGTGGGAACTATGACAGAAGGGTACTCTGAACTCGACGGACGAAGCAGGACGTACAAACTGGAGGAGGATATGTTATCTACGAGAATAATGGACGACAATGGTTACACGAAGTTACAGGAGACCACAGAGCGAGTTACAAACAGAGACGTTTAGTTCGTTCACAGCCTATGTGCATGTTGTGTGTGGAGAAGGAAGGATTCATGTCTCGCCCCCACTAACGCGTCAAAATGCATTATGTAACACTTGGATGGCCCCGGAGGAATTCACATGACTTTAGCGTTTTTACTACGAGAAACGGATGTCGTGCATGACAACACGCGAGATGCTAGGTACAGTGTGTCCGGAACACGACCAGCGATTGAAACAAAACAAGTGTCACTCGTAACACACTTTGTTTATTGTGGTACTCTGTGCCTCCCAATCAGGTAGGCTTCCTTGTAGCAACACAGAAAGGACATAAAACATCAATAACATTTACAGGCGATGATGCTTTGTGGCTGGATGGATTGATGAGTCGGGAGATAGTGGGTTCGAACCTCACCGCGGGCAGTCCTGAAACACGTTTTCACACCAGGCAAATACTGGAGCTGTACCTTAATGTTAACACTACGGTCGCTTCCCTATCCATACGTCACGGAAAACCTTCACTGTGCGGCCCCAACCAGTAGCAAAATAAACTTCCACCCAGATTTCACTCCCATACACACCGATGTACGGTTAGTTCCGCCCGAGTTTACTTCTCCCTTACAGAATACTGTTGTTCGCAACTGCGATCTCACTACATAAGTTTGCTGCACCTTTATTCAATTTCACTTACTACACTACCATCCTGGGAGAACACACATCCTAAACACCTGTAAGGATCTACCTGTTCCAGCTTTGTATCCCCTGTCTGACATTAGAACTCTTAGGTTTTTTCTCTGCTGACATGCAAACCTTCCTACGATACTCACTCTACATCTTTCCATTGTAGACTTTCAGAAAATCTGCCCTCAAGACCAAGTCGTCGGCATAAGCCAAACCTCCACCCTACCATTCAGTAAATGTTCCCCTATGAATAACAAAGCTCAAAGATTACATCCTTGGATGAATTATAGATGCAGCAAAATCACTAATATATTTATGCTGCAGGTAGCCTAGTAAATTAAAATGTTGAGGGAAAAAAAGTGATTGAGGAAAAAAAAGTGAGTGATATGCCATTTATGTCATTTGCTGCTTCAGCACATAAAAGTATGCAAAGCAGAGTTTTCATCGCAGACCTGAGATATTATATCCCGAAATAGAAGTACAATGAAAGAATCGAAGATCGAAAAAAGGGCTATCTACGACCAATGAGTAATTAATAAAATTCGCGCTATATATTGGCAACAATAAATACGCTAGAGCTACGATTGGGCATAACTTTAATTTTAAAAATTACAAATGAATGAAATAAATAGTCACAGTACAGTATCCAAATGTGTTGACAACAAGCTGTACGAAATAGCTTAAAATATCAAAGTATTATGTGTACTTTAGTTGTTTCTTGTGACCGAGCGATTTGGCCGCACATTCGGGAGATAGTGGGTTCTAACCCCACTGTCAGCAGCCCATGTTCACACCAGACAAATCGTTATTTAAGGCCACGGCCGCTTCCTTGCCACTCCCAGCCCTTTCATATCCCATCGTCGCTATAAGACCTATCTGTGTCGAAGCGACGTAAAGCATACTGTAAAAAAAGTGTTTGTGTAGGCCTACCATGTTTCTAAAGTAAAAATCCCGGACGTTATTCACAAATCTTTTATTCCAACAATAGTTGTAAATTTCCTTCACTTTACTTTTTGGAAAAAAATAACACCTCCCACTCCTTCCAAACTTCTAGATTTTATAATGTCACAGAAAACAAGTGACAGCGCTATGCCTACTTCGAGGAGATAATCACGAAATTATAGACACATTCTGGAGACAGTCTATATCTGTCCAATGAGTATACCGTTTGCACGACTGCATTATGGGTCGTGATTCCATACAAAAACTTTACAACTGTCAACAATTCAGCGCATTTGTCTTCAGAATGTCTACTCATGAAATTATACCACCAATCTGAAGGGGTCTTTTCTAAAAGTGTTACTCTGTTTTCTCATCCGAGCTACTCACATACAAACCTTTCCAGACGGATAATTTGATCAAACAGTGCGTTGTCATCTCCAATAATACCTCTCTTCTTCAAGTACACCGTTCGTTCTTGTACAGTCTCTCACTGAGTTCTTTACAAAGACCACTGTGGACACTGCCTCATACATTCACTACAAACAATACAAAAAGCATTCATATTTTCCGGTTAGGTGCACTCTCCAGCAGATAAAATACAAATACAAAATTCGCCTTTATAACCTGGGTTTCGTGTGTGGGTTCTGTGATCGTTACTCTGGAGACAAAGAGGCGAAGGCGAACCGGAAAAGTTCTCTTGTGCACCGTGGCAACAGCGCAGTCACCTTGCCCGCGGAGCAGATAACTGCACGGTAGCAGAGCAATGGAGTTGCTTATCGGGCAAACAGATACAATACTGTACGTGTAATAGATCACGTACCTGAGTACTGAAGGCGTGAAACCTCCATGTTTCATGGGTCATTCTGTAGGTTCATATCTAAGAAACTATTTGTTGCAGGACATTTCTCAAACAAACGGGCTCTCAACTTGGCAGCGTGGGTTGGCGTATCCAAAAAGCATTACTATGACGTAATTGCCTTATTTCCGTACTCAAATGAGTAGACTATGGAAATTGACACTTTGCCGTACTTTCCGCACTGTTTATTAACATAATATTATTGTTTTTTACGTCCTACCAACTACTTTTACGGTTTTCGGAGACGCCAAGGTGGCGGAAATAGTCCCGGAGGAGTTTTTTCACGCGCCAGTATATCTACCGACATGAGGCTGACCACCGGACTGAGCCAGGATCGAACCTGCCACCGCCTCAACCGTCTGAACCACTCAGCCCGGCAATGTTTTATTAGAAGTCACTGTAATACAAACTAGGGTAGTCAGAGAGATCATTCTCCACCTGAGTGGTTCCGTACCCGTCTACACAAGAAATCTGCCGCCATCACCATCGCGTGTACCTTCATTAATCCAGGACCGGAGGACCATGTTTACAACTGTAGACACTTCAGTACTTCCAATAACATTAATTTTGATGTTCTATTAACGCATAACACACCTCTTATAGCTTTCATAGCAACACATACAACAAAACAATGCATGAGATAAATACGGATGATTTGCGTGATGACGTCTCGAAACGTTTATACGATAACTGTATGTTTAATTTGAAATACGTGTACACGACACCCACGTTAGTCCGACTCATTGGCTGAATGGTTAGCGTACTGGCCTTCGGTTCAGAGGGTCCCGGGTTCGATTCCCGGCCAGGTCGGGGATTTTGATCATGTTTGAGTAATTCTTCTGGCTGGGGAACTGGGTGTTTGTGTTTGTTCCAACACTTTCCTCTTCATATTCAGACAACACACTACACTACCAACCACCACATACACACGTAATAGTGATTACATCATTCCATATAAGGTTGGCGTCAGGAAGGGCATCCACCCGTAAAACAGGGCCAAATCCACATGTATGACACGGTTAGCACCCGCGACCCCACAGGTGTGGGAAAAGCGGTAGTAGAAGAAGATACACGACACCCACGTTACTCGTTTCGTAACGCAAAAGATCGGTAAAGAACTATTACCTTATTCAAATAGGATGTGGAAAATAAAACATCCTTCCCTCAAAAATTCAGGGGTGGTTAATGGTTAATTTTTGGGGACTTTCGTACGTCTTCCTGGTAGGTTTTAGGCACTTCAAGAAGTCTAATGTGGTGCCGCCATATTTAAACAGCCATTTACCATGCAGGAACATACACATAGGCTGTTGTTGTTGTCTGAGTCAATCGTCCATAGACTGGTTTGTTGCAGCTCTCCGGGCCACCCTATCCTGTGCTAACCTTTTCATTTCTACGTAACTGCTGCATCCTACATCTGCTTGTCATATTCATAACTTGGTCTAACCCAACCGTTCTTGCCATCTACACTTCTCTCAAAAACCAACTGAACAAGTCCTGGATATCTTAAGATGTGTCCTATCATTCTATCTCTTCTTCTGGTCAAATTTAGCCAAGTTCATCTCCTCTCACCATTTCCATTCAGTATCTCTTCATTCGTGATTCGATCTATCCATCTCACCTTCAGCATTCTTCTGTAACACCACATTTCAAAAGCTTCTATTCTCTTTCTTTCCGAGCTAGTTATCGTAAATGTTTCACTTGCATACAATGTCACGCTCCAGACGAAAGTCTTCAGAAACGCCTTTCTAATTCCTATATCAATGCTCGAAGTGAGCACATTTCTTTTCTTAAGAAAGGTCTTCCTTGCTTGTGCTTGTAAAAAGCTTTATGTCCTCCTTACTTCTGCCATCGTTAGTTATTTTACTATCCAAATAACAATATGCATCTAAATCCTTTAAGATTCATTCCAAATTTAATATTTCTTGCATCACCTGATTTCGTTCGACTGCATCCGATACTTTTTTTTTTGGACTTATTTATTTTCATCTTGTATTCCTACCCAAGACTCTGTCCATACCATTCAGCAACTTCTCCAGATCTTCTCCGGACTCAGATAAAATAACAATATCATCAGTAAATCTCAGGGTTTTGATTCCCTCTCCTTGGATTGTGATTCCCTTCCCAAATTCTTCTTTGATTTTCTTTACTGCCTGTTCTATATAAACAATGAAAAGTAGCGAGGGGGGGGGGGGGGGGGCAAACTGAAACCTTGCCTCACTTCTTTCTGAATTGCTGCTTTGTTTTCAAAGCCCTCGATTCTTATCACCGCAGACTGAGTTTTATACTGATTGTATAGGCTATCATTTATGCTTGAGTCTAGGAAAGCTCACCCTACTCAGAGAAGTAAAAAAAAAAAACCAAAAAACGTTAATCTGTGATGTCATATCTGTTGAGGATCCAACCAGCCTTCGGGCTTAAGACGCAACATTCAACTTCAAGTTGTCTGCAAGAAATATACCAGGGGGCCCTCCGGCCTGTACTTTCTACTTATAAGTGTCCCGCATGCACTAAGATGAATGGGATGCCTAGTCAATGGTTTACAAAGGAGCGCTACAACGTGTTGTTTTTCGGATGTGAAATAAATAGCAGTCATTTGACTACACTCGTTCTCTAACAGGCTCCATTTGCAAACAAGCTAAACATGCAAAAAATGTAAAATTAATAACGCATAAATTTATACACATGCAGACATTCCACTCTACCGAAAGGTTGCTTGTATGTGTCTCGAACGATCCATTCGTTCCGTTCGGCGAAACACCTACTGTAAAAAAATGAAATGGCGTATGGCTTTTAGTGCCGGGATATCCCAGGACGGGTTCGGCTCGCCAGTTGCAGGTCTTTCTATTTGACACCCGTAGGTGACCTGCGCGTCGTGATGAGGATGAAATGATGATGCAGACAACACATACACCCAGCCCCCGTGCCGTAGGAATTAACCAATTAAGGTTAAAATCCCCGACCCGGCCGGGAATCGAACCCGGGACCCTCTGAACCGAAGGCCAGTACGCTGACCATTCAGCCAACGAGTCGGACATACCTACTGTACTTGTATAGTGTAGAAGGCAGGCGGCTACTTGCAAACTCCTGCGCAAACCGTCTGCGATCTTCTGCTGCATTCCGGCGAGATTCTCCATACATTAATATTGTGAACACACCAGCCAGCTGCTGTACCAAATACTAGCCTACTACTGTGCGTTCGAAAACGAGGCAAGCGGCGCATTTAGACGAGTAGCGCTAAGGAACATGCACTGTTGTTATCTCTTCATAATCTGATGTAACTAACTTGCAGGCAGTAATAGCCCTGTGAAAATAACTTATTAGACATTCCTCATCATTAGTGCATGTGAGACACTCTCGGACCACGTGGTATAAGTGCTATATTGCATTTCTGGAGCTTCCATTTAACCAAAATGTATGATACAGTGCTTGGATCCATATTCGGATCTGGATATCCGGCATTCTTACTATGAAAAAAGAAACTTAAAAAATAGCTTGCTTATTGTTTAAAGGGGCCTAACATCTAAGGCCATTAGCCCACTTAAAAAATCAAGACATTAACAAAATTATATGGATTTCATAATGTCCCAGCTCTGTGTGAAATGCTCAGAAAATGTTTTTTTCTTTACGTTGCACCGACACAGATAGATCTTATGGCGACGATGGGATAGGAAAGGCCTAGGAGTGGGAAGGAAATGGCCGTAGCCTTCATTAAGCTACAACCCCAGCATTTGCTTGGTGAGAAAATCGGAAACTACGGAAAAACATCTTCATGGCTGGCGAGAGTGGGGTTCGAACCCACTATCTACCGGATGCAAGCTCACAGCCGCGCGCCCCTAATCGCACGGCCAACTCGTCCGGAAAATGGTTTAGAAAAGCATAACCATACATATGCGAATTAGTTTTCCCAAACAGCAAGTAGCTCCACTTCTCACGGTATCACGAGTCCTCAGTTATCTGTAGTCGATAAAATCGTGCGAAAGTAAACTACAACTCTAAAGTAATCTCTGTTTGCGCACAGCGATAACTACAAACATGTCCACTTTCCTCAGGAAGAAACGCAAGACAAACAAGGGAAGTTTCTTCTTAAAACACATTTTTTTTTTGCTAGTTGCTTTACGTCGCACCGACACAGATAGGTCTTATGGCGACGATGGGACAGGAAAGGGCTAGGACTGGGAAGGAAGCGGCCGTGGCCTTAATTAAGGTACAGCCCCAGCATTTGCCTGGTGTGAAAATGGGAAACCATGGAAAACCATTTTCAGGACTGCCGACAGTGGGGTTCGAACCTACTATCTCCCGAATACTGGATACTGGCCGCACTTAAGCGACTGCAGCTATCGAGCTCGGTAAAACACATTTCTAGGATATTACGCAAGTGTACTGGTATTTCCAGTGTAATCCTTCCCGATTTTTTTTTCAGTTTAATGCGAATTCAGTACAATTCAGTTAGTTTATTACAAAGCTCAATACTCTTTCCCTGAGACGCTAGGGTCGTTTCCCGGTACGTTGAAAGATGAGGGATAGAATGGGGTTCATTTAGCCTCGTGAGTTCAACTGGGAAACTGTCTCATACGTCAGTCACACAATAAAAAAATAAGAAAATTAAATGGCGTATGGCTTTTAGTGCCGAGGACAAGTTCGGCTCGCCAGATGCAGGTCTTTCGATTTGACGCCCGTAGGCGACCTACGTGTTGTGATGAGGATGAAATGATGATGAAATGAAATGTCGTATGGCTTTTAGTGCCGGGATATCTCAGGACGGGTTCGGCTCGCCAGGTGCAGTTCTTTCTATTTGATACCCGTAGGTGACCTGCGCGTCGTGATGAGGATGAAATGATGATGAAGACGACACATACACCCAGTCCCCGTGTCAGCGAAATTAACCAATTTTGGTTAAAATTCCCGACCCTGCCGGGAATCGAACCCGGGACCCCTGTGACTACAGGCCAGGACGCTAACCATTTAGCCATGGAGCCGGACAGCACACAATAAGACTGAGGAGATCGTCGATCAGGCCAAGTCTATTACTATACCAGGACTTACCAACTAACTGGTCAAGAGTGACAAGTTTCAGATTTGGAACCTCGGTAAAACATTTTACAGCAGTTTCAAGGAGTGTAAACAAAACAGTCTGGGAAAGAGGGGACACGAAAACAAATGAATGAAAATGCAATCCTTAAAAGACTGCGATGTGGCGGTTGCTGTTAAAACTCTCCGGGCTCAATTTTTGGAACTCTTCATGGCGAAACTGCAGGAGAAGACGACACTACTGTAGCTGCCTGTTTCTAGCGCAAGGTCCCGAAATCGAACCTGTGGCCAGATGATGACACGGTGCAGCATTAGTACTCGCCGTTCCACTGTTGGCTACTGTCACTTCTCTATTGCTTATATAAGTGTGGTGGTGATGATGACGACAAAGTACAACTGGGCAACCATCCTGTGTTAATGAGCACGTAAGGGAAGAGGCATGTTTTTGCCAAGGCAGTGTATTGGCAAAGCAAAGAGCAGAGTGCGAAAATGAAAAGAGTGTCGGGATCGGACAGGAACAACAGTTGACTAAGAGAGGCGAGATAATTAAGCTGAAAGTTAAGAGCCTGACAGGTGGTGGTGGGTAAACATCCTCTATTAGCACTTAATCAGAAGGAAAACGGAAGAGGTCCGACATTTCGAAACATGAAGTCATCGGTGAAAGAAAGATAAGGGCACGAAAGACTCCCTGGGCCTCGAACGCTCTAATACCGTCGCGTTCGGAAAAGAACAGGAGTCGACCAAGGGAGGAAAGACTATAGTGAGTAGCCCGACACAAGTGGAAGCAATGCCAGATTAAGCTAGGGGACCTGTGGTCGCCAACCCACGCTCCCAAGTTGAGATTGCCTGAACACTCCTTATGACAGGCAGGGAATGCGGTGGATGTTGCACTGAAGAAACGTAGAGCGATGCGAACTCACCTGATTGGTCGGAAGCCATTTTCAGAGCGAATGAGGTTCTCTCCTTTCATTTCTTATACCTCTGTATTTATATTGACATTCTCAATCATGTAGCAGATTTCTGGAGTCAATTCCCAGTGGTGACTTATTGTAGTGCAGTAGGTCATAAACCTGACAGCTGGTGTAACCTCGACGGCATGTCAAGGTCACCATACCAACCGACAGATGACCGTGAGGAGAGCCAGGTGAGCGGCAATGCCAGTATGACGATGGCGCTGGTGTTACGAAAAATGTCGTTCTGTTGTCATGGTAACGCACTTGGTGTCCTTTCCTGGCAAATTCCTTTTTGTCACACTATTTTTTTTATCACTGTGTGTGCGTACAGTACTTGTTTTATCACGTCTGCAGTTATTCCTTTTACTATACAAGGTTATTCACCTAACATGTCACACGGGAATAACTTCTAAGCCATTAAAGAAATTGGCATTCTGTTTCCATATTCGTAAATGGTACCGAGGGTTTTGTAAAATAACGTGCTACTTAGTCTCATGGGGTGATTAATAACCGAGATATTGATACTAACTCCATATTTTTAAATGGAACGGCACAAATTGGTACAGCTGACCTAAAAAGTTCAACTGCGTAGAAGTTCAAATACGTACAGTGACCGTCATAATTTTTCGGACAGGCAGAGTTTTTTAATTTAAAAATATATATATTAATAACCATCATATATAGTTTAATTTTGCGTACTTCAGAATGTATAGTTACACATACAGATACCAAAAATAAACATGCACTTCATTTCATGATACACAAAAAATTTGAAACTTATGAATGCAATTACAATAATACAAAATTGCCTGTTCATAAATATTCGGACAAAAATACGAAAGTACAACAAAAATATGAAGGATGGAGTTCATGTAGGAATATTACTTCGTGATTCTTCCCTTCCTGCGAAGCACTTCAGCCAGGCGTTTTGGCATGCTATCCACGAGTTTTCTTGTGGTAAAATGGGATAATTGTTCCCACTCCTCTCGCAGTCGTCTCTTCACATCAGCTTTGGAATTTATGGAAAGTTTCCGGATGTTGTTTTCCAGTATATCCCATAAATTCTCTATGGGGTTAATGTCAGGACTTTGGGGAGATGATTCACAACTTTAGGACAGTTATACAACAACCATAGCCGTACATTATAGGCCGTATGTTTCGGGTTGTTGTCCTGATAAAATTTAAAACAGTCCCCAACTCCCATATTTTCTGCACTTTTCTTGAGGTTGTTCGTTAAAATCTGAAGATACTGACCGTGGTCCATGTCTCACCTACACCCTGAGCCGACATACAGCCCCACACTATAACATGTCCCCCTCCATGTTTTACCGTTGCCTTCATATTTCTTTCTTCAAACTCTTTATCGGGCTGTCTCCAAACGATGATGAGCCCATCTGAGCCATAAACGTTGAATTGCGATTCAAGGCAGAAAATTACAGTCCTCCACCATTTCATATCTTTGCTAAGATGCTCCTTAGCAAATCGTTGTCGCTTGATCCTATTTATTTTGTTGATATGGGGCTTCCATCTTGCGCCTGTAATAATCACCTCTATATAACACCCTCCGGATTGCAGTAGCTCTCGCTCTCAACTGCAGCAGCGATAGTGGTTGTAGTAAGATGTGGATTTCTTTTCACTTTTCTTACTACTGCCCTCTCTTCTCTCCCAGTAAGGACCCTCGGGCGACCTGTCTGTAGCAAATTTTCAATTCTGTCTTGAAATATGTATCGGCAGATAATATCGTTAACAGTACTTTTCTTCATGTTCAGCAAATCTGCGATTTGTCGACATGTTTTCCCTTTTTTCATGATGGAATATTACTAACTGCCTTTTATCAAATGTACTGTTCTTTCCTCTGCATCCCATTTCACTCAAGAATCGTTGCGTCTGCTTTGTGCATGATGAAGGCACTGATTAGGACCTTCCTGCACAGTGCATAACAAGTGCAAACAATGCCTCGAGGAGCTAAACATCTCTTGTCCGAAAAATACTGACCAGCGAATTTTCGTATCTCAAGTAAGTAAACGGTATTATTACTTTGTAAACTCATCTACAAATCGCAATTGGATAATTACAGTACCTACGAAGTGCATTAAATTCAGAGTTTAGTAATTTCGAATTTATTACCTGTTCTTTCTTTAATACCAGGGGAGTTACATGTATAGATTATTCTGTCCGAAAAATTCTGACTGTCACTGTAAGCTGCAACGTCTCTTTTGGATATTTCATATCATAAATCTCCAATATGTTATGTTCGAAGACAAATCAGGCAATATATTTTACATCACTGGAATATTTTATGGACATGTAGTTTTAAAAGATCTGTTACACGAGAAATATTTTTTCCGGAAGTTCAAAATCGACTATTATGTAAAGCATTAGTGCCGAACTTTGTTTTAACTCAATTTTTAACTGGTCATGGAAAATTTAAATCGTATTTAGAACGCTTTAAACTTAATGGTACAGACGGCTACTTATGCCTTTGTGGATCAGTTCAGACAGTGCATCATTTGATATTTGAGTGTCCAGTGTTTGAAACGGGAAGATATTTTTTGCAATGTCACCTGAATAATTGTAATCTGGAATTTTCGAAACCACTGTATAATGTACTCATGAGACAATGTTGTTATGTGCAGTTTCTCACATTCATTAACAAAAATTTTTGTAAACTAAATTAATAAGAACATCTCTTTGTTGTGATTTTAAACTATAACCCTAATATACCTACGGTAAAATAGGGTTCCTGTATTGTTTTTGGATATTAAATAATAATAAGTATTTTCAAAATTGGACAATTACTTTTTGAGATATAAATAAGAACAGCATGCGCGGTTTCAAATGCTGCATCAGACGGCGTGAAGTCGGGCAAGGACATATTGACGCGCAAGCAGTTTCCTGGGAGTGAGTTCAGCCACAGAATGGATACCAGGCGTGTAAGCACCTCGTACACATGTGATGGGTTTGCAAAGTGTGTATGACAGACGAACTCATAACAGGACAGGGAGGGATGATGTGTTTAAAAGGAATAAAATAAGTACTTTGCATTGAAAGGAACATAACGAAAGCTATAATTGTCACTGGTTTTAGTGTACAGTACATACGACTATATGAGTTGAGAAATAAACATAACACAAAAAAGAGCTCTTTCTAGAAAAGCAAATGAATAATGTCCGAGGCAGACTTCACTGTAGATGATCCGAAGGGCGTAGGCACGGGAACATAACAACGTCTCGTCAGTGTAACTGTTATGAGGCGGACATTTTGTATGTAGAGACCGTGTTGGCAACGAGTTCAGTACTTTATATGGCAAAGCCACTCGTGGTCAATCGTTCATTGACTGGACGCTGAATTATCACAACAATAAAGATACGAGGTAGGTGATGTTTGAAAACGTGCGCCTCAGTGATCCGCATACACAATGTGTCTATTTAATTATGTGCTCGGAAATACTGACCATCAACGGCAATACACATTTGCAGTCGTGTCGCGAGGGATGATGTCAGAGACCGAAGAGTTGCCCTCGATATTGCAGCACATGCTGCGATGATACGTCGCTTGTGATCCTGTGGTCGTGTTGGAGCTTGCGCGTAGACTATGTCCTTGCACGTGCTCCAGAGGGAAAAGTCTAGTGGTGTCAAATCAGGTGACCGTGCTGGCCACCTGATGGCGCATCCCTGTCCGATCCATCGACCGGGGAATATCTCGTTTAAGACTTGCCGGGCCACAAGCGAATAGTGGGCAGGAGACCCATCGTGCAGGAACCACATATCCTGTCGTATGTTAAGGGGTACGTTTTCCAGGAGAGCCGGTAAAATTTCTGATAGAAATTCGGCATATCTGTTCCCCATTAAAGTACCTTCAAGAAAATATGGCCCTACTACATGGTCGCCGATTATCCCAAGCAACACATTGACACTCCATTGCCGCTGATGATCCACCTGCCTGAGCCAGTGTGGGTTCTCACAAGACCAATAGAGCATACTCCGTAGATTGATATGTCCATGGTTGCTGAAGGTCGCTTAATCAGTGAAGAGAAGTCTCTTCAGGAAGTTCCTATCGTCCCGTACTCGCAAAAGAACAGCACGGCAGAAATCCACACGTTGTCCATATTCTCGCTCATCAAGTTCTTGATGCAAAGATACGTGATAGGGATGCAACTTGTGTCGCTGTAAAATGCGAATGACACTTGCCTGGCTTATCCCGGCATCACGCGCAATTGAGTGCGAGGTAGTATGTGGATTATGGGTGACGGCCGCCAAAACAGCTATTGCCTTCTCTTCCCCTGTCGCTGGTGTGCGCCTGTTTCTCTTCACATTATTATTCCAGTGTCCGTTCTGCAACAACTTGCGGCAAAGGCCTCGTATTGTCATATTTGACGGATGATCCCGCGCGGGATACCTCTCAGCATACAGTTGTGAAGCTCTCCTAAAACTCTTTCCACACGCTCTGTACAGTAGAAGCATGTCCAGTTTCTCTTGGTTTGTGTAGGACATTGCGTAAGTACTCCAGACGTACTCCAAAACTGTACTGTACGTAACACGAGGCCCGTGAGACACAGGGCGGACAAGACCTTCCCTTCCTACGCCCTCTAACAGCAGCTACACTACCTTACCTTACTATTTCCATTTTTTTTTGCAGGACGTGTGTCATTCACACTGCGATTGCATGACAACATCCACATTTTCAAACACCAAGTCTACTCCAGAACAGAAATGCTTATACGGTCGCATTTCCAGTAATGCATCTTACTGTTCGGGTTCCTCTCCAGACGTACGTGATTAAGACACTCGAAGGGATACAGAGAATAGTTGTTGTTATTTCATTTCCGGGGCTTGGACATCGTGGTCTTATAGCCCCATGTGCTTGGGTGTGTGTGTACTGTATGTCTGTTAGAATGAGTCCGATAACCTGTGTTATTGTGGTGTCTGTAATAGTGTACTGTATTTGTAATTCAGGTGAGGAGTTGGGACGGAGGCGGCCGTTGTCGTAAGTAAGGAACCATCCCGACATTTGCCTGGAGTAGCGATGGGAAACCACGGAGGGCCGATGACCTTCGATGTTAGGCCCCTTTAAACAACAAGCAAGAAAACCACGGAAACTCTTCCAGGATAGCTGAGATGGGTACCGACCCCACCTCTTCTCCGTTTTTCCTCACGAGGCTGAGTGTACCCCTTTCCAGCCCTCCAACCAGAATTAAATTGCTTATCAGAGCCGGGAATTGAACCCGAACCACTGCGGTGACAGCTACGAATGCTAGCCGCTACACGCGATTGAGAAACTCGACAGGCTGCGGAGAAGAGTGGCTGTTTGATGTTATTTCATTTCCGGGGCTTTGACAGCGTGATCATGTAGCCCCGTTTGCTTGGGTGTGTGTGTAGTACAAAGCGCACCTCGTTTTGTGCTGTGTTATTTCAGGCGAAGGAGCAGTGTTACCAATGCTAAATTATTTGGGTTGGGATAGGTTAGACATTAGGAGACAAACAGCTCGACTTATTATGTGGAATACTCAAGAGCTGATCGTGGTGAGATGACAGCAATTTTCTTCTTTCTTAATCTGCTTACCCTCCAGGGTTGGATTTTCCCTCGGACACAGCGAGGGATCCCATCTCTATTGCCTCAAGGGCAATGTCCTGGAGCGTGAGACACTGGGTTGGGGGATACAAATGGGGAGAATGACCAGTACCTCGCCCAGGCGGCCACCAGGGGCCTTGGTGGGGGATGGGAAGACTGGAAGGGATAGACAAGGAAGAGGGAAGGAAGCGGCCGTGGTCTTAAGTTAGATACCATCCCGGCATTTGCCTGGAGGAGAAGTGAGAAACCACGGAAAAACACTTCGAGGGTGGCTGAGGTGGGAAGCGAACCCACTTCTACTCAGTTGACCTCCCGAGGCTGAGTGCACCCCGTGCCAGCCCTCGTACCACTTTTCAAATTTCGTAGCAGAGCCTGGAATCGAACCCGGGCCTCCGTGGGTGGCAGCACTACACCACAGAGGCGGACTGGCAGCAACACTATTATTTATTTATTTTACATGCATTGATCTCCGCGGAGCTCAAGCGCGACTGTAGTAGCGTGCATTCGGGAGTGCGCAGGTTCAAGTTCTGTCTCGCCCAACCTGAAAGTGATTTTCATGGTGCCCCATGTTCAACACCATGCAAATGTCGGATAGGCACCTTTGGGATAGGCCACGGCCGACGTCCTTTCCAAATCCTTCCCATTCCCATCCGTGGGAAAAGACGCTAAACTGAGCGCAACCAATTACACATGGATGGCACAACAAAACAAAACAACTTTAATCTCCCTACCCTGTTGTGTGTTTGCCAGTCATACAATAATGTTGCACACCCAGGGTATGTTACGGTACATCACATTATGTTTACAGTATATGCTTGGTATCAGTTCTGTGGCTGGAATCAATGCCAGGAAGCAGCTTGCGTACCAATATGTCCTTGGCCGACTGCACGCCGTCTGATGTGGCACGCAAAAGCCCATATGTAGTTTTTATTGATATCTCAAAGAGGAACTGTCCGGTTTTGAAAATACTTACATATTTGAACTTGTACGCAGTTGAACTTTTAGGCCAGCTGTATGAATTTGTGCCGTTCCATTTAAAAACATAGAGTTAGTATCAATATCTCGGTTATTAATCACTCCATGAGACTAAGTAGCACGTTATTTTACAAGTCTCCGGTACCATTTACAAATATGAAAACAAAATGCTGACATCTTTAATGGTTTAGAAGTTATTTCCGTGTAATTAGTTACGTGAATAATCCTGTATACAGGGTAAACAAAAAATGCCGCACGTGGAGGTCGGCATGTGATTCCTCGTCGAAATTCACGACAAAAGTTTATCTTGCAAAACCTAGTCCCACCAATAGATTTAATAGAAATGCGAGTTTAGAAACGAGGCTCTGGCAACGGTGTAACGACGAGCAGCGTGGCCAACTACAGGTCGCATGAACTCGGCGCTCTGCGGGAGCTGTCTCATTAGCTCAGTGAGACGAGGTATTGCCATAAATGCCGGTTGTGCAGATGCGCCGATGTTCGTGTCGTGCTCGCGCCAATTTTTTTTTTTTTTTTCAGTTAATGTATCAAATTGTATCCAATGTACACCTCCACTAAGCAATACACTATGCTTTGTCTTACCGTTAGAGTTACCTTTATTTAAACATTCAAACATAACATGAACTTCTTACAGACGTAAACGACCACTTAGTTTCGTTCATGGCACAAATACAGCCAATACGTAGAAAATAGTGGATACAGTAACATCGTCTCTATCCAATGCGGTACAAGGAAACACGATACAGTACATTAGGTAGGCTACACTGGATTTCCCATTATGCTACGCACAATAATTCCATAGCGTACGTGTGACGTCCAGTCTTATCTTCACAGAGCCGATACGTACACTTACGAGCAACGTTAGGCCTAACTTCACAGCAGATGTTCAAAGCGACCACCTTTCATTTACAAACACTTCGCCACTCGCTGGAGCATACTTTGCCGGACCCTACGCAACACACCTGCATCCACCATTGCCGAAGCAGCATGCACGCCAGCTTTGAGGTCTTGTGCATCCATGGGTGGAGTATTACAAACATGTTCCATTAAGGGAGTACTACAAACATGTTCCTTTAAGTGTCCCCACAAATACAAATCTAGTGGATTAAGGTCCGGGGAACGTGGAGGCCAGAACATTGGACCTCCACGACCAATCCCTTTTCCCTGGAAAGGCTTCATTTAACCAGTTACGCACGGCTATTCCAAAGTGTGGCGGTGTACCGTCATGCTGAAACCATAGCTGTTCCCGAACACCAAGTGGAACGTTTTCTAAAGCGTCAGGCAAAGTATTGCCCAGAAACGTACGATAGCAGGGCGCATTCAACTTGTCCGGCAATAGGTGAGGGCCTAAAAGCACTCCTCCTACGATTCCAGCCCACAGGTTTATGCCAAAGCGAGCCTGAATGTCACGTTCACGGGTGACGGTCAGACCAATAATGGCTGTTGTGATGGTTGACAATACCTTCCCGAGTGAACTACATTCGACACTACATATAACATTCTTTATAAAATGTTCGTTATCTTCAACTTGTTGCAAAAGCCATTCACAGAACGGTACTCGTTGAATGCGGTCTTCTGGCCGCTGGTGTTGGGTTAACGTGTAATGATATGGATGCAGTTGTTCGTCGTGCAACACGTCAACAACCAGTGTTTGAGATAGCTGGAACTGCCTTGCAATATCACGGGCACTTCGCCGAGGTGATTGGTGAACGGCTTCAAGAATCTCGTCCTCTGTTTGTGGAGTACGTCTAGATAGTCCTTGGAAGACCTCTGTCCACTACTTGTGGACGAATATTACCGGTTTCCCGCACGCGTTGCTCAAGGCGACGAAGAACATTCTTATCGGGATGGCGCCTTTGAGGGTACCGTGCTGCATACTCACGAGCAGCAGCAGAAGTTTGGTTATCGGATGCACCCAACACTAAAAGCATATCGACGTATTCGCCGTTTGTGCGTTTGTGTACTCAATCAGAAAGCCTCCCTTCATGCTCTTGACAGGACCAGTTATGGTTGTGCACTGCGTGGTTACTCGACTCATGCATTCAGTTGAATGGATCACACTGTCATGTGTTCGACTACTGTCATGTGACAACAGGATGTCATGCTTACAAACGCAGTTACACGACGGGAACTAGGGAGCTGACGTCACACACACAAAAGGAAAAAAGAACAACATGACTTAGGTTCGAGCCGTAGCTCTAGGGTGCATGTGGGTTTGATAACCCAGCCGTCTACTGAGTGAGCTGCGACGGCAGGTACGGTAGAGAGGGATGATGCACGTTCCTCTACTACATTCCGATGCACTGCAGGATGTGACAGTGTTGCCAGCTTTTCATTTTCGACTTGTTTTCCAACAGCACCAGATCCGATTTGGTTATAGAAACTTTTGTCTTGCAATGGGATGAGGAATCGCACGCCGACCTCCAAGTGCGGCATTTTTTGTTCACCCTGTATAACAATAGCAGTTACCCACGGCTTCGCTCACGTGTATTTCGCAATTTGATAAAAATAATCGTCCCTCGGTACTATCTAACACATTATCTGGAAATCACTCAAGTATAAAAACTCGCCGAGTTTCATTAACCCCAGAAAGTCTTTGTGAACCACTTTTGTGGTATTGCCTTTTGGGGCTAAGATGACCATACGACACAAAACTGTACATGTGAGAAACAGTCTTCTCTCAAGTCGAAAAAACATAGCTTTTTATTTCTAAAGGAGATTCCAAATACCAATTATTACGTCTGTAACATCTTCAGTTTTTTATATACAAGTATCCTCATACAAATAATTCAACTAATCTTTCAATTCTTCACCCCCCCTCCCCTCTTAGGTGGATTTTCCGAAAACAAGAATATACGTATTTATTTATTTTTAAAAGAGATTCCAAGTACCAATGTTTACGTCTGTAACATCATTTTTTGAGATATCAGTATCCTAATAATTCAATCCCCTTTTGTGTCCTTTTTACCCCCACCCCCCGCTTAAGTGTTTTTTTCCGAAAAATGTTTCTTTATTTTTAAAAGAGTAAAAAATACCAGTTTTCACGTCTGTAACATGTTAATTTTTTGAGATATGCTGTACATATGCTCATTTTAAAACTTTTCCCCTTTATTATCCTGTTCATCTCCCATTAATTGGGTTTTCCTAAAACAACAAATACAAGTTTCTTTATTTTGAAAGGGGATTCCAAATACCAATGTAACATCTTCAGTTTTTGAGATATAAGTATCTTTATAAAGGTTATTCAACCCTTCACCTTTTTAACCCCCTTAATGCGATTTTCCGAAATCAAAACAATACGTGTGTTTTTTATTTTTAATGGAGATTTCAAATATCAACTTTTACGTCTGTGAACTTTCAAGTTTTTGAGATATAGGCCTAGATATTCTCATTTAAGCAATACACCCCCCTTTTCACCCCCGTAGCGACGTAATATCCAAAAATCATCCCTTAGTACGCATCTACACTCTAATATAAATGTATCCCCAAAAATTCATTTCATTTTGTCCAGTAGTTTTGGCTCGGAGTCAGTCAGTCAGTCAGGTCAGTCAGGTCAGTCAGTCAGGTCAGTCAGTCAGTCAGTCAGTCAGTCAGGTCAGTCAGTCAGTCAGGTCAGTCAGTCAGGTCAGTCAGTCAGTCAATATATATATATATATATATATATATTAGACATTGGATGTAAATGCTGTATAAATCACCAATATAAGCATGGAACTATGATGCACAAAGTGGTGAAATCTGCACTTAACTATGCACTTATTTTCATGCTATTAAACACTGTATGAAATGCATACATAACATTCCTTTACTAGACTCTCGCGATTCACCCACGACAGTACACAAAATCATTATGAATAAACAACAGAATGAAAAACAAAAATCACACTTTACGTATAGCTGCAACTGTTCCACCAGTACAAACAATCCGTGCGTAGTTCGTGAGAAGTACCAGTGTTCACTGTTGCTATTTTTTTTTTTTTTTGCTAGTTGTTTTACGTCACACCCACACAGATAGGTCTTACGGCGAAGATGGGACAGGAAAGGGCCAGGAGTGGGAAGGAAGCGGCCGTGGCCTTAATTAAGGTACAGCCCCAGCATTTGCCTGGTGTGAAAATGGGAAACCACGGAAAACCATTTTCAGGGCTGCCGACAGTGGGGTTCGAACCTACTGTCTCCCGAATACTGGATACTGGCCGCACTTAAGCGACTGCAGCTATCGAGCTCGGTAGTGTTCACTGTTAAAAGAATATGTGTATTAATACACATCATAAATCATAAAGCTTGTAAGAAAACCGTGGAAAAAAGCACAAACGTGAAGAAACTTAAATACTATTTCATTTTACACTCAGTGCCCTACTTTTCTCGTTCATAATTATTTGCTCTGCAGTACATTACCACAGTCTTCTCCAACTCTTTTGGTTTAAAACTGTGGCGTTCGCCTATTAAAAGAAGTTTCAATGCGGAGAATGATCTCTTGAGTTCGGGAGCGAGTGTAGGTGTAGGTCCACATTATCAGTAGACTACCAGTTAGCTACCATGATGTCGAAGCCGAGGTTTCCTGGGATACCTTCTAGTTCACGCTTCACGTTCTCCATAATGTCCAGGAAATCACTAAGACGCAACCACGCGTTATTGCTTCTTGATTAATTCTGGTATGATTTGGAAGTGTGTCTTGACAAGTGGCAGTTCCCTCTAACCGTTTCATTGCCGAAAGAGTTCCATGTTTAAATTTTCTTCAAGACTACTTGTAAAACATGTTAAAATATATTGCCTGGCCATCCATCCATACCTTACATCATAGCCTGCACGGTTGTTAGGTAACATTGTCTGACCATCCATCCATACCTTACATCATAGCCTGCACGGTTGTTAGGTAACATTGTCTGACCATCCATCCATACCTTACATCACAGCCTGCAGGGTTTCTAGGTAACATTGTCTGACCATCCATCCATACCTTACATCATAGCCTGCACGGTTGTTAGGTAACATTGTCTGACCATCCATCCATACCTTACATCATAGCCTGCACGGTTGTTAGGTAACATTGTCTGACCATCCATCCATACCTTACATCACAGCCTGCAGGGTTTCTAGGTAACATTGTCTGACCATCCATCCATACCTTACATCACAACCTGCACGGTTGCTATGGTTACACTTCCGTCACACACTTTGTCACGTCACGTTACACAAATTTTCGGATGCCCCCAGCCATAAGACATATTTATGTCAAAAGTATTCTAGGCACGATTTTTACATGAACATTTATGAATGTATATATATATATATATATACATTCGCTATTTGCTTTACGTCGCACAGACACAGATAGGTTTTATGGCGACGAAAAAAAATTAGAAAGTAAGAATGTGTTCAAAAGCTCGTAACTGTAGGTTTATTTTGTACAGCTAAGAACATTTCAGAGAAAAGGTCATAATAAGCGTTCATGGTAGAGACTATTGTTTGTTGTTGGTTGTAAAAATATTTTGTATGCAGTAAAGTGCAGACACCTCTTTCTGTCAATAAAACTACATACCAACCACTAGTGAAGTTCTCCCTCCTTCGGGCTATAAGCAGCCTTAGAATACACTTCCTAGTTCATGTGGCACCTCGTATTCACCTGTAACAGCAAGCTATGCACAATGTACAAAACCCAAAAGAGCAAGACTCGTTTGGTAGTTTGTGTATCACTACAAGACTTTCCTTTGAGGTCCGACAGGGCTCGTTCAAAGACAAGGCAACGTTTCTACATCCTCTGTTCTCCTTACGCCAACGTCCACACTGCTACGACACCACAATTCCACAGAAGCAAACATCGATAATTCAAAACTGGCTCACAAATAAAACTTCAGCAAACATTTATGTCCAACAATCGAGGCTCGGTGAGAGCGACACATAGTTAAGTAACATTCACTGCGCGCATCCCATGGACAGGTAACCATTGACACATTAACACGAGAATACCAACACACAGGGATTAGTTCGTTGCGTCCATGTTCGTTGGTTGTTAACGATCTTGAAGGAAAAGTTTGTGAGAAGTCAATGTTCTCTAGAATGAAAAAAATAGTAGGTTATGGCTATTTACCGAAATGTATATCTACTTAACAATATGTAAAACTTCAAATAGGTGTGTGAATTTTAAATGACCGAGCTCGATAGCTGCAGTCGTTTAAGTGCGGCCAGTATCCAGTATTCGGGAGATAGTAGGTTCGAACCCCACTATCGGCAGCCCTGAAAATGGTTTTCCGTGGTTTTCCATTTTCATACCAGGCAAATGCTGGGGCTGTACCTTAATTAAGGCCACGGCCGCTTCCTTCCCACTCCTAGTCCTTCCCTATCCCATCGTCGCCATAAGACCTATCTGTGTCGGTGCGACGTAAAGCAACTAGCAACTAGCAAAAAAAAAAAAAAAAAAAAAAAAAAATTAAATGTCACTCCCGATCTGGAAAAAATCTTACTTCAACAAAAACACAAAGATGGGAGATAGAGAAGACATCAACAGTGAACTATCCGACTCGTCTAACTTTTCAATAAGACATTCTGTCCAGCATCTAACTTTCGAGCAAAAGGTTGATACAAAAGCAGCAGTAGCCTTCAGGAAGGATAGAAAATATACTGTAGGCCTACTAGAATGTATTAAGAAATTTGGCATAAATATACCGGTGGCTGGCAGGGAGCAAAACAATGTAAAGCCGGGCTGAGTGGCGCAGACGGTTGAGGCGCTGGCCTTCTGACCCCAACTAGGCAGGCTCGATCCTGGCTCAGTCCCGTGGTATTTGAAGGTGCTCAAATACGTCAGCCTCGTGTTGGTAGATTTACTGGCACGTAAAAGAACTCCTGCGGGAGAAAATTTCGGCACCTCGGCGTCTCCGAAAACCGTAAAAGTAGTTAGTGGGACGTATAGCCAATAAGATTATTATTATTATTATTAGTAGTAGTAGTAAACAAACATAACATTGTTATTATTAAATAATAATAATAACCCGTGTGGGGATTTACCGGTTACCTCCATCGGGCGCGTCCCATTGGAATTGGGGAAGCTCGCTGGCTCTGCCACCAGCAGAGGCAGAGGGTTGTAGGGAAATAAAATACCACCGTGAAAAAAAAAAACTGGTCCCTTGCCAGGGTTACGGCGAAGACTGGTAAATGACCAGAAGCCAGAAAACATCTTGAGGCAACCTCTAGGGCTAACAACCCTAGTTGTAAAAGGATGGGTACCCGTCCAAAGCAAAGTCAAGTCAAAAAGCATAATGGCACAACATTTCAAGAAACATACCCCAGGGGGTAAATCTTCGGATAAATCCCTCGTCGTGAACGCCACGGCGCACGAGTCTCGTTCGGATTCTGGGGGAGACTCGACATCATGCAAGAGACGAGTCGGAGCGTCTCGGTGTACCACGAAGAGTCAAAAACTCAGGCCAAAATCTAAAACCTTTCTAGCAACTTTCAACATAAATTCACTTACACAAACTGGCAAGCTGAAAACCCTCACCAAAGCTCTTCACGAAAATCAGATATCCATAATGGCCCTACAGGAAACAAGGTACCCAGATAAAGAGATTTTTGAATCCGAAGGCTACCGATTTTTCAAGAGCAAAGCGCAAAGAGGAATCCTCAATGGAGCTGCGATGCTTGGAACCGCGTTTGCTGTTAGAACCAAGATCCTTAAAACGGTTGCAAATTTCGAGCCTGTGAATGACAGATTGTCTATACTCACAATTAAATGCGCGAACAAAACCTACGCCCTAGTTAACGCACATGCTGCTACAAACGATAAGAACAAGTCTGATCCTAACGAAGTTGATAATTTCTGGGACCTACTGGATGAAAAATTAAACATAATCCCCAAACACCATGTCAAGCTTCTTTTGGGTGACTTCAATGCCCAACTAGGTCGTGAACAGAAGTACAAGAAAGTTATAGGAAATTACCCTACTCACAAAATAACCAATCCCAACGGCAAAAGACTGGTGTCCATTTGCGAAAATCACAACCTGTAGATCATGTCGACCAACTTTCGCCATCTACCCAGAAAGCAAATGACTTTGCGTTCTCCCGTCCAAGCTCTCGGAGAGTTCCAAATTGTCTCTTATCAAATTCAAACCAATTCCCGCAAACACAAGGAAGACAACCAAACAGATCACACGCTTCGACAATGATAAACTTCGGCAAAGGGTCGAGGAGTTCCAGGAGAAGGCTAGACCAAATGACTGTGACTTTAATAACGCGAAAAGTCTCCTTGTTGAGGCCGCTAAAGACGTTGCAGAAATCAAGAGAAGCAAAAAGCATGTCTGGTGGAATGCTGCCTGCAAATCAGTCCTCCAAGAAAGACTCAATGCGTGGAAACAGTACTACTCTACAAAATCAGAAAATGATTGGGAAGCCTACAAAACTCAACGTGCCCAAGCAGCTAGGGTGTTCAGAACTGAGAAACATAAATACGAAAAATCTCTCATTGAAAAGATAGAACAAATAGGAAGAATGAAAGCAGAGAGTACTACAGAGCCTTCAAACGCAAACTCACTGACTATAAACCACCATCTCTATGCTTTGAGCGAAAGGACGGCACACTGGCGACGTCAAATGAAGAAAATTGCAGCATTCTGGCAGATTACTTCAAGAATTTACTTAATTGCTCTAAACCGCAAAGCGCCAATGAGACCAAGGAACCCTTACTCAGGTACCCAGATTCCAGACCACCCGACAGAGATGAAATCAAGCGCCACATTGACTGTCTCAAAAATAACAAAGCGCCGGGGGAAGACTCAGTAGTAGCAGAACTATGGAAATATTCCCCAGAGGAATCACTTAATATCTTGCAAAAGCAAATAGAAGAAATTTGGAACAAGGAGACCCTACCCGAAGATTGGAAAATAGCTTTGATCCATCCATTACACAAAAAAGGCAGCATGAAGAACATCAACAACTACAGAGGAATATCTTTGCTACCCGTGACTTACAAAATTCTATCACTTGCCATCCTGGAGCGTTTGGAAGCACAAGTCGAACATCAAATAGGTGAATACCAAGGAGGGTTCAGAAAAGGTCGCTCAACAGCTGAACAGATCCAAAATCTCAAAACGATCATCAAATATTGTACAGTAAGGTCCAAGCAGTATGTGTCTGTCTTTGTGGACTTTAAGAAAGCGTACGACTCCATTGACCGGGAAGTCCTGCTAAACATCTTAAATGAATTTGGAGTTGATTTGAAACTGCTGGCATTAATTAGAGCCACCCTGACCGATACAAAATCCAAGGTGAAGTTCCATGGATGTCTCTCGCATTCCTTTGACATCAAAACAGGAGTCCGACAAGGTGATGGGCTATCCCCGATACTCTTCAACTGTGTTCTTGAAAAGATCATCAGAACCTGGCGGGTGAGATTACAGGAAACCAACTACAGTCCATTGAGAATAGGAACCAAATCCAAGGGGATCGCAACAGACTGCTTAGCATTTGCCGATGATATTGCTGTTCTCTCAAACGACATAGAAACCGCTAGAGCTCAAGTTGAAATTTTAAAGGAAATTGCCGAACAAACTGGTTTGCAGATATCGTTTGAGAAAACAGAAGTAACGACTAAAATCAAAGAGACTCCATACAAAATACGGGGACATCACCTGAGTAGACAAATTCAAATACCTGGGTGAGATCATCATGAAAAATGGACTGGACAAAGAAGCACTTCAGGAGCGAGTACGCAAACTGGAAATAGCCTACCAAACATCCCGCACAATCTACAACAAAAAATGCCTTTCCCATAACACCAAGATACGTCACTATGAAACAATTCTGAAGCCAGTAGTTCTATATGCAGCGGAAACCCTGTCTCTAAATGCCAACAAAGGACTCCTTGAAGAACTGGAAGAAAGAGAACGCAAAATTGTGAGAGGAATCTTGGGATCAAAGTACAGAAATGGAATCCATCAAAAGAGATCCAACAAGGAAGTCTACAGCAAAATAGAGAAAATTACCGACACAATCAGAAAAAGACGGGCACGATTTTACGGTCATCTGAAAAGAATGGACGGAAGAAAGTTAACTAAAGAAATCTTTCACTTTTTTGATTCAAACCCCAAAACCACAATTCCCTGGTTTAGAAATACCAAAGAAGACCTGCAAATGCTACATATCTCAGCTGAAGACGCTCTTAACAGAGATCTCTTCCGCAAGAAAATATTGACGAACGGGCTAAACCGAGACGAGCAACCGAAGAGAAGACACGGTGCCCCTTGGACAGAGGAGCGTAAGCAGGCCCACTCACAAAGAATGAGGGAAATTTGGGCTCTAAAGAAGACCAAGTTCAGTGTCAAATGCAACAAGACTTAACGTGGTCCTTGATGGCCCCAGCGAATTATATAATAATAATAATAATAATAATAATAATAATAATAATAATAATAATAATAATAATAATAATGCCGGGCTGAGTGGCTCAGACGGTTAAGGCGCTGGCCTTCTAACCCCAACTTGGCAGGTTCGATCCTGGCTCAGTCCGGTGGTATTTGAAGGTGCTCAAATACGACAGCCTCGTGTCGGTAGATTTACTGGCACGTAAAAGAACTCCTGCGGGACTAAATTCCGGCACCTCGGCGTCTCCGAAGACCTTAAAAAGTAGTTAGTGGGACGTAAAACAAATAACATTATTATTATTATTATTATTATTATTAATAATATATTATTATTATTATTATATATTCTAATATTATATATAATATATTATTATTATTATTATTATTATTATTATTATTATTATTATTATTATTATTATTATTATTATTATTATTATTATTCGAGGGTTATGAACATTTTTTCCATGCTGTTATATTGTTTTGTTTAAGGTTTTCTGTCCTATACTTTTATTCTCTATAGGCCTAAGTAGCGCTATATGTATTTAGTGTCATGTATAATTACAGGAAATGTGTTAATGTTCCTTCCTCATCTTGTATTTTTAATTCTCTTTTAACAGGCAATTATGCACCTTTGAGTGCTTCCCTAATTAAGAAAACCATGAAATTGTCTTTTTTCTGCAATCTGTGCACTTATTTAAATACCACGCCCACTTGTTTTGATCGCTTAAAATATGGCAAACGCGGCGTTGAAGTGGATTCAAATATGGCGGTGCAATGGCCACTCTATAGTCCCCTTTCTAGCTCGTTGCTCACGATCGATAAGCTTTTAAATCGGATCACGACACTTTTGATGCACGTAATATACAACTTACTGGTGAGGTTATGTAGCTTACGTAGGCCTTAAAGCCTCGGTTAGCTGCTTAACCGCTCGCTCATGACCGCGGTAAAACTTCACGAATTTCAAAACTGACCATGGTAAGCTATCCATTTTACCACGGTTAAGTCCTAACCAAGATTGACGCACCCTGGCATAACCCTAGTTAAGTTAGATATCGGCCTTCTAACAACGAAAGCATTTTGGTGCTATTCACAATAATGATGGTAACTAGAGTATGGAAATGTGGATCCAGAAACAATAAGTATGTCGCAGATTAACGCTAGCTTTAAGTTTAAAATGTTTAAACAGAATCTATCCTTGGTCTTGACTCAAGCACGTGCTTACTTCGAACACCAGGCCTGTATTCTAGAACCCTTGAGCTGACGTTGGCATGGTTACGATCCGTAATTTCTTCATCCCATTCCTAAAGCGAGGGAGTGTGGTGTCAATATCTTGAAAACAGTTTGTTTTAGGGCCTTTTCTCATCTTTGTAATTCTATATTTCGGCTGTATTAGCCTAATGTAACGTGCCAAAGGGTCCAAATCACGGTTCTCACGGGAACCCTTCGATATGCTGGGATGATACATAGCCTATGTTACCCGGAATAATATTCTTTCAAATGGTGAAAGATATTTCAAAATCGGTCCAGTAGTTTCTGAGATTACCATTACATAACCACAAGCTCACAGTCTCTCTAAATAAATTATTATTATTATTTGTACCGGGAGGTACACCTCAACCCCGTACATTTAAATGAAGCGCCTTGAAGAACGCTATCTAACACAAAGTTTGCAACAACTATTTCAAGAAATTCGGACTTTTCTCCATAGATGTCTCTGTTAAAAACGGATGTCATGCACTCTGGTGTAAAGTGGAACTACTAAAAATTTAAAGAAATTTAGGTTTTCTAAACTGAATCGATTATTCTTTGTTTTTGATATTTCAAAGGTTGCTACTCTTCTAACTGATCCCGCCAGCTTTGAAGTCTGGCCAATCGGAAAACTTGTGTATTTAATTTTCAGCCAATCACAAGCTTCTTGTACATTTTCGATTGTCTAATAAAAAGTAGAGGGTGTGTCTGGACTTAGTCCAGAGCTTTCTCGAACCTTCCTCTCGGGTATAAAAGCTGACGCCTTTTCGAACTAACTTGTCTTATTGATCGTCGGGTTACTGTGTGTGTGTGTGTGTGTGTGTGTGTGTGTGTGTTAAGAGAGGAGGCGGCGGCCTCATCCATGGGCAAGCAGAACATGAGCTAAGGTAATTGCCACCATTTTTATAACTCTGTAGGTATCTCTGCCAGTTAATTCGAGGGGAAGGTTTCCAATCTTTAATAATGCAACTGTAAAATTCCGAAAATGTAAAATTTTCTTTCTTCTCATGTAAAAGTTCAACTAGTCTATAGCACTTAACTAAAAACCGGGGATAGAGAGTGCGTTACCCTCTCGATTTCCCCTTCAATTTAATCTTGAGGTGACTACGATTTGTAACTGCTTTCACTATTGTAAATTTTAACCTAACTTGTCCATCTAGCTACCTCAGTAGTTTGGGATTAGCCTCTGTGTCGTCGGGCCACAAACCCAAGTAGGGTTTTAATCTTTGATTTGAAGGAGCGCAAGTTTCCGCCTCCATGCATTTTTGATTTTTGGGCCAGTAATTGAACCTGTTGCTTTCCACCAAGGCCCGGTAGAATGGGTACTCGACACCCATGTATTACTTCTTCCACGTAAACTTAAAAGACAACTAATACGGTCTTGTAAATTGTAGGTTGTGCCTAGAGAGGCCTGAAGGTGTAAACTTCATTGGGCAAATACGCTCTAACCACAAGTGTAAAAGTTAAAGGCTGTTAGGGTTTGGGAGCACAGTATCCTTGGTATAATTATAGAGCATAGTGACTCTTTCTTGTAAGGTAAAATATATTTATGTAAATACTGAATGGTGCCTTTGGAAGGCCGTAACTCGTAACCTCTGGAGCAAAAGGTGCTCGTGAAAATTGTGTGATTTAAATATCCTGTAAAAGAAATTGGGAGACTCGTCTCCTTGAATATCGAACTAAACGCAACAGTAGTGATGTAGGGACTTTTGTAAATTGGGAGCTTGAAGCTCAAATTTTGTAACTAACCTTATTGGGTTTTTCTGGGTTTTTTTTCCTACCTCTGTACCTGAGATCTTGGTTTTTCGCCAAGCGAATAGTTTTGTTAAAATTTAATATCTTAAATTAATATTTTAAAATTTTTAAATTTATCTTTGACTGTCGTAGATAGACCCATTCAAGCCAGCACCTTCTTTCACCTCTCTCTGTTCCTCCCAAACACGGTAACAATTATTATTATTAGTAGTAGTATTATTATTTCATGTTTCGACCCAAAGAAGATTTCCACTCTTTGCTGCTGGTTTGGACTAGTGTAGTCGAGCGAGTGACCCTCGCGCTATAAGCCTGCATACTGTTCACCAAAGTGAGTGGCACAGGATCTGAATGGGTGTAACATGGCCCTCTAATTGCATCCCGAGCACAATGGAGCAGGAATCTGATCTTTCCTTTTGTTCCTTTAGAACGTCATTCAGTCAGTTGCAAGGGGAAATATGATACTTTTTAAATGACATTTAAATGACAGTGGATGAACAGACTCAACTGTACAAAGGATCACACAAGTCTAGAGGGATTGCTTTTTCGTTGTATCTACAGGACGTAGTTCGGGAATTCTGTTATACACACAGCCCTTCCAATGAACTAACGTATTCATTAAATATTCTCATACCTGTCAACCTTGACAACTCGACGGAGATTCAATTTTAAAGTATATGAAATACTGTACGGAAATTTAAAGAACAAAAACCGGGAGAAAAAAAAGCTAATGAATGTTCCAATAGCCCAGGGTAGATTTAGTTACATGCAGAAAACGGAAATAACTCTATCGCCATATCATACTATTCTAAGTATCGATATTCACTCCCTGCAAAGTATAACGATTGTCTTCATCCATGTTATCGATTATAGATTTTGAGATGGATTAAACACTAGGATAGCGATAGCAAAACTTTACCAACTACCGTGTCAATTAAAATCTTTTGTATTGCTTTTTACTGTCTGGTGTGCCATTTGGCTTCAGTCAGCTATTAGATGGCATTACATATAAATCCATTCGACTGAATGTTTCATGATTTTATTTTGCAAACGTCACTGAAAATTTCATTCATTAATTTTAAAATTAATCTGTACATCGTTAATTAATTAATTTTAAATTTTAAGAATAAGGTATATTTTTCCTCTAACCTAATAACATTGTAAAACATACGACCATTAAATTAACTGGGACAGACAGTACTTCTTTATCAAAGCGTAATGCTATGTTGGTAGATTTTCGACCTATTTATTACATGTTCAAAACATGAACATGTGCGGCGTGTCACAGGCGTCATAGGTTCGCCATCCCTGCACTAGGACGACAAGCTCGTTCCTTGTTCTTGTCAGTTCTTTTCTGTCATCTCATGCCTCCCTCACTCTTCTTATGGACAATACGACTTGCTGAAGTTTACGGTACTCGTATTTCATATCAGAGTTTAGAGCGTCCTTGTATGGTGCTTGCCACCCTCCCTGATAGCGCTGTCTACTCATCACTCGCTTCGTAGACGACGTGGCCGGCCCATCGAATTTAGTATATTTGGTATGGTTAGCGTGCTGGCCTTAGGTCGATGAGTCCCGGGTTCGATTCCCGGCCGGGTCGGGGATTTTAACCGTCATTGGTTAATTTCGACGGCTCGAGAGCTGGGTGTTTGTGCCTTCATCATTAGAACTCATCGTAGATAGGGCCACATCCTCACAGACAAGCAGGTTCCCCAAGGCTTAACCTCCCCATCCGACAGACGAATCACCATCAACAGCATCACATGCCCTCACGCGATATGAACACTGCGGAGAGGTTTGGAATTAAATCTAGGACTGAGACACGCAAGCTAGTGATTGCAAATTGTATACTCCTGCGCCACCGGCCAACATGGCGATAGTGACAGGACTCAAACCAGTTAACAACCAATTTAATGATTTATAAGAGGACGTCTGAAGGAACGACGTGAGTTCTATTCCTTGTAAGAAGCGAGACCTCATGTTCTGTTAGAGCACATGGTTTGTTCAACATAGGAGCCAAAGGCGGCTGGGCAGAGTTCCATATGGTGTTGGAGCTGCGTCTCTGCTACTTACCGGAGGCCCTGGGTTCCATTCGCTATTAGACGAATGAGCGCCACTCAGCCGTGAGCTCAACCGAGGAGGTGTCATGAAATTCCACTATCCGTTGAGTAGCAGCCGTTTTGCCTTCTAAGAGTTTTATGAGTCACACACGCTGAGAATAATAACCAAATACATATTATGGCTTTTGGAGACGCCGAGGTGCCGGTATTTTGTCTCGCACAAGTTATATTAGCTGCTGGTAAATCTACCGACATGAGACTGACGCATTAGTGCTACATAAAAAACACCGGACTGACCCGCGATCGAACCCGTCAATTTCGGTCATCTCGACCATTACTATCATCATCATTTCGAGCGTCAACCACACTCTGTGTAGGACCGATTATTTTTTAATTGTTAGCCTATACGCACGGTTTGGCATTCTTTGTTACATGCTTCAGTTTAGGTACAGTATGTTGAAAACAATTATACCAAGTATGATAGATGATCGAACTTGGTTTTGTAGTTGTTGAGGCTTCTTTATGGTATAACATTTTCTCTGTGCCACACAGGAACATAGCATAGCATATTCAAAAACTGGAAAAAATCCAAAGAAAAGCAGCTCGATTTGTTTTGGGTGATTTCTGACAAAAGAGTAGCGTTACAAAACCAAAATGTTGCAAAGTTTGGGCTGGGAAGACTTGGGAGAAAGAAGACGAGTTGCTCGACTAAGTGGTATGTTCCGAGCTGTCAGCAGAGAGATGGCGTGGAATGACATCGGTAGACGAATAAGTTTGAAAGTAACGATGTTTGAAATTGAAAAGCAATTGATTATGGGGGAATGTAAGATTAAAAGGACGTTATTCGAATGCTGTGAAATTACTCAAAAAATGTCAGTTAAGTAGCAAAGATCACAATATGATAAAGCTGGAATTGAAGAGGACAAATTGGGGCAAATATTCGTAAATTTCCAATTTCGATGAAATCGTTTTAAAAAGTCTAGGAAAACAACAGAAAGGGAATCTGCCACCTGGGCGACTGCCTTAAATGCAGATCAGTATTTATTTATTTATTTATTTATTTATTGATTGATTGATTGATTGATTGATTGATTGATTGATTGATTGATTGATTGATTGATTGATTGATTGATATAGTCGTAGGTGCACAATAATCCATTAACGTTGACAATGTTCGCTAGGGAAGTTCCGATGATGTTCGAAGAGGAAATGTAGACATTCTGACATAATCATTGTAGTACTGCATTAACATAAGAGAGACGCTGGAAATTTCTTAAATGAGGACAAGTAACGTACCCGAAGTGTGATTACTCTTGTCGCATTTGAGTGTGATACAAAAATATATTTTTGATTTATAAAATGAAGGAGAGTTACTTTGATGTGCGAAAAATAACTTCTTCCACGCATTGCTTGTGTGGCTTCGTCTGTGGCCGCATTATTGCATCTCTGAAGCTAGGTAATGTAGGCCATTGCCATGACTCTGAAGGTCGTCACTGAACGGGTCGGAGTTCGTTTGGCATCGCTTTCAGTACCTACACTAATAGACGTTTGAAAGACAAGAGCTGCAAGAAAGTAGCGATTAGAGTGAAAGAAACTGAAAAGCAATTGATTATGGGGGAATGTAAGACTAAAAAGGACATTATTCGAATACTGTGAAATTACTCAAAAAATGTCAGTTAAGAAAGAGATAATGAATTCTACACAATTGTTAAATTATTGAATACAATACGGAATTGATTGCACTGGAAAGAACTGCAAAATTTCGTATTCTAAAAACTATGTGGCAAGAGGAAATAAGAAAAAATAAAACAAGCATTAACGAAAATAATTACCGTACCAGGAGGTTTAAATATATATTACATGTAGCAATAGATAATGTTGTATCGTAGTGGCATTATTCTTTATTCTCACGTTAATTATTGCATGTGAATTGAATGAGAACATTCATTAATTCATTGAATTCATTCAAAAGGTATTTTCTAATTTTCAGGCGATCCAAAAGTAGGGGATGGAAGTATTGTACTGTATTATATATGTTCCAAGAGACACCGAACTGCTCGACTTTTGTCCCGCAGACTCTCACATCGTCGTCGTCATCAACAGTCGCGAGTGTGATGTAAGAACTCACTCTGTTTACGTCGACCTACGTACATTAGTTAGGCTACTCCTTGACTTCGCATTATTCCAGTCCTCTTTCTTCCAGATCCTGTTTTATTCAAATGATCCAGCTTTTCCTTGGTCAGTCTCCAGATTCCTCACATTCCAGACCTTTCTGCACTCATTTCCTTGCTTCCCCGGTTTGGTCCGTTCTCTCTAAATGTCCAAACAACTTTAATCTTGATATAGTTACGACTTTTTTATTTTTTTAAATGTTAAAAACATTTCTTAGCAGACAAAGTAGCGGCCCCCATACTATGAAAAGCGTAAAATTAAGCAATTTCTTCAATTGTGCCAAAAGTTGAAGGGCTACAGGGCCCAAAAAGGTTTCTAATTGTGACTCTTGGATAGCTCTATCAAACTGAAAAAAAAAAAATTAAAAATCACTTAAGGTGTAAACGTAGTTCCGGAAAAACAGCCCAAAACCACTTGTTTCTTTACTCGTCTTATTTTTTTATTCAAATCCTAGCCAAATTAACTTATTTACTTCATTCTTTCTGTAATGTGTTCCTTGGTTCAATACCCTCAGGCGTTTTTTGATTTTTTTGAATATAGTTATAAGGGCTTAAGCAAAACTCTGCATTGACTCATATTAGCCCGTAGTGGTGGTTAAGTGAAACAATATTAGCGCTCGTAGTGGTAGAAAAAGACAAACTGCTAATCTAATTTTCCGGATAACTATGATTAGAAAAGGGTTGTAATTTTTAGGAACAAATAACGAATATATTATCATACTTATTATATTTTATTTACCTAAAATTCGTAGCTCATAACACTAGGATGTTTCGAAGAATGAAGGTATCGGCCAAAGTAAGGGAACAGTGTAATAATAATAATAATAATAATAATAATAATAATAATAATAATAATAATAATAATAATAATCGTATGGCCTCAGGTACGCTGAGCAAGCATTTTAATTTGACACCATCTGGCTGCTTGCTCGTCGATTTTGACGTCCTGTTTTACTCTAGGCCTACTAGATGGCAGAGTAAATGGAATCTCTCTTGGGCGTCTATAGCTGAGTTTTAATTAATTTTGTCGGATGAACACCAAATGTGTCACCAGAGTTCTTTTACATGCTGACATCGTACGACATGGAGTGTCGAATTAACTTTTCTTCCACCCTTCAAAAATCCGACTACCACTGCCAGGTTGGAACACGTTATCTTGGAATCCGAAAGCCGACACTCTACCACTGATCTACGGAGGGCGTGAAAGACTGGCTAGGCCTCGACACCTAATAACAAGAGGTGACCAAGGGAGGTCGGGTAGGATAGATGAAAATGAGGACCCTGGCGCAAGTGGAAACAATGCGGTCGCCAACCCACGCTTCCAAGTTAAGAACCCCTGTGGTCCCTTTAATCGCCTCTCACGACAGGCAGCGGATATCGTGAAGAACTCAAAATACGGTTGTGTTTAAGTCTTATGTCGGGAAGTACCGCGGGCCTGCTCTAACCAGAAGAACAAGGCAGGAAAGGTCGGACACTTCCAATGAAAAAGGAAGAGGAAGGTCACCAAGACCCCTTAGGGATTGCAAACCTAATACTGTTCGGTTAAGGGGAGGAAGCAAATTGAGCGAGAGAAGCTTCTCCATCCCATGGGGGTTACCATAGCGGAGAGCGAGATTGCTTGTGAACTGTCTCGAGCTGGGGGTTACCATAGCGGAGAGCGAGATTGCTTGTGAACTGTCTCGAGCTTCCATTGCTGTGTGAGTGACGCACAAGAGTCATAGCAGACGAGCATTTTAATTAACTTCTCGGCGTCATCACGCGAGTGCAATGCCAAGTCTGTGGGTCGCGCATTACTTACGACTTGGTCCGCCACTGCCTTATCCGCTAGCTCCAAAAGAGACCACGGGGCCAACCGTGCCTATACTAACACAGTTGGTTTTGATCAAGCAAGACCTCTAAACTACTTTTTGTGTCAAGGCGTCATCAGTATGGGCGGATGCTGTTGAAATGTCGTTTTTGCTTTAGAACGTTGCTCACTAGCATACAAATGAATTCGGCGATAAAACAAACGATAACAATACCTTTTTATTTTGCATTGTTTTGTATTTTTGCCAATTTGGGATTATCAGTCATTATTTCAACTCTCAAGAAGGTTTTTTTTTTTTTTTTTGCTAGGGGCTTTACGTCGCACCGACACAGATAGGTCTTATGGCGACGATGGGATAGGAAAGGCCTAGGAGTTGGAAGGAAGCGGCCGTGGCCTAAGGTACAGCCCCAGCATTTGCCTGGTGTAAAAATGGGAAACCACGGAAAACCATTTTCAGGGCTGCCGATAGTGGGATTCGAACCTACTATCTCCCGGATGCAAGCTCACAGCCGCGCGCCTCTATACGCACGGCCAACTCGCCCGGTCAAGAAGGTTTTAGGTGAATATAGAGAGCAGAGATAGCAAACCTTTACCAACTACCGTGTCAATTAAGATCTTTTGTATTGCTTTTTACTGTCTGGTTTGCCATTGGTTACTTCTCTATAAAGTCACCATAAAACCCCCTCATTTGACTTCAGTCAGGTATTAGATGGCATTACATATACATCCCTTCGACTGAATGTTCCATGGTTTTATTTTGCGAACATCACTGAACATTACATTTTTTAAAACAGGTACATTTTAAAAATAAGATATATTTTTGCTTTAACGTAACACAATTTGTAAAAAATGTGGCCACAAAATTAACTGAGACATAACTTCTTTACTAAAGTGTAATGTTAATATATGCTATGTTGCTAGTCACAGGCCTGTCATAGGATCGCTATCCCTGGTATAGACGTTTGAAGAGTGTTTAGATCATTTTAAATGTATTTTTAATGTATGCATGTATACTTTCTTGCCAACTGATAACAGCCCACATGTGACAATATAAAAACATATGAAATTTTCTTACAAATGATTACATTTGCTAAATATGCTTCCTGACCAAACAAATTGAGGAGGATTTGTACCGTCTCACTCGACCCTACAGCCAGTCATTCACCCCCCGCGTATCTCAAGGCCAAGAACAAACGGAAACGAGAACTGATGGGAAACAACAGTTAAAATATAACTTTCCCCTTCAGTGCAGAATTATCCTCCCTAGTAGTTCTGTGCAAGAAAAATGCAAGTAGTGAAACCACCACAGTGTATCTTTAATTGAGCTAGTGAATGAATTTGGAAAAGACGTGTTTATATCAGATGGGCGTGATTTACTTTGTAAACAATGTGGTGTTAAAATGAGTGCGGAAACGAAGTTTGTTGTGCAGCAACACATTACACGAGAAACATATCTGAAAGCTGTAACGAGTGTTCCCAGCTTCTTCGGGGGCAACGTGCTAGCACTATATCCAACAAATCATGTCCAAGAAAATTACGATATAATTATTTCTGTTGAATAGTACAAGGATATATAGTATAACGTGTAAAACTATTGTTACACAATCACCAAAATTCAGTATTGTAAATCATTATTTTTAAGGTAATTTTATTAATCATTTTGAGTGGCGTTTAGATCAACAACACCCCCCGTCCCCTCCGTAGTCATGAGTCATAATTTTCGAGAGAAATGGCTGACAATCAAATCAAATTCCTCTTCACCACGAAGAAATCTTACATCATGCAGGAGGGAGAGATGAGCTTATTGTCAACGTTAGGGACCCAATAACACACCTCAAAAATATATTTATTTTTAAAACAAAATATCGGAAATAGTGCACCATTTTCCGTACATTCCGAGTGAAAAGCCATCGCCATCCGCTGAAAGTTCTTCTTCTTCTTCTTCTTCTTCTTCTTCTTCTTCTTCTTCTTCTTCTTCTTCTTCTTCTTCTGCTTGGTTCTTTGTTGGGGTCGGCTTGCGCACTGTACCCCTTCGGTATTTGCTTTAATAGGTTGTTTGAATTTTTTTATCTCTTTGTACACCTTCTCTTTGCTCTCTGTTATGTTTATATTGAGAGTACTTCCTAATTGTGACTTTTATTTGAACTTTTAAATATTACTTTGTACCACGTTGATGTTATTTAAATATAATTGAAGTGTTTTTAGAATTCGTTCTTCTGAGATTCTTTGGGGTATATACTATTAAAGGGACTAAAGCTTTTGTCAGACTAGGTTAAGTGGTGATGAATTATAGGGTTAAATAAGAATTATCTGTTATTATTTTAATCTTGGATACTGTAGGAGTGGATACAAGCAAGGTATATTGGCTGGTAGGGGTTTATGATTGTCTATTAATTGCTTACAGAATTTCGTACGTTGAGGCTTATAAATTGGACATGAAAAGAATAAGTGATTTGCTGTACCGACATCCTGTTGGCATGGTCATATGTTTGAGCCGTCACTCCCAGAATTCAACACAGAATTACCAACTAGCGAAAAATAAAAACAACTTTGCTGTAGGCCTTTGAGAGGCTCCTGAGTTGATGTGCGCAGACCAATGTACACACCTTGGAGTGTTGAGGCAGCAGTGGGTACAGAAGTAAGTGCTAGAAAGAAGCGCGGCGCGCTCTATCAGTCTTGTCTGAGGGGGAATATATATTAGCATGCCACTGTACGATCAAATAGTTCAATGTACGAAGGGTAAACGTAAACACAGTCACCAACAACCCCAATAACTGTGATCGTTCATTCAGTACGCTAGGAAAAGGAAACATTCCTACTGTTTGTTTACTGGTAACTGGTGGTGGAGAGAAGTGTGATCACAATTGCCGACTTCCAGGTGCGATCATTACGTCCTCCGCACTCCGACGCTAGCTGTATATTCACTGCCTTCTGTAGGTATCATTCCGTTCTAAGCCTTCTGACAACTTACAAATAATTCTCTCGCACTCTTTTCCCATAGATTTTAAATGGGAAATTCACCACTTCACCTCGCCTAAACCTTTGCACAGATCTCATTGTTCTCTTCGAGTGACATATGTACATGTTTATTTTCATACCTCATCCAGTTTTAAATTCAGCTACTTTCTCAAAATAGATCTCACAGGACAGAAAACTATATATACTTTTGGTGCATTTATGATTGTATTCTTGAGGAGCTGAAGATTTTAAAATGGGTTTCTCCCCATACCAATGAATACTGCAGTTCTTTGGGCACATTGCAAGACAGCCAGGAGAAAACAAGAGAAGTTAATCATGGAAGGGAAGGTTGAGACCACGGGGAAGAACTGCGACCAGATGGACAGGACAAGTGAACACTGTCATCGGTTTATCTTTGCAACGTGCCCTGAGGAACACTTAAGAACGTAAGCTACAGCAGATATGTGACCAGCAAAGCCAGTGGAGCCACGACACTCAGAAATAAGTAAATCGATTAGTGATGATGATGATGCATATTTCAAGAGTCATAAAAATCGCAGCACAAATTATTCATATTCTTTTCTCGATTTTTGTCCATCTTAGGACCATATAAATTAACCCACTACATTCATTTCGATTTGTTTCCTGCTTCTTTTCCAACAGTTCTTCGTTATTTCACTGTGTTTCTTTCCTCCTCTCTTCTGCCCAGATGTTATTGCTTTCCTTCTTTTCATTCTCGTGGGAACCCTCGAAATATTTTATCGATGTCCTGAAAGCTGTTCTGCCCTGTTCTGAACTCTCTTTATACTTTGTATCCACTGACTGCCATTTTTACTCTTGCCCTTCGGTCAAGCAACTCAACGTTGAAAACTTCCAGGGATATGAGCAACGAATTTAAACTAAATAAAATATAATTAAGTATGAGAATACATAGTTCATTTATGCCTAAAAATTACAATCTTCTTAATCATCGTTATCCGGCTGATTAGATTAGCAGTCTGCCTTTCGCTACCACTACGAGCGCTAATGTCAGTCAATGCATTGTTTCACTCAAGCCCTTATAACTACATTCGGTGTGGATATTTTTCAAAAAAGTCAAGAAACGCCTGAACCAAGGAACACATTACAGAAAGAATTATGTAAATAAGTTAATTTGGCTAGGATTTGAATCAAAAGGAAAACGAGTAAAGGAAGAAGGGACTTTAGGCTGTTTTTCCGGAACTGCATTTCGGCCGGAAGTGATTTTCGAAATTAGTTTTTCTTAGTTTGATAGAGCTATCCAAGACTCACAATTTGAAAACTTTCCGGGTTCTTTAGCCCTTCAACTTTCGGCACAATTGAGGAAATTGCTTAATTTTACGTTTTTCGTAGTATGGGGACCCCTACTTCGTCTGCTAAGAAATGTTTTCAAGATTAAAATTTGTTTTGTGAGTTTGGCATTGGCCGTGCGGTTAGGGACGCGCAGCTGTGAGCTTGCATCCGACAGACAGTGTGTTCGAACCGCACTGTCGGCAGCCCTGAAGATCGTTTTCCGTGGATTCCCATTTTCACACCAGGTAAAGGCTGGGACTGTACCTAAATTAAGGCCACGGCCGCTTCCTTCCCACTCCTAGGCCTTTCGTATCCCACCGTCGCCATAAGATCTACCTGTGTCGGTGCGAAGTATAACAAATTGTAATAATAATAATAATAATAATAATAATAATAATAATAATAATAATAATAATAACTCTTCTCTTCCTGACCATATCAGACATTATTTCAGCTTAGTTTTGTAGAGGTCTTCGTCCTGTGTCTGAACTCCCCGCTTTCAGTATAATAGGCCCCAGAGTTTTCTTAGAATTTTTCTTTCCTTTTTCTCTAGCTCTTCTATTTGTCCTGTTTTGATGGAGAACATACACTCTCTGTAACATAGAGACATTCTGGCTTAATTACCGTGCTGATGTTAGTTTTAATGGAGAGACTCTTCTTATTATAGGTTAGCTGGTAAGCTGCTTTTACGTGGGTGGATCAAAAGGTTAGTTGCACTAACGCACTGCAGCAGCACGCTGCGTGTCGAAAACGTGGGCACAGCGGAGAACGGGACAGACACTGCCTACACGTCTCTTAGGCAGGTCGCTCTGGTGTCTCGAATAGCGGCCAAATGCAATGGCACGTCAACTGGACGTTCACTCCAAATATGAGGTGCGTGCGACAATACGATTCCTATGGGCCAAAAGGAAGAATTGCACGGACATCCATCGTGAAATTAGTGCTGTGTATGGGAAGCGGGCCATTTCCCGGCAAGGTATCGTAAAGTGGTATCAGCAATTCGAAGCCGGACGCACGGATATCACGGACAACCATCGCGAAGGCAGCCACGCAACGTCCAGCACCCGTGGAAAGGTCAACAGTGTGAATGCGATCATTAGACAGAACCGGCGCATTAAACTGAGAGAAATCGCGACGCAGCTGAACATGTCGTATGGCAGTGTGTTCGCCATTGTTCACGAGGACCTTGGATATCGTAAGCTGTGTCAAAGATGGGTCCCACGTCTTCTCACCGATGAGCACCAGGGACAACGTTTCCAATCCTCCCTGGCATTTTTGCAACGCTATGCCGCAGACGGCAACGGGTTTCTGCGGCGAATCGTCACAGGCAACGAAACGTGGGTCCACCACTTCACCCCCGAAACGAAGAGAACATCAATGGAATGGGTGCACCCCTCATCACCACAACGAAAGAAGGCCAAGGTTCAACCTTCAGCCGGTAAGGTTATGGCGACAGTGTTCTTTGACATGGACGGTTTGCTGCACGTGGAATTCATGCCGAAAGGAACGACGATCAACGCGGCGTCGTACTGTCAAACGTTGCACCGGTTGCGTAAAGCGATTAAAGAGAAGCGCCGGGGGGAATTGAGTTCTGGTGTGATTTTGTTGCACGATAACGCAACACCTTACAAGGCCCGGCAAACGAGAGAACTGCTGCAGCGTTTCAAGTGGGAGGTCTGGCAACATCCACCCTACAGTCCCGACCTAGTGCCATGTGACTTTCATCTGTTCGGTAAGCTCAAAACGGAGCTCGGTGGTCGACGTTTCCAGACCGATGAGGAGGTGAAGGCCACTGTCTCCGAGTGGTTGCAGAACGCTTGAGGAAATTTCTATGCATCCGGGATGGACAAGTTGGTTGTGCGTTCGCAGAAATGTTTGGAGTCTCTAGGAAACTATGTGGAAAAGTGACGTTACAGTGTATGTCGTTATAGTCGTGTTGCTGTTGTATAGGTGGTGTAATAAATGGCCATAACTGGGAAGTGCAACTTATTTTTTGATCTGCCCTCGTAGTTTCCTCGCTCTTGATTTATTTGCTTCTTTCTCTAAACTATTTTCTTATTATTATTATTATTATTATTATTATTATTATTATTATTATTATTATTGCAGCACGGAATTAGTAAATACAATTGTGCATTCGTTGCTCAGTTTTCAACAATCGAATTCATCAACTCGACATTGAAACACAGTGTGAGTGTTGGTCAGTAGCAGTAAGTAGTTTTTGTGTACAACCACTGTCCTTCAAGAGGGTTCGATCCCGGCTCAGTTCGGTGGTATTTGAAAGTGATCAAATACGTCAGTTTCGTGTCGCTAGGTTTATCGCCACGTCAGAGAACTCCTGCAGGACAAACTTTCGGCACCTGGGCGTGTCCGAAAAGCGTAAAGTAGTTAGTGGGACGTAATACCAATAACATTATTCTTTGGCTACAGGCGCGTTTAGTAGCATCCTCCCCTCCGGTATTACGTAGAAGTGGTAGTACCGCCCACCACCAACCGCGGAATACAAGTCCCCATTCGTCTTCCAAAATATTAAAAAAATACTACGTACCCCCAGGTCTAGCCCCCCCCCACTACAAACTGTCATATGGGCATCCATGCTAAATATGTACATACAAGTGGGCTTAAAATGTTCAAAATATAGAGTAACATTTTATAAAAATAGTGTAAATAATGAAAATAATATGTAGGTTATGGATAAAATACCGGCCGCGCCTCTTATCGGGTTCGAGGTCCACTCAGCCTACGTGATTACAATTTATTGAGGAGCAATGTGACGGTGAGATGGCGGACCCGGGCTAGAAAACCAAGAATAACGGCCGAGAGGATTCGTCAAGCTGAACACACGACATCTCATAACCTGCAGGCCTTCGGGCTGAGCAGCGATCCGTCCTTCGGGGCTGTTGCGCTATGATATTTGGTTTGGTTTGAATAAAATATTCATACTTATACAAAGATTTGTTGCTTAAACAAGAGCCGACAAGGCCAAAGCAAGGAAGAAAAGAGTAATTCTGCACAGAGCAGAACTTGCTTTGCACATTTGAAAGAAATACCAGAATCTACGTCACTTTCAAACATTGCTGGAAATAAAATACATTTTAAAAATTTCCTGACAAGAACATCTTTGAAACAATAAAGTATGGAACCTATTTAAAATAAAATGTTAAATTATGTAAATATACTTGAGTTTCCTTGTAAAAACATGTACAAATGCCGGAAATATGGAAAATAAAATATGGTTTTAATCACTACAAACATCTTAATTCGTAAACGTACGGAACGAATTTATTGTAACTGTAGCTAATGTAAATCTGTGAAATCTGTGAATAAATACCGTGCCTAACTAGGATTCGAAGCCAGTGCAAGATGGATGTGATGGAGATCCGTGAAGTGCAACACTCGTCTTGTTTCGCAACCAAGTGATAACCCAGATTAGATTTCACCAGTGTCGGCAGATGACACAACAAACAAATCATGAGGCGGCTGGCCTTGACTGCCGCTCAGCCCGCCAGGACAGGCCACGTGATTGCTCATGGTACGAGTCCTACGTTGAATAAAAGTGCATTTTATAATAATAATAATAATAATAATAATAATAATAATAATAATGTCCATCTCTGTAATGTAGCGGTTACCGCTGTTGGCTGGTGTGCTCGAGGGTCCCAGTGCGATTCCCAATACTTCCAGAAATGTAAGATTGGCAGGAGTGCTGGTATATGGGTTTTTTTTCGTGGCTATTTCTAGCCGAGTGCAGCCCTTGTAAGGCAGACCCTCCGATGAGGGTGGGCGGCATCTGCCATGTGTAGGTAACTGCGTGTTATTGTGATGGAGGGTAGTGTTATGTGTGGTGTGTGAGTTGCAGGGATGTTGGGGACAGCACAAATACCCAGTCCCCAGGCCATTGGAATTAACCAATGAAGGTTAAAATCCCCGACCCGCCCGGGAATCGAACCCGGGACCCTCTGAACCGAAGGCCAGTACGCTGACCATTCAGCCAACGAGTCGGACGGTATATGGTTAAATAGGTACATGCAGCTCACCACCATTGGCGGTTTTCTTAATAATAATAATTCCGCCTGCAGTTGCCACTGGGTGGATTGAGTAGCTCAGTAATTGCTGTTGAAAGTGGAAAGACTGAAGTACCTTGAGTTGAATCCAATAATGCTGAGAAGTTTACCGTCTTAACACGTGTCAACAAGTTTAAAACAGCCTTCCGACTCACTCGAAACATATATAACCAAAAGCCCATCTCTCGAAATGCAAAAGTTCGACCTTATCAAACTGTAATTAGACCTGAAGCATTATATGCAGCAGAATGTTTAACACTTCGAACACATAGCCTGCTTGAAGAACTGGCAATTAAGGAAATGAGGATTATCTGAAAAATTCTTTGTCCCAGCCTCAAAGATGGTGTTTAGACTTCGGAGCAACTTAGAAATATACACCCACACTGAAAAGATATTAAACGTAATAATCCGAAAGAGAAGGATAATATTTTACGCTCACCTTTTCAGATTACCAACTGAAAGAATCTGTAAACGTTTGTTATCCTACTTCAGAAGTCTCAAAACGATTCCTCCTTGGTTGGTGGAAATCGACAAGGATCTTTTAAAATATGGAATCCCAGAAACAGACATTCAACGCCGAACACCACTCAAACACAAACTTATACAGGTTCATGAAGAAGTCCCAACTCGATTGAAGCATGTCAATTCTGATGCATGGAAGAAAGCACACTTCGAAAGGATAAAAAACTATTCTATCGAAAAGAGTCAAATGGCTCTTTAGTTAAACCATTTAACCCAACATGAAATGACGTGACAGCCTGTAGAGCAGTCCATTCATTAACTCCCTTATTATCCTCCTATCGAAAAGGTGCACATGAGGAACACATTTTAAAAAAAAATTGATTTCCATTAAGGCTGGTCATATATATTTTATGGGAGGGTAAAATCACTGTTTCGACTTCGTATATGCCTAAACCCCCAAACCAATCCGGGATTTAGAAACAATATTGACCCTAATACCTACCCAAGGAGAGATTTAAAGTTTGATACAAATATATAGTTTCCCAGTTATAAGAACTCAACGAAGGGACGAACAGACTAATCGACAAAAAACTCTTTAAAAAAGTCCGCTCGAATTTGACTGAAAAATGGTCCGTTAATGATACCGCCCTTATTAATCCTCGTATCGAAATGATGCACATGCAAAAAGTTTTAGAAATTGATTTCCTTTAAGGCAGGTATATTTCCATAAAGTTTGGTTGTGTATATTTTGTGGGAGTGCAAAATCACGGTTTCAGTTTCGTATAAACCCCCAGTCAATTCAGGGATTTAGAAACAATATTGGCCCTAAAACCTACCCAAAGGACAGGTGGATTGAAATTTGGTAGAAATATATCCAGTAGCTTTCAAGTTGTAAGAACTCTCACAAACAACGAAACAACCAAACAGAAAAAGAGACACTAAAGCTAAAAAAAAAAAAAAAAAAAAAAAAAAAAAAATTACGCAGATGGTCATTATTACACCTGGAACGGATAATGAATGAAAATTTCGCCAAAATAGTAAATGTACAGACACGGTCGTTCCGATTTATTTATTTATATATATAAAAGTATAACGTGGATCCTTTTGAGAGAAAATCGAGTATTTTGACCTCTGGAAGAGTGGTTCACGTTAACCAGACATCACAGCACTTTTTACCCATTGTAACAAAGCAGAATGTCCACCTATACAAGAACTTTTTCCTTATTTTAGATACGTACATGTCTGGGAAATATTTGACGCGGAATGTTGTTTTTAAAGCTTCGTCATGCTGTCAGCAGCAGCTTGAGAAATGCTGAATACATCAGGAATAAGATTACAGACTTTGAGACTTGAAATACTCCATTAGTTGCGCATTAGACTTGGCGCCAGGAAGGTGTGAGATTTCGCAAGGGTTGTGACATTTTACGTATTATAATACATTATACGAAGGATCTTCAACGAGTTATCGGTATCGCTTTCTCATACAACTAAAGAAATAAGATAAAGGGTCCTAAAATCAGGCAGCTAAAACTTTCCCAGATGGCTTTTCACAAGAAAATAAGGTTTATTCAAATTAATGTACGGCAATTAAAGGGGGTGAAAAATATGCTGAGAAAGAAAAGTCTACGTACGGTACAAACAGACCCATCATGATATACGCATTGGACATTATCTGGAAACACCTATCGAAGGACGACCTAGCTACACTAGGAAGAGTGCCATGTTCTCCCTGACAAAAAACGCTCCTTCGAGACACCTATGAACTCACAAGGCAACTGTTCTATACAGAAGAACTGCGATTAAAAATGGCATTGCTTTCTACGACACAATAAGAAGATTTACATCAAGAACTGTAGGATAAAAAAAGCGAATATATGGATAATTTTCACCAAACAGACGACATGATGAGGTCAAAATGGATGAATTCTGACTACGAACTGCGGCATACGATAACGCGCTTCTTATTAAATGTTCAAAATAAACATTGAAAAGGGGCAGGCAAAACAATATGACTACGACAGGAATATCAAGACGAGTTTTCCGACTTACTTATGACGAATGCTGCGGAGCAGCGCGGGTCATCTAATAATAATAATAATAATAATACACCTTAATTGCCTAGCATTTGCTGATGGCATTGCTATTCTATCCAACAACAGACAGGAATCTATCTAGTCTGTAGTAAAACTCCATGAAATAGCAGCCAAAACAGGACTCCAAATTTCTTATGGAAAGACAGCAAATACATGGAAGGGACTAGATCAGGTTTCAACAGTCAACCTTTAATCAATAAAAAATATGGAAATATCACTCAAGTGGACAAATTTAAGTATCTAGGTGAAATTATTGATCCAGCACGGTTAAATCAGCAAGCGTACAAAGAAAGAATGGAAGCACTCGGAACAGATACAATAACAGAACTATATCACCGAGCTCGATAGCTGGAGTCGCTAAAGTGCAGCCAGTATCCAGTAATCGGGAGATAGTGGGTTCGTACCCCACTGTCGGCAGCCCTGAGGATGGTTTTCCGTGGTTTAACACTTTCACACCAGGCAAAACCTTAATTAAGGTCACGGCCGCTTCCTTCCCATTCTTCGGCCTTTTCTATCGCATCCTCGCCATAAGACGTATCTGTGTCGGTGTCAGTACCCCTTGCATGTCCACGAGGGATGAACTAACTCGCTCTCTCGTCTTGTGAGCCCAAAAACATATCCATAACTCTATAGTTATTGTGTCGCGCACACAATGTAACAGTGGGATTTTTGTCGGCTTGAAAGTAAACACAAACTTCACCCTTTAAAGAAACCAACTACACGGACAGTGAACATTAAATTACAAGCATTTAATGCACTCTCATTTATCTAGATCTAGGGTGCGTTCCTTTTACCCGGAGGTTCCGGGTTTGATTCCTGAGGTTAGCTATTTTTTTTACCAGGATCTGAGGCTTGGTTTGAGGTCCACTCGGCCTACATAAGAACGGCGAGACAACCAAGAATAATCTCATAATCAGGGCTGCAGGGCCCTAACCAGCACTAGAAATACAGTGTAATTCGAATTTGACTGTACGCAATAGAGTCTGTAATGATAAGGTACGAGTTGAATAAGATCGTTAATTACGACATTCTCGACATCTCACTACGCAGTTAGTCTGATGGATGATGACGCAACACCAGTCCATTTATTGCAAATCGTCAATATTTTTTAACACGTAGTGTACGTAAAAAGCAGTTGAGGAAAGCAATTCGTCATGGGTTCACTTTGGTGAAAGTAGAAGTATTAAATGGCCAGTCCATGATGGCACCACTTCATGCGGCTTAGCATGCGTGTACTCCAAACCGTATCAAAATGCGTTCAATATAGGCCTTATTTACATACTTATCTAGACTGCCGATGCTAAGTCCGTGGTCACCAAACACTATTACAGGACTGAAACATACAGTTTTTCATTATATTAATACCTGTAAATTTTATTTTTTGTCATTACTGGTTCATGTTATCACTAAACTCTCTATCATTGACAAGTTTACGCAACGTAAACAATACTGTACATATATAAGCATGTTTTAAGTGATTTGATAGAATCTGAGGATGTTCTTGTAGAACGGAACATGCCATTCTTTGTATAATATTGTGTAGTCTTACAGGTATGTTTATAGTGTTATTATTTATATTGTAATTGCAGTGTGTTTAACAGACTGAAGAGTTTTGTTACATTTTACAAAATGAACAGCATCACCTCCGCATCGTGTATACAGACGCTACATTCTTTAGTAAAACTCATGAATTAAAATGTCAATACAATATTGAAAAAAATGCTGCGATGACTGATAATGAAGGTGACGCTAAAAGCAGACGCCTGTTTAGAACTAATTTACTGCAAAAAGAAGCATCCGAAGACAAGAGCGAAAATATAGTACCGTAATTTATATTACAATATTTGTTTTGGGTTCGTTCGAGTCGAATGGTGTATTTACTGAAACGATCATGACGTGGCAAATTCTTTGCCTATGACGCGAATCGTTTATTGTTTACCGGAAACATATCAGCAGGCTGGGCGAATAATTACGACATCCGTTTCCTCTGTTGATCCCTAAAGTCCATGAACTAGGTCCCTGCGGGTCAAGCCTTTCCTGAACCCCTTCATACATCCAATGTATTACTGGCTGGAAGGCCCAGATCCTATCATCCTTCAAGGATAATGATTCCACACTTCACTTTAGACCTAATGTGAGGTGTGTTACTAACTAGTTCCTAGGCCCCTCCAACTGTAGTTGTCTTACAAATGTCATGCCGTAATAATCGATTACTTTCTACGGTAAAAACATGTGTTTTTCCAATGATACTACTGTAAGAGAGGGTTAATCGTATGAGGGGTTATCGGCTAAAGATAGTGAAGAGAATCGCTAATACAAAACAACAATTGGCTGAAAATGAAATGGCGTATGGCTTTTAGTGCCGGGAGTGTCCAAGGACAAGTTCGGCTCGCCAGATCCAGGTCTTTTGATTTGACACCCGTAGGTGACCTGCGCGTCGTGATGAGGATGAAATGATGATGAAGACGACACATACACCCAGCCCCCGGACCAGCGGAATTAACCAATTATGGTTAAAATTCCCGACCATGCCGGGAATCGAACCCGGGACCCCTGTGGCCAAAGGCCAGCACGCTAACCATTTAGCCATGGAGCCGGACAACAATTGGCTATGGAGGTCGTATTGGAAACATGAAATAGATTTCACGCCTCCACTAACTACTTTTGCGGTTTTCGGAGACGCGGAGGTGCCAGAAGTTTGTCCCGCAGGAGTTTTGATGTTGAAAACATTTCTTAGCAAGGTAGGAGTCCCCATACTACGAAAAACGTAAAATTAAGCAATTTCCTCAATTGTGCCGAAAGTTGAAGGGCTAAAGGACCCGGAAGGGTTTCAAATTGTGAGTTTTGGATAGCTCTAACAAAATAAAAAACAAATTTCGAAAATCACTTCCGGCCTAAATGCAGTTCCGGAATAGCAGCGTAAATCGCTCGTTTCCTTACTCGTTTTCGTTTGGATTCAAATCCTAGCCAAATTAACTTATTTACATCATTCTCTCTGTAATGTGTTCCCTGGTTCATTACCTTCAGGCGTTTTTTTTTTATTTCTGAAAAATGTCCACACCGAATGTAGTTGTAAGGGCTAAGTAAAACTCTGCAATGACAAATGAGCGCTCGTAGTGGTGCTTAAGTGATACAATGCATTGACTCACATTAGCGCTCGTAGTGGTAGAAAAAAGCAAACTGCTAATCTAATCGACTGGATAACGATGATTAAGAAAAGGATTGTATTTTTTTTTTTTTTTTTGCTAGGGGCTTTACGTCGCACCGACACAGTTAGGTCTTATGGCGACGATGGGATAGGAGAGGCCTAGGAGTTGGAAGGAAGCGGCCGTGGCCTTAATTAAGGTACAGCCCCAGCATTTGCCTGGTGTGAAAATGGGGAAACCACGGAAAACCATTTTCAGGGCTGCCGATAGTGGGATTCGAACCTACTATCTCCCGGATGCAAGCTCACAGATTGTTATTTTTAGGAATAAATAAATAATTATATATATATATATATTCTCATACTTTATTATATCTTAAGTAGCTAAAATTCGTAGCTATAGAGCGTTCCAACCTTAAATTGCAGTACAGCGGTAATGGGATAATTCCGTCTCTTTCCTTCTCCCATGTTTTGCGGGTAGCGCTGTCCTACTCTAATGCAGCGGGTTTGCCAAATATCCGTAAATCAGAATGCTATCGGTTAAAATGGGTGAATATCGTGTTATGTACAGAATTTCAAGGCGCATTTGATGCCGTTAACAAAAAAAATGTAAAAATAATAATTTAGTGTGAAAATGGTAATATAATAGAAAGTTTCGCCAAATGCAAAATCTTCTTGCATAGAACTTATCATGTCATAACTCCTATTTTATATTCTTAATTTTCCTAATTTTTTCACTGCTGGTAAAGAAACATTTCAGCTCGATGTAGATAAGTTTATTTTTAAATTCAAATGATAACAAAATGCAGTATATGCGTTTATTTTCAGTCATGTTCAGGGAACTGTATGTGCAGGCACGAAAAAGTCAGTCGCTGGCCAGCGTCTTTCGTATTGAATTTGCACGGGGGGTCAAAGCGAGGCAAATGGTCTTCAGATATGGAAGTTATTTTTAAAACAATCCCGAAGTTCTTATCTTGCTTAGTTCTTAATTTGTGACAGGAAGAATATCTCCTTGAATTTTGATTTCGCGCGTGACTCGGCTGGCTGTCTGTCTGGCTGGCTGAAGTTCCGGTAATGATCTCCCAAACATGCACTTTTAACATTTCCAGACAGTCGCATGCAGTTCAGTGCTCATTTCGTCAGTAGTGTGTATAATAGTGATTAAAAACGTATCAGTGACATATGTACAATTCTTGAGGGAAAGTGTATTTCGTTTGTGTGGTTCGTGAGTTCGTGCTCGTGCGTGGGGATCTACTTTCGAAGAAAAAGTGCAGAAGGATCATGGCGTGGTTAAAGCAAAACAAACGGTCTTCGGATATGGAAGTTATTTTTAAATCATATCTCAAGTCCTTACCTTTTTATCTCTTAATTTATGACAGGGAGAACGTCTCGTTTGTTTACGTTTCACGAGTGACTCGGCTGGCTGAGCTGTTAAATATACTGACAGCCGTGTGCAGTGGTGTTCGTTTAATCAGTATTATAAGATTGATTAAGATCAGTGATATATAATATTTAATGGCATGTGGCCTCCGAAGAGGCCGAGTGCAGGTCTTTGGAGTTGACGCCGCACAGGCAACCTGCGCATCTATAAGAATGTGGCCCTACTTGTGATGAATTCTAATGCTGAAGATGGCACACACACACCCAGCCCCCGAGCCATTGGAATTAACCAGTGAAGGTTAAAATCCCCGATCCGGCCGGGAATCGAACCCGGGGCCCTCTGGACCAAACGCCAGCACGCTAATCATTTAAGCCATGGGGCCGGACAAGATCAGTGATAAATGTATAGTTCTTGAGGACAAGTGGATTGTGTTTGTTGTGTTTGTGTAGTCTGTGTAGTTGTCAGTTCGTGCTCGTGCGGGGGGGTTCTTAGTTCGAAGAAAAAGTGCAGAAGGATGTACAATGGATCGTCAAATTAAAAAGAAACGTTCCGTAGGTAAACTCAGGGGAAAATAACGCAATATTATAATGAGTGTCCTGGACTATTTTTTAAAGACTATGAATATGAGCAGCGCAGTCAGTGAAACAGCTAAAGCTACAGGTTGTTCCGAAAGAACAATCTATGCTATAAGGAAGGAACACACACATGGTCCTTTGCGAACTCCCGCAAAAAAAGCAAAAAGCAAAAAAAGAGAAGGACGGCAGAAAAATGCAAGGAAAATTAAATATGATGAAATTGTGCGAAGTGGAGTACGTCGGGTGGTTCACTCTCTTTTATTTGGTAACATACCACCGACACTGAACGTGGTTTTGAGTCGGGTAAATTGAAGAGATTCTTTGCCACGATTTTCCAAAACTACGATGTATCGCTTCTTACATGATATAGACTTCAGTTATTTAAGACGGGGTAATAAAGCAGCTTTCATTGAAACCGATGAAATTATTAATTGGAGGCACAGATATCTCAGGGAGATAAAACGTTTGAGGGCACAAAATGAAGCTATAATTTACACAGATGAATCGTGAGTAAATACTGGGCAGACAGTGACAAAAGAATGGAAGGATACGACAGTGAAAAGTGCACGGCAGGCCGAAGGGGCGAGTTCGGGACTTAGACCACCGAAAAGCCGAGGACCGTGATTTGCCTTAGTCCACGCGTGTAATGAACATGGTTTTGTTCTAAATGCTGAACTAACATTTTTATGCTATAAAAACATAAGACAATTGGGCAAATTACGTGAACGAAGTAAAGAAAAATGAAAGAGATTTGTGGCAAGCAGACGAATTACAGGACGATGTCGACGATGAAAAGTTTTTAATACGACTTTCCTCATCGTCCGGATCATCCTCAAGTTCATTTCCCGAACCCGGTTCATCCAAAGCGGGAGAACTGTGACGCCCTGTTTGAGTCACACTCGAGCGTGATCTTCACGAGTCGATTTCGCAACAGCGCGCTCCATCTACGCTGTACTGCAATTTAAGGTTGGAACGCTCTATAGGATGTTTTCAACATTGAATTGCTTGCCTGAATTTTACGTGCCAGTAAATCTGCCGACACAAGGCTGGCACGGAACCAGCTCGGCCACTTGTGGTAGAGAAGACGCAATGACGTAATCGACGAAGAAAATGTAAAGTGGGGCTCCTTATTAGCGCTCCCGGAATCCAGCGTTATCTTCACGGAACGAGCTTTATGGAGATGTATTCCAATGAGATGACAGAAATAGCGCTCTGATAACACATTAATGGAGAGAACTTACCACGAGAAACATCTCTGTTCTTCAATAGGTTGTTGCTACCCAGAGGAGATAGACTACAAAACCGGCGAGTGGAGCTTTCAGCTTTCAGAAAAAAAAAGTAACAACGTAACTGTAGAAGTAATAAACCGCAATGGAAGATAAAAATATAACATCGTAATATGGCACAGCTCTTTTGAGGCACAGTTGTGTGTACCCTTATAACTACATACCAGCTCTGCTGTCATTCTTAAAGACCTGGCAGCACCGGGAAACGAACCCGGGCCACCGAGGACAGCAGGTAATAGCGCTAACCGTTAGCTACGCAGGCGACCGACTGCATTAAACACTTATTCTTTAAGAAATGATTAACACTGTCTGGGTTTGTATTAAAATAATAATAATATGTCTGCCTCTGTGGTGTACTGATTAGTGTGATTAACTGCTACCCCCGAGGTCCGGGTTCGATTCCCGACTTTGCCGCGAAATTTGAAAAGTGGTACGAGGCGTGGAAGGGGTCCACTCAGCCTGGAAGGTCAAATGAGCCTAGATGGGGAGGTGGGGGTTCGATTCCCCTCGAAGTGGTTTTACGTGGTTTCGCACTTCTTCTCCAGGCAAATGCCGAGACGGTACTTAACGTAAGTTCACGGCTGCTTCCTTTCCTCTACCCTTGTCTATCCCTTTTCAGCATAGCAGGTGAGGCCGCCTGGCGAGGTACTGGTCCTTCTTTCCTGTTGTATCCCCGACGAAATGTCTCACGCTCGAGCACGCTGCCCTTGAAGTGGTACAGGTGGGATACCTTGCTGTGTCCGAAGGAAAAATCAACCTTGAAGATTAAACGAATAATGAAATGAAATAATAATTTTATGTGGCTATTCGTAGCGTGGTGCAGACCCGAGGGTGGGCGGCATCTGCCATGTATGGGAGTTGTGTGTTGTTGTAGTGGAGGATAGAGTTGTGTGTGAGGTGCAGGAATTTTGTACAAACACCTATCCCCGATCCTTGGGAAATAACTAAGGTTAAGATCTCTGACCCGGCCGAGAATCGAACCCGGAGCACTCTAACACGAAAACGCAGTAAGATTATGCTTCTATTCCAATGAATTAAACAATTTTAATGAACACTGTAAATTACGAATAGGCCCACTGTTATGTGATTCAATTCCCTAAGTAATGTTTTATTTGGACAGTATATCTATGAAGACTATTTTAAGTGTGACACTTTTCTAGTGAATATTTGTTTTTATGTAACTTAATGAACAGATAGTCAGAAAAACATGTTTATTTGCAATCTTCGGTGTTTTAATCATGTACTGGCTGAAGAAGTCCCACAACGGGAACGAAAAATGTAACATGAACTGAGCGATTTATAAATGTTAATATTAAGTTAATGATTTTAAGAATCTGAAGTGGTAGGTCTACTGAACAAGGTGGAACCAAAATAATTTCCTTTCAAAGTTACCGTATGAAGATGCACAGCATCTGGCTCAGCAGAATCCATCTTGGCAGGCCAAAGCCCTAACTGGCTGTTGTGCCTTCAATTGCTATTGGTTTTAAATATTATTTCCCCCAGGAGTTCCTTAACGTGCCACAACCAACATTTAAATACCCTCAAGTGTTACCGATGATCGCACCAGATACCCTGACAACCACTAACCGACTCACAGTGGAGTATTTCACTTCAAAAGTTGGTCAAAATTATTAAATTAAATTGGTTTTATAAACGATATAAAGTAACAATTTAATGTGCTTACGCACGAACAAGAAAATCCACTTTGTAAGTCCTAAAATGGAGTAGTATTCGTCTAGTTCTCTCTCTTCTTCCTCTGGATTGATTTCCTTCTGTCATCAGTTGTACTCTAGGAACAGAAATTTTCTAGTTCACATATTTAATGCTTAAAAAATAACACAATAAAACCACTGCTTTATACGACGATTAAATGATAGCTTGCATCATACAGAACATAGGTTCTTATTTAAGAGTTATTTAACAATAGCGTAGACACAGCAGTATTCAAACGAATGTTTACGGTGCTGTTAAGTCACTAACACGTGCCTAGCGAACAGCTGCTGAATTCAGACTGGCCTGTATGGCTTCGAGTGGAGGACATAATTTACCATACCACTATCAGAGGACGCAATGGTAATCTACCTTTCTGTATGATTTACGATTTTCATTCTTAGTCACCTTTTGAATATAGATCGTCCCTGCCTGTCGTAAGAGGCAAAAAAACCGCCACTTGGGAGCGTGGGTTAGCGACCACGGGACCCTTAGTTGAGCCTTAGCATTGTTTCTACTTGTGCCACGTTCCTCATTTTTATCTATCCTATCTCACCTCCCTTGTTCTTTTCCGACCTCGACGGTGCTAGGTTCGCCCTTCGTGGTCCTCGTCTTTCTTTGGCCGATATCAGTGTCAGACCCCTTCCATTTTTCCCTGTGATTAGTACTAGCCCGATTCCCAGCCTCCTCACTCACTCTACGAAGAGAAGGCAGCAACAGATACTGCTAACGTACGCTCTTCCATGTTGTGAATTTACTGAAGAATGGACTGTGCTGGCACTCAAATCCGAACCTTCCCTATGTAATAGCCATTCCGGCTATATCTAGAATTGTTGGACTGAGAGTCAGTTGAACACAACACAATCAAATTACAGATCAGTCAGAAACAGTGGAACTATGGAAAACATTACAAGTTCCGTTCCTCTGTGGAACATGTCTCAACGTGTACGCTCCATGTTTCCGCCCCAAGCCAGCCATCATACACACTAATTTCAATTCCTAGCAGACTCATACATCTTCGTTATAAAATGCCATGCCTTTCAGCATTCATCTGCAAGGCTCTGTGAATTAACTAGGAGCCTCCACAATCCTCTATTTGCAAGTGTATCTCTGTGGCCTCGTTCATTTTTCACATCTCTTGCAATCTGCTTTACGGCGCACCGATACAGATAGGTCTCATGGCGACGATGGGATAGGAGGCGGAAGGAAGCAACCGTGGCCTTAATTAAAGTACCTCTACAGCCCCGGCATTTGCACAGTGTTAAAGTTCGAAACCACCTTCAGGAATGCCGACAGTGGGGTTAAAACCCTCTATCTCCCAAAAGCAAGCTGATAGCTTCGTGATCCACGCCTCTTTTCATTAATATAACTTATAAGCTTTTAAGTCTTTCGAACACTTAGAACTCTGTAGCTGAGTCGATACTGAAATCTTTAAAAAAACATTAAAACTGAGTATCCCTCTTCTTATCTTACCCTCCACTGACGAGTCCATCATTCACATCACGTGACCCTACCGCCGAAGCCGATTTATGAATAATCCATCGAGAGCATGGTTGCCGAGTTGTAGTTCCCCTTAAAAAAGCCTCCACTATAATTTTAATCCATCGAGTTTATATCTACCTTACCCTTTCTCTTCTCATTTAGAGTACCGTACCCTCCTGACATTGTTTCCACCTCTTTGTATCATCTTATAGTGTACCTACATGTGAGCAGTGGCGTGACGTGAGATTTCCTGTTTATTAAACATTTTAAAACAGCAGATATCTTGGGCTAGCGTGGCTGCCTCTTGCCCGGAGGCCCCGGCTTCGATTCCCGGCCATGACAGGTATTGTTACTTGTATTTGAGAGCTGGTTCGAGGTCCACTTATCCTTTGTGATTACAACAGAGAACCCATATGACAGTGAACTCCGGTCTAGAAAACGTGTCACCTCATAATCTGCAGGCCTTCTGGCTGAACAGCGGTCCCTCCGAAGGCCAAGGCCCATTAGGGCTGGAGTGTTTAGTTTTTTAGTTAGGGTTTTAGTATTTTTAAAACAAAATCAAGTCTGAGAATAATAGTAATAATTCCTTGATATTACGATATGAACCGCCGAGGCAGATACAGATTAGCTTCTCCAGTAAGCCAAAGCTGCTGGCTGCCTACTTCAGTTTGTTAGCAGCTTGTAAATTCGCCCAGTGTCATTCAGGTTTTAGTTAGAATTATTAACACACTTATCGCTGATGTCACAGTAACTACGAAATCGTGACTTGATGGTACTTCTTTCTGTACACGTAGCAGGCTTTGCTTGCTTTCATGTGATGTGTCTTGGGTAATCCTCAAGGATTTATCGTTATCGTCAGAACACAACGTAAGATAATTATCCAGAGCTGGTTTCATAACCATTTACAGGTGACTCTGGCGCATTCTTCTCTCTCTAGGTCCTCCGTGTCTTCAAATCCTATGAAAATTTTCTAATTTACAATATAATGAAAATAAAATGCTCATTCACCTGTCACATTGGAACCAATAAATAACAGCTGATAGTGTTAGTGGTTTTCGATTCCCCTAACTTCGCGGCACATCATTACTCTGCGGGAGTGGTTATTTTCTTTCGTGCGCGTGACGTAAATGGAATCACCAAGTATAAGACTAGGGTAGGCACCGCAGAACTTGATAAAAGGCAATTTCCCAGTATTTTCCTGCAGAGAATGGTAAAAAGGAACAAGAAAAACAAAGAAAACACACACGGGATTTCAAACTGCAAACCTTCCACCTGTCTTATCGAGCAGCAAAATTCGACTACCGGTATTCAGTAACGAAGCTGGGTAGCTGAAAATGCATATGACTGATTCCATTCTGCACTTTCAGACATGCCCTTTACTTTTCACAAAGCGATATGGTCTTCCACAATAAAGGACTGCGAAGTATATGTATGCACTACATCAGAAAAATGTCAGATCATTATTAAGTATTATCGGAATACTTGCTTTCCGCTAATATTTCCAGTAAACTTACTTATCCCAAACACCTAATATTATGCGACATTACAAAGGCACGATAGGTATTGTTTTGGTATATATCGAAAAATCTGTTCATATACGATGTACGGCATTGACTTGAAATTTGGCCGAGATATTTTACTCTGAATTATTAAAATCAATTCTTTTCTAAATTCATCTGCCATTAAAAGGAGTGTTAAATAATGAGAAAAGGCCGTTGCCATGGTTACTAAAATGTATCTGACGCTTTGACCTCCTGCGCAGACGGCTCCAACTGACGTTACCATCACGCTTCAATAAACTAACACCGTAAGGGAGATTTTCGCCTTTGTTTTAACCTAAATAATGTAGTTCTTAAAAATCTGCAATAGTGCAGATGCAACCTTGAACTCGTGGGTTCGAGTCCCACCGTTGGCCCTCGTGGCCAATCCATTACACATTCAAGAATACCACAATAAATCGAAGTGGCAAGTGTACAGGACTGATAACCTCGGCTCCCCACGTTTTCGAATGTAAAAGCAAGCACTTAAAAAGGTTCTAACACCAGGTCACATACACATGAGATAACAATCTTTTAAAAATATTTGGCCAATAGAAAAATAGGCCGTCATGACAGTGTTACTGAATGATGTGTTTTATGAGTGACATCGAGATAAGATTAACCTGTTAACCATCTGAAGATACACATTTCGGGATTACTTCAGGAAAGTTTTGCGTATAATCCGGGCTGAGTAGCTCACGCGGTACAGCGCTCTTCTGAGTTCTCCTGGTGCAGTCCGGTGTTATTTTAAGGCGTTCAAAAACGTTAGCCCCGTGTCGATAGCTTTATTGGCACGTTAAAGAACTCCTGCGCAACAACATGCCAGCACCTCGGCGTCTTCGAAAAGCGCAAAACTAGTTAGTGGGACGTAAAGCCAAACTTCATTTTTTTGCGTATGCGAGTGCATTTACACTCCCAAAACTTATTTAAGATGAGGGTGGGAGGGGGCAACGATCATGTTTTAATATTTTTTCACAAACTTGTCCATTATAAATTTCGTGTTTTTCTTTCAAAAGATCAATTTTGAAAATAATTTTATATAATATGAATTTCAGAAGATGAACTTGGTCTCTCTAGGGTTTTTTTTTTTTTTTTTTTTTAGCTGCATGTATCGAATCTCACAAGTTCTTTTCATACATAAAGCACTGATTTCAGAACATGATCCATGTCCATCGGTTCTGAACAATTCATGTGAAATACAATTTATAGTTTTTCCTTGTTTAAAATATATGCGATATGGGACCACAACTGTAAATCTGCGCCTGTTTACACACAATTCAACAACGTGATTTTGACAGAAAGAATGCTGTCACGGGGAATCGAATAAGGATAACCAAGCTCTTGAGTCGTAACTGCTAACAGTTCTTATTGATGGAGAAAGTACTGTACATGACCTTAAATGATCGCGAAGTGCTACATTTACAAAGCCGAGTCAGTCTTCAGATAACCTCAGCAAGCAGTCGCAAGGCGAGATCAATAACAAGAGAATGCATGAGGGCTCACCTGGGGGTTAGAAACCAATATTGTGTCTTGTGGCTGCGGCATCATACTCAGTTACACCGAACACAGTCCCAATGAAGAATTAGTATCAAGACTGTCGCTAGCTAACAACTTTCCTTAGTGACTGGTCGTATATAATACTTCTTGACACACGCGTCACGATATTCACATGTTTCGAAAGCACATATTGTCACAGATATCACACTCACGCACTTGGACGCTCTACATGCTAATAAATTGCAGAGACGCCCCACTTTTTCCAATTTCGTAATGACGGCTCGCTCCAACACAAGCGTTCGTTGCACTGGCTCTGCTGCAACTGACGGCTCCGTGTCCACAATCCGCCTGCGCGGTCCGCATTCTCCTCGCTTGTACTATCCTGCCTGAAACATTTTATCTCTGTACTGTTAAAACATAAAACATCTTGAGAAATGACTGGAAGCGTGCTTGCAACCAAGTAACTTCCGACAATTACGCGTATTGCATTCTTGTGACGAGTGACTTGTAAAATATTAATACATACACCTGCAATATGCCTGACTCCTTGGCACAATGGTGAGCGTAGGTAGCATTCGGTTCAGAGAGCCCTGGGTTCGATTCCCGGCAGAGTGGGAGGGATTGTCATTGTGCACGGTTGATTCCTATGACTCGGGGACTTTGTTATACATACAACACACCACACCACCAACTATCACAGAAACACGCAACACTGTCGGCCTAATCCACATGTACTTCAGCGCTCAGTCTGTAAATTTTACTAGGGTTACCGACTCTAATAGAAAAATCCGAATTTTATCACAGATGGAGTACAAGTGGGAGGGGAAAATTATTTCTTTGTATTGAAATCACAACAACAATGGGTGCAATAATATTTCTCATGTTTATTAACAAATGGCCGACCCTGCCTTCTAGGGGTAGCGTGCTTGCCTCTCACCTGGAGGCCCCGGGTTCGATTCTCCGCCAGGTCAGAGATCTTTACCTGCATCTGAGGGCTCGTTCCAGGTCCACTCAGCCCACTTGATTGCAATTGGGGAGCTATCTGACAGCGAGATCGCCATCCCGGTCTAGATTGCTAAGAAGAACGGCCGAGAGGACATGCGTCACCACTCAATCTGCAGGCCTTCAAGCTGAGCAGGCCATAACCCATCAGGGCTCCAGCGCCATGAGGTTTGTTATTAATAAACGCGTTCACACATAATACATGTTCTAAATATTTTTGTACAAGTTGTTTAACGTCGCACCGACACAGATAGGTCTTATGGCACCGATGGGATAGGAAAGGGCTAAGAGTCGGAAGGAAGCGGCCGTGGCCTTAAAAGGTACAGCCCCAGCATTTGCGCAGTTTGAAAATATTATCTGCGCACTTTTTAGCGATAGATTTACAACCTAGTGCTGAATCGGTCGACTTCGGTTATCTTCGAGATTCGTATTGGCAACCTTTGAAACACAAACTAAGATTCGCTTATGATCGGTGTGCGACATCTGGCGTACACTTTACGTACTCGTACTGTTGTTGTTTACACAGCAAAGCCAAACTATAGAATTCATGCTAGGAAGAAGTTTCGCATCGAGAAATGTTATATAGTATTATATATTGTGTGTGTGACACAGTTGTTGGCGTAAGATATTAAAGGTTTTGAAAATTCATATCGATCGATCATAAATTATCGATTCAATTCAGATTTCATTTCAATTCAGTTGGCAGTATTATCGGAATCGGGATCGCTCCCTCCTTACTCCTCAAACCAGTACAAAAAACTATCACTAAAAAGTGCGTGTACAATAGGAAACCACAGAAAACCATTTTCTGGGCCACCGACAGTGGGGTTCGAACCCACTATCTCCGGAATATTGGATACTGGCCACACATAAGCGACTGCAGCTATCCAGTTCGGTCGTTCTTAAAATCTGCCCTCAAAGAAAAACGAAGCAATCTCCACACAGACCAAGCAAACACAAGAATAAATCTGGTGTACGGTGGTGTGTCGCTCCAGAACTGGAAATCTTGTTTCTTAAAATGTTCAGACTTCCTGACAAGAATCGAACCCACGTCCTTTCGGGTGAACCATTAATACATGAATATGGTTGTAAATAAAGGTTACGTATCTCTTCACATAGTTGTGACGGTATTTAGGGATGCGGAATGCCCAAGGAAAGACGTTCGAAATGCGGTTGTTCCGTTGGATGTGTGGGGTCACCATAGAGGATAAAATAAATGAACACATTAGAGGTACAGTAAAAGTGGAATGCCTAGGAAAGAAAATTGAAGAAAGGCGACTACGATAACGTGCAGCGATGAGAGGAGGAGTAAGGAAACGAGTCCAAAACTTGGTGGTAAATGGTAGAAGAAAGCAAGGAAGGAAGAGGGACAAGATAATGGAATACGTGAGAGAGAAAGGCTGGAACCGAGAGGAAGCTGCGGATAGGTACACCTGGAGGAAGAAAATTAAGAGAAGGTAACGCCGATCCTGTATGACGGAATAAGAATAAAGAACATGGTTCCAATGTATGGGGCCCACAAGAGGGTTGCTTGATACGAGAACTGGAAAAGCTCCAAAGAAAAGCAGATAAAAGAAGACAAATTAGGGCAAATATTCATTTATAGGAAAAATTGGAATAATTTATCAAGGAAACGTTTTTGAAATCATTTAAGGAAAGACAAGTGATACGGAATTTGCCAGATCAATGATGGTACAATTCTCACGCGTCAGCTAGGCAACCCCCTATCATCTGCACTCGTAATTTAAAGCGGACAGAAGCGTTTTCGCATTTTTTTGTGGCGGTTGTGGACCTCAGTAATTCTGTGTTGAGTTTCGAAGCCAACTACCTTCAATCGTGTATGGTAAAATCTCGACCAATTTAAAGAAACAGAAGTTGTAACTTGACGCAGTTAACGGACGTTTTCGTCTCTTTTGAAACCGAATATTGAATAGTGAACTAATTACTTAATTGACAAAAACGTTAATTTTAAGCACTGGCTCGGTTGATAGAACTTACTTTAAAATCGTGTATAGTAAAATCTCGACCAATTTAAAGAAACAGAAGTTGCAACTTGACGCAGTTAACAGACGTTTTCGTCTCTTTTGAAACCGAATATTGAATAGTGAACTAATTACTTAATTGACAAAAACGTTAATTTTAAGCACTGGCTCGGTTGATAGAACTTACTTTAAAATCGTGTATAGTAAAATCTCGACCAATTTAAAGAAACAGAAGTTGCAACTTGACGCAGTTAACAGACGTTTGCGTCTCTTTTGAAACCGAATATTGAACAGTGAACTAATTACGTAATTGACTAAGACGTTAATTTTAATCACTGGCTCGGTTGATAGAACTTAGTTTAAAATAGATAATTCCGGACAAAGAAGTCTAGATTTCTTCCGACAGACCTAGGAACATTCCGAACTGTCCGGGGAAGATACGGATGGTTGGCAACCAGAGTACATACGGTACTGTTATTGCAATGTACAATAACGTGGCAATGCTACAGTGCTCGGAAATTGAGGAAAAATTCTTTTTTCTCGAGTATCCGACCACGAGGCCGACCATTCTGGGTCACTGTACGCCAGAAATTGGTGTTTTCTTAGCCTCTTTATAGGTCTTAATGGCTGTTTTTGCAACTTCACTTTCTTTCGACTTCCGTACATTTTTACTGCCCATTCTCAAATGGAATTGTCATCAGTTCATCCACCACTTCTTTTCTCTAGTAAATACATATATTTGAACCATATCTGAAAAGAGAGAAAAATGAAATGAAATATGAAACTAGTGCTTGAAAAATCAGGTGTATCAAATTATATGCAAGATAAACGAAATATTGAAAGAAAAAAAAAATGATGTGAAAGTTTTTGAAGATCGCACTTGCCTCAAGTACGAACCCTTAACATTCGTTGATGTGGAAACACGTTTCTCAATGTTTCGCAACGTGCTGTCTGAAAACGGACGATCCTTTACAGCTAAGAACCTGGAGATGACTACTGCAAAGCCAACTGAGGTCAGGTTTCCGAATTCCAGTTTGTGTAACCCTCGTGTGGTTAAGCCAAATATGATTCCAGTTATACTCATTTCTATTTCTTTGTCCAGAATGTCCATTGCGGCTTCGCTGAATTCATTCTATGTGAAAAAAAAAAAAAAAACAGAATTCTAAATTCTGCAAGTAACACGGAATTCCTTTTTTAAATTATGTTAATCTAATCTAAAAGAAGAAGTATTTCACTCATATTTTTGTACTGTACGTTGCATACCACCAGAATTTTGCTTTTAAAAATGTTATATTCCTTCATTCTATAATTAAAACTAAAATTATGAATGAATTTGGACCGCATTTTTATGTCCTTCTTGCCAATTTATAGGTCTTCAACTTACGAGCCTGGTTATAAGTGTCGTATGTTCCTGCTTACATTGCATAACCGGTTTCGTGCCAGAAGATATTTACTGGTCTTTCAACATGTAATGCATCTTAGTAACGATTACAATCAAACGTACCGAACTACTGTAGATTAGTCGTAAGAGCTGCTTGATTATTTCACAAAAAAAGTTTCTATTTAAAACAACGAACTTTTGCTAAGAAAGAAAAGCCTTTGCTCTTTGGCCCCGCGACGATATTGCACCCTGCCTAAAGGAAATTGAGGAACTTCAAAGCAGATAATAAGGAAAGCAAAATTCTTGCATGTACAATTTGCATGCAGTTGTAATTTCTTTCGAGCATGCTTACATCTTTGGAGCGACTCCCTGTCATCCGTTCCTCCGAGCTATGTTATCAATTAAAACGAATTTACCGCCTTCATTACGGTTTTAAATGAAAATTATTTACTGAGCTTCCACTCGTTTGGGGAACAAGTGTAGTACCACAGCTGCATCCGTGGATCAGCAGTAGAATGTCTATTGAGGGGCAAAAACAAAATTAATTAAACGGAGATCTGCATCTGTGCCATCTTGTAGAGTAAAATGGAACATCGGCATTTACACAAGCGGACAGCCCAGATATCAAATCAAAATGCCTGATGAAATAATAATAATAATAATAATAATAATATATAATATATAATAATATATAATATATATTATTTTATTATTATTATTATTATTATTATTATTATTATTATTATTATTATTATTATTAGACTTAAATTGTGAAATATAGTTGGAAGGCAGAGTAGCAAGATTACCATTTATCTATACGCAAGGGAAGACGAAGGACTGTAACAACTATTGAGTGGTTTCGTTGAACAGTTCACGGGCGATTTGGAGAGGAGAATGCGATCGATGGTTGAAAGAAAGTTGGTTACAATCCGCTGTAGTTTTAGACCACACAGGGACTGCCAGGACCAGATTTTCATTATCCAAATACTTCGAAAAGAGTAGACAATTATGTTTACGTTTCGTAGACAAAGAAAAGACAGTTGATAGAATACAAAGGAAAAATACCTTATTCGTACTGGGGATTATTGGATTAAGGGTAGATTATTATGTTGAATTAGTTCTTGGTTCAAGGTCTTCTTCTTCTTCTTCTTCTTCTTCTTCTTCTTCTTGTCGTTTGGGCCTGCTGAGGACCACGGGGCTCGTTTCGACTCCTTGTATGGAAATTCTGTTTTTTCTTTGCCCAGAAAGCTTTCATCTTCTGGCTGTGTGCTTGTTTCCTTTCCTCGGTACACTTCGGTCGGGTGGTGCCTGTACTCTGTCTGCTGGTGAGAGACTCTGGAAAGACACCTTGAAAGGTTAACTGCCGGAATAATACACGATCCTGTATAGTTTGTTCTGAAATCCCTAGCTGTTCTAAGTCGGACTTCACTGTGGTGATCCATTTATTTTTGGACGCTTTCCCTCTGCCTGTAGTGGTAAAGATCTTGCTGGTCTGTAGGTACTCATACGAGTCAAATGCCCATAGAAAGTCAATCGCCTCTTCCTCATGGATGTAATTATGTCTTCTTGATGGTCATATATCTCTCTGTTGTGCCTTATCCTGTAAGTACCATCCCCTTCTCTTATTGGTCCTAAAATCCTCCTTAGTATTTTTCGTTCCTTGAGCTCTAGCTTCCTCAGTGGACCTTTTCTGTTCATCAGAAGACACTCAGAGGCGTACAGTATGGACGATCTTACTACTGAATTGTAATGTTGGAGTTTAAGGTTCTTAGAGAGGCACTTGGATGCATAGATGCTCTTACAGGTATGGTAGATCCTTTCCAACTTGGTGCATCTGGTGTCTATTGCTAATGTATCATTCTCGGTTGCTGAAATCCACTCCCCTAGGTACTTCACTGCAGGAATCTTACGAATGGTGGTGTTTTCCAATGGCATAGTAGGTGGGACTCCCTTTATGTTAGTCATGAACTCAGTTTTCTTTATATTGACCCTCAAGCCGGTTTTAGCTGCTATGGTATAGAGGCTCTGTAGCTGGTGAGTAGCTTCTTCTATGTGGTTGGCTAATAAGGTCGTCGGCAAAGGCCAGGCAAGGTACACTGAGATTATCTTTCTTGTAGCCAATTTGCAGTCCACCTCCTGGAGGTAATGTGGCAGTCCATTCCCTGATAATCTTCTCTAGAACGCAATTAAAGAGAATGCAAGAAATTCCATCACCTTGTCTAACTCCTGTTTGGATAGAGCAACTCTCTGAGAGCTCATCTCTAAACTTTACTTTGGAGGTGGTGTTCTTCAGCGTAGACTGGATTAGTCTGGTGGTCTTCTCATCCAGGCCTAATTCCCTTAAGGAGGAGAAGAGGGTCTGCCTATCTATTGAATCATATGCCTTCTGGAAGTCCACTAGTATGACTACCCACTGGTGTCCGCCACGATTCTTGTACCTCAGGATTGTCTTGAGGTTCTGTATCTGCTCTGTGCAAGATCTATTTTCGCGAAAACCAGCCTGATATTCACCTAATTGGGAATCCAGTTGACTGACCACTCTGGTTTGCAGGGCTTTAGAAAAGATCTTGTACGTAACCGATATTAGAGAGATGCCTCTGTAGTTGTCGAGGTCTATCTTACTACCTTTCTTGTGTAGAGGATGGATCACCGCTGAGGTCCATTCCTCAGGTAAGGTCTCCGTTGCCCAAATATCCTCTATGATCTGATGGATGCTTTGTATGGATTGTTCGTCAGCATGTTTCCACATCTCCGCTACTTGGTTCAAGGTACTTATAGTACGCGAACCTTTTCTTGAGCCCTGAGCTCCATAGTGCTGAATGGGAACTAGGGCTCAAGAAAACGTTCGCGTACTACACGGGTCAGACAAGGCTGTTCATAGTTCATAAGAATAATTTACTGAAAGGTATACAGTAGTAGGGAGGGATTCAGCTAGGTGCAGTATGGCTTATGTCGACGACTGGGCTCAAAGCCTGGAACATGAAAATAGAGTGAGTACGACGTAAAAACTAGCATTTCCAAGACTGAAGAAATGTCAGGAGAAAGCTGGGACAGGTAGATAATTTCAAGTATTTAGGATGCGTGTTCTCCCAGGATGGTAATATAGTGAGATTGAATCAAGGTGCAGAAAAGCCAATGCAGTGAGCTCGCAGTTGCCATTCTCTAAGAAGGAAGTCCGCTCTCGGACGAAACTATCTTGACACCGGTCTGTTTTCAGACCAACTTTTCTTTACGGGAGCGAAAGCTCAGTGGACTCAGGATGTCTTATTTATAAATGGAAATGGCGTATGGCTTTTAGTGCCGGGAGTGCCCAAGGACAAGTTCGGCTCGCCAGATACAGGTCGTGATGAGGATGAAATGATGATGAAGACGACACACATACCCAGCCTCAGTGCCAGCGGAATTAACCAATTATGGTTAAAATTCCCGACCCTGCCGGGAATCGAACCCGGGACTCCTGTGGCCAAAGGCCAGCACGCTAACCATTTAACCATGGAGCCGGACTCTTATTCATAAGTTAGAAGTAACAGACATGAAGGTAGCGAGAATGATTGCTGGTACAAGCAAGTGGAAACAATGGCAAGATACTCAGAATGAGGAGACGTGATGTCCTGTGGCTCTGGAGTCTCTCTAGTTGATCAGCGTATCTGGTTGTGTGATGATGATGATAATAAGGAAGGCAGAGGGTGAAACCCGGTGTCAGCACGTAGTCTACTCCTGTCGAATAAAACCAAGGGATCTGTTCGAGGCTTAACGTCTCTATCCGACGGAGGAATCGCCATCAACAGCGTTATATTACCTCACTCCATGTGAACACTGCAGAGAGGTTTGCAATCGAAGCCAGGCTTAAAAGCTAGGTTAAGAATGAACTCAATCAAGCTGTATCTATGTATAAACCTGTTTTGGTGGTGCAGTCATGTTAGGTGAATGGATGAGGATAGCTTACCTGAAGATGTTCTATAATTGGAACGAAACATGTTCTATTTAGTATTATATTCACAGATGAAGCTGGATTATTTTATGTAAATAATAAACTAGCTATAAGAAACTGACAAGTATTGGAAGGTGGGAATCTCCTTGTAACATACCGTAACTTTAGTTGTGTTGAGCCAATACGGGACAAAATATGAGATTTATAAGCTGTACTTTAGCCAATCAGGCAAAAAACCGATCAAACACCTATTGCACTTAATATTAAAGTATCAAAAATTGGCAAAGACATAAACTTCTTAAAACAGTGTTTATATCAAAAACTTACTCCTAAATTTCTGAATTCAGTACAGAGAATAACTTGTACAACAAAATGGCATAAAGCTACTCAAGAAAAAATTAACAACTTATGGATCAAAAATGAAATTTAGTTTCTATACAGAGAAAAAAGTTTTCTAAACTCTTAAGTTATATAATGTTCATCTAGAAGCTTCCTCCCTTATGGCCCCTATTGAATGGGATTCCTTTTTGAGATATGGTAATACCAAAATTCAAAACATCTTGGATAAAAAACAAGAAATTTTGAACAAAAAACTTCACAATCTTACTCTAAATCAAAAAAGCATAAATCAGTAAAAAGGGTCCCCCATTAATACTGGACCCAATTCAACCTTTCACCCTCAAACTAAGAATCTGACGTTGTTTTCGAGGACAAAGAGTTACAGATCATCAGTAAAGGACCCAAACATAATTGGTCTAGTCCATATAACCAAAAGCAATATATAACAACCATTGCTGAAGTGGAACAAGTTATAGCTCAACTCCCAGTAGATCAACAACCTGAAATTAAATTCGAAGTTAAAAAGAAACTTCAGGAATTATTTAAAGATCAGAAAGACAATACGCTCCATTTACCTTCTAAAAGACATTAAAGGCTTAAAACAAAGAATAAATTACGACCTTATAACCACAAAGGCAGATAAAGGTAATGTGTCAGTTATGCACAAGAAAGAGTACAAATAAACAACCGAAGCATTTTTCTCAAGTAATACTTTCACAAAAATAAAAAAAGACCCTACTAACTCTGTCCAAAGAAAACTAAAACAAATACTTAAAAACAATTTTATTCTTAACTAGCAAGATATCCGTGCTTCGCTACGGTATTATACTGAAAATTTATAATTGAATGTTGTTTTAGATATATAATCAGCCGAAATTCGCGATCTGACTCGTTTTCTAATAGATTACGGCAAGTTTCCTCCCATTTTTCAATCTTTCTTTCCAGCAATCGATTTCGTACTTCCCGGGCTAGGTCCAGGTATTCCACCCGGTCAGTTGGGTCCCTAAATCTTTGCCATCTTTTCTTATAAGCATTTTTAATATGGATCAAATCCTTCAGGAGATCCGGCGTGGTGTCGTCTTGGGTGCCTTGGCTGTACTGAACCCGCGGCCGGACTGCATTCTTAGTCATTACCCGTCCAGGACCCGTTTCCACCGCGGTCCGCATATTTGACGACGGTCCAGAACATTATTATTATTATTATTATTATTATTATTATTATTATTATTATTATTATAGATGTTCTGGACCCCACAGCAAGATGCAAGACCGCTACTTGGCGGTAAATTACATCTGCTGCCATTGTCATTGTTGAGAATGTGACCAGCACCATTGTCGCGCGTAGGCAAGCGTGTGGGATTTCTGGCGATACGAATGACATACTTCCGTGCATTATTGACCTTATTATAGAGGTGAACAATTGATCGGTCAATTTCATTCCTATCGTTTATTTCAAATGTGTTTAAATTTTTATTTATATGCCGGGAGAATCTACTGTAATCTAAGAACGTTCTCCGAAGGAAAAGATGGCTGTTGAAAACGAACCCAGGAATGATTAAAAATGATCGGTTTATGATCAGAATAAGTACATCGAAAATATACAGCCTGTTTCTAGTCATTCGACAGGGTCAGGAACGGAATGAATAAAGCCCCATCTAGCGGCGACAGTAGGAATTGTGGCGGCTGCCGAAGCACTCCTCTGGGGCAATGATCGATGAATGACAAATGAAATGAAATATTGGACAGTGTTGCTGGAATGAATAATGACAGGGAAAACCGAAGTATCCGGAGAAAAACCTGTCCCGCCTCCGTTTTGTCCAGCACGAATGTCACATGGAGTGACCGGGATTTGAAGCACGGAACCCAGCTGTGAGAGGCCGGCGCGCTGCCGCCTGAGCAACGGAGGCTCCTTATAAGTACATTATGAACAGCAAAATCAATTGGTCTCACCTCCTTTTACACCCCACTGCCGTTAAGTTTATTTACCCCCCCCCCCAAATAAATTAAAAGAAGGCGTGTTTCTTTATGTTTAAAGGAGATTCCAAACCCCAATGTTCACGTCTATTACCTTCAGTTTTGAGATATAAATATCCCCATAAAATAATTCGCTTTTTTTGACTTCCTTTCACACTTCTCCCCCCCCCCCCTTAAGTGAATTTTCCGGCAAAAAATACTTGTTTCTTTAATAGTAAAGGATCTTCTAAATAGCAATTATCACGACTCTAACTTCTTCAGTTTTTGATTTATGTGTCCTCATGAACGGAATTCAACTCTTTTCCACTCCCGCTCCCAAGATGGATTCCCCCACAAAACGCGTTTTTCTTTGTTTTTAAAGGAGATCCAAATACCAATTTTCACGTCTGTAACAACTTTAGTTTTTATTAGATGTATGTATTCTCATACAATTAAGTCAATTCATTTTTGAATTCTTTCACCCCCCCCCCCTTTTCATTGGATTTTCCGAGAATACGCGTTTCTTTATTTTTAAAGGAGATCCCATATACAAATTTTCAGTTCTGTAATATATTCAGTTTCTGAGATATATGTATCCTCATTAAAGGCATTCAACCCACTATTCACCCTTTTACACCCCTCCTATTGAGATTTACAGAAAACGAAAAGATACGTGTTCCTTTATTCTTAAAGGAGATTCTAAATACCAATTTTTACATCTGTAAACTTTTAAGATATAGACACACTCATTTTAAAAATTCACCCCCTTTTCACCCCCATTATTTGAATTTTCCAAAAACGAAAAAATACGTGTTTCTTTATTTTTAAAGTGGATCCCCAATACCAATTTTCAGGTCTTCAGGTTCTGAAATATAAGTAGCCTCATTAAAGGCATTCAACCCCTTTTTCACACTTTTCCACCCTTCCTATCGGGATTTTCCGAAAACAAAAAATACGTGTTTCTTTTAAAGGAGATTCTAAATACCATATTTTACATCTATAAACTTTAAACGTTTTGAGATATAGATACACTCATTTTAAAAATTCACCCCCCTTTACCCCCTCCCAGTAATTGAATTTTCCAAAAACAAAAAAATAGGTGTTTCCTTATTTTTGAAGGGGATCTCAAACACCAATTTTCAGGTCTGTAATATCTTCAGTTTCTGAGATATAAGTATCCTCATTAAAGGCATTCAACCCATTTTTCACCCCTTTTCACCCCTTCTATTGGGTTTTTCTGAAAACAAAAAATACGTGATTCTTTATTTTTAATGAAGATTCTAAAGACCAATTTTTACATCTGTAAACTTTAAAAGTTTTGAGATATGGATGCACTCATTTTAAAAATTCACCCCCTTTTCACCCTCCCATTAATTGGATTTTCCAAAAATGTTTTTTATTTTAAAAGAGATCAAAAGTACCAATTTTCAGGTCTGTAATATCTTCAGTTTCTGAGATATAAGGACCGGTATCCTGATTAAAGGCATTCAACCACTTTTTCCCCCTTTTTTACCCCTCTTATTGGGATTTTCCGAAAACAAAAAATACGTGTTTCCTTATTTTTAAAGAAGATACTAAATACCAATTTTTACATCTGTAAACTTTTAAAGTTTTGAGATATAGATACACTCATTTTAAAATTCAACCCCCCTTTTTCACCCCCTTAGCGACGGAATATCAAAAAATCCTCTCTTAGCGAACACCTAAATCTTAATATAAATGTATCCCCACAGTTTCATTTCTTTATGTCCAGTAGTTTTGGCTCGGCGATGATGAATCAGTCAGTCAGTCAGTCAGTCAGTCAGTCAGTCAGTCAGTCAGTCAGGACAAGTTATTTTATATATATAGATGATAACAAAATATCAGGCTTAGTTAATATGAATCCAAGACTACCGATAGCAAGGGCTTTGCCTAAAATTCACATACCTGACACACCTCTAAGACCAATTATTAACTTTAAAAACAGCCGTACCTATAAAACCTCTAAATTTATCAATAATTTCTTTAAAAAGCACTTTCCAAAGCAGAACTACAATTAGAAATTCAATAGAATTTTGTAAAATTATTGATAACACTAAAATCATCTTTCACCTTGAACTCATTCGACGTATGTATTCTACCATCTCCATAAAGGAAACCCTAGATATAATTAAGAACAAGGACACATAGGAAACTTAGTAACCATGAAATAGAAGAATTTATGCTACTCCTAGAATTTACCCTTAACCATAATTATTTTTCCTTCAATAACACAGTATATCAACAGAGAGGTCTTCCAATGGGATCCCCAGCATCAGGTATCCTTGCTGAAATATACATGGATCATTTAGAGAAACATAAAATTTTAAATGAAGAAAAAAGGTATTATTGTCTGGCTTCGTTGATGAAATGTTAGCAATTATTAATGAATAGATCAATATCAGCACTAATTTAATAGATCAAATTAACAGTTTAGACCATTTCATAAAATTCACATTAGTAACTGAAAACAATAAAAAACTAAATTTCCTGGATCTAACCATTGAAAGAAAGGAAGAAATTATTAATGAATAGATCAATATCAGCACTAATTTAATAGATCAAATTAACAGTTTAGACCATTTCATAAAATTCACATTAGAAACTGAAAACAATAAAAAACTAAATTTCCTGGATCTAACCATTGAAAGAAAGGAAGAAAATTTATCCTTTTTAATCTTTAGAAAACCAACCTTAACTATAAATACCATACCATACCCATACGAAAAGATTCATACCATCCTGAGGCACATGAAAGTAGTTCCTTTTTAAGCATGTTAAATAGAGCCTTGTCCAAAAACTATTTCCAAAAAGAAATTAATTTCATTTACAAAATAGCTATAAGCAATGGATACACAAAACACTACATAGATAGGTAGATTAATAAACATAATATATAATAAACCTCAAACGCAGCTGAAAAAAGGAGCATAAAAAGAATTATTTTGCCACTTTCACCTATAATAATGGAAACATTTACCAGATTACTAATATTTTTAAGAGACTTACTTTCAAAATAGCATTTCGCACCAATAACAATAGTCAACGTTTAATTTTTAATTAACAAAGTATTGCAAATGAAAACAGATATTCAAATTCGGGGATATATAAACTTAAGTATTCAAATTGTGCCAATTCTTATATTGGGCAAACAGGAGGGAATTTCTTAGTAAGATACCAGGAATATATTAATGCTGAGAAACATAGGAAATACTCGGCCATGAGTCTACATATGACTGAATATAAACACAATTCTACAATAGAAAAAGACTTGACCATTTTGCGAACGATAAATAAAGGTAAATTAATGAATATTCTGGAAAATACCAGTAGCGTGCATTGTGGGTATGTAGGCTAAGCCGGGCTTACCCGTTGGACTTGAGAAGCAAAGTAAACAGTAATGCAACTGTAAGTGCAACAAATAATTTTATCTTGTCATTTGGCAATACAATTTTTTAACTAAGAGCATTTTCTGCAGTATGCAGTAAGGTTATTTCTGCAGTACGAATTTCTGCATTAGCGAGGTTACGCGACACACCTACCGCTTGGCTCGCCCAGCGTTGAGTTCAAAGTGACGCATGCGTAGTAACCGCGCCAGTAAGTGAGCTTGATAAGCCGAAAACTCAACGCTGCCCGGCTTGATCGCATGGTGTAGCAGTGTGAAGCAAATTTGTGCTGGTTTATGATACGTTTATTTATTGTTATTTGGCTTATTGCTGAAACAGCTCTTGCGAGTGATAACTGACAGCAGTGAGGAACGTTTTAAAAGTACGAATACCCAGTTCATTTTAGAATTGAAACTTTTTTCTTAAATGTAAGTGTGAGAAAAACTTGCCTACTATATAGTAGGTACCAGCGTTGTCGTGGACCATGTGGCGTATTTGTAGGGGCGTACGTTCTAATGAATTTCATAATAATAACATGCAACGTGGACAGTGCTGTGTCGGTAATTTCTTATTAGATTCAACTATCGTAATATTTGCGATGGCTATTTGTGTGATTGAACAACTGCTGAACAAACCGTTTCGTCAGTGGCGTATACTGAGGGCTACCAAGGCTATCAGTGAAGTCCAAACCTCAAATGCGAACGATGGAAATTTAAAGCACATTATATTGTAAGCATCTGACACGTTGTTCCATTTGCAAAACTTGAAAGCAATGAGAAAACACGTCGCACGTATTTCTGAGAACAAGGCTTCGGAGACTGATATTACAGCCCAGACTCTCGTCCCTTCCCATCGACTCGCCTCACGCGGCTTATTGCTGTCTGCCTACAGGCGCGGGGACCGGCGGGGGATAGCTGTGCTAGGCTTCGGTCCGTCAGATCGCCATTGCTATCACCATGCGTTACTCATCGTATATACTTCCTCACCTCACGGAGTGCTGGCATTTCACTCCCGTTTACTTCTAGATCCTTGTAGGAAGACACTGCAGGGCTGCTGTTATATGAGTAATATAGTTTTCTTTTTATTGGTAGATCTGCTAAAATGAAACGCAATCTTTCAGGTTTAGTGTTCTCTTGTTGGTTGGAATCGAACCCGTGATCATGGGTCGGACACCACCACTGATCTTCCGAGGAAGATAATTAACCATTGAACGATGGATACGACCGCTGTAAAATTCAACATTGTTATTTAACGATTATGATGATGTTAATAATAATAATAATAATAATAATAATAATAATAATAATAATAATAGTGCGTGGCATCTACATAGGCTTGGTGGTAACCTAATAAGGATAAAATGAATGGCGAAGACGTCATAAATCCCAGTTCCCAAGTCAGGGGAATTAACACTATGGGGGGTTGATTCTGAAAACTGAACCGGGGCCGTCGGACCAAAGACAAGCATTCTATCCATTTAAGCCTCAAAGCTGGACTTCAATTTGCTAAACCTTAGGCTACCAACTCGATTAATCAGGTGTTGAGTATTGACGGTGGCAGAGGATAGGGCAGTAGATTGCGAAGCACGTTTAACAACACAGTGGGCAACTCCGTTGGCTGTAGCTCAAAATGCTTAAGGCTTGATGTTCCCTAAACCAACTATCGAAAAGGGGTAGCCTAAGTCTAGTGGTAGCCCACGTCTTGATACCAACATACGCCACTGCGTTTCGTTTTAGGAGCTTATGTGAGAAACTAGAAATTGTTCAATCTGGAAAACCTTCTCCAGATATGCCCAACATTAAAGGGACGCATAAAAACAAAGGTCAAGAGTACGTTCGTCATTTCCTAACTCCACAGTACAGTAAAACAGAATGGATTGCTGGAAGTTCCAAATTTAATAAACTGTTTTGCTGGCCATGTTTACTCTTTGCAAGAGACCGAACTGTTTGGTCTGACACTGGTTATGATAATCTGAGTAACTTGCACAATGTCATTCAAAAGCATGAGAAATCGCAGTCACACATTTCTGCAATATTACAGCTGAGAACGTTTGGAAAATCTAGAATTGATATTCAGCTTGATGCTCAAATGCGTGCAAGCACTGCACAATATAATGAGACCGTTCGGAAAAACAGAGGTGCTCAAGCGATTCATTGATGATGTGTGTTTTTAGGATGGGCGCCCGCAAGGGGGGGCACTTGCCCCCCCCCCCTGGAATTCTAAAGATGTTGATGTTCAATTGTTTAATATCATACCAGATTATTTCATAAACTGAAATTACTGACAGTCATCTAGCATATGTTATAACTGGAAGTTTCTGTAAACAATTTAATGTTGCTGACGTTATATTGGATTTTATATTCAAGAAAATTGTTAATGTGCCCCCCCCCCCCCTGGAAAAGATCCTGCGGGCGCCCATGTAATTTTAGCTACTCACGAATTACCATTCCGTCGACATTCTGAGGGTGAAGATTCTTTGAACAGGGGTGCTTATTTGGGTGCAGTGATCTTACTCGCCACTTATGAAGCGACGTTAAGTACACACCTAGAAACATCGACCGTGTTCCGCGGGACTTCAAACAGGATACAAAATGACTTACTAAGGGCAGTCAGTGATGTAGTTTTGGAAAAAGTGAAGTCAGAAATAAAACACGCTATTTTCGTTGCCCTTCTTCTTGATGAGACTTCAGACATTATGAATTTGTCTCAACTATCAACCACTCTGAGATACGTTGATTCTGAAAGTGGTAAAGTTCACGAAAGTTTCATTACTTTCACTGATGTCAGTGCAGATCGAACAGCCAGTGGTTTGTTTGTACATGTGAAAAAACATTGTTACTGAGTTTGACTTAAACTACAGGTTGATTGCACAAACATTCGACGGAGCAGCTGTGATGGCCGGCCACACAAGTGGACTAAGAACCAAAGTACAAGAACTCTTTCCGAAGGCCATGTTTATCCATTGCTTTAGTCACAAGCTCAATCTGATTTTGTCACAGTCAGTTTCCTGCATCAAGGAATGTAGAATATTTTTTCAGACCTTAACGGGATTAGGGTCATTTTTTCACAAGTCCTCTAAACGATCTCATGAACTGAAAAAAATTACCGCAAAGAGGATGCCTAGAAATGCTCTAACACGGTGGAATTTGTCATCTCGTCTTGTTCACACAGTGAAAGAACATCGCACTTCATTCCTTGAATTATTTCGGAATGTTTTAGATGAAAGCTCAAACTGGGACAGTGAAACAGTTGTAGCGGCACAAGGTTTCATGAAATTTCTAACCAGCACTGAAACTTCCTTTTTGTTACCTATTTTTAGCAACATTTTCACCTTCACTGATATCCTTTTCAATATCCTTCAATCCAAGCATTTTGACGTCCTATATTGCTCCCAAAAAGTTCAGGAAATCAAAAATGAGATACTAAACCTCAGGAAAAAGTGCGACGTAATTTGGGCCGAGACTCTGGTCTATCATGGTGTCGAAGACTCTCTACCAACTAAGCGACAATGTCGGGAAGAAGATCCAATAATGTCAAGGAAATGCCTTTACCACTTTTTTGACAACATTATTGTACAATTAGATGAACGATTTGGGTCATTAAATCGATTACAGTTTACTACCTTGTTGGATCCTCTGAAGTATGAAGCGTACAAAGCTACTTTTCCTCATTCTGCCTTTGAAAATCTTAAACTGTCCTATAAAGACTTGTTTGATTTTATCCGGTTGAAGAATGAACTTACCGTGCTGTATTCGTTTGATGAATTTTATGGTTAACACCCTCATCAGTTAGTGTGTTCCCTGAAAAGCAAACAATTAGATACAGCCCTGCCTGAAGTGTACAAATTGGGTGTACTTATAGTAACTGTTCCAAGCACAACAGCGTCAGTTGAAAGATCGTTTTCAGCCCTCAGGAGGATTAAGACTTATCAGAGGTCAACACGGAGTCAAGAGCGGCTATCATGCTTAGCAGTTATGTCCATAGAAAAGGAAGTTCTGCACCAACTGAAAAGCACAGACACATTTTATGATAATGTCATCACGACATTCACAAAACAAGAGAGACGACTAGATTTCACCTTCAAGTAGACTCAAAGCAACCAAAAATCTTGTGGAGGGACTTAATGCATAGTTTTGTTAGTAGTAGAGCATACAGTGGACAATAGAAGAACTTCTCACAAAAACGTAGCAAATAAGTTACTATCAATTTTTGATAGGTCTATGTGTACAATGTAATATGCATGATACTGTTGCATTAGTGTCAGAGGTATTTCAACTTGGCCTCTATGCTGAAGGATGAAAAGTGTAACAGGACAGAGTTTTCTGATACATACATAAGAGATCAAAGAGTTTTTTAACTGAATAGTGAGGGGTGATACATGAAATAGACGTGATTTCTACTAATCTATGCACTTTGATGTAGGAAACTGAATAAAATAACAATTTTTAGACAAAAACGCAACAATGATACGTTTGTCTTCCTTTTTTTAATGGATTATGCATTGTCATTGGGCATAAATAAACTATTTCTATACATCCCAATAAGTTAATTGCAGCTTTAAAAATATTATCGATTTTTTTAAATCTATAGATGTGATGTCACTAGTTATTTTGTGTTTCCTGAAGAGCCAAGGATTTGACATGACACCGTACGCTCTGGTTAGGAGTCCTTCAATTTTCATGAAATTACACATAGGTAAGTCTATATGGTTACAGCTTGGTTATATTCCTTTATATAATGATGCACTTTAAATTATACTTCCTACGCCCGGTAATTACTACGTCCTACCTTGGACAGCATACCCACTTTTCAAAACCACCGCACGCCACTGGAAAATATTTATATTGAGATAGATCAGAAACAAAACCCAAGTCAGAATATTAACAAAATAACAGAGAATATCAATATATTGTTAGAAGAGCCTACCAAATTGGATTTATCTGGGAAAGCCATCAAAAGGATCCAGAAAAACATCAAACACATAGCTCCACCCTACACAGCATTCCCTCTACTTCTCCTTCTGCTTTCCCTCGCCTACCACAAGCTCCTCACACACATACAAACTCAGTCAGTTGATGACACGGCATAAGGGAGGACGCTCAATGCAAAACGAACGAATATGAAACTTTTTTCAACAGTCTAACTTTAAATTCAACTATGATTGTTTTCAAGAGTTCTCCCGGCAATCATATTTGAAGAAAATCTTTTATATTCTTAATTTTACCTTCAATATTCGACAAGTACATACTTCTCCAGCCTAAAAGAAGACCCCTTACATCGATTTTATTCGTTAACTTGGACACTGACATGTTGGAAAATTTTAACCCACCATGAATGAACATTTTATCTCATCATCATAATCATCACAAGTGTTTTATTTGTCTGGTCAATTTTTGTTAAATCGTTTAGCTGAAGTCGTTCCATAATCGGAACGAATCATGTTCTATTTAGTATTATACTCAGAGATTAAGCTGGATTATTTCATGTAAATAATAAACTAGCTATAAGAAACTGATAAGCCATTGGTTGTGGCATCATACACAACCATTCACCCGGCTCAAGGGAGATAGGGTCATCTTCACTATCGTTCACTTGAGCAATTCTTGTCTGGTGCATCCACGTTGTGGGATGCTTAATGCTGTGAAGACCTTAACAGCATCTTAGGCAGAGGAGGAGACCTTTGGAATGGCGAAGATGGTGGATGAGGTTCGGAATGGCGAAGATGGTGGATGAGGCAACCCATCCTTTCTGGGGAAAATTACAAGAAGAAGCCACTGCCTTGTGGAGAAGAGGGATCTTCAAAGGCTAAGGGAGTAAACCCCAAAAGAAAATCTTCAGATGCGTTAGGCTTAGCAGGTCAGCAGATGAGTAAATTTGTACTTGCTTTCAACTACAATACAAGCCTCAGATGGAAGTTTAAAAATGGAAATGAAATTGACAAGTCTCTGACTACAGATGCACAGTACGATGGTAATGCTGATGTTCGTGCAAGTGTTAGATCAGAGAACAAAACCCGATTTGGAACAATAAATATTTTAACAATGAATGGGAAGGAAAATTAACTGACTGACCTAATGGAGAGATGAAAACTCAACATCCTGGGATTAAGTGAAGTAAAATGGAAAGGGAAAGGAATGAAGAAACTAAGAAAGATCACCTTGTACTGGATGGGTAACAGTAAAGAGAAAGGAAATGGAGTGGGATTTGTCGAACCAATAGCTGCAAATGAAAGTATTACAATATTGCACATACATGTAAACAAGGAACTCCTGAAGATAATACAGGTGTATGCTCTACAGACAGGATGTAGTGTGGAAGAAAAAGAAGAGTTTCTCAATGAACTGGAAACACATATTGTTGCAGATGGGATCATGATAATGGGAGATCTGAATGCTCATGTGGGAACTGATAGAATGGGATATGAGAATGTTCTGGGCCTACACGGGTATGGCGATACAAATGAAGATGGAGAGGAACTGTTGGACTTTTGTATCAGAAATAACCTGATAATAAAGAACACATGGTTTATGAAGAGGAATCAGCTGATATAATTGGGATGGATAGTATGGAACACTCATCAATTTTATAATAAAAGACCGAGAATAGGGAAGATACGTCATGAATATGAAGATAATCCCCAGTGAAAGTATGGAAGGTGATCATAGATTATTATTATTATTATTATTATTATTATTATTATTATTATTACTGGAAACGCGCACATGCCATGCAGAATACCATTACATTACATTTACATTACATACACATTACTTTTCTTTGCTATAAGCTACGATGGATTTCTGTCTATTCCTGCATTTTACAATATGGTATCTATCACAGAATTCCAAGCACAACTCACACACACATTCGTTATTTGGTTCGTGAAATAATTTGTTACAGCACACCTTGTGGTGGAAACCATGGATCGCCAACCTCGTCGTCACGTGTCGCATATCATGATTAGCTTCCATACAGGTCCTGTCTTGCATAGCAGATGTTGCATAGAAGTCCTCCGGTATGTTGTTTTTCTTCTCATGCAGATCTTGTATAAGCTGTTTGAAGCTGGTACTAGCTGGAAGTATGAGCTCGTATCTCAAATCCTCTATTAGGAAGGTCTCCCTGGTAAGCTCATACACTAGCCTCGATCTTGCATTCTGCGGGACTCCTAAAATTCTCTTCCGGTATCTAGCCTTTACTCGCTCCAATTCTTCCAGCAGTACCGGGTGAGTTGGCCGTGTGCGTAGAGGCGTGCGGCTGTGAGCTTGCATCCGGGAGATAGTAGGTTCGAATCCCACTATCGGCAGCCCTGAAGATGGTTTTCCGTGGTTTCCCATTTTCACACCAGGCAAATGCTGGGGCTGTACCTTAATTAAGGCCACGGCCGCTTCCTTCCAACTCCTAGGCCTTTCCTATCCCATCGTCGCCATAAGACCTATCTGTGTCGGTGCGACGTAAAGCCCCTAGCAAAAATAAAAATAAATAAATTCTTCCAGCTGTTTGTACGCGAGGTATTCTCCCACTAATTCTAGGCCATACGTCAGAACAGGTAGTATCTTTAACCTAAACAGGTCCATAGCTGTGCTAATCGATAGTTGTGTGATGTTTCTGATTTCATTCATAGCTCTAGTGGCCGCCACTGCTCTAGATCTTATATGTAAACTGAAACTCTTTCCCGTTGTTTGAATTGTGATACCTAGATATTTAAAATTGTTAGCCCTCTTGAGTAGTTTGCCATTGCATTTGATGTTCTCTGCTTCAGTGAGTCTTCCTCCTTTCCTAAATACTACCAATTCCGTCTTCTCTTCGTTTATTTGGATGTCGTTTCTCTCCGCCCATTCACATAGTGTGTTTAGCGATACTTGCTGTTTATCTATATCTGTCGCTGCGATGGCCATGTCATCAGCGTATATGTAAGTGCTTGTTCCTGCCATTCCTTTGGTGACATCGTTCGTGAGAACATTAAACAGGACAGGGCTGAGTGGATCGCCTTGGAGGACGCCATTTGTCTGTGACAGCCAGTCAGATATGTCTATTCCATTATCTATCTGTATGTAGTTTTCTGCCAGTATGTTCGATATCAGGGTCGTTGTGCTCGTTCTTCCAATTAGTTCCTCCAGTTTATCTATTAATACCTTTCTGTTGACCATATCGAAGGCTTTTGAATAGTCAACAAAAACCACATATAGTTTTCCTTTTGGTCTTTCTATCGTCTGTTTTATTTGTTCCAACAGGTTTTCTACTGCCAGAGTCGTGGACCTTCCCTTTCTAAAACCAAACTGTTCCTCTGGTAGAAGGGGTTCTAGCTTCTCTGCCAGCCTTTTGACGAGGATTCCTGTTAGGAGTTTCAGTAATGTAGATTCCAACGCTATTCCTCTATACGCGTTTGGGTTCTCTGTGTCTCCTTTTCCCTTGTATAATAGCTTGATTGTTGACTTTCTCCATTCGTCTGGTATACTTCCTAATTCTAAACATTTATTTAGAAGGGAGGTCCATATCGGTAGGTATTCTTGTGCTGTCTGCTTTAAGTGTTCACTTCTTATTCCATGTACTCCTGGTACTCTGTTATTCCTCATTTTCTGTATCGCTTTTGCAATTTCATCCGTGGTGAAGATCTCATCAGCTTGTGGAGTCATAGGTGTCTTAATCATGGGTCTTGTTTCTTTTGAGCAAATTACTATTCTTATATGATCTATCCATTTTCTATATTTAATTGTACTGGAATGTGTTTACGGATGACTGCTGCTTTTTTTTCACTGTGGTGGCAAGGTATGTTGGGCTGTATTTTCTGCCCTTTTGGCCTCAGAGCTCGGTAGGGGTCTTCTTCTGCCTCCTCTACCATTTTCTTATGTTCTTCTTCCAGGTGTTGCTTTTTCTTTCTTTTTATTAGGTCCTTGTATTTCTTTCGTTCTCGTTGGTATTCTTCGGTGGTTGCGCTTGCCATTTGTCCTCTAGTTTTATGTAGTGTTTTCAGTGTCAGTTTTCTCTGTTCGTAACATTCTCTGTCGAACCACGGCCTCGCCTTCCTATTTTAATCTTGTGTGGTGGCCCCACTTATTTCAGCCATGTAGCGGCCTCATCAATATTTCCTGCTCTTATTGCTCTTTCAACCTTATCTTTTTCATTCATTTTCCCTTTAATTTTTTCCATGTCCAGGATCTTGCCAAATGTTATATTTCGTCTTTCATCTAATTTGCTACTTCTACCGTTTTCTATATTTAATTGTACTGGAATGTGTTTATGGATGACTGCTGCTTCTTTTTTCACTGTGGTGGCAAGGTGTTTTGATCTAAAGCCCTTTGTGATTATTAGGTCTATTGTGCTAGCTCCGTTATGCCCTATGTATGTCCAGTCCTCCTGTCTGTTGTGTATTGTAAAGCCTTCGTTTGTTAGATATTCCATTACTTCTTTGCATTTTCTATCTTGCCTATTTATTGCGCAATTCAGATCTCCCGCAGTGATTATCTTATCCATACTTCTACTGTGATCCAAGGCCATCCCTAGTTTATCTATTATGTCTGTCGCGGTGTGATCTGGATTAAAGTAGACTGCTACTATAACTCCAATTCTTGTCCTGACAACCAGCATGTTTTCTTCTCTTAATAGTAGTTTGAAGGGGGCCAGTTGTGGTTTGATGATGCATAGCACACTGCCCACTGGTCTTCCTCTTCTCATACACTGTATCGCATAGGCATGAAAATCATAGATTATTGATTGTGGAATTAAACAAATAAAAATCACTAAAATTGTATTGAGGAAGAAATCAAAGATCAGGATTTGGAAATTGGAGAAGGAGGATAAAAGAATGGCATTCCAAGATTGTATTAAAAAAAGTTGCACAACACGGAAATACTAAGTGGAGAAGAAGAGTGGGACAATTTAAGACAGACATTTGTGGAAGCAGCAATTAAGGTATGCGGGAAAATAAAAGCAAAGGTTAAGGGAAAGGAGACACGGTGGTGGACAAACAAAATAAAAAAAGAAATAAAAGAAAGGAACAAGGTGAAGAAAGAAATGGATAAGGAAAAGCAAAAAACGTATCAGAGAGATGAGAATAAGATAGAAACATGTGGAATACAAAAGACTGAAACTACAAGTAAAGAGGAGTATCAAGGAAGAAAAGGAGAAATATTGGGGAGAGTTTACCAACAAAATTGAGCAAGATAGTCGAGGAAATCAGAAACTATTATGAAGAGTAATAAAATCGAAAAGAATAAATCAAGAAAAAATTAAGGCATTAGAGAGGGAAGATGGATCCATAGTACATGATGAAAAGGGTCTTCAGAAGGTGATGGCAAAGTATTTTGAAAAACTATATACTACATACGGGAATTTGCCTATTTTACTCCTGTGTTCAGAAACGTAGGCTTTTGAGATATAAATCCATTTTAAGGTCTTTTTAGCTGTATTTCGTTGGTTTTATTGTGCCTATAAATGCCTATTTCAGGGGTTTGTGCCTATTTGGAGTATAACTGCCTATTTGATGCCTTTTGACTGGATTTTAAAACAGCCGATTTTCTTCCAGTACATTATATTGCAGCTAGTGTGCTTGACAGAATTATCTTCTCTCTTCTCAGTATCTGTTTACCCCACGAACAAAAATCGCAATTCTCAGAAGTCACCAGAAATAGTTCTAGGGAAATTTTCATCAGGAGAAACAAGGAACAATTTGACCTCGAAGCCTTCAACCCCTCCAGCCTCCTAAGACTTGAGTGAGAACCAGTCAACGGCGAACTATGTTGCACAACCCACATGCCCTGTACCTCCCTTTCGATGCGAACTGTTGTACATGTACATTTTATGTTCAGAACATGTTGTGATTTATTGTGAAGTGGGAGAATAAGAAGAATAAGAAGTGTGTTTGCGACAATGCCCAAAGAAAAATTGTCGAAGTCCTACTGGCTGAAGCAGTGGATTACAAGGGATCCCAATTTCACTACGGATCTGTCAAGCTTGCTGTAAGGAGGTATGTTTGTTTGTTCCTTTTATCTTTTTTGTGATTGAGAACTATGATCGCATTTCATTGCAGCATATATAGGCCTATTAATTTATGTATTGTGGCAAGTTGTTTTGTTGCAATGCTGTATTAGTCGTGAACTTTCAATAATTTATATTGCTAAAATGTAAATCATTACATTACTGAACGAGGAGTTAGAACGCCGGTGGTCTCTTGTCACAGAATGGATGAAAATTAAAATGGTATTTTGAACTGTGATTCATTACCCGTGAAAACAGAGATATACAACTGAAATGCAATTTTTAAAACTCCCTTAAAAAAGTCATGAATTCTATTACACTTCCACTAAGCCTTCGCAAAACACAGGTTGCAGATCCAATGTAGCCCGGCTATGACGATGCCACAGCGTGTTTTGCAAGGTTGCCAAGACTATCTTTACAAGACCAGGCCAGCGGAAAGACCGTTGGTCTTGATTGGTGACCGGTTAGTAATCGTTGTGCTTGTGGGGGGGAGAAGCAAAGAGAGTCTGAGGGGCGTAAGCTCCCAGGTTAACAAGCTTCTAGCATCCCGTCTAGAGTCTTGCTAAATTGTGACAAAAATAAGGTTATGGGCGCATGTCACAACACTTTCAAATTACGTGGTTTTTAATCTTCAATGAGGGTGGCGGCCTTGTGGGCACACATGATGCAGAATCTATTGCAGGCAACAGAAAATAGTCTTCATGACAGCTGACCCGGCTGATCAAAGCCGGCGAATAGAAACAAATAAAATGTTCACAAATCTGTGATTTATAGTGCCTCCGTTTTCATTCTTTTATACAAGTAAGAATACTGCTAGGGCCAGCTTGGTGGGTCCTTGGCAAGCATAAAGAATGGATCTCTCCTCTACTCTACTCCGGTATCGTATCACGCCTTTTTAATTATATTTTTCACCCGGTGAACTTGATACGATACTGCCAAATTATAACTGAAAATCCTTGGAGATATTTCCATGTAAATTACTAATTCCCTTGTTCCTACTTTAAAGTTTTGTACTTCTAGAAACATCATCTCTAATGGTCTCTTTCTATGAAACAAGTGCATGATATATACTAAGCATTATGGCCAATTAGCCCAACTGTAGAAATTTAAGATAGGGACAAAATAATTTCTGTGAGCTTTATTTATTTTTCAGATCAAATGTGAGAAAAATACCACATAGATTAACTTAGAAATACTGCGATGCATCTGATACGCATACAGCCGTACATAAATTTGTATCAACACAGCCTTTCTACCAATCCACTTTGGGAAGCGACCAACAACCATTTTCTTCAGACCTATGCACTGCAATGTTGGGAACTAATATGCTCCTGCATAAACCAACTTCAACTAGCTGCCGGGAGCCAACACCAAGTTGGAGAAGAGTGACATGCCCCTGGTGGAGTCATTTAGGATTGTGGAAGAAGTCGGGGGAAGTTTTGACCGAACCTCTGGGAATGCAGCCACTGTCAGTGAAATAAAACCAGATGAAGTGACTTCATTGAAGTTTTGTTCAATCACTTCATGTGATGTTGAGATATCTTTCTCTCAGTACAAAGCATTATGCATGAGAGGAGAACAAGATTGTTACCGAAAAACATTGAAACGTTGCTTCTAAATTCCTTTTATAGTACCTGAGTGTGTTATTAAATTATAAGTCACTTTTCATGCCTATTTTGTTGCCTATTTTACACATCAGTGCCTATTTAAATGCCTATTTTGGCTAATTTAAGAGCCTATATGCCTGCCTATTTTAAGTGTTTTTAGTGCCTATAAATCTTGTCTCTAGTTATGAGGATGACTGCTTGGAGGAAGAAAGAGATAAGGAAATGGAAATAACAGATGGAGAAAAATAAGAGAACCCGATAACATGGTTGGAACTTGAAAGGGCATTGAAAGCAGTGACCAAAGGTAAAGTAAGTGGAAAAGACAAATTCAATGCTGATATGATTAAGGCAGCAGAAAGCACTGGATTACAGTGACTATACAGAACCCTGAATGCCATATAGAAGGATGAAAGGATACCTGAAGATTGGCAACAAGGAAGCATTGTACCACTGTTCAAAAAAAGGAAATAGGAAGAAATGTGAAAATTGTAGAGGTATAACCCTATTACCACATGGACTAAAAATAATGGAGAAAGTCATAGACAAAAGACTGAGGGATATAATAGAACACAGAGGAAGAATAATATGACTTTAGACCAAATACATCAATAATAGACTGGATATTTACAGTGCGAACAATAATGGAAAAACATCTGGAAAGGAACAAGGAAATCATATTTGTATTTTTGGATTTGGAAAAAGCTTATGATACAATTAAGAGAAAACATGTATGAGAATGCCTACTGAAAAGGAATGTATCACAATCATTAATTAACAAGATAAAAATGTTGTATCATGAGAGTAAAAGCAGTGTACAAGTGGGGATTGGTGACTCTGAAACATTTCATACAAAAAAAGGTCTCAAGCAAGGAAGTGCACTGTCACCATTATTGTTTATTATATTGATGGACAAATCATAAAATGTGTAAACCAGAGTATCAGTAGTGATGAAGTGAATGCTTCGGTATTTGAAGATGATGGTGTGATTTGGGGAAAGGGTGAAAAGGAAGTACAAAGGAGACTGGACATTTGGAATGAAAATGTGAAGGAATATGGAATGGTAATTAGTAAAAAGAAAACTGTAGTCATGCACTGTGGTAAGAGAAAAAGAGAAGCCACGTGAACATAGACGATGATGATGATGATGATTCTTGTTGTTTAAAGGGGCCTAACATCTAGGTCATCGACCCCTAATGGTACGAAATGAGACAAAATGAATTGACAAATTAAAAGTCCAAAAGCCGCCACTGACCAGAATTTAAAATGTGATGATGAAGAATGAATTGATGGATGGATATGAATTTAAAACAATCAGTGGAACCAACCCACAGTGCCTCACATGCACAGAAGCTGGCGTAAAACAATAGTATTACTGACCAAGGGACTGCTTCCATAGCACAATACTTGATGCTTGTAGTCAAGAGGGGTCCAAAATCCACGTCATTGGCTCCTCATAATGGTACTTATCACTAGGAAAAGTAGAACCATGGTATTTGTCATGTTGCGGTACTAATCAAAAGTAGTGTAGACTCGCGGTATTCTACACATTATGGTACTACTCACAGGTAATGAAATTCGCACATGGAATACAGACCTATGGTGTTTCGCACATTGCGGTGCCATTTACAGGCAACGCAAACCTATGGTGTTCATCACATAAGTGTTCTAACCACAGGGACTCTCACTATCCCGTGGTGTTCCTCCTATAGTGGGTACAAATCATAGGCAAGCCAGAACCATGGTGTCACTCATATAGTGCTACTAATTACAGGTAATGTAAAAGCCGGCAACGCACTCTTTTGCAACTAATCACAAACCTATTTGGTACCTAACATAGTGGTACTACGCGCAAGTAAAAGTGACCCATGGTGTTCCCCACGTGATGGTACTAATCACAAGGAGTTCCATGATTCTAATACAATCATCCCTTGATCGCCCCTTTTAGTCGCTTCTTACGACAGGCAGGGAATACCGTGGGTGTATTCTTTGTCTGCGTCCCCCACCTACAGGGGATTGTGTGTTTGGTCTGCGAGAAGTATTTTATTTCCCTCAAGTCCGCTGGCAAGCTGGTTAGGGCCCCCCTATCCACCACCTGGGACGCGCCACGTGGGAGTATCACATCTCCCCCTGCTATGCCAGCATTGTAGGTTCGTGGTGAACATAGATGGAGAACAGTTAGAGAATGTAGAACAGTTTACAAATCTGGGTAGCATTATTAATGGAAGTAATGAAATCAACCCTGAAATTAATAACAGACTAACATTTTATCATCAAGTCAGAGAGCTTTTATGGGATGACAAAGTACACAAGAGAACGAAATTAACATTACATAAACAGTATTTCATACCAATTGTAACATACGGACTAGAAACGCTGGAAACCAATAAGAGACAAGATAGTAAGATCCTAGCAGTAGAAATGAAATTTTTAAGAACATGAGTTAAAAAGACAAGAAGAGATAACATTCAAAATATTAACATCAGAGAAGAGCTAAATACAGAATCGTTAGTACAGAACATACAGAAAGCAAGATTAAGATGGTTCGGACATGTAAAAAGAATGGAAAAGGAACAGGTAGCAAGAAGGGAATTGGAAAGAGAAGTTAAGGAAAAGAGACCAGTTGGAAGACCGAGAAGAAGGTGGATGGATCAGATTTGGAAGGACATTAGAGAAGCTGGATTGGATGTGGCGGAAGTAATGGAGCAGGAAAAGTGGAAGGACAGAAAGGAGTGGAGGAGGCTTGTTAACCACACTGGGCGACTGGAATGGGACATTGATGATGATGATGAAGAAACTGACATGTATTAGAAGGTGCAATCTCCTTGTAACATAACCTTACCAACTTACCTAGGAGAATAATGGAGGGTAAGAGAAGTAGAGGGAGACCAAGGAGACGAGGAATAAATAAACTTGGTTTTTAATAATTTAAAGGTAAGCGATCTGATACTCAATGAGGCCCGAGAGCTAGTTACAAACAGAGGATTGTGGGGGGTTGGTTAATTCTCAGAGGCTTGGAGAGTGAATGCCAAAAATATAATGAAGATTGTTACACAGTTCACACTGCAACCCCTCCAAGGAGTGGGAAAAGCAGAAGAAAGAAAATCATTATTAAAAATAAAGGCAACTGCTCGATTTCTCATATCAGTCTTGCTTCACGAATGTGAAGATTTGAATATGAAAAACTCTGTACGAGTTTTATATGTTTTCAAGAACATCAAATCATATACCTTGAGAGTTCATAATGCGGCAATTCCACTCCTCATAGTTCCCTGGTTTTCTGTTGCTTGATGTACTGGAACAGGGTCACTTCAGAACGCCAATCCCGTTGCTCACAGTACAACTTAACATCAACTGCACGGCCTATTTGAAGTGAACAAACCCAACTACTGTTTTCAGTATGTAGCAATAAGTTTCCAGAACTGGAAAAGCTTGGTCATTCACAGATATCCGTTCATTACTAGGTCCCACAGTTTATGTGCATCTATCTCTAGACTTCTTTGAACACAGTCTGCTGAAGCTCACAAACAAAGAAACCAACCTTCAAATGTGAAACATTAGAGCTTTGAATGGGTATAATTTCCCTTACGTATGGTATACAAAAATAACTGTACAAGTTTTCAGTACACACACATACAACTGAGTAGAGCTCTTCCTACTCTCTGGTGTAGAGCACTCGACAGCCATCTGAATTCAGACAGGCTGCGAGGTGGTGGCGGCGCATGCACGTGATTCCTAACAAAAGGAAATCCTATGGCTCCTTGCAGGCCATGGAAGGGAAGTCTTATCAGCTGGATTGTGACCACTGACTTCCTCAACCATTCCTGCACATGGTGAGAAAAGTGAGGGATGTGCATCATCTTGCTGCCAGTTGAAATGAGGAAGTATCCGAGGGGCGAGTCATCAACTCTGAAGCGTATTCTGCTAAATTTGTCGTTCGGGCAATGCACAGAAAACTAACTTTTGGGAAATCCCTTTCAGATTCTGCTGTTGAGTGTAGATTCTCCAGCGTTTGGATACAAGCATTGAGTGTGTTCACCTTCCCACTAAGGTGATATATTGGTTCATAACCGAAGATTAAACAGTGAAGGAAACAGAACTTACCACAAGCTTTAGGGCTGATAGTAACTGAAAGACTGTAGGGTTGCTTTTTTTTTTAATTTGCTTTTTCACATTGTCATCCTTGGGAGTGATAGTTCACGTCTAGCAAATTGCACAGATTTGTTAGGACTGCACATGAAGATCAAGGAATCTTCACAGGGTAATATATATCTACCTGTTCAATACTGTACAGCTATTCATTTATAATAGTTAGTCAATTCAATCTTAAATTAGGACACGTTTCAATCCTTTTATGGACCATTCTAAAATTAAAAGAGTAGAAAGACATTTAAATGAAAGTTAAAACACACAACTAATTCCTTTTTGTGTTCTTTGAAAAGCAAAATTAACAAAGTACAAAAACAAATAAAAATTAAACACACACAAATATTTAAAACATGTTATAAAATACTCACCAATTTGCATTTTTAAAAAAGGATAAAAACCAATACTCTCTAAAAAGAAAATAAACCAATGCTGATGAAATTGAAGCTAACATGTTCCTTTGTTATGACTAAACATAAGCGTCATTATGTAATACTGCTGCTGGTTCTTCAATATGGGACAATTATGATGAACATTGGTTGAAAAATCCAAACAAATTGATAATAGGAATTGATTATGTTCCTGCCTTGAAGCATCCCGGTACACTCTCAAGTGTTGTTGACATCTGTCTCTCGTTTGTTCATTCATTCATTTGTTGTACGCACACGAATGTCACCCCACGTTTCCCTATACACATGCATCCTGTTATTTGGAACTGTTTATTACCAGCTGTGATTATTGTCCGACAATTAAGGATCACATACATATTGTTACTGTACTGTCGTAAACTACAATACACAGATAGATTTGGGTTGGGAGCTGCCATTTATAACAAAACTCTACATATGGCGCTGTCAAGCACGACTGAGGTAACAGCTGCTCTTTCATCCGATCCAAAAAAAATGGCTGAAGTTGGTTACATAGCCGTAATAACCACATTCTTTTATGTACACCTGGTAGAGGATTAATAATGTTTTCTGTTAAACATTTTTCAGGTTGAGATCAAACAATACAGATAGAGGATTAAATAACCGACAACAATAAAAGTTCATCAATATATTTTATTTCCTTCTTCTGCACACACGACAAAGCAAAGGACGCCTACTTTAGGCCAAAGCTCCACGTCTTCACAGCCTATGACTATGTACAGGAACATCTTACAGTCGCTCACTCACAGAAAGCTGCACTTTAAAAGCTAGCAACAACAATATTCTTCCTTTTAGGCTGCACATTGTAACACGTAATATACATCTCTTGGGTCTAAGCCACACATAAATGATATGCAATTCTTTATTTATACACAAAATGAGGAACAGTTGCAACTGAACTTGTTTGTACCAATACGAGGATTAATTTGATACTCTTAACAACATTTGTAATGGACAAGGAACAAACATGACAGGAACATGAATACAAGAAACACAATGACAGGTAGTGTGAGAAGGAAGGAGCAACAGAAAGACGAGATTCATCTTCATACGGAGCTCTCACCACATCAGTCCCAATTCTTCTCAGCCTCTGACACTATTCACATCAAGTCTGAGTTCACCCTCATAATGAAGATAGGAAGTAGAAAGGAGTTTGTTGGGCGCTGAGAAGAAATGGATGAATAACTGAGGAGAGAGTCCATCTGCTAGAAGATTATTCTTGGTCTTTTGTGTCTCTTCATTATGTTTCATCCTACTGACTTGTTATGGTTGAGACAAATGGTGAAGTCTATTCTAATAAAAAGATGACAAATACAAGTATAATTTTTCTCTGTCCAGACGTCGGTAGAGGCCAGGATTTCGTCAAGAGTGATCTTTGCTTTGATGTGGCTGATGATGACGCCTACATGGGTCGAAACTAGTTCCATGTAACTTTAAAATATTGTGAATATATTTTGTATTGAATAGGTGGAAACCTTTATTGTGTTGTTTACTCATATGTTATTCTCAGTTCAATACGGACCAACAAGATGAAATTTATAACCCTTAATAATGCTTAGTTGTCGTGAATTTATGTAGGGATTGTTATTATTAATGATTTATTTTCATTCACTTCAGATATTCAGGCACTTGCACTTAAGATTCATCGCCGTGCCCTTCTAGCCTACTGTCCGTCTCAGGCCAGGTTACAAGGCCAAAATCAAAGATTTCAACACAGTACTAAAACCAGGGGGACTGTTTGGGCTGGAGTATCTCATACTGAATAAGAACGAGGAGATGAAAGAACTCAAGAAAAGGAAAACTGTTAGGAAATTCCTAGGACCACAGAACACAACAGAAAGAAAAAAAAAGGACAACCTTTGCTAGTATACTGAAAAGATTATGGATACAATGCAAAAGCAAAGGTTTAAGTTTGACGGACATCTAGTGAGAATAGACAAAAACTGACTGACCAAAATGATCTTTGAATATATCCTATGAAGTGGGTGAATGAGATCAAGGAGGACACAGAAGAGATCAGAATCACACAGCAGAACATAGTTCAGGAATCGACAACCTCAAAACACTGCTAAAAAACAGGCTCAAAGCGACAGAATCCAATGATCAGAGATAGATAAGAAGTACTGGTAAGATAAGGAAAGACTGCTCAGTCGGCCAATATCAGAGGAAGAAAAAAAAGGTTTGCATATGAAATGTGTATAGTATGTGGCTAATAGATCTGCAACTAACAGCAGTTGGGTTAAAGTGAAAACAATGACAAATTTCCCATTGGCAATAACACCAAAAAGCATTTTCTTCAAATGAATCTCATTTGGAAAGGACTATAACAGGACTTGGATAGCTTGACTTGGTCGTGAAGACTGATAATGAGTGTTGTGTAATGATCTAAAACAACAATATACCTAAATGAAAAGTAAAACGGAACGGAGATACCCTCTGGTCTGCAAGGAACACGCACCAAGCTAGACAACTTGAGACACAAATCACATTATGGAATAATGGAACAAGGAGACTGTTTGATATGTACACGATGTACAAGTTAACCAGCTCTTCAAAAATGACACACTTTGCTGACCAGGAAAACAAGAATTACAGGAAATGGAACTTGCCCATGGTATGGACATGGAAATAAATGAAGACTGAAGACATTTTCTGTTTTCATCCTTGCGTAAGTAAGTTGTTGATCCTCTTTCATTTTTTCAACTTGACACAGTTAGCGTCTTTTAAAAGTTGCAACTGCTTTTACACAGGTTCTGCTCAACAGGACTGATTACTGAAGCTTACTGTAGATACTACACTCACGGTCAGCAAGGCCTATAACATTTCATTTCTCTCCGTATTTCACTGCTACAAGGAATCTGGTATTTGTTTTCACCTATCAAGGTGTGTTACTTTCTCCTTTTCATGTTTAATTTTCTGGCCATTAAGGTGTAGTTGGCATCATAAAACTAAAAACAGGCAGAACAAAAGTGTTTATAAATAATCTGGTCAGAGACCTGGTGTGGAAAGAAGGCATCTCACTTAACTGTAAGAAAACCCTTTACCAGGCTTATTTTGTGCCGATGCTGACCTGCAGGAGGAGAGCAGAGAAGGTAAAATGAGGAGAGACAAAGTAACTAGAAAATCAGAGGGAAGCTGGATATAAAGAAACCAGAAGGATGTGGAGCAGAGCACAAGATGGGAGAACCAGATTAAGAAGGACATGTGAAAAAAACAACCCAGGTTGCTGATCTCCTGGATATGGGGGACAGAGGAAGAAGAAGAATAAGAATAAGAAGAAGAAGAAGAATAAGAAGAAGAAGAAGAAGAAGAAGAAGAAGAAGAAGAAGAATAAGAAGAAGAAGAAGAAGAATAAGAAGAAGAAGAAGAAGAAGAAGAAGAAGAAGAAGAAGAAATAGAGCGAGACTGTAGATAAAAAAACCAACTGCATACTCTTACAGAATAAGTCCATTCAGTTTTCTGGAGCAAGGAAACATAAATAGTTAACAAAGAAAATTGGAAATTATTCTGAATGCATTAAAACTATCCGATATAAATTGAAACATAAAATCTCTGTTGATCAATTTCACACAAACTGATGAGATAAAATCTTTCTTTAGCATGCCTTTCTGTATTTGTGTATCTATCAAAACAACTACAATAAGATTTTAGAAAAAGTACAGTAAAATAATGGGAATCACCAACATTACCACTTCCCTGATCTAAAATTCAGTAATTCCACAAAACAACTACATACTGTCATGTCATTGCTCAACTTAAATCTAATCTCTTGATACTTTCAAAACCCTCAGAGACTTGGGTTGAAGACTGATAGCGGAGGTGATCTCCCTAAAACTTTTCTAATATAGTTGTATTAAACAAACAAACAAACAAACAAACAAACAAACAAACAAACAAACAAACAAACAAACAAACAAAAAACTATTCATCTAGTCTAGTGGCCAAAGGAGACAGTACAAGAGATATGTCCTCTTTTCATTAGCTAGTCTGGGGCTTTGAGCATTATAATAACCTTCACTCTAACAGATACCATTTAGCTCATTACAATGTAATAGACCTGGACATGTACAATGTTTTCTTTTTACCATGTAATTAATGCCTCTGTATTTTTCTACATAATCTAATTAGCACTCTTCCTACATGTAAGAGGCCTGTTCTGAAATGAATAACTATCCACAGCAAGTTTCTCTGTGTGACTATGTAATTTGTGAATAATGATTTCTTTATTGTAAAGTATCCACTTCCAGTAAACCATGGCAGATTATTGTTCTGGTCATCAAAGAGCTAGATTTTTTGTACAAAATACAGTGAAACTTCTTCTAACAGACACTTTTCAATAGCAGAACGGATCTTCGTACAAAGTGAATTAGTTTAGTAAGTACTGTTTGGTGCAGTGCATTTGTTGCGATGCACAATGCCTTCCTTCATCCATTGACGCACCACTAGGAGACATTTGCATTGTGTACCATTTTGTAACGAGTGTTGAAAATATTCAACCTTCTGTGAGATATGGTCCACAATTATTTCTTGAATGCACAAATTATTAAAGCAGCCGACATTCATCGCCAAATGTGTGAGGTGACAAATGGGGTTTGAATGTTCAATGAAAATCGTCAACATGTTCGTGATGTCCCGCAGAGCAGCCAACCGTTTCTCATCACGTACGATCTGGTGGGCACAGTTGAAGCTAAAGTTGGAGAGGGCAGACGGTACACGTATCGGCACTCACTCTATTTCCCCCCACAATACTCAAGGTCCGTTCTCAACCATATTATGACAGATAACAGAGGATTACGGAAACTGTGTGCACGATGGGCGTCAAAACAGCTCGATGAAGAAAATGAGAGGAAGGTGATACAGGAGATGAGACATGGGTACCCCACATCTCTCTTCAATCAAAGCAGCAGTGGAGGTATTCAACGTCACCAGTGAAAAAAAGAAATTCAAACAGACAATTTCCACCCCGATGATCACGTGCAGGGTTTTCCTGAGACCGACAAGGCATTTGCTCAAATTCTTGCCTTGGAATAATATAACAATTAACAAAGAAGGCTACTGTGCAACAATATGAAATCTGCATTGTGCAATTCAGAATAAAAAGGCGTGGAATCATCTTGCTTCATGACAATGGCAGACCGCACACAGACCTCATCTCACCATTTGATTGGTAACAATGGCAGCACCTGCCTCTACAGTCCTCATGTAGAGTCAAGTGATTTCCATCTTTTCCTTCACCCGAACAAGTTCTTTGGTGGCAAGTGTTTACATGGTGAGGATGACCTCAAAGAAGTACATCACAGGTGTTGTCGTCATTCTATGAGGAAGGTGTACAAAAATTGGTGCCACGTTATGACAAGTGGTGACTATGTACCAAAGTAGTTTAGAATCCAAAGAAAAGAAAATGGTTTCAAAATAATGTGCTTCTTTGAAAGAAAAAAAGATGTTGGTACTTACTTAAAAATGTGGTTTGTAAATTCCTTGTCAGAAACACATGGAAAAATTGCTTCCGAATAGTGGACATTCTCAATTAGGAACAACACAACAAAATAAGTATTATTGCTAAAATTTCCTGTATTAAGGATACAAATTTGATAAACTGAAAATTACTTAAATTGTTTCAAGTTGATACATCCCTATGTACAAATTCAATATGTCGCTAATGATGCAATGTGCTATAGGAAATCTTATGTGTGTGTCTACCATTGATTCTGTTTCGTGATACGGGGTCAGGGGGATGAAATTATATATCACGTTTTTATGTGAAATCTTATTCCACTGAAAGGTGAGTACATAGCAGATACATTAGTTTGTTTACTGCCAGCTACAAGAACTGACCTCTACTCCGTCCCAACTCCGCCCAATCTCCTAAATCGAGGAGGATGAAAATGTGGAAACTCATGGGATAATATGTAAGGATAATGTTAAAAAAGTGAGAGAAGAGAAAAATTACTTGATCTGCAGCGGAGATGCAGGAGGAGGTAGATATCCATTTAGAAAATAAACTTAAAGCTCTCATCAGATTAGTCATGTCTTGTCGTTTTGATATTGGATAAGTTTCACTGCAATAGCTACTGCTGATGGAACAATTTACTCTCCGATTACAGCAGGAAAATGTCTTTCCAAATCTGTTTCAGTTGTTACAAATAACAGACATTCTGTAAATCTCCAAAGGAGTCTGCTAGCGAGAAGTTCCACTATATGCCATAATTTATACCCACTTACCTCTCACAGAGTTTTAAAATGTGAAAATTATGCAAGTATTTATCATATGACACAGAATGATAACACAGTTGTAAACATTTGCAATTAAATATCTTTTTAGAAACCCTTTCTACCATAAAAAGTCTTCAATCTCATAATCATTGCATGCAAAAGCGTAAAATATCACGACTGACAGAGTGGGAGGGCTCTTGACAACATTCAGTCTCTATTAACAGAGCTTGTTGGATTCACAAAACCAAAACTCTGTTATTGATTTGGACGTGGAATGCAGCAAAAATACTATTAACAGCTCTCTCACCACCAGAAGCTTGGTTTATTATTTTCCACAACATACGAACAGATGATCTATAAACCCTGATTCATGAGGGATTTATAGATGGCCTTAAATAACAAGACCAAACATTTTTTTAAATTTTAATTTGAGTCCAAATCTGAAGACTGCAAGGGAATATATTTCAATTTAGACCTGGCATGCTTTATGAGCTGCTCATAGTACTCAATGATCTACATTCCACAATTTCCATATTTTACCTTGAATGTAAGCACCACCAAGCACTCATATGTGTATATACCAAACCTACAGATGTTGAATACATACAGACATAACTTTAGTATCTTGCACGATTTGTACAACTTAAGTCAGGGATCTTCAACAATCTCTACATGGAAATTTTTCATGTTCCAAAACTATTGCATTACTGTATACTCAAATAGGGTAGTTTCACAAATTCTGACAATGGATTTTCTTCGTTTGAGGCCGACGTAGTTCCAGGATTAAGAAAGTGACTCAAACAACCTCCACTTATAGATATGATGTAGGCTTTCTGGGTTTATGCCGTGTCCAGAAAATAAGGTGAAATTCTTTTTTGCAGAGAACTTTGTTCCGCGTCTTCAGAAGAAAATCTCGACTGTTCACGAGGAAGACTTCATGATATGAGCTCCCTCACATACAGAAAACATTTAAAAAATCATGCTAAAGTAAAACTCATAATTAAAAAAATTAAATGCATAAAGAGCAATCCAAGTTTAAGAACTTGGAAATACACAAAAATCTTACTGTACCACCAAGAACATGCTGAAGATACCTGACCCAAGAGATGTACAATTTTTTGAGATGATTCTTCTACATTTTCTTGGCTCAACTGAGACAAGTTGCTGACATTCGTAATGATAAGTTCAAACTCACCAATATCTAGAGCTTGACAAGTTGTAGGCATTGAGAACACGAACACTGCTGAATCAGCCACAAAACTACAAGTTCTTCCTTTAAGGATATCACAATATCCATAAAGTAGTCTGAATGACACCTGTCAAGTTAAAGGGATCAAATACCTGTTGCAGAACCTTGATTATCCATCTCATGCTAAAATGATCTTTCCATTTTCTAAATTATCAATAAGGCCAGATAAATTCCATGTGGCTGCTAGAATAAAATAAAGTGTTATGCCTGTCAGAAAAATAATGTATAACATGTCCAAGAACAGACCCTCTATGAGGCTTCAAGATGTGATATTCTAATCTGTTGAGTGAAAAGAAGCCTTACTGGTAACTGAATGTCACCAATCATTCACAAACATCAATCACAAGGTTTCATCTCGTCAACTATAGACAGTTCAGCTTTAGTTCTCACTTTGAGCATAAACGCTTTCTGCATCATAATGTCTTCAAAACTAGTTAATAAGAGAAAACACAAAGTGCTGGAAATTGAAAGAAAAGTTGGAATAATTGAAATATTCAAAAATGGTAAAATGGTGGTTGCTGGCAGTGGCAAAGAAAACGGGACTGTACTCTACACACTGTACTCTTGCATAGTTTGTGGAGCAAGAAGATGGCACTTCCTTCTCAGACATTATTTTACTTTGGAAAAAACATCAGAAGCTGCTGTTAATAAAAGTTCAGAGCAAATTTACAGACATCTCGACGTAATGGAAATCGTCCAAGATCTATGGACTATTCAGCCAGATATTCAACTGGACGATGTAGAAGAGTGGTTAGCTCAAGGAGATGTTACTTGAGGTCACTAACGAAGAGCCTAATGACTAAATCATTACCACTGTTCTCTAGACTGACTTTAATGAAGAAGAAAAACATTGAACAGCATCCAGCAACAACACCTGCGCATGTGTTGTGGGTAAAGAAATGGAGGAATGCATTAAAAAATGAAGAATGTATAATTTTAAACAAGAAAACATTAGTCTTTTTTGAGTGAATTATATTCTCTAACTTTAGACAACACTGTACGTTTATCAAACATTATTCCATAATGAATAATGAAATGGGTTGTGGTCCCCAGTTAGTTGATTAGCGAATAAATAAATAAATAAATAATCTGAGTCAGCAGAAGATCTGGAGAAAATGCTTACATGGCATGGACAAAGTCTTTGAGAAGGAGCACAAGATGAAAAGAAATTCCAAAATAAAAATAATGGAGTGCGGTCAAACAAAGTCAGGTGATGCAGGAAATATTAGATTAGGAAATGAAGTCTTAAAGGAAGTAGATGGATATTGATAGTTGGATAGTAGAATGATGGCACAAGTGAGGATGACATAAAATGCAGACTAGGACAAGCAAAGAAGGCCTTTCTTAAGAAAAGAAATTTGCTCACTTCGAACACTGATATAGGAATTAAAAAGACTTTTTTGAAGACTTTCGTATGGAGCGTGGCATTGTATGGAAGTGAAACAAGGATGATAACTACCTCAGAAAGAAAGAGAATAGAAGCTTTTGAAATGTGGTGTTACAGTGCCTCTATGACTCAGGCAGCAGTGTGCTGGCCTCTCACCGCTGGGTTCCATTGTTCAAATCCCGGTTTCATGCCATGTGAGATTTGTGCTGGACAAAGCGGAAGTGGGGCAGATTTACCTCTGGGTACTCTGGTTTTCCCTGTTATCTTTCATTCCAGCAACACACTCTAATATCATTTCATTTCATCTGTCAGTCATTAATCATTGCCCCAGACAAGTGCAACACATGTCAGGAGCCGGCACAATTCCTAACCTCACCGTTAGATGGAGGTTTCATTCGTTCCATTTCTGACCTGGTCGAATTACTAAATACAGGCTGAATTTTTCAAACCCGGTGTTACAGAAGAATACTGAGCATGAAATGGGTATACAGAATCACGAATGAAGAGATATTGAATCAAATTGATGAGAGGAGAAAGATTTGGCAAAATTTGATGAGAAGAAGAGAGAGAATGATAGGACACATCTTAAGACACACAGGACTTATTCAGGGAAGTGTAGACGGTAAAAACAGCAGGGGTAGACCTAGGTATGAATATGACAAGCAGATTAGATTTAGAACGCAGTAGTTACATAGAAATGAAAAGTTAGCACAGGATAGGGTGGCATGGATGCTGCATCAAAGTCTATGGATTGGTGACCCTAACAAGAACAACAACAAATAAATAATAGTAATAATCATATGGTCTCTGCTATTGGGAGCAGGCTTTTTTAATTTTATGCCACGTGGCTGCCTGCTGGTCAATTTCAATGGTCCGTTGTACTCGAGGTCTGCTAGAGACAAGTAAAACAAATCTCTTTTAGGTGTCTATGGCTGAGTTTTAATGAATTTTTCAAAAATTATAACAATGAACATCAAGATTTTGTTAATATCAAGCATTGTATATTTACATGGTATAATGCCAGGACAACTGAACCTAAAGATATCAAATTAAGCCATGCCCCATGCCTGAGAAAATATCCAACTATTTTGTTCACCCATATATGTATATTATTTTCTCAAACATGGGCAAGGAATTAGGTTTAATGAATGTTAACACATTCATCACCAAGTTCATCGACTGATGTTAAGTTTTTAACTGCTGTCAGCACCCAAGTACATCGCTAGTTTTGGTTCAATTAGTTCCTTATTTTTCCCACTTATGGCAGAGAAATTTGCTATATCCATCATTGAAGGTTTATAAATTTCTGCGCTTAGTTTCAATAGTTTCAAATAATTGTATCGTTTTTGATATATTCTAAAATCAAATGAGGGCAAACTTGTACATTTTGTTTAAAAGCTGTGAACATTATTGGTTGCATGAAAGGCTTAATAATTCTGAGGAAACTGAGAATGCTTTTGATAGAATGGTTGCAGACGACATTTCACATTGTGAAAATATTAAATGATAGTGACAGTGGAGATGGCTGTTTACAAACAAACCTACTTTAGAAATGTATTAGCCTACTGTAAATATTTTTGGCACAGCTATCTTCAATAAAACTGCCCAAAACGAGTTATAACTTAATACTAAAATTGCTGAACATTTCTGCTAGTTGTTTAAATGTAATTTTGTTCAGAGAGATCCAACGTGTTGCAGTGAATGCCCCCAACTTGACAAAACTCTGAGGCACTCGATTTTCTGAATGTACAAATACATTCACTTAGCTCACATCTAATACTAGCCACATTCACACCAACTAGAAAAGCCTTGCTTGCAACTTTAAAAAATAAAAACACAAAGCTAATATCTAAGAAGAATATAACAATAGAAACTTGTTACAAATTCTATATCAGTAAAACTATTTACACACTTTATACAACACTTATACTTAAGTATAAAAAAAGGCCGTATTTAAAACAAGAGAGACAGATTATTGTCACAGAACAGCATGGCGGTTGAGTATTATCGGTAGTGTCTGTTAGTCCTGGGTTCCATGACAACAATCCAGTAAAATTCTGTCCACTGGAATGTATTACTGTACCTGGTGGGAATGGAAGATGCAGACAAGCCACACAAACCTTGGAAGCGTAAAACACCTGCCTCTAGCACTAAAAACAAACAATTGTTCTTCTTTACACAACTTTGTGCAAGTAATGTTTTAACACCACAATCACTCGAAAGACATGAGGTTTGCAGGAAGCGGTTTTTCTCTGATCCCGTTTGCTGCCTGTTGGAGGACACGGCACCAGTTTTGAGCAGCCGATTTGCTTCCTGCGCGATACTTGTACACGTTACCTGCGGCAGAAACTACATTCAATAAATACTGGTTAGTGGTGAACAACACTGTAATTGCTAATAGTCTAAGCCCTGAAATGCAGGATGTAACATATCTACAAAAAGAATTTTAAAAACCATGGACAACAGCTCAGGGGCCTAGTAAGTGGTCTTGAGAGTCGGGATATCAATTGCTAAGGAATGGGAGAGGGTATCTTGAACATATTCTGACTTGTGGCCCTCCTTGTGCTCAGGCAGCCAGGGCTATGTAATCCACTGGTTGTCTCCCTAACCAGTTAAAGGAGAGAGACTATCACTGGGACTATGTTCAAGTAGAGTAGCATCCTATGTCATTTAAATTTACCAAATTTGGAAAATTTTATGCAAGTCTCGGCTAATGGAGTGATTGGAGTCCCACCCCCATTCGACAGGCCAGGGACTCCTTGGAAACAACTTGGTGACAAAATGGAATTTGATGGGGGGCTATCAATATTAATGGAGGTTATGAAAGAAAATGAAAGAAAGAAAGGAAGAAAGAAAGAAAGTAGAACTGGCTGAGTCAGCAAAGAATGTGCGTGTGGATGTATTAGGAGATCATTATGTATGGGTCAGGAGAGGAAATGATTGGAGAGTATAAAGTGTTCGTAACAGACGTTAGAAAGGGAAGGGCAGAGAGTGAGGTAGGACTATTCATCAGCAACAACCATAGCACACAACATAGTTTCAGTCAGGCATTTAAATGAATGAATTATGTGGACAGATTTAGCACTTGGAGGAAAAGGAAGAGAACTGTCCCAGTGTATTCATGTGTGAGAGAACAGATGAGGATGAAGGACAAAAGTTTCATGAAGCAGTGAATGACGACGAAGTGAGGGTCAGCAGTAATGATACGACAATGCTAATAGGCAATTTCAATGCAAGCATTGGAAACAGAAGAGAAGGATATGAGAAGGTGGTGGGTAAATGTGGGGAAGATATGGAAGATAATAGGAATGGGAAGCGACTGCTGGACTTCTGTGCTAGTATGGGATTAGCAGTTAGAAATACATTCTTTAAGCCTAAGGCTATTCACCGCTACACATGGGAGGGTATGGGCACCAATAGAGTATATCATAACCAACTTTCAATAGTCAGGATGATGCAGTATGGGATGGTGACCAGAATGATGCATGTGAGATTAGCTCGGAGACTGAAGGCAGTGACAATGAATAGGGTAAGTATGCCAGTTGTCTTGTTTCAATGGCCTAACGCAAATTTTACCATTTTTTTTTCCCCAGGAATACGATCTTTCGCACGCAAATCCCCGAATATTTCACGCACCGAAATCTTTCACGCTTATTTTTTGTCAAAAAAGTGTGAGTTATATGCGAGCAAATATGGTATATGGCTTTAATCAATCCTATCACCAATGAGTAGGGCCCGGATGGTGATGACATGTCATCTTATTCCTGAGCTCTCTAAAACAATGCTGAAGCACATATAAACTCTGGCCGGACTACCCCGTCTTTAAATATGTCATTTTTATTTTGCATCTTTTTGCATTTTTTGCAATTTTTACATTTTAAGAGCATTTTATTAAGTTTGGTAGATTTTTTTGGGTCATATTTTAGAGAAATCAGCATTTTAAGGTCATTTTTTTCCGATTTAGTCATGTCACAGCTTTATGTGAGGGAGTTACATCTCTCAGAGTTAAGGACAGGCTAGTAGCTGATACAAGATAATTTAAAATATTGAAATAAAATATTTCAGTATTGCTATTAGTAGTAAAATATATATCTTGGATGCAGAAGGTTATGGGGGTAGGTATACAGATATTGTTTTTGTCGCAAACCAGTTATTAGCGGAAGGGAGTGTTACCTGTTCTGTTGACCAAGGTCAGCTGTGGCGGGGTAGAAAGGGGAAGGGGTGGATATTCTTGTCTCAGTTCCCCATAGTTCACGACGAGAGATATTAGTTCATTGCCGCTTTCCAAATGCCTAAAGTAAAACCGTGTGTGTCAGTGCATTTAAAACAACTAGTATCTGAATTTGGTGACAATGTGTTTTCTTATTACAAGTGATGAAATTCATTTTTCGTCCGTATTGAAAGTGTCTAAAAATGTATATAGGTAAATATTTAATATTTATTTCCACCTATTCAATACAATATAAGATGTTGGCATTTAAGTTAAAACATTTTTTAAATATGAGACATGTTTCGCCTTTTACTCTTGGTACGAGCAGCTAATTCATTGAAGGCACTCTATTCTAAAATGGTCCATGTTACATGCCTTGCCCATGGACTGCACAGAGTTTGTGAAGAAGTAAGAGCTCTTTACCCCAGTGTAGACAGGCTCAAAGCGAACGTTAAGAAAGTTTCCTTAAAAGCACCCTCACAAGTCGCACATTTCAGAGATGAAGCTCCAGACATTGCATTACCTCCACAACATATCATAACACGCTGGGGCATGTAGTTAGACGCGTGTATGTATTATTGCAAAAATGTCAAGTTAGTGAAGGAATAGTGCAGAGTTTTGACAGTGAAGAAGTTGCAGCAATAAAAATTGCCCAGGACATGTTATCTGAACCAAACATTGAAGGTAGTTTCGCATTCATAAAATCAAATTTCGCCTTACTGACAGCAACAATCACATCGTTGGAGAATACGGGCAAAGAAATGGTTGATTCCATTTCCTTAATCAACCAGGTGGAAACTAGTCTTAGCAACAATCGTGGCAAAACTACTGCGGGTATTGCATAAAAAATAAACAAGGGAATTATAAGGTCCACAAGTCTGTTAAATCTTCACATATCATTTATTTACTCATATGGGACTGGTTTCGACAAAATTGTATGTCATCATCAGCCAAGAAAAGAAAACAAAGACATAAAATTTACATCTCTAGTAAAAATATACCAATAATTTACAAAATTATTCATATTAGGGCTAAAATGTTTATACAAACGTGAAATGGTAATCGTATTATATTGGTGTATGTTTTATATGATAAGCAGTACACCATAATATTTGTAATTGAGAGATACGGTAAAAATCTTTTTACAATACGCTTTGTAGTAAAATGTATACAATAGTCAATTTTTTGGTACTAAATAAGTGTAATATTTTTGTTTACACACAGTTTAATACATTCTTAAAAATAGATGGGTATTGTAATCAGGTTTCATGAAGCTAAAAAACAGGTACTCAATTATAAGTCGTTCCACAAAAGTATATACAATGATGGTGTTAGAACATTCTAATTGGAATACAGCCTTTGTACTTAACAGAAATAATGATTAAAATACAGTAATTGCCAATTTAAACAAAGTAGGGAAGTTGAGTTTATAGATCGCTGGTGTCTTGACATTAAAAGCAAAGTACTGAAATAGTTTTTATATCACCTTTTTCACTTTTATGTCCATGATTGTCATAATAAATTATGATATGAGGTTGATTAATATAAAATGACCAAGGCTCTTGTTAAAACAGTGTGTCGAAAAAGGATCTTATATGAAAAATCCGTGGTTACATAGGTGGGTCTAGAACGGTCCCGAACCAAGACGGAACCTACAAGAAGAATAAGATGCGATTAGCATTACAAACAGGAGGCAGGAAAAAATATACTGTATTAATGAAGCATGAGACTCACCTCAGGTGCCAAGCTGATAGAAGTTAAGTTAAACTGACCAGCAGTACATCGTGAGAGAGAACGGAGGGGGGCGGGGATTTCTAATTCATTCATTTCGACTTACAGATATTTACCAACACCAACATCATAAGAAAGGAAAGAGCCACCAATAATTATGACTTTGTCATTCAAATTGAACAATTTCCAGAACATCAGCCACGTCAAACAAGCCAGGATTATGTTCAAGTCACAAAAACAAAATTAGAAAGATAAAGTGGTTGAGTTATACACAAAGTGTATTGGCTAAGCTTATACAAATTCAGGCTTGTAACTCGCATGTTCATCAGTCTTTTAAAAACAACATAAGAATGTGCTGTCACTTGTTAATTTAGACTACAAACAGACATTTGCGTCAAAACATATATCACAATGTTCAATATTTTAATGTGTTTATATGTTTGTATAATGGGCAAATTTCACATTATTTCAATGTAATACGTACTGCAAAACAATGCAAGATTTATTGTTATCAGCTGTTTTAGACTTTCAAAAATGCATTCAAGCATGTTTAACCATGTTTGCTAATATTTTAATGTAGATATATAATATGTTTTATTGAACTATCAGCATATAATTGCATTTGGTTAGCGTATCTTACTGCTAATTTACTGCTATAACATTGATCACTTCACAAGTATCAACAAAGTTCGCCTCATACATGACTAAACATTTATAAGAATGGAGCTTATTTTAACTGAATAGGCAAACACCTATGGTAAACTATTCCTACATACTCATTATGCATTACAAAAAAAACCAGTGTATGTCATAAAGCTTTTAAGAATGAGGCATAATACAAAATGCAAACATAAGATTCTAATGCAGCTGAGGATGACCTTGTAAGAGGTCAAAACCGGTCGTAATATACATGTGAATTCTATCATACATGTGATAATAAATAAGTATTGATCAGGTGGAACTTTTCTTTCTTTTATGACATTTGGTGGCTAACAATACGGAACAAAATGAAATTTATAAATCAGGATATTTTAGTACTTCGCTTTTAATGCCAAAACACCAGTGATTTATAAACTCAACCTGCCTACTTTGTTTAAAGTGGCAATTACTTTTTTTAAATCATTATTTCTGTTAAGTACAAAGGCTGTATTCCAATTAAAATGTTCTAACACCATCATTGTATATACTTTTGTGGAATGACTTATAACTGAGTACCTGTTTTTTAGCCTCATGAAACTTGATTACAATACCCATATATTTTTTATAATGTACTAAACTGTGTGTAAACAAAAATATTACACTTATTTAGTACTGAAAAATTGACTATTGTATACATTTTACTACAAAGCATATTGTAAAAAGATTTTTAGCATATCTCTCATTTACAATTACAGTATTAGGGTGTACACCTCATCATATAAAACATACACCGATGTAATACGATTACCAGTTCACGTTTATATAAACATTTTAGCCCTAATATGAATAATTTTGTAAATTATTGGTATATTTTTACTAGAGATGTAAATTTTAATGTATTTCTTATGTCTCTGGTTTCTTTTCTTGGCTGATGATGACATACAATTTTGTTGAAACCGGTCCCATATGACTAAATTTGTGAATCTCGATTCAATACGGAACCAATAATGAAGTTTAAGACTTTAAATATTGCATCAAAACTGAAAACAGTGCTGGACAAAAACACCGGGTATAAAACATTATGCAAAATCTCAGACATTCTTTCTGGTGAAAACTACTGCATGGATGGGATTGGGGAGGATTTAGCAGCAAACGACCTTCCTCACTTCAAGTACGCTCCGATCACATCAGTTGATGTTGAAAGCAGCTTTTCAAGATATAAGAACTCGTTTGCTGATAACCGCAGATCATTTACATTTGACATCAGGATGACATTTGTAGTGCAGTGCAACTCAGACTAAAGTGAACATAAACCTTTCACTAAGTGCTATAAATCTATTTTGATTGACTTTTCAGTTTGAGCTTAAGATGTTATTTTTGAAATATTGGTGATTTTATTATTATAAGATCATTTTCTCCATTTTATAGTGCATTTTTTGAATTTTTAAATCATTTATTAACGTCATTTTTTAAACATTTTAAGGGCATGCTTTAAGCTTTATTATGGCATCAACATCCGGGTCCTATTAATGAGTGTCGCAAGAATGAAGAGGATACACGGCGGATATGCATGTTTCAGTGTTGTTTAGCCATCGGAAGTACAAGCACAAACACCATGAGTTCGTGGATTACATACAGCTGATGAAGACGAACATGAAGAAATGAAAATCTACAGCCTGTTTCCAATCATTCGACCAGGTCAGGAATGGAATGAATGAAGCTCCATCTAGCAGCGAGGATAGGAATTATGCCAGCTGCCGAAGCCTGCTGCATTCCCCTGGGGCAATGATTACTGAATGACAGATGAAATGAAATGATATTGGAGACTGTCGCTGGAATGAAATATGACAGAGAAGACCGGAGTACCTGGGGAAAAACATGTCCCATCTCCGCTTTGTCTAGCACAAATCTCGCATGGAGTGGTCGGGATTTGAACCATGGAACCCAGCGGTGAAAGGCCGGTGTGCTGCCGCCTGAGCCAAGAAGACTCACATGACAAACATATTAAAATTTAACTATTTTAAGTAGAGTACCGAGGTAAAAAGAAGACACCCACCTCTACTAATATCTGTGAGCTGGAACAAGTCGGGCTGAAAAGGATTATCGCCCAAGAACACAGACCAGCCGGAAACAGACACCGTTTTGCACGGCTCTCGTTTGAAGTCTGACCTGTCACATCTGCAAGAAAAGGAAAAAAAAAATGCTAATCCTCCACAAAGAAAGAGCATAACTGAGGGCAGAAAGACAGGAGAAGAGACACTCACCCTTTGAACGACTTTGGTGGGTAGTATACAAGGGAATTGGCCCATAGCTGCACCCAGTAGCGCTGCCACGACGATACTGCAGGCTTCCTCCCCTCCTTGAGTACAGTCTTCCTACGCAAACAGCCCTGGAGCACACACCGACTGCCTACGTCCTCACCATAGTCGTCTGAATCTGTAGACAAGGTGGACCTGTTGGAATATGTTACATTATATTCTTCTTCTGTATTCTTCCAGGATTTGAGCATAATGCCCAGATATAACAGTACATTCATGTTTTACAGAAGACCTAGTGAAGTTCTGAACCATAATTCTGAGATGTCTAACAATAGGGAAACACACATTCTGTAAAAATCAATTATTCAGAATTTAATTTGACAGAACTCCTGTAATTTTCCCCTAGAATAAATTATAATCATCATAATCATCATTTTCATTTCCCCCTTTCCAGCTCCTGCCAGGTCGGGGTGTTGATGGCACATCTCCACTGTTGCCTCTCCTTCAACCACTCCTCTTCCATAATTATATTCCAGTGTCCGACTCGTTGGCTGAACTGTCAGCGTACTGGCCTTCGGTTCAGAGGGTTCCGGGTTCGATTCCCGGCCGGGTATGTGATTTTAACCTTAATTGGTTAATTCCTACGGCACGGGGGCTGGGTGTATGTGTTGTCTTCATCATCATTTCATTCTCATCACGACGCGCAGGTCGCCTACGGGAGTCAAATAGAAAGACCTGCAACTGGTGAGCCGAACCCGTCCTGAGATTTCCCGGCACTAAAAGCCATACAACATTTCATTTCATTATATTCCAGTCCAGTCTTCTTTTTCTTATACTGTTCTTGACAGATTCTATCCATCTTTCTCTGGGTTTCCCTCTTGCTTTCTTTTCTTCTATCTTAGCCTCCCACATTTGTTTTGGTATGCTTTACACTTCCATCCTCATAACATGTCCAAACCATCTCAATTTATTCTTTTCCATCCTCTCACTCAGTTTTTCTACCCCTATATCTTTTCTGACCTCAACATTCTTACTCTGTCTCTCCTTGTTTTTCCTACCATACTCCTCAGGAACTTCATCTCACTGGCCTAAATTTTACTCTCATCGCTTGCTGTTAAGTCCAAATATTTGACACATACGTTAATATCTTATACATTCTCTCTTTACATTTCATAGGAACTTCTCTGTTCCACACCAAGTTCCTTATATTCTGGTTGAACATATTTTCCACTTGTACCCTTCTGCTGGTCTCCTTATCCAACCTTACATCTTGGATTATTTTACTTCCCAAATATTTGAAGCATTCAACGTCAAGGTTTTGTCCACTGATACTAATGATTCCTTTTCCTTCTCTTCCTTCTCTTGTCATCACCACTGTTTTGCTCTTCTCCACACTGATTTTCATACCATATTTCTCAATATTGTAATTTATAACCTCTAGCTGGATTTGCACTTCTGTATTTTTGACTCCGCATATCACTAAGTCATCTGCAAAAAACATCATTTTCATGTGTATGTATGTATGTTTGTTTGTTTGTTTGTTTGTTTGTTTGTTTGTTGGGTATTCAGCCCGAAGGCTGGTTGGATCCTCAACAGGTTCACCATTAGCTGTCATAGATGGCCTAGGTGTGACTGAAGAGGCGTACTAGGGAAATGAGGAGTGAGGTAGTTTCCCGTTGCTTTCCTCACTGAGCCAGAAGTTGCTATGGCACATCAGTCTGCCAAGCCCACTGAAAAGCGTGCACCAACCAACCCTATGAGCGACATTTTCACACCATTATAGCAGGGACTGGCTGCATAAGGAATGGCATTACTAGCGTCACTCATACCTCAGCCACTTTCATATTGTCAAAGCCAAGCATAAGACTGAGACAGGTCAATGAAAGTAACAATTTTATTCTAGCACATACCAGAAGACAAAGCGCACTGTAAACACTACATATTGCCAGCAAAGGCCTAACATCCTTTCCATATCTTACCTTTGTTTCTTTTAGAATTTCATCCATAACCATTATAAACATACGAGGACAGCTTGAAAAGTTCTCGGAATCACTGCTAGATGTCAGTGCTAGAGCAATGAGGTTCCCGCACAATAATCACACATCCTTTGTAGTGAACACGTGGCGCGTCAGTGCTCTAGCTGCAGGAGTGTGGTAGTGACGACTCTTTGTTGTTCCCGCGTAGTGATTTGTGACAATGGAAAAACCTCAGATTCAAGCAGTGATTAAATACTTTGTAAAGAAAGGTATGAAGCAAAGGAAATTCATGCCGACTTTCAGAACACACTGGGGGACTCTGCTCTTTCATTTTCAACTTTTGCCAAGTGGACCAGCGAGTTTAAATTTGATCGGGAGAGCTTGGATGATGATCCACGTAGTGGACGGCCAAAAAGTGTTACGACCCCAGAATTTATCGCAAAAGTGCATAAAATGGTCATGGAGGATCGTCGACTGAAAGTGCGGGAGATTGCTGAAGTATCATCTGCAAGATGGGTGCCGCAGCTCTTGACATTGGACAATAAATGCACCAGATTGGAAATGTCAGAACAAAGTTTTCAGTGCAACCAACAAGATTTTTGCGCCGGTTTGTGACTACAGATGAAACTTGGGTCCACTACTATACCCCAGAGACAAAACAGCAGTCAAAGCAGTGGAAACATGCTGATTCACCACCACCAAAGAAAGCAAAGGCAGTGCGTTCGGCCGGAAAGGTCATGGCCTCAGTTTTCTGGGATGCAAAAGGCATTCCGCTGATAGATTATCTTCCTACTGGCCAAACAATTACGGGGCAATACTATGCAAACCTCCTAGAACAACTACAGGAAAACATACGCGAAACAAGGCCTGTTTTGGCAAGGAAAAAGGTCATCTTTCATCACGACAACGCTCCGCCGCACACAAGTGTTATTGCCATGGCAAAACTTCATGAACTGGGGTACGAATTGTTGCCACATCCACCTTATTCGGCACCATCAGACTTTCATCTATTCCCCAAGCTGAAAATTTTCCTCGGTGGATGGAGATTTTCTACAAGGGAAGAACTGACAGCCGAATTGGAGAGATATTTTGCAGGCCTGGAGGAATCTCATTTTCGAGATGGGATCAAGGCATTGGAACATTGCTGGACCAAATGCATTAGTCTACAGGGAGACTATGTTGAAAAATAAAAGCAGTTCCACTCAGGTAAGATACTTAATTCTAGTACATTCCAAGAACTTTTCAAACCACCTACGTATGACGTCATGGAGGATAGCACTGTATTGTGTGCCTGGGCCTGAACAATCTATGCGCAACAATCACCAGAAAATGATACCTAAGCCGAAAATGTATTTTTAAAATGTATATTTTGATAGTTCATAACATAACACTTGTTTTCTTGTAAATCATAAGTCTGAAGCTTGAAAATTTGAGCGTCTGCCCTAAGTTGTTGAAATTAACTGCATTTTAAGAATGTCAATTTTAAATTTTGGCATTTAAGACAATTTTGACTGTTTCACTGGGTAGAAGAATACCAGTAGGAGGTATTAAAAATAGTTTTCATAAATATGTAATTGCTTTATTCACAGCAAATTTCAATAAATGAATACAAAATTAAGAAAAAAAAGAAAAAAAAAAAACAGAGCAGAAAAGTTTGTCAAACTGTAAAAATCTGAATCAGTTCAATGCTTACATATAATAGTAAAAGCCATATTTTATAATGTAATAAGAAAATCTCATCGCCGTAAGACCTATCTGTGTCAGTGCGACGTAAAACAACTAGCAATATATATATATACAAATAAGAAAATCTAATAATGATGATAGTAATAGAAAATAATCATCAACGTGGATTTCATCCAGGAAGGTCCACTGTAACTAACCTTACAAACTTTACCCAAGATATTTATAATGCACTGAACAGTCAATGGCAGAGATATGCAATCTATACAGATTTATAATACCAATAAATGGTCCGTTATTGGACATTACAAAATTTTCCAGCTAATTCATTTACTCATTCAGGCCAAATATTTCAGGTTCCCTATGATCTATATCATCTATACAGAATTTTCGAAAGCCTTTGACATACTGGACTGCAGTATGGGGCCGTGCACTGTTGCATTGTGATGACTGCTTGACAGCTCCCATAACAGATTCCGACTTGTTCTGCAATTTCTGTTTTCATCTGTAATGCTGGTCTGAGGATGGCGATCGTGTTACTGATTCTCCACACGCTCTCGTCCTTCCTTGAACTTTTTATGCCAGGCAAACACACGCATCCTTGACAATGTTTGATCACCGAACTGTGCAGTCAATCTATGGCAAATTTCTGCTGCTGTAACTCCTTCATGGGCAAGAAATGTTATAATTATGTGTTGCGCAGAGGAGGGATGCACCTGCTGCTTTGACATCGTGAGCATTCACTGATGAAACGGCGAGAAATATCTAACAGCATACTCTCCCCACTCCTAACAGTTCCACCTAAGCATAGCAGAAGCGCGGGGCTGGTCCTACCAACTGTTGATGTTCAGGAACAAAAATCCTGTTTATATTTGATCAACTTTCGTATATTGTTACACAAGCTGTCAAATCATGGGTTATCGTATTCCTTTTTGACTCTAGTTTCTTCTTACCTGTTTGGTAGGCAACAGTTTGTAATATACTATCAAACCAAATCCTTTGTATACATTGTTAATTCCGGTGTACCACAGGGTTCTAACTTAGGACTTCTTTTTTCACGATCTTCATTAATGACCTCCCATGCGTTATTAAACATTCGGATTGTCTCTTATATGCTGATGATTTAAAAATTATACAAAACTATTACAACTCACGAAGATTCATTTGAACTGCAAAAAGACATTGATAATGTTTATGTTTGGAGCATAAACAATAAAATGAAGTTTAATATTAATAAATGCTTAAGTATAACATTTTCTATGAGAAAAAATGAAATTTTATTTCATTATAAAATTAATAATTCAGAAGACAAACTCAGTAAAGGATCTAGGGCTCATAATGCTCAGTACAATGTCTTTCAAGTCATTAATGAAGGATACAAGTCCTTAGGTTTCTTCTTCTTCTTCTTTTATGACCACATAGGATCACTTTAGTCAGTCCGTCGTTCAGGTCTCTTTGAAGGGATTGTTCGGGCTTTGCGGTCCTCCCAGTACTTCTTCAGACGCTCCGATCTTCGTGCCCTTTCCTCAGTTGAAAATGTGCGTGTTGTTGGTTTGTTTTGTGTAAGGGTAAAGCGGAGGTTTGTATTCTTGAGTTTTGTATTCAATTTTATCTTATTTTTGGTGTCTTCTGTTGTAAGGCCTATTTCCTTCAGATCCTCTCTTACTTCTCTGATCCATTTACATCCTGTTGTGGTATTTTTTGAGACGAGATTGTGTTGTACTAGTTGTTTCAGAAGTCTCGAGTCCTGCATCCTCATGATATGTCCAAAGAATCCCAGTCTCCTCTTACGCATAGTATCTGTAATGGGTTCTAGCTCTTTGTACACGACTTTGTTAGGTATTAACCGCCACTGTCCATCTTTCTGATATTTTTTGTTGATACAGGTTCTTCCAATCCTCCTTTCAATTTTCTGAAGTCTGTCAGTCTTTGATTGTTTATTCAGGTAAAAGAGTGTTTCTGCTGCATATGTAGCTTCCGGTTTTATAACTGTGTTGTAGTGTTTTATTTTTGTATTTATTGATAGACATTTCTTTTTGTAGATATCCCATGTTAATTTTTGTGCTTTAGCTAATCTATTTGTTCTTACTTGGATTGAGATTTTTTCATTTAAGTTATGTGTTATTACTTCTCCAAGATATTTAAACTGAGTTACTATTTTGATTTTATTACCATTTATGGTGACTTCTTTTAGCTGTGTTGGTTTTTGGGGCATAATTTCTGTTTTTTCAAATGATATTTTGAGGCCAATTTTATTTGCAATGTTTTGAAGTTCTGATATCTGGGTTTTTGCTTCTTTTATGTCCACTGCTAGTAATGCTAAATCGTCAGCAAAACCCAGGCAATTTGTTTTGATTTTTCGGCCAATCTTTATTTTGGGGGGACATTTTCTAAACCATTCCCTCATTACCATTTCTAGAGCACAGTTAAATAATAGTGGTGAGAGCCCATCTCCCTGCCGTAGTCCAGTTTTAATTTCAAATGTCTCTGATGTTTCACCCCTAAACTTCACTTTTGACTTGGTATTGGTGAGAGTCAATTTTATCATGTTTATTAATTTGGGGTGTAGTCCAAGGTGTCTTAAAATTTTAAACAGAGATTCTCTATGGATGCAATCATAAGCTTTCTTGAAATCTACAAATGTTATCACCATATCTCTGTTTCTTCTCCTGTTATAGTCCATTATCAACTTAAGACTCATGATCTGATCAGGACAGCTCCTCCAGGGTCTGAAACCTCCTTGATATTCTCCTAGTTCTTTCTCAAGTTGTAAACTTATCCTATTAAGGATGATTATTGAAAATATTTTGTATGTTATGTCTAGGAGAGAGATTCCCCTGTAGTTATTAGGGTCGGTTTTGTCCCCTTTTTTGTGCCGAGGATGAATGAGGGCTGTTGTCCAGTGTTCTGGTAGTTCTTCTTTAATCCAGATAGAGACAAGTTGTTGATGGAGGGCAACTTTTGCTGAGGTTCCTGCATATTTCCAGATTTCCGCAAAGGTCTGATCTTCTCCTGGCGCTTTGTAGTTTTTTAATTTATTCAGAGCTTGGTAGACTTCCTTTATTGTGGGGGGATTGATGTTTTCTGGTGATGTTTTTATCGGGGTGTTGGTGTCCAAATGAAGGAGTTCTGTAGGTTCCTCACAATTTAAAAGCTTGTTGAAATGTTTAGCCAGAATTTCTGCATTGTCTTTATTGTTATGGGCCAGCTTACCATCTTCATCCTTCATCAGTAGGGTCGGGGGTTCATATTTTTGGAGCTGCTTTCTGAAGGTTTTGTAGTAGTCCCTTGATTTAGTTTTACTGAACTGTTCTTCAATTAACTGCAGGGTGTCCTTATGATGTTGTCTTTTTATTCTTCTTAAGACTTGGGTAGTTTCTTTTCTCTGTTTTACTAGCTTTTGATAGGATATTTCTGTCTTTTGGGACTGATGTAATAGCCATGCCTGATGTCTTTTCTCCACTGTTTCATCACATTCACTGTTCCACCATTGGTGTTTTTTACGTGGTTTAATTGGAGCTAGGTCTTCTGCAATTTGTTTAAGATTGTGTACTAAGTCTTCAAGTTTGTCTGTGATTTTTATTTTTTCAGTTGCTTTCTGGTAATTTTTGTTGTTGATTAGCTGGGTAGGATCTATTTTTCTTTTAGTTTTAAGGGCTTGCTTTTGTTGTCTCCTCTGGGGAGTGAGTTTAATTTTAATTTTAACTACGTAGTGATCTGAACCTGTGTCTATTCCTCGGAGGACTTTGACGTTATAGATCTCTTTGTGGTGGTATTTGTCCATGCAGACGTGGTCCAGTTGCCATTCTCCTTTAGTGTAGTCAGGGTGTTTCCATGTTTTGAGTTTTTGAGGTTTCCTCTTAAAACATGTAGATTTTGAGATTAAATTATGGTTTCTACACAGGTCAACTAGTCTCTCTCCATTTTTATTTGTTTTCTTGTGTGCTGGCCATTTTCCGATGATGTCACGGTATTTTCTTTCTCTGCCTAGTTGAGCGTTGAAGTCGCCTATTAATAATTTTATATGGTGTTTGGGGATGTTATCTATGGTCTGGTCCAATAGGTCCCAAAATTCTCCTGTTTCCTCCTGGTCTTTTGAGGAGTTGTTTTTATCATTAGTGGGAGCATGGGCATTTATTATAGTATAGATTTTATTAGATGCCTTTAAGGTGAGCGTTGAGAGTCGTGGAGACTGTGATCTGAATTCTTGAACTGAGTTTATTATTTTAAGGCTGACCAAAAATCCTGTTCCAAATTGTGGGACATTCTTCATCACTCTCTTCCCGGGTATACCTTTATAAAGTCTGTACCCTTGAGATTCCAAGGCATCCTGGTCAGTGTTTCTAATTTCCTGTAATCCCATGATAAGAATTTTGTGTTGGTCCATTATGTCGGTGATCACTTTTAGTTTACCGGTTTGCATGAGTGAGTTTATGTTGTGTGTAGAGAAGTATGTTATCTGCTTTGGTTTGATTCTTGATTTTGTCTCATTCGTGTATGTAGTACTGGGGTATTTCCGTGCCTCCGACTTTACGGTATCTTTCAGGTGGCAGCCCACCGTATCCGAATGCTGCCTTCTCTGAACTCTTGGTTCAGCCGGTGGAGTATTCCTTAAAAGACCTTCCATGGTTGACTGTCAAGGTGTCACCTGTGTGGGACTAGGTCCCGAATTACAACTCTGGATGTGATCCAGTGAGGTGATAATGAGGCCGCTCCTCTGGAGTACAGACGCCTTGTGCAGCCGCCCCTAACCTGGAGAACAGACGCTGCATAATGGATTCCAGTGGCATTTCCTCCACTGTGGGGACCATCACCCCACCCAAAGGGGCTCATTCGCCCGAAGCCGTTGGCCCCCTTAGGGAGTCAGGTTATTTCCCGCCGCCCAAGAAATTCTAGAGAGCTGAAAAACATAATACTTTGAGCACACTATACAATACATTTGTTCGAAGCAAACTTTAATATGGATGCGTTGTGTGGAATCCGTATTATTAATCCTACAAAAATGAAATTAAAAGGTTCAGAAGAAATTTCTTAGAATTGTCTACTATAAAAGTCATAACATTTTGGCTCTAAAGGAAAGAGTATCTTATAAAGACTTACTCCAGGAATTTAAATTCTCCACTCTTATTAATCAATGAGAAGTTAATCAGCAAGTATTTCTGTATAAAATAATAAATGGTATAACAGATGATAGCAATTTACTTGCTAGGGTGAACTTCAGCATAAAGTTAACTAATTTGAGGACACAGCAACCACGTTCCAAGTCAATTAGTCAAAGAAATTTGCCACTGATTAGAATATGTGAACAGTTTAATCAAATAGCCTTGAATGTTAATAATATTGATTTTGCTATGCCAATTTGCAAATTTCTGTTTCAAATTGGTTTACACATACAGTATCTGATTTTTGAAGTTTCTTTATGGTTAGTATTAAGCTGTAGTTACTAAATATTCCCAATATATTTCCAATACTGTACATCACTTCACTGTAAATTATGTCTTATTACTGTAGTTCTTTTCAGTGATAATATTAATTAATGCACTTATTATAACTTAAAAACTATATACTATAAATCGCTTCACTGTATATTATGCCTTATGAGTAGAGTATATCCTATTACTGCAGTTCTTTTCACTGATAATATTAATTAATGCATTTATTACAACTTAAAAACTATATACTATACATCACTTCACTGTAAATGAAGTCTTACGAGTAGAGTATTTCCTATTACTGTAGTTCTTTCTCACTGATGACATTAATTAATGCACTTACTATAATTTAAAATAAATTATGGTTGTACACAAAGATGCTCTGTTCATCAGTTGTTTGTTTGTTCTCTTATTTTATTTTTCTTCAACTTTTTTAACCTTTTAAAACTTTTTGTGTTGTTTTTTAAATGTTCTATGTACGTACTATGTACTGCACTTTGTAACTGGAGGCAACTTCTGTAAAAGGCAATGTTTAAATAAATATATACTGTACATTTCTAAGAAGCATTCTGATGACAACAAGAAGAAATTGGTTCAAATAAACAGATGTATATACCTACCAAAAATTAAACTGTTTAATCTCACCATCAATCATATTCTAGATGACCTCAGCGAACGTCGATATCTACCCAATATGGCTTTCAATAGTGTCCAAATCCCAAAGCTCTAACAGTATTAAGTTTTGCCATGGATGTAGTTATTATTGGAAAAGATTCTGAGCCAGCTTTATTACTTGCTCATGCCGCCATACATCAATCACAAGAAATTGGGCTTAACATCAATATTGGAAAATGTAAAGGAATATGCATCAAACATGGTCACCTATCAGAAGAAAAATTATTCACGGCAGATGAAAAACAGATACCATGTCTGAAGAAACAAAAATCTATTATTTGAATGTAAATTTCTCCAATTAAATTATTTTCCAGTCCGTCAAGGTCCTAAATAAACTCAAAACCACCCTAGAGCTCCTCATTTCTTCACCACTTTTGCAGTCCAATCAAAAGTTTGTTACCATAAACACTTCAATCTGTCCCAGTTTAATATACAAATTTGAGAGTGTACCACTGCAAAAGATTCCAGTCAAATTTATAAATGATGCCGATATTATGGTTAGAGGAGCATTAAAGGAAATTTTGCAACTTCCCATGGATGTCCCGAATGATATGACATACGCTGAAATGAAATTTAAAGGTCTGGGTTTATTTTGTGCATGAAGGGAAATATATCTGCAACATATTAATGCATGCAAATTTTTTAATTCTTCCAAAAACGTTTTTACACTCAACGGAAAATTTATGTCAAGAAATCAGCATGACCCTCGCTGCATTGAATGTAGCAGAAACAGAATCGATTTGAGACAAAAGGCATGGTTTTGTAGATACAAGGAAAGTTCGACTCGAAGAGAGAAGAAGAGCCTTTGACAACTGAAGAAGGAAAGAACATAAAGGCAAAGGTGTAGTCCTATTTAAACAGTATATCCCAGTAAATACATGGATTCGTGATCATAAAGGGTTGTCTTGCAATGAATGGCATGAGGCAATAAAAATGAATGCCAATGTCCCTGCTGTGGGTAGCCTACTGTACCTGGCAGATCCTAGGGCAACAGTCTCTGTCATTGCCACAGAGAGTTTGAAACTCTTTCACATGTCCCGGGAGCCTGTCTGCATGGTGATTTACTATGCATTTCACGCCATAATGTAGCCAGATCAATGACAGCTAACAAGATTATAATGTCTATGAAGAAGTACACGATCTCTCCAACAGAGGAAGCAACCGACGCATTGATATCATTGATCCAACAATTAGATCTGAGACAAACAAAAAATTCTGACAAATTATGACGAAACAGGGGACCCCTACAATCAAAAGTATTAAGCTCTCAGTCATCTCTGTAATCGGCTTGATGTTAGATGCTCGACCATTCCTAAACTGTTTGTCAACTTTTGCAATACCTTTGGGCTGAATACAGATTTCATCTATAACATTGCCATCACTGCTCTCAAGAAGTCCATCATGATCAAGAACCATGCTTGCTGACCTCAGATGAATATTTGACGTGCCGCACTCTTTTGCTTACTCTTAACTTCATATGATTATGATGATTGCTCTTTAAAGGGGCCTGACAGCTAGGTCATCAGCCCCTAATGATACGAGGTGAATAAAATGAAAATTCATCATCATCATCATTTCCCATTATCCAGCTGTAGTCGGGTAGGGGCAAATATGATTCTTCTCCACTTACTTTGGTCTTTCCACCACCCCTCTTTAACCTTTCGAATGAGATCAAAGTCAAAGGGCGAAATGTCGGGAGAGTACGGTGGGTGCTCCAATTCTTCCCATCCCCAACGTCGCAGTAGCTGCCCTACACACTCTGCTTTATGTGGTTTTGCATTGTCGTGAAGGATTATTGCACTGTCCACAAGATCCGGACATTTCTCCCGAATGCCACGGCGTACCTGTCGCACCAGGAAGTCCCTGTAGTACTGTGCGGTCACTGTTCTGCCATGTGAAATAAAGTGGCAAACAATGACACTCCTGACATCACCATGAATTTGACTGGGGAAGGATTCTGACAGACCTTCTGCCTCCTTGGTGATCCAGCATGTTGCTACTCCGCGGACTGACGTTTCAGTTCTGGTTTGTATGCCCTGGCCCAAAATTCATCGATAATGATTATTCGTGACAAGAATTGATCGCTGTCCTGTTGCCAGCGTGCAAGGTGGTCTGAGCATATTGCATAGCGCACCCACCTTTGAACTTCCGCCAGTGCATGCGGAACCCACCGCGATGAGATTTTGTGCAGTTGCAGCTCATTATGCAATATCCTGTGGACAGTGCGTTTCTCAATGCCACTTGCCCCCTCTAACTCCAAGTAGCGTCCATCGTCTGTCTTCATCCAGGAGCTGCTTGATGACGGCACGTGCCACGTCGGACCGCACACTGACAGGTCGTCTCGAACATTGCTCATCACTGGTTGACACACGTCCTTGATGAAACTCTCCTACCCACCGTGCTACTGTACAGTATGGTAGGGCATTATTCCCAAGGGCTTCCACTAATTCACTGTGACATTCCATCGCATTTCACCCTTGGAGAATGGCTATTTTGATGTAAGCGCGCTGCTCAACACGGGTTATTTCCATCTCGCACGACACTCACCAACTGACTGATTTCACAGCCCTCGCTGCGCTACTATCAGCTATAACAGAGCCACCTGTTGTTCTGCATACACACTATGCCTGCAGAACTTCCACACGACACATATATGTTTGTGATCCGTTCACACATCTACAAGAAAAAAATAGTTGCCATGACTTTTTCCCCAATCTTCGTATAATACGTCACATATCAACAAAGTCAGTAGTTTTTCAAAATTGGGTGTTTACAGCCTCAAATGTAACACCTGTAAGAATATTTCTTATGTAGGGCAGACCGGGAGATATTTTAATATAAGATATCAAGAGCATATCAATGCAACAAGATACAACAAATTTTCAGCTATCGGCCAGCATATGGTTGATTATAACCATAATTTCACGAACATTGAACAGGACATGGACATTCTTGCAATAGTAAACAAGGGTCCTTTACTCAATATAATAGAAAATTACTACATACAACTATTCAGTATTTTAATGCCAATTACATCCTTAATGAAACCACGGAGAAATCCAACATTTTATTTGATCTATTCATTTCTTTTCTCAGAAATGATAATTTAGCTGACCAAAATCGGTTCTTAAATTTAATTAAGGGTATCGCGCCGAAACAATTACTACCACGCCCACATCCTTCAGCCCCGCCTTAAGTTAGTCACCATTCCTTCCCTTCCTCTCCTCTCTCCTTCATCCCACAAGGCCCACTTCACCAGGCAGCTCCTCTCATCACACCCCCTCCACTTCCCCTGCTTCCTTCCTTGTCATTTCCAACTCACACTAGTTGCACATTACTGGCCAAGTCCATCACATCGCCGTGCAAATTGAGTGCTCTACTTCACTATTATTCTCACTCTATTTTCTTTTTCTTTTGAGAACTTTGCGTTAACATAGTTCTCCTTTCATCATCAGGTTCCATTCGATTCCATCTTGGACTGGGAATTCCACCTATTATTATTCAAGAAATAGTTTATTTACGGTCTACATACTGTATATTTTATCTGAACTCTTAAACTGAGTAATAGTGGATTCTAAGCAGGTTACACATACCCTCTGCGCCAGTGATGTACAAAATTAAAACTTTCAATCATGGGTAGGAATGTGCAATTAAGTCATAGAACTCACTACAAACAGTCTGGACATTGTAATCAGAATGCTATGAAAATTTCTTATGCTTTTATATTTGCACAATACTCACTGTCTACATAATATCCTAACATCATCATAAAATTGATGTAATGTACAACTGATCCACAATTTTTAAGAAAGTGTAATAGCCATAGAACTCACCAGAACAACCTGGATATCGCAATTAGAATGCCATGAAATTTCTATGGTTTTATCTTTGCGCAATACTTAATGTTTATGTAATATCCTAATATCATCATAAAATTGACGTAATGTACATTCGAATTTACAGATTCATAGACAATATTTTGTACTTTAAACTTAGACATTTTCATTGACTGTTTTTATCTAATCATCGGCATCACAATTTATTTTAATCTCATTCAGTATCCGACCACATTTTATAATGAATGTTATCACAATGTACATATAGTTTACTCTATTAGTTTTTATTACTTCATAAGAGGGTAATGTTCCAGGACATCCGATAGAAAAGTGTAATTATTTTAGGCTGATGATGACTTAAATTGAGGTTGAAACTAGTACCTAGCAATGCATTATGATATAAGCATAGGTATTGCAAATAATGTATAGCATTGAATAGGTGGAATAAAATATTTTATAACTAATTATATTTATATAAAATAAAATACAAAGTTTATTCCACCTAATCAATACTATACTGTAATTGCAATGGTTATAAATACATTACAATATATTAACAAGGTACTAGTTTCGACCCTATATGGGTCATCATCAGCCTAACTAAGATACTTATGGATATGCCGAAGTCCTAAGACAGAATTACGTTGTGGAAATGAGATTTAAAAGAATGAACTATGTATGTGATGCGATGATGTACATATAAAATGGTGGATTGGTGAACTGTTATAGATGAAATAATGTTGTGCTTATCAGTGACAAAATTTATTTTAGGATTTACGTCAAATACAATTAGACTGTAAGAACAGTTATCATATAATTATTACAATAATTACTAAAATATGCCCTTGTTGGTGAATAATCTAAAATTGCACTTTAAAAACGTAATGTGCCGGTTGAATGCAAAGTCCAATGCTTCTAGTGAGTTCTAGAATTCCGAATGTGTCTTCAGGTGGAGAATTAAAAGTTGAACATTGGCGCAGAGGGTGTCTGTCTTGCTTTGAGGTCCAATATATCTAATACAATGAATTCTTGCTGTACTGTGGGTAATATTCCCAATCCAAGTTGGAACCAATAGAACCTTGCGTGCAATGTGAACAACCTTACCGGTGGAGTGCAACTAAGAGAATGATTTATGCCTGTATTCGACTCTCATCCTTCTTTGTCATGGTCGAAGTTTCTGCTCCGTAAGTTGTTATGGGTACTTAATACATCCTGTACATAGTTTCCTTTCCTTTCCTTGGCACATCTTTGTCCCATAACATGTTTCTTACACTATGATAGAAACAGCTTCCAGCTTGAATCCTCTTACTAATTTCAGCATCCAGTTGAGCATTCTCCATTAGATCACTAACAAGGTATTTAAACGTCTCCACTACTTCCAGGGCCTTGTCTGCAAGTCTAATCTGACAAGAGTTTTACTCTTTTCTACACTTATTTTCAATCCACATTCCTCAATCATCCCATTTACCACATCCAACTGTTCTTCAACATCATGTCCTCCTCTCCCCAAATCACAATACCATTTGCAAATAACAACATGTTCATTTCACTTCTTCCATATGCTGCTTTTGCTGTTCTCATGATGTCATCCATTACTACTGTAAAGAGGATTGGCGATAGAACACTTCCCTGTCTCAATCCACTAGTGATTTTGAACCAACTTGTCCTGACAACTTGAGTTTGCACGCAACTACAACATTCCTTATACATTGCCACGATCATTTTTATTAATCCCTGTCCAATTCCTTTTTGCACCAGACTGTCCCAAACTTTAGTCCTGGGGACACTGCCATATGCCTTTTCAATCAATGAATGTCATCACCATTATCATTCCCATACTCCCATTGCTTTTCTATTAGTTGTCTCATAATGAAAATGGGCTCTATTGTTGACCTTTCACTTCTGAAACCAAACTGATTTTCCTGTATCTGATTTTCAACCCTCAACCTTATCCTACTTTCCAGTATCCTCTCCATTATCTTAGCAACATGGGATATCAGCGTAATTCCCCTATAGTTCTTCAATAGTTTCTTATCGCCTTTCTAGAAAATTGGGATGATTATTCCTTTTTCCCAATCCTCAGGGACCTCCTTATTCTCCCAGACACTCCTGAGAACTTGGTGTGTCAATTGCAGGCCTACAGCTCCACCAGTTTTTCCATTCTTCATCTTTCTTACTGTCATTTCAATTTTATTCATCATAATTTCTTTATCAATTTCTTCAACTAATTGCCTTTCCTGGTGGTCCATTGATTGACTCATTAGGTCTCATGTTCAGCAACTTCTGAAAATACTCTCTCCATCTATTTCTTATTTCTTCTGGCTTTGTTGATATTATGCTGCCTTCATCCATCACAAATCTGGTGTTTACTTGATCTCTCTTTTTGTTTCTTAAGATACCATACACTAATTTCTTGCTGCCCTGCATATCATCTCTTAATTTCTGTGTGAATAAGGCCCAGCTTTTCCTCTTTTCTTCCTCCACTACTTTCTTGACCAAATTCTTTGTCTCCACATATTTTCTTCTACTTTCTTCAGTCTTAGATGTTTTCCATGCTTCCCATGCCATTTTCTTTTCCTTCACTTTGATCTTTACCCTATCATTCCACTAATGTTTCTCTTTGTCTTTTACATTTCCTGATGTTCTACCACAAACCTTTTCTGCACATCCAACCAGTGCTTCCTTATTTCTTTTCCATTCATCTCCAACATTCCCCATCTCCGTCTTGGGTACCAAGGGTATTATTTATCTTTGAAATTTTTCTTGTATACTTTTCTCCATCAACTTCCATACTTTAATTCTTTTCTCTCTTCTTAATGGGAATTTTTCAATGTTTCTCATTTTCAGTTTTCCTATCACCACTCTATGATCTCCACTAAAGGCTTCTTCAGACATGGCTGTAACATCTACAAGGTTCTTCCAGTGTTCCTTCTCGATGATTATATAATCAATTCTGGTCTTTGCTCATCTGTCTCCCCAACCATACCCTGTAATCTTCTGACTGTTCTTCTTCCTAAACCAGGTGTTTCCAACAATCACTTGGTTCCTCATGCAAAAATCCACCAACAACTTGCCTTCTGGATTTACATTTCCATATCCAAAGGGCCCTACAACATCTTCCTTTCCTTGTCTTTCCATTCCAACTTACGCATTTAGATCTCCACTTCCTTATCTTCTATTTGTCTATTTGTCTCTCCAAGTCCTCTAGATGTTCATCTATGCAACCCGTTTGTGGGGCATACAACTGAAATAGATCTTCCATGCCATTTTCAAACTGGAGTCTCATCACCATCATCCTATCGCTGATGCATTTTTCTAGATTCCACATATTCTTGGATTTCTTTTCTAGGTATGATGGCCACTCCATTTTTTGCTTCAGGTCTTCTGCTGTAATACAGTTTGTATCCTTCTTTCAGAGGAATCTCTCTCGTACCCCTCTTCCTGGTCTCACACAGTCCAAGTATGGCTATCTCTTTTTCTTTCATGAAGTCAACCAGTTCTTCTGTCTTTCCTGTCAGTGTCACGACATTTACAGTTGCAATCCTGATGTAGTATGGTACTGTTTGCCCACTTCTCATAGTTCCCCCAGCACCCAAAGAGCTGCGCATCGCATTTAGCAGGGACACCCTAACCTTTTCTGAGCCACCAAATCTGCTTTATACATATAGGCTATTGTTACAATGGGCTCACCACACCCAAAGGCAAAATTAAAATTAAAACTTCAAAATGTATCCACTCACTAGAGTCTAAAACGAATGACGACGAAAAAATGACCGTGAAACAAAAACAATCACTGGATCCTATTCACAATGTCTTACGTACTGGGATTTAAAAAAAAAAAAAGCTATTTGTTTGGGGCGTTGAAATATATCTTTTGTGTGATATGAACCTGCACGTAATTGGAATGGAGGAAGTGTAGAGTGCTAAATGTGAGGAAAGGAACGTTAAGGATGACACAAACACCCAGTCCCCAGGCCAGGGATATTAATCATTTACAATAAAAAAACCTGACCCAGCCAGGAATCGAACCCGGGGCCGCCGGGTGACAGGCGGACGCGTTGCCCCCTACACCGCGGGGCCGGACTACTGGGATGATACTTATCTAAAGGGGTCCAAAATCCAGGTCATCGGCCCCTCATAATGGTAATAATCACTGGTAAAGCAGAACCATGGTGTTCCTCCTATAGTGGTACTAATCACAGGCAATGTAGATCCATGGTATTTTACACACAATGGCACCACTCACAGGTAACACAAACCTATGGTGTTCCGCACATAAGCAATGCAGAACCATGGTATTTCTCAGATAGTGAGACTAATCATGGGCACCGGTATTCCCATGGAGTTCCTCACTTAGTGGAACTAATCACAGGCCATGTATACTCATGGTGTTGCTTGCATCGTGCTACTAATCATAGGCAATGTAGACCCACGGAGTATCACACATTATGGTATTACTCTCAGGCAACGCAGACCCTTGGTTTTCATCACAGTGGTACTTATCACAGGCGCCAGTCAAACCCGTGGTTTTTCTCACACAGTGGTGCCAACCACAGGCAACGCAGACCCATGCTGTTCCTTATAAAGCGGTACTACGCCCAGGTAACACAGACCCATTCTAAACACAGTCGAACTGACCAGTGGAACACACACGATGACCTCCATCACAAGCAACACTGAGACCCACAGTGTTCCTCACATAATGGTATGGCTCCAATATAACGTACACCCATGGTTTTCCTCACAAGGTGGTACTAGTCGCAAGTAAAGTCGAACTATGGTGTTCCGCATGTAATGGTACTAATGACAGGTAATCTCATGGTTCTAATGTCATCATCCCTTTGTCGCCCATTTTAGTCACCTCTTACGACGGGCAGGGGATATCATGGGTGTATTCTTCATCTGCATTCCCCACCCACAAGGGGTTATTTTGTTACAGTGCATAAACTTTATCAAGGAACTTTTCAGAGACTTTCTAGTGACTGCTAGGGCTGTTCATTAGGCAACTACATGGTGCTCAAATAGAAAAAAATCTGTATTTTTCACCCACACCAAGTTTAATCTTACTGCAGAACTTAAGGTATGATTTCCTGGAGGTCACCATATATAGTATATGTAAAATCCCTCCCACAGTGATTGAGAAAATCAGAATGTTTCAACAGCTCCAGAGATCCCTTTTACACTAAAAATACAATGAAACTCCCAAAAACACGATTTTTGTACTTTTAAACAAAAACATGTTTCTTTTGATGAAGTGATTGTATCATGTTCACCATGCTGATGAGACAGCTCAATTTCTATCGACATGAGTTTTGCGTTTTGTTGCCTTCCACAGTGGTACGAGGACCATATATTTGAATGTTTAGTGAAAGATACTTCTATCAGTGAAGTGGATTGAATCATCATCATTCTGGCATATGCAGTGACATTACCTTCATCCAGAACTCTAATTCGGGGTGGCGGGCACATGCCATCTACCAAATTTTGATCGAGGATGCTTTGTTGTAGGTATTGCACAATAGAGATATGATTAAGACGAGATGGAACTTCTCAATAAAATGCCTCTCATTCAGCGAGGTGGCACTGTCATTTTGTAACATTATCTACTGTAGTAATTATGTCTGTCAACCCTGAGTAAGTTTTACTTATAAGATACATTAAGATTTTTGTCGATTTTCTACTATTAATACTGACCCATGCCTGGTGAGCAATGTGCGTCCCTCTTCGTCCTCTGGAGCTTCTAGCCGTTTGTGTCCTGGAGACGTCGGCTCAATGTGGGTGTGCTCTTGGTTTTGTTCCTCCAGGACAGAGTCGTCCAGTAAGTGGCGTGACTTGGTCTCCTCAGGCAGGGGGAGAACCTGAGGGGATTTGTTGAAAATACTGCAAACAGTAAATAATTTGCATTACTTCCTAGCAAAATACTCTGCTCAGAACGTCATGCATGAAAAGCCAATGAAACGAAACTGCACTACAAGTGAACTGCAGACATCTAAGAAAAGACAAGCAGACCTGAGAGACAGTAGAGAAGACAGATGTTACACTACACTATGACAACCAACAGTAGCAACAAGAAGCAACAAGATAGAGACAGGAATGTGCTGTACATTACGATAGCAGGTGTCATCTTTATGATGTTCACGTGTATTATTTATTCAGGGTTTAGTTCCAAAACTGTCAGTACTAGAACCTTCTTCAAGTTTCTGCTCAGTATTATAGCATAATAATCTGTAAAAATACATTTTATGTGTAAACTAATTGGAAGTTTGGGGAAGAAGAAACCAAGACAGGACAAGGGAAGAGACAACAAGATAAAGACAAACATAAGCAGAGAAGACAAGGAACAAGATAAGAGTCATAAAAGGTAACTGAAAGGAACACATATATGGAATGATAGACCATAGATACTGTGAAGGATGAGGATATGTCAATCAAGTGGTCGTTCCTCTGATGGCGACTGTTGTCAGCCCTCACACTGCAGGCATCTCCATGTGTGGGACATGCACAACTCCCCTCAGCCACCCTGAACTGTGGACGAACTGATCCTTGCAGCGCAACAAGCATGACTTGAAATTCCGCAAGACATGATCCAGGCCTATATTGACTCCATAACACACAGGATTCCCTGTGTACTGAGATGTGCAAATAGAAGCACTGCCTCACCCCTTCATTATCTGTGGTGTGTCTTTTAAGCACTAACATCTTCAATCTACAATGCACTCCCAGCAGTTTTTGGTAATTAATGCATGAACATTCATGAAATATAAAAAAAACCACGAATTATCCAGTTTTCCCACTGTCCATAGTAAAAACAAAACCACTGGTTAAAATATTGAATGCTACACATAATATTCACATACTGTTGTATCCTGGAGGTGAACCACAGTTACCAGTTTCTTGATCAACTCTTTTTCTCAGACTCACTGGTGTACGGTTAACTAGGCATAACCCTTTCTTCACCCAGTATCCTAATTGTTAGAACATTATGGATTCACCCTGAAACTGATGATCTTAATGCCTCTCTATTGAACCAGTCCTTCACATATTTTACAATCCAAGAGGGGACGATTATTTCAGTAAAGGGAACGTCAAATCTTGTCCCCATAATCTGGATTCCACATAAAGCAATAAGCTTTGTGACTTATGATCTACAATCCAGTAAAACAATGTGCTTCCTAGCTAGCTTATTAATTTCTGTTCTTCTCAAGATTTACCGGTAAGCACTTCAAAAATTGTTCTGTGCTGCCTGATCCCGATTGCCAGTGCTGCAAATAAGTTAACTTAATTTCAGCGTTTTGTTCTCGGTGTGGCTGTTAAACTCCATTTAACTGAAACATGCTTGTATAGTGCAAGCAATGGTTTCGTCCACTTAAGTTTCTTTATGTTGTCAGTGGTGGAATGAATACTCATCCGGATGTAAATATCTGCTGTGAATCATGCGTTCTCTGAGTGACTGTAGTTTGTGTTCCGAGGAAATTATTATTTTTGGAAGAGATTAATTCGGATGTGAATTTTGAAAGCCGTGACAAAATCTCATGGGGTAGGGAGAGAAGTGGTTGCGAAGACTGATAGGGAGTTTGTGCCTGCAGTAAAACTCATGTATGTCGAATACTAATTTCACTTATTAACAACCACCTACTCAATACAATACAATACACTCATTGAATTATAAAATAATCATGAGGTGTCTTAAATAATTGCTTAAATAATGGAACATGTTTCATTCGGCATAGCGAACATCATCAGCCGTTAATGTACAAAGACTAGGTCAGGGCCCTGAGCTTAAGTGATCAAAATTGTTAAAAGAATAACGATGTCGTAATAAAAAGTAATATGATAACATTAGACTTAATTTGTAACAGTATGTACAGATCAACAGCGAGAATTTGTGGTGAAATACATTGAACGATGGCAGTCTGTGAAGTTAAAAACAATCATGGGGTTGTTAAAGTAAAAAAAAAAAAAGATATTGTAGAAATTTAAAATATACGTCAATGCGTGAAGCGTGGATTAATTATTGATGATGGAGTTCTTTCAATTATGCAAAAACAAAAGTTGAAATAGAGTTAATCGAATAGTACGAGTCAAATTGAACCAGTCAAAAGCCGCATGACGACGTAACTAAGGTTGATATGACATGATCTCCGGTAGTTGCGAATTCTGTAGGAGAGACAATCACAATGCCAGAAGGAAATACAAGTTGAACTAGTCCACATTCACGCGCTAGCAATAAAATTAAAATCGTATACAACGTAGAACATCAATGATGAACTCAAAGAATAACTGCGATCTTGAATATAGGGAGAGTTCTGGCAATCCGTAGATGAATGAAGCAGAATATGGCACAATTGGAGTTTGAAATCTGGAATGAAAGAAAAGGGAGGAAAATGAAGTTATGTTATAACAGAAAATGAAGAAGGAGAAAAGAAAAAATTTGAAAGAGGAGGCTTACCCTTGGGACTAGTGTGAGGTGTCCGCTAGCGTTGGCTGCGTGAAGCAAACTGGCGAGTAGCTTTATTGCTGCTTCTAGTGTTGTATGTATGTATACGTAGAGGCAGGGAGTGAGTCATGTGAGGTGGAGGGGCGACTGATTCCTTGGGCGGGTCGGATGTCCGTGGAGGGGGTGTTGCATGAAAGGGCGGTAGAGCAGTAGCTGTTGTTACAGAGGAAATATTATTAGCGGTTGTGTAATTAAAAATTCTCATAAAGTTATTATTATTTATATTGAAAAGAGAGAGTAGTTCTGGAATTTTTTCAATTATTGGACTTTTAATTTCTGAAGTATCATTTAAATTTTGATTTCCGTTAAAATACTGGTCTAAGAATACATAAATGTTCTCAAACTCTGTCATAAGTTTACTTTTATTGACGTATTTCAAGATTTGAAGGTCTTTTTCAATTGTCGTAAAACTGTGACCAGTTTCTTCCATATGGGTGCTCATAGCGGAATACTTTTTATGTTTCGAAGCTTTGTAGTGTTCAAGGTATCTGGTCAAAAAGCTACGTCCAGTCTGTCCGATATAAGAAAATCCACAATGGGTGCATTTAAGCCTATAGATACCAGAGTTAGAGAATTTATTGTGATTAATGTTAACTAGATTTGAATTGAAGAATATATTACGGTTCATATATCGGGTTCTATAAGCGATATTAATATTGTATTTCTTTAGAGGGTTAGTAACTTGAAATAGGCCTGGGTTCGTGTAGGTAAAGGGAGCCTATTTTGTTTTTTTAGGCTTGTCCGGAATCAGTTTCGTTGTAGTTTTTAATTTTATCTTGTTGATGATTTTATTAATCATCAAGGGATTATAGCCATTAATTCTGGTCAAATCATTGATATAGTTTAGTTCTTTTTTTTTTTTTTCATATGGAAAAAACTGGTCACAGTTTTACGACTATTGAAAAAGACCTTCAAATCTTGAAATACGTCAATAAAAGTAAACTTATGACAGAGTTTGAGAACATTTATATATTCTTAGACCAGTATTTTAACGGAAATCAAAATTTAAATGATACTTCAGAAATTAAAAGTCCAATAATTGAAAAAATTCCAGAACTGCTCTCTCTTTTCAATATAAATAATAATAACTTTATGAGAATTTTTAATTACACAACCGCTAATAATATTTCCACTGTAACAACAGCTACTGCTCTACAGCCCTTTCATGCGACACCCCCTCCACGAACATCCGACCCGCCCAAGGAATCGGTTGCCCCTCCACCGCACATGACTCACTCCCCGCCTCTACGTATACATACATACAACACTAGAAGCAGCAATAAAGCTACTCACCAGTTTGCTTCACGCAGCCAACGCTAGCGGACACCTCACACTAGTCCCAAGGGTAAGCCTCCTCTTTCAAATTTTTTCTTTTCTCCTTCTTCATTTTCTGTTATAACATAACTTCATTTTCCTCCCTTTTCTTTCATTCCAGATTTCAAACTCCAATTGTGCCATATTCTGCTTCATTCATCTACGGATTGCCAGAACTCTCCCTATATTCAAGATCGCAGTTATTCTTTAATGAGTTCATCATTGATGTTCTACGTTGTATACGATTTTAATTTTATTGCTAGCGCGTGAATGTGGACTAGTTCAACTTGTATTTCCTTCTGGCATTGTGATTGTCTCTCCTACAGAATTCGCAACTACCGGAGATCATGTCATATCAACCTTAGTTACGTCGTCATGCGGCTTTTGACTGGTTCAATTTGACTCGTACTATTCGATTAACTCTATTTCAACTTTTGTTTTTGCATAATTGAAAGAACTCCATCATCAATAATTAATCCACGCTTCACGCATTGACGTATATTTTAAATTTCTACAATATCTTTTTTTTTTTTTTTACTTTAACAACCCCATGATTGTTTTTAACTTCACAGACTGGCATCGTTCAATGTATTTCACCACAAATTCTCGCTGTTGATCTGTACATACTGTTACAAATTAAGTCTAATGTTATCATATTACTTTTTATTACAACATCGTTATTCTTTTAACAATTTTGATCACTTAAGCTCAGGGCCCTGACCTAGTCTTTGTACATTAACGGCTGATGATGTTCGCTATGCTGAACGAAACATGTTCCATTATTTAAGACACCTCATGATTATTTTATAATTCAATGAGTATATTGTATTGTATTGAGTAGGTGGTTGTTAATAAAAGAATTTTATAATTTTAATATATTATCCTCAATATGGTTCTATTATGAGATTAATTACATGTACTAATTTCACTCCAGATTTTTTTATGAACGAGAAAATTTTAAAGAATATTGCAGATTAAATTATCAGATTTTTTAAATACACAGTCAAGATCAAGTCATGAAGTCCCACACACGGGGCGCAGGGCCACATCTGAGAATTCTGCAGTGAAAAGGTTAAACAAGTGACCACTTTCAGAAAACATGAACAAATACCAAGGACAGGACAGGACAGGACAGGACTCCCACAATGTGGATAGAGGGAACAACAAAGCATTATCCTTCTTTCTCCTTTTCCTAACAGGAAAGCTTGTAGTTTTATGTGATAATAGCTTTACGTGAGCTCCAAACCACGGGAACAGGAAAACCCCACATACAAAGGCTGGTGGTCTCCTCGTTCTTCACTTCTCATATCTTAAGAAAAGATCCCCCTGCATATCAGTGGTAGCATGTAGGCATCAAACACGGCAGCAGTAGATGGATTTTTTAAGGGTGGCGTTTCATTTGGTGTCTACCTGACAAAATTAATTAAAACTCGCCCAACAAATATCTGGTGGAGTAAAACAGAATGCAGGGAGCCTAAATGACACACGGTAGCTGAGGCCATACAATTATTACTGAATGGTCGCCTCAACAAGTCTAGACGGCTGCAGTAGGGAGGAACCTGTTAGGGAACAACAAGGATTGATGAAGATGGCCTTGCTCACATTAACCTGTCATTGACTGCACTTTCATAGCTTCCTGTTACCGGGTGTCACAAAGAGAAGAGACCAAATATTAAATAACCACAGATCAGAAATTGATGAAAATATCATTTTTTAATTTAATTGTAAACTTGACAAAAACTGTTCAAAGCTCATCCCTCTTGAAGAGCCTGGTCATCGCTGCAAAAAATAACACACAGCACTGAGCAATCTAGGCCAAGTTTTAATTAGTTTTGTCGAACACCAAGCGTGTCACATTGTGAGAGATTTGGGATCTCTACCAATGAACCACTGACGGAGCTTCATTCCCCTCTTATCCGTGACAGCAACAAGTGATATGTAAATAGATGGCCTGTGTCCCGCAGTTTAATAAGCAGACAGCGATACCTGATTGGTCGTAGATAGGCACATTTCCAGCGTGTAAGCCGAGGGTGATGTTTGTAAGTTCACTCTCTGCAGCGACATTAAAAATGGGTGCGACAACTGAAAATGTGCACACTTTAGCACCCCTTTTAGCCTGCGACCAACTATGTATGTGACATAGTTCGCTAGTGCCCCTTGTTGTTCTTATCTATCTCTATCTTCAACTATAGACCATTCCACGTCAAGAAAACAGTACTGCTCTTATGGAATACAACGAGTGAACACACCCCGTCTTAGACAAGTATAACTCCTCGCAATTAAGGAATATTATAATGTACTTTATATTGATTTATGAAAGAAAAAAAAAAGGGGTGAAGTATTTTTGCCTGCATTATTAAAATAACTACTGAAGCTTTTCCTTCATTATTCCTTCTGTGTCTCTGAATCCTGGCAGCTTGTTACTCTTGTAGAGAAGTCTTCTATTTATGTTATGCGCATGTCTTTCAGTCTTTATATCAGTGCGTAATTTTCTTCTGTTTAGTGACTTATGTGGGATTCTTTTCGAACATTCCAGGTAACTTTAATACAGTGATTTATTTACTTTATGGATAAGGCTGAGGAAGAAACAAAAGTAAACTGCGCTTAACTTGGAACTTACTGTATCTTTGTCCCCCCTTTCATCTTGAACTTAAATACTGATCTTGACAAATTTACGTGCCACCGTTTTCCTGTGATGCTGTTGAGCAGAACTGTTTGATATGGCAAACATGTTGTTATAAGAGTGTAACATTGTCAACTCACTTCCGCCACATTCGTCATTTTCCGCTGCTTTCTTCCCGATGTTTGACATCCGCACACTGACACAGCTACGGGAAAACTGTCAGCCAATTACCTGTGTCAAACGTGGATGAAGTCATCGACTCTACACTCTTCATGGACTTTCTCAGCGTTTCTAGTGCAGTGCGTCATGATTTCCCCTGTACCTCCCCTCTCCAACTGGCCTATATAAGCAGCTCTCTTTTCCTACTACTTCGACACATTCTTTGGCTGTTGGAGAGAGGGCAACATCTTGGTGTTACGCCGATGTAAATTTTCACACCTGTATGGGACTTATTCTTCCACCATGAGGTATTGTAAACTTCGCATGATTATGTTCTCGAGTGGTTGTACTCGATTATGTATCCATAAGGGAGCAGCAGGTTGTCTAATTCCTTTGTTTGAATGCTGTTTCAAGTTATGTGACAAACTTTCTGTGTGTCAATACTCTCAAAAAATTCTGGTACTTCAAATTGGTTTACATTTTTCTACTGCGTAATAGTCGTACAACTCCTCCATTGTCCGGTCCCAAGTCCGGAATGGGAAAGGAGGAGTGTTAGCTAGCTTGGCAACCAGCTGTAAAAACAGCTAACGCAGAGTGTCGAGCGGCGGTAAATAACTTGACCCCCTCCCATAGGGGCCAACGGCTTTGGGCGGACGAGCCCCTTTGGGTGGGGTGATGGTCCCCTCAGTGTAGGATATGACACTGGAATCCATCATCTGTGTCTTTGGCCCAACAGCAAAACGGATGGAGGAACCTCCTTTTTGTGGTTCTCACCGGTCGTGGAGGTGGATGAGGCCATGCCAGACGGACTGGCTGTGAAGGCGCAACTCAATGGTATTTCGAGTCTGCAGCAGTCTGTTGCAGTCGTGGTACTAGAACCTGCATGTTGCATTTCATTTGTGCCGCAGGGTATAGTTCCGAGATCATAGTATGTGGGTCACTTCCTTGCAAGCTGAGATCCACCTTAAACAAAATCCCGCTTGTGGCACTTTTTCATGCTGTCTCTCCCTTTATCTCAAGTCCAACGGCGATGGGATAAGGATGGTGGAGGCAGGTTTTCGGGTGAAACTGGAAGCCTCTAGTCTGGACCTGCACACTGGCAGCAGATGTGTGATGGTTGTCTTTCTGAAACCCCGTGACTACTCAGGAATTCGATCCTGCATCTGTGTTTGGGTAGACCTATTTAGAATCACCACTGCCCACCCTGAATGGGAACGGCCCTAGAAAACGTGGGCTAAACATCGGTAGTCACACTCTCAGCCGCCTGGGAGACCACACTCAGCAGGTCACCCCTTATGCGGTCAAAAAACGAAGACTACCAAAACTTTGATTATAGGAACCTGGAATGTTCGAACCCTACTTGATTTGAAAGACAATAACAGACCTGAGAGAAGAAAAGCGCTTGTCACCGATGAGCTTGGACGAATGAACATTGTTATTGCTGCCTTGAGTGAAACCAGACTGTCCAGCATAGGTAAACTTACAGAGTTCAGCTCAGGCTACACAATCTTCTGGAAGGGAAAAGATGAGGGAGAACACCGCATTCGTGGTGTGGGATTTGCTGTGAAGAACCACATTGCTGAATGATTATCAGCTAACTCCAACCACAGTCAGTGAAAGAATTATGACTCTCCGAATCCCACTTTCTGGTGCCAAATCTATGACACTCATCTCTGCATATGCTCCCAACTTGGATGCTGATGTAGAAGCTAAAGATCAATTCTACAACCTGCTGAGTACTACGATCACCAAAGTACCACCAAGAGACAAACTCTTACTACTTGGCGATTTCAACGCCAGAGTTGGTAAAGATCACCAATTATGGGGCAATGTGATGGGAAAACATGGACTTGGCAACTGTAATGCCAATGGTCTACTGCTCCTTGGTTTATGTGCTGAACATGAACTCTTCATTACTAATACTCAATTCTGCCTGCCTAATCGTTACAAGACCACTTGGATGCATCCTCGCTCAAAGCACTGGCACATCCTTGATTATATCATCACCAGGCAATGTGATAAAAGATGTCCTTGTTACAAGGACCGCAAGAAACGTAGATGACAGCTGGACAGATCATAAGCTTCTTTTTTGCCGGTTGAGAATCTCAATCTGTCGCAAACCGAAAAGATCCATCCACAACCTGCCCAGAAAGAAATTTGATACTTCTAAACTTCAAACTGAATCCATTGCTACAGATTACAGAAATGCAATCTCAAACAAACTGGCTAGTCATCCAGTCAGCAGTGATAGTACAAATCAGGAATGGGCCATGCTTCAGAAAGTCATCAATGAGTCAGCTGAGGAAATAATTGGTTTTGTGAGGAAAAAAAGACAGGACTGGTTTGATGAAAATAATGAAATTAAATGTCTGATCAATGCCAAACGGGAAGCCCACCTATCCAATCTTCAAGATCCGTCTTCCAATGAGAAGAAATCACATTTCTTGGAACTTAAAGGAAAATGTCAGGCACAAATTAGGGAAACCAAGAATAACTGGTGGCAACAAGAAGACTATCTGATGCCCGTGACCTGCAATTCTTCTATGCTGGCATAAAAGGAGATATATGGTCCAAATCGATCTTCATCGGGGTCATTGAAGACTGCTGACAACTTCATCATTTTAACTGATAATGGAGAAATTTTAGAGTTGCTGAGGACTTTCTTCGTAATGTCCCTCGGCAGCCCCAGCAAGCATGGATGGCAGTACACCTACGTACAGAGACTTCACCAAAGCACTCCATCACTAAAACCAAGAAAGGCTCCTGGTGCTGATAACATCCCCCTGGAACTAATACAAAATGTAGGTATACCCTTGAAGACTAGACTTTTCACACTCATCCTCTGATTTTGGAAACTCGAGAAGTACCTGACGACTTGAAGAATGCTACCAGCATTACTATCTTCAAGAAAGGCAATCGTAGTGTATCTGGGAACTACCCTGGTATATCACTCATGTCGACTGCAGGTAAAATTCTCGCAAGAATTCTATTAAACTGGCTCCAAGTTATCTCAGAGAGGATTTTGCCTGAGTCCCAGTGTGGTTTCCAAACCTCCAGAGGCACAACAGATATGATCTTCTGTGCTAGACAACTCCAGGAAAAATGCAGAGAACAACAGCAGCCTCTGTATTTAGTTTTCTATGATCTTTGCAAAAGCCTTTGATTCAGTACCAAGATCTGCTATGTGGAAAGTATTCAGACATTTTGGATGTCCTGAACGTTATGTGGAATTGGTTCAAGCTCTTCATGATGGCATGTCTGGACAGGTTCTTCATGGTAACTCAGTATCAGATTCGTTCCCAATCACTGATGGGTTGAAACAAGGCTGTGTGCTGGCTCCTACACTCTTTGCACTGTATATGGCTGCCATGCTGCATGAATCATCGGCAAACAACTTAGGCGTGGAGATTAAATTTCATTCTGATGGAGGCCTTTTCAATCTGGCAAGACCTCGCTCACAAAGACGTATTCTGGTTACCCGGGTGACAGAACTGCAGTATGCCAATGACACCGCATCTCCTACACTAACACCTGCAGAGCTACAACAGTCAGTCAACTGCTTTAAAACTGCATGTGATCGCTTTGGTCTTGCCATTAATGCAAAAAAAAGGTACCTGCACAACCTACCCCAGGATTAACGCTTCCTGAGTTTAGTATTTCCATCTTAAGCACAACACTGGAACAGGTTGATCACTTTTCATATCTTGGAAGCATCTTGTCTAAACAGTGTACCTGTGAACAAGACATTGATAAAAGAATTGGGGCTGCTCATGCAGCATTCGGATGGTTAATTCACAGAGTCTTCATGAATAACAACCTAAAACTACATACCAAACTCATGGTGTACAAAGCTGTTGTCATTTCCATGCTGCTGTATGGCTGTGAAACTTGGACACACTATCGCTGTGATATCAAAAAACTCGAGCACTTCCCCCAACAGAAAATTACATTATAATTCTGTTTTTTCTGAATTGATATAGATTTGATGCTGTTGTTATGAAACTTAAAAGTCATCTTTGTAATATACACTTACTGGTGTCCTGAATTTTATAGTAGTTTTTTTTTTTTTGAAAATATGAAAATTATGGTGCTGTGAAGGATTAGTGACAGTTGCTATGGTTATTATAAACAAGTCTTTTATATTCTTTGAAGATTGAAGTTTCCTTATACGGTGAATATTTTAAAATTATGATATTTTATACACTTTATATGTATTTTATCTATATCATGAAGAACTTGGCATATTACCTATTTGTTATTGTTCTGTATATTATCTAAAATTAACTTTATGTGGAATACATAACCTCTCCTGGCATTGAAAAGGACAGTGAAATGGACAAAGATTGGAAGAAGAAAAATACTTTTAGATGTGCTACCTGGAATGTACAAGGTATCTCACACAAAGATGACCAGCTGGACGACATTCTCGCAGAAAAAGACATTTTAACTGCGGCAATTTCAGAAACAAAAAGAAAGCTTCAGGGATCAAAAGAGACAGTAAATTATTTACAGTTTTACAGTGGGGTTGACAGAGATACTAGAGCACAGGCGGGTGTACTGCTCATGGTACACAAAAGATTAAGATCAACAATTGATAACTACATTTTTTGGAATGAAAGGATTATCCAATTAAGACTACAACCATTCAGGGGTTATCTTACAGTTATAGGGGTATACGCTCCAGTGGAGGGCAATTCAAACGAAAGTGATGGGTTCTATAATGATCTGCAAAAGATAGTCAATAAAATTAACAAACAAGATATGCTACTATTACTGGGAGACTTCAATGCCAGAGTTGGTAATGAGAAAATTCAGAATCACATCGGAATCCACGGAGAAACAACCCGAAATAACAATGGAACGAAATTAATAGATTTCACTGTCTTCAATCAGTTAAAGATTATGAACACAATGTTCCCACGCAAGGACACCCACAAGTATACGTGGTCTGCACGAAATCAGAAATCGATTATAGATCATATAATTTGTAATAGTAAATTGGCAGATTTAGTCTTGGATACAAGAGTCTATCGAGGCCCTGAATTGGAAACTGATCACTATCTATTAGTAGCACCTATTCGTCTGAGGCCTAGATGGTATAAAAGAAACACACAAACAACACAAGAAATTAAAACTTCTTATAAGGTTAACCTATTAAGAGACCCCAGTATAAAATGGCTGTACCAGAACAGACTTAACGAACTTACACAGATGACACCAGTTAGTGACAATGTGGAAATGGAGTGGTCTAATTTGTGTTCAATTTTAAAGCAGTCTGCTTTTGAGAGTTTGGGAGTTAAGAAAAAATGGCAGAGGAAAAAGGGTTTAAGAATCTGGGATGAAGAGATTGAAAAGGTTATTTCAGACAAAAGAAATGCTTATAAAACATTTTTGTCAACTGGCAAATTAGAAGATAAAATAGAGTATCACCACAAGAGAGCAATAGCAAAAAGGGAAGTGCGGAAAAAGCACAGAAAGAGTTGGGAAAACTTTGTTTCACAACTGGAGACTGATATAACAAGACCACAACCACAGACCTATAAAATACTCAAGAAACTAAATAATGATGTAAAAGAAGACATATGCATTAATGCAATACCTCTAACGGAGTGGCTCATTTATTTTTGGAACCTTTGGAGAGGTTCAAATATTGAGCCATTTCTTCTGCCAACATCTCTTAACAAGTCTTCGGAAACCATTACACTCGAAGAACTGGAGCTAATACTCAGAAAACTTAGAAATGGAAAAGCATCTGGAGAAGATTCAATAAATGCAGAATTATTCAAGTATTCCAGTGACATCTTCAAGCAAAGATTTCTCAAATTCATCAATTTAATTTGGAATGGCAACAGACCACCAGAGAATTGGCAAAAAGCTATAGTTATTCCTCTTCATAAGAAGGGCAGTGTGAAAGATTGTGGAAATTACAGAGGGATAAGTATACTCAACTCAGGTTACAAAATTTACTCAAATATTGTCAGAGAAAAATTATTCAGGTATTATGAAAATGTGATTGGAAATGAACAACATGGATTTCGAAAGGGACGCTCATGTGCTGATGCTTACTTTACCTTGAAAATCTTAGTCGAAAAACGCAGGGAATTTAACTTGGAAACTCACATAGCATTTGTTGATTTTAAGAAAGCCTTTGACCTAGTTAATAGGAACAGACTTCTTAATATCTTAGCAGAAGATAATGTCCCACAACAGTTAATAGATAACATATACAACATGTACAGTGACAACCTTATTGCAATAAAGTTAGGTAATCATCAGACTGAATGGAAACCGATCAGCAGAGGAATGGAGGCATGAAAGGCATGGATCAATCCCAGTCAGCAGATATCTCACACATCTAGATGCCATACTCTTTGCTGATGATGTTGCATTGGTAGCATCATCAGAAGATGATCTTCAGTGGTCAGTATTTAATCTCCAGAAAGTCTCTTCAAAATTCGACATGATCATTTCACCACAAAAGAGCAAAATAATGGCCTTTAAGGGGAAGGACCCTATCCCAAGTAAAATCTGTTTAGATAATAAAATTTTGGAAAGAGTCAACGAATTCAATTACCTGGGATACAATTTATCTTACCAAGGGGAAATTGATATCTCTGCAAAAATAACCAAATTTACCAGAACAACAGGAATCATAAATCATATCATGAAGCCATCTCTTGTCCAAAAACACACTCGCTTACGTCTTTATAACACTTTAGCCAGACCAACGCTTTACTACGGCAGTGAGGCATGGACAATAAGAACTCAAGACATTTCCAGAATTACAGCACGTGAAATGACATTCATGCGCAGAACAGCAGGCTATACGAAATGGTTTTGTATAAGAAATGAAGATGTGCTTAAGGGATTGAATGTGAAATCAGTAATCAATTACATCTATGATTACCAAGAAAACTGGAAACGTCATGTTCAAAGGATGGAATCTGGAAGACTACCAAAGGAGATCCTACGCTATCAACCAAGAGGACAGAGATCTATAGGACGTCCAATGAAGCGATGGAAAGAAAATGCAAGACCGTAACAGGCCACATGGCCCAGTACTTGGAAGGATGATGATGATGATTATGACATAACCTCTTCTGCTCAAAGGCCAACCTCACCTTCCCGAGATGAAAAAACCTGTTCCCAGCCCTGTTGACAGAGTCACGGCGGTATAACCGTTACATCCATTATGGAGGAAATGCTGTGATTTCAGCTAGTCCATTAGCTGAGAGGTGGCAGCCCTACCAATGGTCTTACTTCCTTCAGGCTAGCAACCCGTCGGAAGGACATTTGATTGCTTTCAAGCCTTGCAAAAAGTAAAATGCAAGACCGTAACGGGTCACATGGTCCAATACTTGGAAGGAAGATGATGATGATGATGAATATTAAGTGGGAGGACTATGTGACCAACATGGCAGTTCTTGACAAAGCGCAGCTAAATAGCATTGAGGCAACAATCATCGCTCATCAATTGAGATGGTTAGGCCATGTTCACCGCATCGGTAATACCAGGCTTCCCCGCCAAATTATTTATGGTGAACTTTTCTCCGGTAGTAGACCTCATGGAACCCCTCTTAAGCGTTTTAAGGACCAGCTGAAACACATCATGAAGACAATAGGTATAGATATACAGACATGGGAAGAATGTGCTGTGGACTACTCACTGTGGTGGAACACTACATCGACCACTGTCAACTTGTTTGAAAGAGAACGCCGCAGACATCAAGAGGCCAAGCGACAGGCAAGAAAACTCCATCAATTACAAGCCCGCCCTCCTCCATACATTCAGTGTGATCTGTGTGGATGTATGTTTTATGCGAGGATTGGTCTGTTTAGTCATCGTAAACACATCCATAAACTGAGTCGAACTGGTCAATGTATGCAGGAAGAAGTTATACATACTCGGATCGAGTTGCAGCCGACGACGAATAGTCGTACCTTGAACTTGTTTACGTTTATCCTGTTGTCTAGATGTATCTTTGTTACATCCACTGTTTCCTGAAACTTGATATTGAAATAGCACCCTATTTTCTAATCAGCTCAATTCTTGTAGTATGCCCAGACATTGTAATGTAAAAATGCTGATCTTTAATTCATTTTCCTATTCTACTGCTTTGCTTATCTTCCCTAAGCTCTCTTATTTGTCCTTGTACAGTTGGTTGGGAAACAACTCTTCTGTTTAAAGAATATAATTGTAAAGGTTATTCGGATGAAATCCAAATTGTCGCTTTGCAATATTTTCTTTGCGGTTTGTTGTGAAAAGTGTTCTAATATTTTGATATTCTGGTGCTGAACTTGTTGAATTCACAAAGACACACACAAAATGCTGTCAACTTGCAGACACAGATTTATTTACAATTATTTATAAATTAAACACACATAATCTTAATCACTGCCATCACAACAAAACACTTCACTCCGAAAACATCAACAAACCACCATTTTTAACTGCCTATCGCTAAGCACATGGAGACTGCAATCTTGAAACAGTTGACTGCTGACTGCTTACATTAGCATCTCGGCCTTAAACACAACACAACTCCTGTTAAACAATAACTCTTTTTCACCATCGAGACAGTCTCTTTATATAGGTTGCCTGGCCAGGCTTCTAGAAGGATATGCCATAACATACCTTCTAGTAATTTCTAGAGTGGCTAAAGCCTAGAGATAATGTAAATAATATTCTACATAGTTCTTGTCTTACGCAGTGATATTCTGTACTGGATTACACACCATATATACAGGTAAAAATAAATGATATACAGTTAATTACAGGTTCATAAATATATATACAGCACATGTTTCATGACATAACCTCACAAATAATACGATCGTGTCATCTGTACATATGAAATAAATAATAATAATAATAATAATAATAATAATAATAATAATAATAATAATAATAATAATAATAATAATAATAATTCGAGCTCGATACTTGCATTATTTACTTGTGGGTTAAAGGATATTGTTTTCAAGTAATATCAGTCTATTACACTTGCGTCATACTTTTCTTAACTTGTTGTGTCTTGTATTGCAATACATTGATTTTTGTTCACCTGAACTTGGCAATTCTTGTTCATCTCCTAGTGCCCTTGTATTTTGCTGACTGCTTGTACATTGCTATTTAAATCTTCACCCTTTGTACCATGCACAGTTTACCTCTCGTTGCCCAACACTTTAATACATCGCTTCCATGCTCCCATTTTATCTTTCATAAAAATCATTATTATTATTATTATTATTATTATTATTATTATTATTATTATTATTATTATTATTATTAACAACCTACCCACCACAAGAGCAATATTGTTTTCTTAACATGGAATCACCTATAGTAAGAAAATGGACCACCATATGCCAGTGGTTCTAAAATTGTGACTCAACAGTGTACGAATGTGGTAGAGCTACACAACAAACAGTAATTAACCTCCTTTCAAGACACAATTAATATCTCGTCAACTCAACAAAGACCCGGAAGTAAAAAATATTCACATATGATAACTGTGTATCTGGAAACAAAGTAAAGCAGTTAGCAAGTTAATAAACCAACAGGAAAATGCAAAGCAAAGTCAAAACCAAACACACTGAAACAAATGAATACAGCATGCTCAAAATTCTTCACAAGGCTCAACTCAAATAAAACACTGATTTCCAGCAACAACTGCAGGTCTCATCTCAAATAAACCAGTCACTCTAATTCTTAACGAGGTGTGAGAGCATTATCCAACATGACCTTATTTCATTGAACAAATTGCTTTGGAAATCCTGCACAAACTTCCCTCAGAGCAAAGCCGTAAGTTAGGACAAAAGGAGAAGCAATAAAGAATACAACTCGATTTCAGGACACGTAATGTATCCTACCGACCATATGGTCGACTCCCAATGTATTTGGCCTCCTGCAACATTGGCTACTACCATATTTATGTGAATAATCTCAATGTTTTTTCAAAATATGGTGGCGAAGGTGGTATTTCTCCACCCACTCAGTTGGAAATTCTGTTCCTTCGACAAGCAAGAAGCGTGTCACATATACCTGCATCATTTGCATGGTGTCGCTTTAGCTAGTAGCTCAAGTTTAGGATGGCTAAAAAAAGCTCCAAATTATTCAAGAGGCCGAGGTGGAAAAGAGTTGCGGTACACAATAGGAGGAAAAATAAAGGTCATCTTGAACCGAACCAGAAGCATATCGTGGACATAAAACAAAGTTTCTAGTAATCGAAAACAAGATACACAAATGTGTGACTGAAAAGAGACAATCTGGTTGTGTGGTCATGAGTGACATGTGTCTGTTGAAAGTAACAGCAAGAGCAAGGAAGTTAGAGGCTACCCTTAGATGGGTTGTGTGTTCTTCCATGAAAAGGAGGAAGGCAACAGTCTCGCTCAGCATTTCTGAACAACAGAAACACAGCAACCAGAAGGACATGTTAAAGTTCGGTTGCAATGCTTTGCTATTAGAGGGGAACCTCTCAGAATCAAACAGACCATTCAATACAACCACGATTCATGAAAGGAATCTGTTAACGTTAAAACGTGCAGCAAGCAATCAGCCACAAGCTCCACCAGTGTAGGAAGTCACCGAAATTATCCTCTCAAATACTAGTAAGGAACTCACTGAAAAGGAGTATGAACCATGTTTGCCAATGTATTCTGCTATAAAAGGAGCAGAACGATGTCAACAGAATGGTAGAAAAGGTACAGTTTGATGAGGTTTGTGAAAAATTGTGGAAGGGCAGTGGTTGTGGTGGTGATTTTTTTTTTAAGAGGTAACTTTTAACAAATAAAGTGGAAGGGGGGGGGGGGAATTGTAAATAACTGGCAGCAAATAATTGAATGAATGAATGAAATCAATCAATCAATCAATCAATCAATCAATCAATCAATCAATCAACACTAAACTGAATTTAGCGCTGTCGCCCAGGTGCGAGATTCTTTATCAATTGTCTACCTAGTCCTTCCTTAAATGATGTTAAAGAATTTGGAAATTTATCGAACATCTCAAATGGGAGGAATGGAAATTTTCAACCCATCTTTTCATCCCTTCTACCAACATATGCTGCCTTCTGGCATTCCCTCACAACCTTGTAACACATTTGTTGCTTTATACAGTACAGCATATCATCATCCACAAAAGGCTTGATCGATGATTCTACTTCTTTACTCATATTATTTATATAAATAATAAAACAAAAAGGTCCAATAATACTGCCTTGTGCAACCATCCCTCTTAATCATGATAGGATCAGATAATCAGTTTTCTTAAGATTGTGTGAATTTGTGTGTGACGCATTCTCCAGGAAGTTGAGGCATGTATTCTCTAAAGATCTACTTCCTGGACTTCTCAGTATTCAGCTGGACAAATACTGTGCTCCTGGACCTGACCTTGGCAGTGACAGAATCAGTAATCACTCCCGCCTGGGCTCTCCCTCCTCAGTAGGTACTATGTTGAAACAAGCATTGCTGTCCTCTTTACACAGTCTGCAGTGTTGCCATTTAAATACTTTCACTTTCTTTTCCAGAGCATCACGACGAAATTCAATCCCTACTAAATAGAAATAAATGACATATCCTTTGCATTTCTGAAATCTGGCCGACTCCTAGCATAATAAAAATGACCTAAAGAGCCAAGTGATTTGTACGTTATCCCAGGGTGTACAAATGCGGCCAGAGTTCACGACTGCTAAAGTAAATATTAACTGACAAATGGTGGTGTAACAAATATGATGGAGTAACTAACTAAATCAAGATTTAAGGTTACCTGCCGAGACTACCTGCTGAGGATAGCTGACCTATGGGTATGCCCGAGGATTAGTTAAATAGACCATTTAGTAATAGGACCTAGGGAATAATGTTTCATTATAGCTGTACGAAAAGCAGTAGATTATTGTGTTTTGATTTTATTTCATCTTATTTCATTCTTAAAATTCTTTAGCATGAGGAACAAGCACTTTTTTAAATTTATTGTGTTTTTAGTTTTATTATTGTGTTTATACTTGTTCTTAAAGAATGTTATAATTTTCTTTAAAGTTTCAATATTTCTCAATTAGTAATGAACATAGGGCAAGTTGCCCTGATGAAGGCCAATGCAATTTGGCTGAAAGCTCGGCTTCATTAAATAAACATAGTGGCTTTAATCCAGTAATCATTCATTTATTTACGTTAATTTCTCAATTAAATTTAACTCTCATGATCTTAATTAGGTGAGGTTTACTTTAAGTCATAAATTTAACTTAAATTATGTTTTTAATTCTATTAATTTATTTGGTTCCAATTACTTTCATTAATTTAGTACTTTTTTTTTAAAGATTGGAATCAAAATGTGGTTAAGCGTAAGAAAGGGCCTCGATTCTTAACTTCGCCAGTGAAAAATAAATAAATAAATAAATAAATAAATAAATAAATAAATAAATAAATAAATAAATAAATAAATAAATAAATAAATAAATAAGCTCGGATCCTGTGGTGGAGTTAACACAATCTCAGGAGGTACATTTAATGTTATGTTGGCTTTGATGGGCAACACTAATACACCGATGTTATATCTCGTGAATGATCAATTCAGGTTACTTGTGTAGAAATATTTTGTTGAATATTATCAAGGGAAAACCAAATAAATGCTAGAAATTTGGGCTGGTGAATCTTGTCTGGTATGAACCTTCTGGTCTGTCAACAATGAAACCAAACTACCCAAACGGCATGCCACAGGCTGGGAGTAAAATGTTGCGGTTTTGGCACTGCATAGCAGTATTCCTTAGAAATAATACACCATCTGTCCCGTTAATCTATAATGGGGTTTTCCTTTGTAAAAGCGTTTAAGGAAGGTTGTGTACGTTGCTTGAGGTAGCCTGAATTTTATGTCACAGCAATACAAAAATTCATACAAATCATTTCAGCTGTTTTTCTGTGACCAGAGACAAATGAGAGAGAAATTAACACATAAGTGACCTAAATTTCTGGTCAAAAACTCCAAAGACGCAAAGGGCATGGCATACCTAGCTTTTTATAACAGACAATCAGTCAATAATCAATTCAGATTACTTATCTAGAAATATTTTGTTGAATATTACCAAGTGGAACACCCATACTCATGACTGAGTGTTGGATAAGGCAAAAGAAGCACGATCAGCAAATGCATGTAATGGAAATGCGGATGCTGCGCTGGTCAGCACGTGTCACCCTCTTGGATCGAGAGCGCAATTAGCATGTACGAGGATCTTTTAACAAGGTCCCTATCAGTGGGAAATTGGAGGAGCAGCAGTTGCGCTGGTATGGACACGTACAACGTTGAGATGAAGATCATCCCGTTAAGATAGCTCTTGCAATCGAGGAACCAAGGAGAGGATGCGGACATCCGAGAGCAACATGGCCGAGTACTCTCTAAGGATCAGAAGAGCCGACCCTGAGTGATACTTGGGAGTGTCCATTGTGGGCACTCATATGGCCAGGAAAGAAGAAAAAAATCAGTCAAAATGATGGGTATAAAGAGCATTTCAAAAATACATAACTGCATATGTAGTGCAGACAAAAATGTTACATAAATGTGGGCCTGAAAATTTGTAATTACTGAGATATCAAATTCTCAAGTTTTGTAAGCTGTAATGTTATGCAATACGGATCAAAACCATGAAGTTTATATCCTATGTAATGTTACAGGCTAAAATTAATTTGTGCAATACTAACAATATGTCTGCTATCCTACTAACTGGATAGGTGAATCCACTGCTTCTCCCCTCTCACCCGATCTTCTCCATGTGGAGAGAGTTAAAGTCAGTGATGTACATGACAGCATGCAACACGATACATACAACACCAGACACTGTTGAACATGTTCACAACAAGCAGAAGCCTGTAGTATGGCAAGGAACATGTGTCGTACGGTAATCACCAGAGTGCATCATTACAGGACACTTAAACTAAATGTTCCAGCTTACTACTCCTCAGTCATTTCTGTCTCCTCTGCACATGAGGATTACAATCCTGCAATTTTGCTATGTATTTTCAAAACAATCCTGCCTAATGGCCATGATCATTATGGTCTGACACAATGGTTCAAGTCCCATTGTTGGGAAAATTTTCACCATCTGAATCTTGGCTAGTAGGATACGAAAAGTGATGGAATACAATTCCTAATTAGTAGATTGTGCGAAAGAAGCCTGCGTTCATATCCAAACCTCTCCACAGTGCTCATGTGGAGTGAGAGCATGACATTGGATGGGGACGTTCAGCTGCGAGAACATTGGTTTCACTCTCTCTCTACCTCATTATCTACACAACATATAATACGCAGACATCACACTGGACACGCTCATCTCAATCTCTGAGGCAAGGAGTAACTACTGTACAGCTGGCTTCGGGTAACTTGACAAGTGGTTCAAGGTGGTGGGATGGAAGCGCGGGGGTAAGCTGTATCGCATACTAAACATGCTAGAAACATTCAATCGGAACACAGATCCGTCCCTCTCGAGTGAGCGTAAATGACTATGTACAAGAATTAATACATTTATGCACGAACAACAATGTTGTGATACATAGTGCAGAAAGGGATATTATTATGAAGGTTGTGAGAAAGGAAAGACCACAAAATGACTTCTGAAACTGTTAAATGAACCGTTCAACAGTGCGGCGAAGTACTCTGGCGAGAGCCTTAGTTCAATTAACATAATTTTCTATTTTTTATCAGAATTTTGTAGAAGATATCAGGCACAATTAACTCCATTACAATGTGTGGAAAAGCCGCACTAAAGTAGTAGTTGATAGCGTTTGCTGTTGTGCTCGTCTGGTGTCAGTGACGTTATGAACCAAACACACACACTGCTGTCACACCTCCAATACCTCTACAGTCTGAACGTGGAAATCAGTGTAATATTTGCAAGGAGCCTGCATGCCGACGTGTGCTGCACACGGAGCACTCACCCGCCGGGGACCCAACTGGGCTGATGGTAGTACAACAGGTGTTCCTGCTTATGGAAGTTGCGTGGAAGACTTGTGCTACGAAATCTGCACACAAAGAACTTGCTGTAGCACTCCTCCACATCACACACACAATCTAACAAAATGCACTTTCCTCTCTTTTTAATAGACCTGCATGCGAAGATATGGGTTACTTTTTAATTCAGCAGAGAAAAGAGAGAAGATGTACTTCTGACCCTCGTGCTGATTTGAACCACAACTATCAAGAACTATGAATGGAGCAACAAACTCACTGTTTCCTGACTCAAAAGGCTAAATAAAGGATACGTTAACAGAGCAAAAGAAGCTAAATAAAATAATACAAGGAATAATATTCTTTTGCTGAATAAGCCATGAGATTAAATACTTGGGAAAGTAGTACTGAAGTAAAATAAACCATGATATATTAAAAATCTGCTTTTGGCAATAATCTGTATTGCAGATATTGTTTTAAATTAAAATACATTACAAGTACCCAACCAAGCTGTTACATTATACCATAGTTGTAAGACCTGTCTGTGTTGGTGCAACTCTGCAATGTATTCAACACCACCATCCAACTCAGAAAAGAACTCTTTGTTAAAAAATGTTTGTTTCTCCTATGTATGCAGACCAAGTACCAATGGACTGAATGCCACGAATAGCTTAATCGTCAATACAAAACATTGTATACATACGAATAATACCTGCATGTATTTTTTTCTATCTAAAATGCGGCGGTGGGAAGTCATGATACCAGTATTATTTGTGTCAAGGTCAGTACAGTGCTCCTGACATACAAAAATCTGGAAACTGGTATTTTTCTGCTCAATCTGTTGGTAAATCTGATGCCTCCAAAAGCAAGAAACGTCCATGGCATCAGTTTAAATAGTATCACATGTTTAAGATGGCTGGTTCTTGTTATAAGTTGTTCATGCCTAAAGAAAGGCTCCACGTTATTCAAGAGGCAGAGCAAATTGGTAACCATGCTGTGGGAAGAAAGTTCTACAGTGAAACCTCATTACTGCGTTCCTCATTAACACATTTTCCCGCTTAACACATTGGAAATTCGAAGTCCCGATTCTCATAGTATTAAATCTATAAAAAAGAAAAAATTCCTCACTTACTGTGTCATGTATTTTTGCTATTAGTGCTTAGTAAGATCACATTTTTCCTAGACCTGAAAATGTTACTGTATTTGTCATCCGTTCTGAAAGAAATGTGATTTCCAACTCTGGTAGGAACAGTCGCCACAGTTGCGTGATTAGAGGAAAAGGCCTTCCTGAACTTCAAAGGACAGGTTGCACTTCACAGAGCAAGCCGTTAGCCGCATGAATGTTCATGTTTGCTTGCTGGTTAGCAGCAAGATTGCTGAATAACAGAGTGAGCCTGTTCGTGCTTGTATTTCACATTACATTCAGAAGGTAAAAATGTATTTTCTGTTGAGTGGTACAGTGAAGAGTACCTAATATTTGTCGTGTGATACGGCAGACTATCTGGATTAGGAACATAACCGTGTGAAATTGACTAACATGGTGCATATTTGGCATAAGCGTGCAGAGGTCGCAAATGTTGAAACTCACACCTTGGAGTTTCGACTCGATCCGTCAAATTGATTGAAGTTTTGTTTGATTACAAATGGCAGCCAAAGTCATTCCTCACAGTTGCACATGGTCAAGTGCAACCTCCAATTCACTGTCTAAGAGAGTGACCAGAAAATTAACCCACTGCTCCGATATAAAAGGCTTCTACAAACATTTGTTTTTGAAAAAGTGTGATCTGCAATAATACTTCAATATTTTTGTTGGTCCCTGTGCACACATTTTCATATTTGTTGTTTGGTGTTTTTCACAGCTTTCAGTGTATCTGTACTTGTTATTTTATAATCCCCAGCCGAAAAGGTTTTCACATTTGTTCTCTCATGTTTTCCACACCTTTCAATCCTTTCCTCCCATCTTTAGAAATGGTCTATAGTTTTCACTGTACCCGCAGATACACGACTTAAAATGCCCTCATGTCGGAAAAAATCATATCTACTGTCGGATTTTTTATTATGGACACTCGAGTTTAGGCTTTAATTACAAACAAACCGATAGGCCTATTGCAAAGTGAGTTATACCAATATTTTCTTTGTTTAATTCTGCATTAGGGTATACAAGACACATTGTTTTGAAGTTAATTAAATATTTTTTATTTGCAGTTGTAAATATTGCCCAGGTTTTTGGCTTCTTCTCAAGAAGCGCTCACTTAGGAATGTATACAGGGAAAACTACTTGTCTGATGTTTATGAAATTTTCATATGTGAGTGCTTCCTTGTGAAGAAGCCAAAAATCAGGACAATATTTACTACAACCACAAATAAAAAATATTTAATGAACTTCAAAAACAATGTGTCTTATATACCTTAATGCAGAATTAAAGAAGGAAAGTATTGTTATAACTCATTTTGCAATAGGCCTATCAGTTAATTTGTAATGAAAGCCTAAACTCGAGTGTCCATAATAAAAAATCTGACAGTAGGGTTTCCATGTCCGTGTTGGATAGTTTTTATTAGTATATTCATTAGTACGTTTTCTTGCTTAACATATTCTTTTTCCTTGTCCTCTGCAGAAATGTCTTGACGAGGTTTCACTGTATATGGACAAGAATTCCATATGTAATTAGACGAAAAATAAACTCATCTTGAACAAATAGTAACCACTGGGCATTTCGTGGAAGAAAAGTACGTTTTCAGAAATCGAATAGAGGATATGCTGTCACAAGTGAAATGTGTTGGTTGAAAGCTATAACATAAGCAAGAGAGACAGTTAACAACTGTGTGTTGCAAGGCTAACAGTGGATGGATCACTTGTGTTTTCGAATTAAATACTTCTGTTTCCATACTTCCAGCCAATTATGCAGAAGTATTTCCACAGATCCGTTATCAATTTGCACTGGAGAAATTTGTATTTACTCTCGCAGATTGCTAATGCAGACCAAACATGTTTACTGTACTGTGGTATTTATATTTTTCAATATTAATGTGTAACAAAGCTAATTACAAAATAACTTCTTTCAAAATTATTTGTGTACATATGGTACAACAAATTGAGGCAACTGGCTTGGAGCAGCCAAAAAAACTTTGCCATGCCACTCCTGAAACTAATAAAAAGAACTAGCAAATGTTCTGAAACATGCTGGAGTTGTGATACCGAAGGATACTTAAAAAAAAAAAGGCTGTAATGATGTCAGATTTCAACATTACCACCTTTTGAACACATGGGGAACGCATAAACTGAAATTAAAACACTAACACTTCTGGAAGTAAACATCATCACTTGGAAGGGTACTGGTAACATATTTTTACATGCTAAAAAATTCTTTAATATTTCTACTTTAAAAAGTGATTTTGTACTGCTTTCAATATCTGAGTGAATTTGATGCAACCGATGCGGTCAAGTTCGTGTTATTGTAAACAATTACAAACTTTGCAGTGTTAGTCCATTAGTCAATGATCTCAACACGTACAACAAATATAATGGCAAAGCACACTTACTTTGTCCCAAGGCTGCGACACTTGCGATGTGTCGGCACAAACTTGCTGCCAGCTGTTGCCGCCGAGAGTCTCAATGAACCAGACGACAACCCCTTAGCAGGGGAGAGATTCAAGGAAGCTACGCTTGCCACCGTTTCGCTTACCGACTCTTTGGAACTGGACGAGCTTGGTGCAGGCGAGGGAGGCTCCAATTTTAGTGACAGTCTGCAACAAATGGAATTCCATATTCACACACCATAAGGTAAGAAAGAAAAAGCTATTGGGTAGAGATTTGTGAAGTAAGAGTGTGTTTGTCCCATGTCTTGAACTACCCATAGAAATCACTTTGTACTTATACCTCACTGGTGATGATCTCAATTAATTAATACTGAGGGATTATTTCAGAAACAGTGAGTGAGGTACTTCTCCCTCCATTCTCTAGTGCAGGTCTTCTCAATTAAATTTTTGTAAGGGGCACTTACATTAATTTTACAATTGTACTTGAAACTATTAAAATACAATTACAGGGCAAATATTTAAAGGAAGCTAACTTTAATTTAAGCTTTTGACAAACAAAAATTGTCAGATATACAAATATACATGAGGATCAAAGAGCAACTAGAAGAAGAATTAGGTGAATCCCAAGGAGGCTTCAGACCTTCGAGAAGCTGTGCAGAATAAATCACTTTAAAATTAGCCATAGCATATTACAAGAAACAAAACAAACCTCTTTGTGGACTTTAAAAAAAGCTTATGAATTTATCCATAGACTTTCAATGTTAAAAATCTTCAGAAATTTTGGGCTCTATCCAAAATTAATCAAACTGATAGAACTCACCTTAACCAACACTAAATCAAAAGTCAAGTTCAAAGGGGAATTCTCAGAGCCATTGATCATAAGAACAGGTTTAAGACAAGGAGATTGCTTGTCACCACTGCTGTTCAACTGTGCGTTGGAATATATAATGAGGGAATGGTATAAGATTAACCCAAAGAACATCTGAATTGGAAGACCCAGTTTAAATTGCCTAGGATTTGCTGATGACCTTGCTCTCTTGTCCAACAATATTCAGGAAACCAGGCAACAAGATATATCACTACAGGAAATAGCACAGAAAATTGGTCTTGAAATATCTTTTGAAAAGACAGTAATCATGTTAACTGACCCACCACTCATAAACAAAAAAGCCCTAGGAAACCAAGAAATCAAAACTGTAGATAAATTTAAATATCTGGGCAAAATCATAACATATAACATCAATGAAAAGCCAACATGGCATAACACAATAAATAAATTGACTGGAGCACAATATGTCACCAAGAATACCTACAACAAAAAGAGCCTGTCAGTACCAACAAAATTAAAATATTACAAAACAGTCATTCAACCAGGAATAACACATGCAAGTGAAATCATCTTCAAAACAACTAACACAGCACAAACAGACAAAATATTCAAGATAGAAGAATCATTAGGTGTATCAACAAATCATACCAAAAAGATGGACACTGGAGAGCAGCTTCTAATGAAACAGTCTACAAGGAAATAGAACCAGTAATGAGCACAATCAGGAAGAAACTTATTTCATTTTTTGGACTTCTAATCAGGACACCAGAGAACAGGATCATCAGGAGAATAATAGAAAAATTACGGAATAGTAAGTGCAACATTAAGTGGATTACAGAAATCAAGGAAGATATGAACGACAAATTACAAACCAGACTGCGAACTTTTTTTTTTTTTTTTTTTTTGCTATTTGCTTTAAGTCGCAACGACACAGATAGGTCTTATGGCGACGATGGGATAGGAATGGCATAGGAATTGGAAGGAAGCGGCCGTGGCCTTAATTAAGGTACAGCCCCGGCATTTGCCTGGTGTGAAAATGGGAAACCACGGAAAACCATTTTCAGGGCTGCCGACAGTGGGGCTCGAACCCACTATCTCCCGATTACTGGATACTGGCCGCACTTAAGTGACTGCAGCTATTGAGCTCGGTAGACTGCAAACTAGAAGCAACAAACAGATAATAGGAAGGGTGATTTCCAACGAAGAAAGAAAGAAAGATAAGATCCGAGAGAATGAAGTAGTACTGGGCTGACAGGATCCTGAAAAATTATTTGTATAAAGTTGGCTAGAGTGGTCTAATGAAGGCCATAAAATGTAAATAAATAATACAAATGATGATGTGTACCAAGAAATTTGTAAAAGGGCAAAATGAAATAGGTCTGTTCACTCTCTCATGAAGTGGTGGTTTTCTGCCTCTACTTTCCTCAATTTATTGCACAAGATTATTGTACTCTTCAATTATGTGAAAACACCATTAATCCACTAGAAAAATAACACATTTTGGAGCTTCAACACAGGAAACAACTCCACTTACCCAAAACCAATGCAAAAGGAGAACATGACACTGAGCCAGAGGACTGCAGTGAGAATTGAATAATTGAAGATCATAGCACTTGCAGTCAAGAACCACAAGTTCAAAAACAGGCAATTTGAAAAAAGAGTGGAAATCTACTACTACTACTACTACTACTACTACTACTACTACTACTACTACTACTACTACTACTACTACTACTACTACTACTACTACTACTACTACTACTACTACTACTACTACTACTACTACTACTACTACTACTACTACTACTACTACTACTACTACTACTACTACTACTACTACTACTACTACTACTACTACTACTACTACTACTACTACTACTACTACTACTACTACTACTACTACTACTACTACTACTACTACTACTACTACTACTACTACTACTACTACTACTACTACTACTACTACTACTACTACTGTGATTTCACTTTACAAATAAACTTCGGATCATTCTGCCACAGGCCAACTTCTAGCCCTCGATTGCAACGTGGAAAGCCACGTGAGGTGACAAAACAATCAAAGTAGATTTCTTTTTTTTTTTGCTAGGGGCTTTACGTCGCACCGACACAGATATGTCTTTTGGCGACGATGGGATAGGAAACGCCTAGGAGTTGGAAGGAAGCGGCCGTGGCCTTAATTCAAGTACAGCCCCAGCATTTGCCTGGTGTGAAAATGGGAAACCACGGTAAACTATCTTCAGGGCTGCCGATAGTGGGATTCGAACCTACTATCTCCCGGATGCAAGCTCACAGCCGCGCGCCTCTACGCGCACGGCCAACTCGCTCAAACTAGATTACAGTAAATCAAGACATTTAGCAACTACAGAATAAAATATTCCCACAAATTTAAATACATACATACATACATACATACATACATACATACATACATACATACATACATACATTATCATTATAGACTGTTATGCCTTTCAGCGTTCAGTCTGCAAGCCTCTGTGAATTTACTAAATGTTGCCACAATCCTCGATTTGCAACTAGTGTTGTGGCCTCATTTAGTTCTATACCTCTTATCTTTAAATCGTTAGAAACCGAGTCTAACAATCGTTGTATTGGTCTCCCTCTACTTCTCTTACCCTCCAAAGCAGAGTCCATTATTCTCCTAGGTAACCTATCCTCCTCCATTCGCCTCACATGACCCCACCACCAAAGTCGGTTTATGCGTACAGCTTCATCCATCGAGTTCATTCCTAAATTAGCCTTTATATCCTCATTCCGAGTACCCTCCTGCCATTGTTCCCACCTGTTTGTACCAGCAATCATTCTTGCTACTTTCATGTCTGTTACTTCTAACTTATGAATAAGATATCCTGAGTCCACCCAGCTTTCGCTCCCGTAAAGCAAAGTTGGTCTGAAAACAGACCGATGTAAAGATAGTTTAATCTGGGAGCTGACTTCCTTCTTACAGAATACTGCTGATCGCAACTGCGAGCTCACTGCATTAGCTTTACTACACATTGATTCAATCTCACTTGCTATATTACCATCCTGGGAGAACACACAACCTAAATACTTGAAATTATCGACCTGTTCTAGCTTTGTATCACCAATCTGACATTCACTTCTGTTGAATTTCTTACCTACTGACATCAATTTAGTCTTCGAGAGGCTAATTTTCATACCATACTCATTGCACCTATTTTCAAGTTCCAAGATATTAGACTGCAGGCTTTCGGCACAGTCTGGCATTAAGACCAAGTTGTCAGCATAGGCCAAACTGCTTACTACATTTTCACCTTACTGAATCCCTCCCTGCCATTTTATACCTTTCAGCAGATGATCCATATAAACTACGAACAGCAAAGGTGAAAGATTACAGCCTTGTCTAACCCCTGTAAGTACCCTGAACCAAGAACTCATTCTACCATCAATTCTCACTGAACCCAATTGTCAACATAAATGCCTTTGATTGATTTTAATAATCTACCTTTAATTTCATAGTCCCCCAGTATAGTGAACATCTTTTCCCTCGGTACCCTGTCATATACTTTCTCTAGATCTACGAAACATAAACACAACTGCCCATTCCTCTCGTAGCATCTTTCAATTACCTGGCATATACATAAAATCTTATCCTTACAGCCCCTCTGTGGTCTGAAACCACACTGGTTTTCATCCAACTTCCTCTCAACGACTAATCGCATACTGCCTTCCAAGATGCCAGTGAATACTTTGCCTGGTATACTAATTAATGAGAACCTCGATAGTTGTTGCAATCCTTCCTGTTCCCTTGCTTATAGATAGGTGCAATTACTGCTTTTGTCCAATCTGAGCGTACCTTACCAACACTCCACGCTAATTTTACTACTCTATGAAGCCATTTCATCCCTGCCTTCCCACTATACTTCACCATTTCAGCTCTAATTTCATCTATTCCTGCTGCTTTATGACAATGGAGTTTATTTACCATCCTTTCCACTTCCTCAAGCATAATTTCACCAACATCATTTTCCTCCTCCCCATGAGCTTGGCTGTTTGCAACACCACCAGGATGATTTCTTTTTACATTGAGAAGATGTTCATAATATTCCCTCCACCTCTCCAGTGATTCCCTGGGATCTATTACGAGTTCACCTGAATTACTCAAAACACTGTTCATTTCCTTTTTCCCTCCTTCCTGAGATTCTTTATTACTGTCCAGAAAGGTTTGCCTGCTGCTTGACCTAGCCTTTCCAGGTTGTTACCAAAATTTTTGCCATGACTTCTTTTTGGATTCAACAACTATTTGTTTCGCTCTGTTTCTTTCATCTACGTACAAATCCCTATCTGTCTCGGCCCTTGTTTGGAGCCATTTCTGATAAGCCTTCTTTTTACGTTTACAGGCTGCTCTCACTTCATCATTCCACCAAGATGTTCGCCTTTTCCCATCTTTACACACAGTTGTTCCTAGGCATTCCCTTGCTGTTTCTACTACAGCATCACTGCATGCCACCCATTCACTTCCCATATCCTGAACCTGCTTACCGTCTACTGTTCGAAACTTCTCACTAATCATATCCATGTACTTCTAATTTCCTCGTCCTGGAGATTTTCTACCCTTATTTGTTTGCAGACAGATTTCACTTTCTCTACCCTAGGCCTAGAGATACTTAGTTCACTACAGATCAGATAGTGGTCTGTATCATCGAAAAATCTGCGAAAAACTCGTACATCCCTAACAGATTTCCTGAATTCAAAGTCTGTTAAGATATCGTCTATTATGGATCTGGTACCCCTAGCCTCCCATGCGTAGCGGTGAATAGCCTTATGCTTGAAGAATGTATTCATAACAGCTAAACCCATACTAGCACAGAAGTCCAGCAAACGCTTCCCATTCCCATTAGCTTCCATATCTTCCCCACATTTACCAATCACCCTTTCGTATCCTTCAGTTCTATTACCAACTCTCGCATTGAAATCGCCCATTAGCACTATTCTATCCTTGATGTTGACCCTGACCACGATGTCACTCAATGCTTCATAAAACTTGTCAAATTTATCCTCATCTGCACCCTGACATGGTGAATACACAGACACAATTCTTGTCCTAATTCCTCCAACTGACAAATCTACCCACATCATTCGCTCATTTACGTGCCTAACAGAAACTATGTCGCGTGCAATGGTATTCCTGATAAATAGCCAGACTCTGCCCTTTCCTTTCTAACACCCATCAAGTACACTTTATAATCTCCTATCTCTTCCTCGTTATCTCCCCTTACCCGAATATCACTTACTCCTAGCACATCCAGATGCATCCTCTTTGCTGACTCAGCCAGTTCTACCTTCTTTCTTCCATAAGCCCCATTAATATTGATAGCTCCCCATCGAATTCCATTTCGTTCGACAAGTTGTTTCCAAGGTGTCCCTCGCCTGTCAAATGGGAGTGGGACTCCATTACTCCCATAGGTCCGAGGCTTGCTTAAAATGTTCTGAGCTCGGTAAATTCACGAAGCAGAATGCTACCCTACTTACACAGAGTCCAAGTGAGGATCTCTTCTCTAACGGGTTATGGACCACCGGTGAATTGTATAGTCCTAGCCGCCTGAGCACAAGGAGGGCCATGACTCAGAATATGTCCAAGATGCCCACTCCCATTCCATAGCAACTGGTATCCCGACTCTCAAGACCACTTACTAGGTCACTCAGCCGTTGCCCATGGTTCACGAACTAGGACATGACTACAGTAACCCACAAACATAAAATGTTGTACAAGTACAGAACACACGGCAATTACTCACCATTTATTTCAGATACTGTTGTAAATGATCTTATTCCACAGTAACACACGCTTCACATCATTTAAACAAATTACTTCCTAGTAATTCTGCTTGGGTATGCACCGTACTGCAAGTGTTATGTCGGCCTTCAGTTCTTCTACATTACAGGGATTATTTTGGTACACTTTGCCATTCAGGGTTCCCCAAAGTAAGTTAGGTCAGCTGATCTAGGGGGGTCATACACCTGTACTAATTATCCGATCATAAATAACTGGACATAAAGTGTCTATACTGGGCTATGGCATTCTCCTGTTGAATATATCCATAATCCTTTTCTTCCTGTGTCAGTGCATAAAAAAATTGATGCAAAATTGTTCACAGATACACATCGAAAAAAAATAGGCCCATTTACCTGCCGCACACCATATTCCTATTTTAATTGGATGTTTTGCAACTTCCTGCAGGGGTTCTCAATACTCCACAATCTCACATTTTGAGAATTTACATTTTCACAAAGATCGAGCCATAGATGTAAACATTAGCTGTGGATCCACATTGTAAACACTTCCAGGAAACCACTTACAGAATGTTATTCTTGCGGCTAAATCTTGTCTGGTGAAGTTGCTTCACATACCTCATTTTATACAATTGAAATTTCGGCAGTCTGGTCGCTTTGATGGTTGATCCCATGGATATCTTTGTGTCTTGCCCTAAACGATTAAGGACTTACTTCTAACCACGCCCAAATAAGTTTATCATCAGTTAAAAAGTGTCTTTTCCACTTCCTCTGATCATCATCATCATCATCATCATCATCATCATCATCAGTTTTTCCCTTCCAGCGAGATGGATAGGGTGTTTGAAAACGAGAGTCTTCCAAAGTTGCCTATTCAAAAAGATATTGTTGTCCATGACAGATTCCCAATTCTATCCTCTTCTCTCCGGGTCTTCCCTCAGTTCCCTCCATCTTCTTCTTGGTCTTCCGGCTGGTCTTCTACCTGTTATTCTATTTTCCAAATAAGCACATGGTAAGCTTGTGCTATTCATTCAACATGTCCAAACCATTTAAGTCTAGATGACCTAAGTCTTTCCTCCATCGATTCATTTAGACCTAGGTTAGACTGGATCTCATCATTTTTCACATGATCAAGTTGTGTCTTTTGGAGGGCAGTTCTAAGAAATTTCATTTCACAGGCTTTAATCCTACTAAAATCCTTTGATGTTAGTGTGCAGGTTTCCTCTGAACATCACAAACTGAACCTGCTGTATGCCACTCTTTCATCAACTTCAAAATGGAAGAAACAGGATATTTATGACCATCTATACATATAAAATAAGAGTTTTGTCTGTACATTGCTCAGAATTTGAAAAGAACGGTATTTCTGTATCGGTCATGTTCACAGTAACAAGAAAATGCATTTTTTACTTTTCCGTAATTTCTGTCTGTCTGTATGTACATACACGCATCACGAGAAAACGGCTGAAGAGAATTTTATGAAAATCGGAATGTAAAGTCGGGTGATGAACCGCTACAATCTAGGCTATAAATAATTTTAATCACGCTGAGTGAAATGGTAGTTTAGGGGAAGGCCTGAAATTTAATTCTCAAATATTTATGTTATTAGTGGTCGTGTCTTAATGAAAATCGCTAGACAAAGATGGAAAATAAGTCGCTACAATATAGGCTATACACGTTGAGAAAAATGGTAGATTAGGGGAAGGCCTAAAATTTAATTGTCAAATATTTATTTCATTAGTGGTCGTATCTTCACGAAAATTGGTATGCAAAGTCGGGGAATAGGTCGCTATAATCTAGGCTATCAATAATATTATTCGCACAGAGTGAAATAGTAGTTTAGGGGAAGGCCTGAAATGTAATCTATATATAAAATAAGTGTTTTGCCTGTACATTGCTCAGAATTTGAAATGAATGGTATTTCTGTATCTGTCATGTCCACAATAACAAAGAAATGCATTTTTTACTTTTCCGTAATTTCTGTCTGTCTGTCTGCCTGTCTGTCTGTATGATTGTACACGCATCAATGAAAACGGCTGAAGAGAATTTAATGAAAATTGGTATGTAATGACGGGTGATGAACCACTACAAGCTCGGCTATAAATTATTTTATTCACGCTGAGTGAAATGGTAGTTTAGGGGAAGGCCTGAAATGTAATTCTCAAATAAGTTATTTATGTTATTCTTGGTCGTATCGGTAAATCTATATATATAAAGTAAGAGTTTTGTCTGTACATTACTCAGAATTTGAAAAGAATGGTATTTCTGTATCGGTCATGTCCACAGTAACAACGAAATGCAATTTTTACTTTTCCATAATTTATGTCTGTCTCTCTGTATGTATGTATGTATGTATGTATGTATGTATGTATGTATGTATGTATGTATGTACATGCATCACGATAAAACGGCTGAAGCGAATTTAATGAAAATCGGTATGTAATGTCGGGTGTTCAACCACTACAATCTAGGCTACAAATTATTTTATTCACGCTGAGTGAAATGGTAGTTTAGGAGAAGGTCTGAAATGTAATTCTCAAATAAGTTATTTATGTTATTAGTGGTCGTATCGATAAATACTACATAACTAACATAACTTTAGTCATGTCGTAAGTTAGTAGTAGTTATGTAAGAAGTTATTAAATTTCCGATCACTTATGTCTCATACACTGTTACCGTACCGCATATAATCGGAGATATTCATGAATTTGGATTTTAGTACTAAGTCCATATCAGCGCCGAATCACGAGAAAATAGGTAAACAGAATTTAGTGAAAATCGGTATGTAAAGTCTGAGAATAAGGAACTACAGTCTACGATATAAATAATTTTGTAAGGCACCCTAATATCACAGAGTCGAAAGAAAACTAATGTGAAGGCCTGCAATACAGAAAGCTCATAAACTTTATCAACAATAACACTACATTGACCACTGTTTGTTGTGATGTGCTTTTTGTCTTCTCTTTCCTCTCATCCCCGATAGATAGGATTACTGCAGCGTACCGAGGTTTTTTAAATTTGCTTGACGTCGCACCGACAAAGGTAGGTCTTATGGCGTCGATGGGATAGGAAATGAATAGTAGTGTGAAGGAAGTGGCCTTGGCTTTAAGGTACAGCCTGGTGTGACTGGTGTGAAAATGGGAAACCACAGAATACCATTTTTTTTGCTTAACGTCGCACCGACACAGATATGTCTTATGCGACGATGGGATAGGAAAGGTCTAGGAAGTGGAAGGAAGCGGCCGTGGCTTTAATTAAGGTACAGTCACGGCATTTGCCTGGTGTGAAAATGGGAAACCACGGAGAACCATCGTCAGGGCTGCCGAAAGTGGGGCTGGAACCCACCATCTCCCGAATACCATCTTCAGGGTTGCCGGCAGTGGTGTTCGAATCCACTATCTCCCGGATGCAATCTCACAGCTGCGCGCCCCTAACCATATGGCCAACTCGCTTGGTCGTACCGACTGTAACAGCCTGCCTGTATATTGGTGGGAAGTAGCTGGGGTATAAGATAACTTTCTTCTTTAGCATGCCATTCCTCTGGTTCATACATTTTCTGATATATCTGGTACATAACACACTGGTTTATCGTAGTATTCGAGCTATACAATCCCTACTCTGAGCCACTGATTGGAATGAGTAATGTGCATATTTAACGGAATAATGACAGAGGAGTGTTCATGGCAGTCTGCGACCTGGTTATTCCAGCTCTGGAACTTTGGACTCTTAGATCGGCACCGTAGTACTGTTCGTTGAAAGTGAGAAAGTGTGCGGTTTTTCATTTGATCGAGTATTTTATATCATAACACTGCTTTCAATCGCTACATTCCTACTGACGTTTTTGTAATGACCTATGTTGAATTCAGTTAGGAAAACCACCAAGTCAGTCTTTCTGAAAATCCCGTAGCGAAGCACGGGTACATCAGCTAGTCTACTATAGTTACCTATTCCACTAAATAAATTCGCACCGGGTGAGTTCGCCGTGCGGTTAGGGCCCGCGGCTGTGAGCTTGCATCCGGGAGATAATGGATTCGAATCCCACTGTCGGCAGCCCTGAAGGTGGTTTTCCGTGGTTTCCCCATTTTCACACCAGGCAAATGCTGTACCTTAATTAAGGCCACGGCTGCTTCCTTCCAACTCCTAGGCCTTTCCTATCCCATCGTCGCCATAAGACCTATCTGTGTCGGTACGACATAAAGCCACTCCCAGATGCATGCGCTTCTAACCACACGGCCAACTCGCCCAGTCCCTTCCATTTTGTCTCCCTCATTCCTTATATATGAATCTTTCTCCTTTCCATCAGGTCGACTATCTCTTCACACTTGTTGGTCAGTGTAATTATATTCAGGGTTTCTACTCTCAGTTTGGTTTCTTGGTAAGGTCTATTCTGGTTGTTATGTCCTGCATTTCTTATTCTTTTGTATTGAATAGGTTGAACCTCTTTATTTATTATTTCAATTTTAACTGTTATGTCCTTGATTGCTATATCTTCTTGCATTTTCAGGATAAGCATCAGCCTTCTTAGGGTCATCATTAGTGCCAGAAGTGAAGTCTTTTTCTGGTATGTTCAATCCGAGGCTTGTCCGTACATTGAAAGCAATCAAAACAATTAATTTTTTTACTGCCTCACTGGGCCTAACATAAAGAAGGATTTTCTTTCGGAGTTTACTCCCTTAGACTTTGAGGATCCCTCCTCATCCCACAAGGCAGTGGGTTCCACCTGTACTACCCCAGAGGATAGACTGCCTCTTCCGCCAGCTCTGTCGTACCGAATCATCCTCTCCGCCTTCGCTGCTGTTGAGGTCTTCACCCGTAACTCTGGGCACGGGTTACGTGATATACCCCACGGAACTGGGTCCCTGTCTGAACTCTGCCATCCTACCACTCCGGCCTACTGGAGTATAGGATACCCACCCCCGCAACGTGGATACACCAGGCAAGAATTACTCAAGTGGAGGATAGGGAAGGTGGCCATGTCTCTCTTAAGCCAGGTTAATGGTTTTATATGATGCTACAACCAAAGGCTGTAGAGGAAAAAGTATAGGAACTAAATTTATTTTAGTTACATATTTCCTTGTCACTGGCTACATTTGGATTAACTATGGAGATAGAAGACACTTCACTCCCCGTACCTCCACAACCTAATATAAAAACTGCAAGTTCTGCAACAAAACCATCGTCTAGTAAGTTTTAACCTGACAAGCAAGTCAGAGGAACGAAAAGTGGCTTCTGCAAGGGCCATGTGTCTATAATTGAGAAAATGGTAACACTAACTTGTACTGATCATCCTCAACAAACTTCTGCAGCTCCTCAATGTACCGTACTGAGCGCAGGTAGTTCTGGATGTGAGGCAGGTGGACCAGGTGGCTGTAGTCTGATTGCTGGTAGTTGGAGATGACGCGCAGGATGTTGTTCATCTTCAGCCGCCTTTGCTCAGATTCCAGACCACCGGAGTGGGGGTGTGCCATGTCTATGTACGTGAGGTCCGTGAGGAAAAGCCCTGGAGAGAAACAACACAATCATTTAAAAAATATATATATTTTACGCTCTCACTGGAGCACTTTGATCAATCCATATACATTTAAGTCTTAAGAGTATTAGCTACAAATTTGGCGTATGTTTCTTTTTCTGCTCCCAGAACTACTTCGTTCTTTCCAACCTGGCTGTCCTTTCATTGTCAGTTATGGTATACTGTTTGTGTGTAAGTGTAATTTAAGTCTCAAGTCTCTGTTTCTCAGGATCCTCGTCTCTTCTTGGTCTTCAATTTGCTGCACTGTCAAGCCTATCTCGTCCTGGACTTCTTTGAACCATTTATTCTTGGTTTTACTTTTCCAAAAGTAGTTGGAAAGAGGTTTCAGTACCCTAGTTTATGGTAGTCTTGATATGTGGCAGAAATATGTGACCCCCCTCCTCCGCATTGTGTTTATTATTGACTCAGTTTCCTAGTATACAACTTCATTAGGAAATAATCGCCATTGTCCATCCACTTGGTGTTTTTTGTTTATGATTGTTCTTTCTGTCTTCTGTAATTTATCTGTTGTTGATTTGGTGTTCAAATTGAATAGTGTTTCACTAGCATAGGTTGCTTCAGGTTTAATAACAGAGTTGTAGTGTTTGAATCTTGCATTTATTGAGAGAGATTTCTTCTTGTAGGTTGGCCAAGTGATACGTTGTGCTTGTTTCAATTTAGTACTTCTATTTTCTACCGATACTTTCTTGTTTAAGTTCCAAGTAATAATTTTCCCAAGATACTTGAATTTATTTACAATCTTAATTTGTCTGTTATTATTCAGTGTGACAGTTTGTGTTTCAATCTTGAACGATGGCATCATTTCCATCTTTTCAAAGGCGATTTGTAATCTGACTTTGGCTGCTATTTTTTTTAATTCTTCAATTTGGTGTTTAGCCTCTTCCATACTATTTGCGAGCAGCACAAGGCCATCTGCTAATGCCAGGCAAATGAGTTTGATATTTTCCAAGAGGTACAATTCGAACTAATTAGATCCTCTGTTTCATTAGTATTCTGTGCCCTGCATAGAATTTTAGGCATCACCAGGATTGTATAGTAAGTTCAACTTAATAATTTTGCAACTTCTGTATAGGCAATATAAAAATAGTTAAAAAAGATCAAGGATAAAAAATATTCTCTGAAATTAGTTTCAATAACCGGTGAGCCGCGGGCATACCTGCAATCGAGATCATCGCAACTGAATCACGACTCCATTGTGCCAGAGTGATCAATTTGTCTTGTAGAGACCATTACTCACCATAACTTCACGATTATATAGATCAGCCCGCCTGTTGGCCATGATCATTAAGGTGCTGAAGTCTAAACGGTCTGATACCGAGGTTAGCCAGTTCGAGTCCCGTTGGTCGAAAAAAATTTTCACCATCAGAATGTTGGCCGGCAGGGTAGGGGAGGTGGTGGTATATAATTTCTAATCACTAGATTGCGTGCGAAAAGCCTGGATTAAATTCCAAACCTCTCCGCAGTCCTCATATGGAGTGAGGGCATATGACTCTGTTGATGGGGATTCGTCTTTCGGATGGAGACGTTAAGCCTTGAGCAGACACCTTGGTGCTATTTGACAGGAGTAGGATATAGACTGGCACTGGGTTTCATCCTCTCCCTAATATCATATATCATGTTATTCATTTCATCTCATCAACTCCTCTGATGAGGTTGACGTCAGAAAGGGCATCCGGTCATAAAAACTAGCTACGACAGATTCATCTCACCTCATACCCGACCCCGTAGGGAAACGGGACAAAGGCTGGACAAACAACTTCACAATTATATAGATTACTTGAAAAGTTGAAAACTGTGCTAAGTTTACAAAATGTCTTTGGTCTGAATGGAACAGAAACTACCGTAAATGCATTCAAGAGGACAATGGGAAATGGAGTAAGCCCAAGAAGTCTCCAGGAATGCTGACATACATCCCAGCACTGCTACTGTACCCCTAGAGTCTGTAGAGTGCAAGTTGACTGAAGCCCATCATCCTCATCGTTTGCTGCATTACCATATACTCAGTAACAGATAACTCTATATTTGGCGTGTATTAAAAAAAATTACGCTATAAAAGTCTCCAAAACAGCCCATTTGTTTTTTACAAAAATGTATTCATAAAATGTTCAAACATACACTCACAACTCTGATGCAATAATGGACCTATGGCAGTATTGGCTGTCAGGGTGTGATGGAGGATGTGTGTGTGTGTGTGTGTGTGTGTGTGTGTGTGTGTGTGTGTGTGTGTGTGTGTGTGTGTGTGTGTGTGTGTGTGTGTGTGTGTGTGTGTGTGTGTGTGTGTGTGTGTGTGTGTGTGTGTGTGTGTGTGTGTGTGTGTGTGTGTGTGTGTGTGTGTGTGTGTGTGTGTGTGTGTGTGTGTGTGTGTGTGTGTGTGTGTGTGTGTGTGTGTGTGTGTGTGTGTGTGTGTGTGTGTGTGTGTGTGTGTGTGTGTGTGTGTGTGTGTGTGTGTGTGTGTGTGTGTGTGTGTGTGTGTGTGTGTGTGTGTGTGTGTGTGTGTGTGTGTGTGTGTGTGTGTGTGTGTGTGTGTGTGTGTGTGTGTGTGTGTGTGTGTGTGTGTGTGTGTGTGTGTGTGTGTGTGTGTGTGTGTGTGTGTGAAATTAGGAAAGACAGCCACGGCAGCAGGCCTTATCGCAAGCACACGTGGCACTTGATTATTGTGAATTGCAGCTTTCTGTGGCTATCTTTTCTGATATCGCACAGAATTTTTTGGTCACACACTGCTTGATTTTCACATCCATGCTTCATCACACCTTCATCACAACAATAATGTTGCAGGCAGACACCTGAATACAGTACCTGGAAATACTGCTTGTTTACACCCAGTGCTCTGACACAGTGGTTTGTTATGCATGCTATATAAAGTCCATGGATTTATCTTTACTGCCTTGTTCATTTTCTTGTAGTTCTTCACCCTATTGATTTTGCACTCGCAAATTCTTCTCTAAAATTCAACTTGTCCTGTTGGTAATGTGAGACTTATGCCTGCCATTTACTTGCTCCTCTGTCCTCTACTCTCTGCGCCACCTCGCCCTGGTGCAACTCTTGTTCTATTAGGTTAGCGAGCCACAGGGACTTCGACTTTCACACCATTCAAGACCCTTTGCTTCCTTCACTGAAACTTCATGATCTGATGCGTATTGACTTGCACTATGTTTATATGTACTGTGGGTTGAGCTTTATCTGACTACTCGTTGAAGGATCCAAACTCTTCCTTTCTTCCCTCCCAATACATTAATTAGAGGATAGCTGCCCAGTTATACTTTGTCAATAATCTGTTCCCAGAAGTTTCGTCCAATTAGTTTTACATTTTTTCTTTTTGATACGTGAAGCCATTTCCTTTCAATTTAGATTCTGTTAATTATAAATTGTCTGAAAAGGAAAACATATGTTAACAGAAGAAATAACTCAATTAAAATAGAATGGCATGATTTGTTCTTGAAACATCATCATCAGATTCTTTCAAATCACACTCAAATATATTTATAAATGTAGAAACATTTAAATCCTTAAGAACTTGACTGCCTAGAGCATTCTATGTTAGGGTGGAGAGCAGTGAGAACTTCATTAACATAAGTTCCAAAATTCTGCCATTTTGTTCTTTTTCTCCATTCTACATCATCCTGTCCAAGCACATTTCGTCTACTTGTTCCTACGTCGAGAAACATTTCCATCCACTGAATTTCTGTCCTATGTTACATTCTTGAACTAAATGCCTACCAGTCTGTCTTACCGCACCACACTCGCAATGTGGTGGAGGTCTTTTCCTCCACTTGTACAGGAGATCCCATGTACACCATGATTGGTCCAAATTCTATTTAATTTCGACCAGATCTTTCTAGGTTTAATGAACCCAGGCACCTTCCCAGTTATGCAGGGCATTTCTGTACTCTCTGGAGGGGCAAACAATTTCCAATCATGAGACCATCTCTCAGCCAGATTGAATTTGTTAGCTACAAGGTTCTCCGCTGTGCATATAGGTGGATGCCTTGAACGTAATCGTTTCACATGTAGAATGGCAACGTAACCATGAATAGGTAGTTGTTTGTTGGTCTGGATCTTCTGATATTCTCTAATCAGAATGTTGTATCGCTGCAAATGAGGTGGAGGGATGTGGCTGAGAATAGGGAGCCATTGTGTGGGAACTGACGTAATTGTTCCTGTAATCATGCGCATGGTGTTATTCAAATGAACATCGATTAATCTTACTTGAGGACTGTTTATCCATACCAGAACACAATACTCAGCAACAAAATAAACTAAACCTAATGCTGAGCAACTGAGAATAGTTGTACTGGCACCCCAAGTGGTACCACATAATTTCTGCAGGATGTTGTTTCTTCTCTTCATTTTGGTAGCAGTCATTTATAGATGTTTTTTGAATGTTGAATGACAGTGTTCTGCCCACTGTTACACCCAAATATTTGGGATGTCTGTTGTGGCAAAGGAGGGTGTTATTAAAGTAAACTACAAGTTCCCTTGTTGTCATTTTATTGCTGAGGTGGAAATAAGCAACTTCGGTCTTAGTTGTACTTGGTTTAAGTCTCCATCTTCAGAAGTAGTCTCCCAGAACAAAGAGACCATTTGTCACCATCTCTTCTGTTCTCTCAAAACATGGATCTCTAGCAGCAATTGTCAAATCATCAGCATATCCAAACTTCCTGGATTTTGTGGAGGGTAAATCTGATATATACAGGCTGAACAAGAGTGGGGCAAGCACTGATCCTTGAGGAAGTCCATTGTTTAATTTATTTGGCTTGCTGATTTCACTGCCAATGATGACCTGAAAATGTATATCATTCAACATGTTGCTTACAAGACAACCCAATGTCTTACAAGGGATGACCTGAAGTAGTTTGTAAGTAACACCCTCTCTCCAAACAATGTCATAAGGTGCCTCAAGGTCTATGAATGCCACAGATGTTTTTTGGCGATTCTGGAACCCTGCCTCAACATAGGTGGTTAATGAGAGTACTTGGTCCGTGCAATTCCGTTGTGGTCTGAATCCTGCTTGTTCTATGGGAATTACCTCAAGCACTTTTGAGGTGATTCTGTTCAGGATAAGTCTCTCAATTAACTTGTAGCATACACTTAACAGTGAAATAGGCCTATAGCTGTCTGGTCTGTCACTGGGTTTCCCAGGCTTCAATGTGGCAACGATCTTTGTTAATGTAAACAAACGAGGTAGCTTGCCAGTCTTAACAATATTAGTGGCTAGCTTGGATAGCCAAAGTCGAGCGTGTTTGCCACAATTTATCAAGAATTCAGGATGTATTCTGTCAAACCCTGGTGCCTTACCACTTTTGACATCTCTATCAAAGGGTAGGAAGGGTCCACCTATTCAATAACTATTAGCTTGTATATTGCCTTATAAAACTGGGACTAGTTTCAACCCCATATATATTGGGTCATCTTCAAATACACTCCAATTCGAAGATATAAGCACACATATAACCAATAATAATTTAAACACTGGTATGTCACAATTTACAGTCTTAAATTAAAACATTAATAAAGTCTGAACAACATATCCAAACTTGAAACTAAATGACACATCAAAACTGCTGTGGTTAATGCCCAACTATTTTGTCGCTCTTACAGCAGTCAAATGTTCTTGAGTTGATCTGGGAGTTGGTATCCTTATCTGTGTAGACGAGCAACTTTATTTATAAGTTATGTTTGTTCAGTAGTAATATGGGTAGTGACTTTTATGTAGCTTTAAGGGAAAACATTTGTAAGGTGAATAGGTTTTGGAGTGAATGTCTGAAAAGAAAATAATTTGAAGTAAATTATTAAGAGAAGAAGGGAGGTTAGAAGATCGAGATACCGTATAATCTCAAGTACCACCCGCACTGTTTTTTCATAAATATCGCTTCCAAAATTGAGTGTGGGTCTTACTTAAATTTTTGGGAAATTTATCTTTCCGAATGCGCATAAATCGGGCATCACCGCCAGCGCAGCTTGGCAACAATGTTCTCTCCATTCTCAGTACACGCTACTTCCGCGCTTGCTGTCGGTCTCACGCACGTTTTCGGAGTATCAACATGAATTCCACAAAGCATTTGTGATCTTTTACTGCGAGTGAGAAACTGAAAGTAGTTCAGGAAGCCGATATTATTGGAAATTGTACAGCCGGTAGGAAATACTGGGTCATGTATTCGCGATTGGAGAAAGAAGAAAAATGCTATTAACATGTAGTGGTGATCGTAGAGCGTTTCGTGGACTGAGTGTACAGTTTCCAGAAATTGAAAAAAAACTTTATAAATATGTGACAGAAATGTGACAGAAAGGCGGGAATTGGGATATGGTGTGTCAACCGAAATGTGTCAGCTAAAGGCATTAGAGATCGCAAAGGAACTTTCAACGGAAGGGTTTAAGGCAAGCCGAGGATGGGTTTGTAATTTTTATAAAAGAAATGGGTTGAGCGTACGAAGGCGTACCTCAATTTCACAGCGTCTTCCTGGTGCCTACGCTGAGAAGTTATTGTCGTTTCAGCGTCACATAATTCGGTTGCGGAAGGAAAATGCATATTTGCTTTCCCAAATTGGCAATGCAGATCAGACGCCAGTCTACTTTGAAATGCCAGTGGACAGGACTGTGAATGTTAAGGGTGCGGGAGATAGTGGGTTTGAACCCCACTCTCGGCAGCCCTGAAGATGGTTTTCTGTGGTTTCCCATTTTCACACCAGGCAAATGCTGGGGCTGTACCTAATTAAGTCCACGGCCAGTTCCTTCCCACTCCTAGCTTCTTCCTGTTCCATCATCGCCATAAGACCTGTCTCTGTCGGTGCGACATAAAGCAACTTGCAAAAAGTGTTACCATTAGAACAGGTGGTAATGAAAAACAACGGTGTACGGTAATGTTGTGTATTCTCGCCGACGGAACCAAATTGCCGCCGTACATTGTTCTCAAGCAAAAGATGCTTCCTAAAAATCTACCCGCTGGTGTTATTGTCAGATCTCAGAACTCCGGCTGGATGGAAGAGTGGGTAAAGTGTGTCTGGCAACGTCGCCCTGGTGCATTATTGGGACAAAAGAGCTTGCTTGATACCGCGGCCACACAACATACACTGTGAAGAAACATATCAAGGATGGGAAAACCGACCTAGCAATCATTCCGGGCACGATGACGTCTATGCTACAGCTGCTGGATGTCTGCGTGAACAGTCCATTTAAAGCAGCCTTGAGACAGCTCTATACAGAATGGATGGCGGGTGATAATCACACACTGAAGCCAACTGGTCGCATTCAGCACCCGGAAGTTCAGCTGCTGTGTTCGTGGATTTTGACGGAATGGAATCGTATCCCTGGAGCCCTCATACGGAAGAGCGTCAGGAAATGTAGCATTTCTAATGCTATGGATGGCAGCGATGACGACATTTTGTGGGAAGGTGATGGTGGTGAAAGTTCCGAAGTTGGTACTGATGATGACGATGAATGAACGCGTCGGATATTGTTCTGGTAATGTTTGTTTACTTTTATTTGTATTTTCTAATCATTTGATGTATGTTAGTACAGATTGTAAATAATTTTGACTTCACTTTAAAAAAAAAAAATTTTGTTCTTTCAAAATCAGGGTGCGGGTCTTATTCGGTGGCGGGTAGTATTCAAGATTATACGGTAAATATATATAGTTATGTGACACTCACCCCTAAGTTCTTCGTAAGTTGTGTGCACCTGGTACAGATACCAACCCCAGACTGATTGTTGAGAGGGAGCAGGAGTATAGCTTATGATGGCAATGGCTGGAGGAGGGATGTTTGAGGAGGGGCGTGTGGGGGGGTTTGGTAGGTAGGTTTGAACTGATTGGTGGACTTAACGTGTCTTTGTTCCGTTTATACTTTGTATATATAGGAATGATTATATCGAACAGAATATAAGATTTTTCATTTATTTCATTAATGTTATGGTTAGGGTTAAAGTACTGTTCTAAATGAATGTAACAGTTTTCCAATATGTCAAGCATGGTGCCCTTCTTATCCACTTTTAACCCTTTGGCACTCAGCCTGTATGCAGGGGTTTGCGCAAAGACACTCAAAGTAATTTCTGTGATTTTCCAAACCAAATTACAAAAATTCAACACGTAAACAGTTTATCACACATTAAAATAAAATAAATCACACTAATACAGGAAACTATGAGCATTTCAGAAATGAATATATCTAGAACGTATTGTTATTAGTAAAGCCCCCCCCAAAATATTAAATTTCGAAAATAAATTTAAAGAAATAAATTATGGTTTTCAACGACAGAAAAATCGGACATTATTGCATCTTCCTTCTTTACTTTTAGACGTGAAAGAAAGAACATTTCATTCTGAATAATTCGATATCAATATGATGTATGTGCTGCAATTCACTCATGAAGCATGGCACAAAGTTATTCACTGTACATGTAACGGTCATCGATATCAGGTCCTTGCGGTCGGTGAGCAGCTGTGACTGTGTCATTTCCCACATAACAGGAACCACTTTAGGCAAAAGAAGGTCATTATTACTATCTAAATCATCTGAAAATTCAAGGATATCGGCCTCATTCGGCCTTGAATATGGCCTAGCCATTACGATAAAAAGATGACGCAAGCACATGCAACAACAGAGTTATGAAAAGGAGTAAAATTATACTTCGCGAAGTACAGCGAACACACGATATACCAAAGAAACAAAATAAACTCTAAACTCATAGCAAGATCAAATTGTTGTATTCATAAGCCAACCAAAACATATCCACGCAATAACTTCCAATAACCAGAACATAAACATTCACCGTTAACAAATTTCATTTGCCGAAAATAAAAATATTTTGTAGCGCTGGTGGATATATCTGTTGACTAAAACGTAAATTCAACACTTTAAGGTAGTGTCACGATCAACTGTTACGATTTAACAGCCACACATACGACCAATATCCCTAAATAGGACAGAACCGATGTATCGGTGCCGTGCGCTTTCTCGCCATAACCTCTCAAGCCGATCGATCGGCGCGCTGAGTGTGAAAGGGTTAATATGCTTAGATCTTGGTCAATTGATGTAAAATTATGTTTTAAGTCTGTCATGTGTTGTGCCATGGCAGAGAAATTATTGTATCTTGAAGCATTGACATGTTCCATGGATCTTATTGAAAAATTATGTCCTGTTTGGCCTATATATGTACTTTCACAGCTATTCCATTGCAGTTTGTAGACGCCTGATTGAGAAAACTTATTACTTTGATTGATAGTATGCGTATTAAAGAAATTGGAAAAATCGTTATTATTTGTTTCAAATGCTATTTGTTGGTTATGTTTCTTCAAAATAGTAGTAATTTGGTATATGTTTATATTGCTGAACGTGAAGGCGGAACCAAGATGTCCCGAAGAAATGTATATATACATTATATTCAACCTATTATGAACCCATACTAACCTATGCAGTTGGTTCGTGGACTCCAACAAAACGAGAGGAGAGTAGAATACAGGGAGCGAAGATGAAATTCCTAAGAGGTATTCAGGGCAAGACGAGAAAGGATAGAATTAGAAATGAAGAGATAAGGAAATGGACAGAAATCTTGAAACTTCAAGACAGGATAGAAACAACAAAGCTAAAATGGTATGGGCATTTGATGAGAATGGTAGAAGAGCAAGTGCCAAAAAAAAGCTTTATCAGAGAAGTTAACAGGAAAGAGACCACAAGGAAGACCCTGAAAGAGGTGGACAGATTCGGTGTGGGCGTGCATGGAGAAGAGGGGAAGAAAACCAGAAGATGTACTTAAAAAAGGAGAAGAGTGGTGGAGAGACAGACAGCAATGAAGGTCCTCGATTCACAACCCGATCCAGGAAGCTGGAAACTGGAAATGAAGATGATGATGGAGGAATATGTTTTTTGTCTACTGATTCTCTGTTTAAAGTAGAAATTTGACATCTTTTAGTTGTGTTGATGATTTTATTGATAAATTGTGCATTATACCCATTTGATTTAGCTATTGATTGTATAATATTTAGTTCATTTTGAGGGTCTTTTTTGGATAAGAGGATGGTGAATGCCCTATTTACCACACAAAAGTATGCTGCTTTTTTATGGGATTGGGGTCCGACTTGTTGGCTGAACGGTCAGCGTACTGGCCTTCGGTTCAGAGGATCCCGGGTTCGATTCCTGGCCGGGTCGGGAATTTTAACCTTAATTGGTTAATCCCATTGGCCCGGGGGCTGGGTGTATGTGTTGTCCTCATCATCATTTCATCCTCATCATGACGCGCAGGTCGCCTATAGGCGTCAAATAGAAAGACCTGCACCCGGCGAGCCGAACCCGTCCTGGGATATCCCGGCACTAAAAGCCATACGACATGTCATGGGATTGGGGATGGAGAGAATCATTTTGGATTGTACTAACTGTTTGAGTTGGTTTTCTAAAGATACAATAAGATAGCCGGTTGGGATGTCTAGTAATATTTAAATCTAAACAATTTAGATTCTGTTTGGATTCAGATTTCAGTGTAAAACTGATATGCGGATCTAGAGCATTTAAACTGGATAGGGTACTGGCTGCAATTCCAAGGTCTTGATTTAATATAGCCAGAACATCATCCACATAGCGAGCCCAGTAGCAGATATTATTGAATACAGGTTTGTTTCAGATATTTGTGTATTCTAAATTATCTAAGTAAATTTCTGAAAATATCCCTGAGGTTGGCGATCCCATGGCTAAACCATTCTGTTGGTAAATGACATTATTAAAACTGAAGTAGTTGTTATTTAGAACCAATTTCAGAATGGACATAAATTCCTTGTATGGACAATTGATTATACTTTAATAAATTATTGTACATATATTATATCTTTGGTTTCCTTTTTTTTTTTTAATATTGAAAGAGTGGATTGTGTGGTTAGGTGGAACTTCAAAATTTTTACGATTTTTGACTAATTCTATTGTGTTTTTAATGGATTTCTTGGTTAGAAACCTGTAATTTTTCTTTAAAAACTGATGTATGTACTGTGAGATTTTATATAAAGGACTCTGTCTATAATTAATGATAGATCTCATAAGGACGTCAGTTTTGTGGATCTTTGTGTTCTAGCTTTAGGGAGACCTGGGTTCATATTGATTAATTCAGTGGTTTCTTTGTCATTTAAGAGGAAAGTTAGAGCTTTAAGCAACTGTTTTTTGAATTCTAGTTGTAGGATCTTTTTTGATAATGGTGAAAGTTTTGTTGGAAAAAAGTTGTGTGTTTTATTAATGTATTCCTCTTTATTCATGACGATGGTTACGTTACCTTTGTCGGCTTTCGTTACAATTAATTTTCTTTTTAAGAGGCGGCCGGAGTCAGCTCTAGATTCACCTTTTATTTCGAAATATCGCCACTAGTCTCGTTGCTGTCAACAGCTAACTCCACTGATAGTTACATCGCTGGTGCATAGATGTCAGTGAGAAAAGCCAAGGCCAAGCGAGCTATTCCCTTCTCACCCTCCAGCGTCACATAGTGTGTCACCAGGAAGTTGTGATGCAGTACTTGCACGGAGCTGATGGTGTTGACATTTGTACGGAATGCGAAACATTCCAGGAAATTATTGAGCATGGGTTAGTGCTGAGCAAAACTGGCAACCGTCAACAGTCAAAATAACGTACTGTTTCCGACAAAAATAAATGAAATGGCGTATGGCTTTTAGTGCCGGGAGTGTCCGAAGACAAGTTCGGCTCGCCAGATGCAGGTCTTTTGAGTTAACTCCCGTAGGCGACCTGCGCGCCGTGATGAGGATGAAATGACGATGGAGACGACACATACATTCATCCCCCATGCCAGAGAAATTAACCAATTATGGTTAAAATTCCCGACCCTCCCGGGAATTGAACCCGGGACCCCTGTGACCAAAGGCCAGCATGCCGGACACTGTTTCCGATGTTGAAATGAAGTAATGCATCAACCCCGTCCCCGCCTCATGTCTTTCCCTGTACCGGCCAGTCAGTGATACATAATATAATTCTATCCAATGAAAATACAAACTGATATAAAAGAAGTGAATTCATTTACGCATTTTTTAGTCACACAATGATACTTTGGACATATGATAAAGATTGTAACGCGACCAAGAATGGAATTTTCCAATAACCCTGAGTAAAAAAAAGCCTTACAAATTTATAACAGTTTTTATCCTTGGAAACAAACAGTTCTGAAATATATAAACAGTGTATAAAACTCTCACTCTCGGTGACGTCAGGCGCTTTAGCCAATAGCAGCGCTGCTCTCCGGAACGACCTATCTTTTTTTTTGCTTTACGTCGCACCGACACAGATAGGTCTTATGGCGACGATGGGATAGGGAAGGGCTAGGAGTGGGAAGGAAGCGGCCGTGGCCTTAACTAAGGTACAGCCCCAGCATTTGCCTGGTGTGAAAATGGGAAACCACGGAAAACCATTTTCAGGGCTGCCGACAGTGGGGTTCGAACCTACTATCTCCCGAATACTGGATACTGGCCGCATTTAAGCGACTGCAGCTATCGAGCTCGGGTCATCTCCTTTCAGAAGATCGGCTACCATCATAGAGATTCTTGCTTTGGATGTTGCTCAGTAGTGGAACAGTTGAACCAAGTTTTCAAATTATCAACCCAAGGAATGCGCCTTTTTCCTGGTCTTCTTTTGCCTTGTATCTTCCCTTGAATAACCAGCTGCAGTAGACGATATTCTCTTCTCTCATCTATCCTATCCGACCACATTTGGTCAACTCTTGTTCTTTTCCTACCCCGACGGTATTACGTAAGGAGGACTATGGAGTCTTTCATTTTCACGCCCTTCGTGGCCCTTGTCTCTCCTTGGCCGATAACTTCATTTTTCGAAGAGTCGGATCCCTTCCATTTTTTCCTCTCTGATTAGAGTTCTATAGAGGATGGTTGCCTACTTGTACTTCCTTTTAAAACAATAATCACCACCACCACCACCACCGCACTGTAACTGAAAAAATGGTTATATTCTTGTAACTGTTTCATTCAACAACGATTGTGTTCCCGAAACGGTTGCATTCTATCTGTCCCAGCTGTAATGGGAATTACAAACAGTGACACATGCACGGAGCCTCAAGAAGGGTTGTAATGCAGAAACAGGGGAGGTCCGCCTCCAAGCCTTGTATCGAGAGCAAGGGAAGCAGTGCAGCGGTGAGTTACCGTGGACACTAGTAACAAACGTATATTTAAACCCATATCCAGAGGCGATTCTAGCCCTGGCGGGGTGGGGCCTCAGTTTTAGTGAAATAATTATTTTAAAATTCCTTGATTAATAAAGAAATTGATAATTTACAGATATAATGTATTTGAAATAAACATGTTAATGGTTGTGCTAATATTGCTCATTGTATTTTCATAAACATGGTTACTTTTCTTTTGAATTCTGTTACCAAGACACTCAATTCCAAACAGCCGCCCTTCCCCCCCCCCCCACCCCCCACCACAGTTTTAAGTATCTAGAACCGCCACTGCCCATATTGTAATAGGCTACAACTGAAAGAGGAACAACATATATTTATAGCAATTAATTCCATTTTTATTCTTATTCTATTAAACCTTAAAATAGTTTTATAAATGTATACACACAGAGATAATACAGAAATATTAGTAAGCAACTACTATTCAGTATGCGGATTTTCAACCATTGCTGCATCTCTTTCTGTAACGTTACGCCATTTAGCCATTCTTTTAGTGAGATATGTTGTAGTTTATTCGAAATGATGATTCACCTCCGACCTACAATTACCAATAAAAATAAGTTAATTGTCTTAGTTTTAATAGTAAGCATCATTGCGTCACTAATATAACAAAGAAAATTCAATAAAGTCGGATAACACCTACCTCAGATAAGTTCATTCGCAATTTCATGGTTTTCTTCACTAACATATTTGTCATATATTCGACGTGTTTTAAAGAATAAGGTCTATGAATGTTAATTTTTTTTGTTAGTGGATTTACGTCGCACCGACGCAGATAGGTCTTATGGCGATGATGGGATAGGAAAGGCCTAGGAGTTGGAAGCGGCCTTAATTAAGGTACAGCCCCAGCATTTGCCTGCTGTGAAAATGGGAAACCACGGAAAATCATCTTCAGGGCTGCCGACAGTGGATTAAAAATTCCACTAATCATAGTACCACGGTATAATAGAACACGACAGAATATAACGTGCTACTGAAAGGTCGTAGGAGCTGCCTGACCGAGGCGGTAAAGGCGTGCTCGGTTCGCCCGGAAGGATGTGGGTTCGAATCCCCGTCAGGAAGTCGTAAAATTTAAGAAACAAGATTTCCACTTCCGGAGGTGTATATGGCCCTGAGGTTCACTCAGCCTACACCAAAAATGAGTACCAGGTTAATTCCTGGGGGCAAAGGCAGCCGGGCGTAGAGCTAACCACTCTGCCCCATCACGTGCTGAGGTTAACAATGGTGGAAGCCTCTACCTTCCACTCCTACAAGGGCCTTCATGGCCTGTACGGAGGTGACTTTACTTTCTATTGAATGGTCATAACACAACTAGCAAGTAACAAAGTATTGTCAGCGTGTCCACTGCCGCATGTTATGAAGCAAGAGTGAGGAAGCGACTGATAGCAGCTCACTCACCACATCCCTGCATGGGTAAGAGCTAATCTGTTATCATACCTCTTCAAGGACAAGACTTTGTGACACTGCGGCATCTGACGGAAACTGGCTGAACTACCAGCACTAGAATTCGGCCAACACTCATGTCAATAAGCAGAGCTTTATTAAAATCACGATTAAATATATAAATAATCAATAATTTTAAAGTATGTTGAAGTAGCCCCTTAGAGAAAAATATAAACTTCCCTACGGTATAGTTTGCTTCTAATTTGAACACCATCTTGACTTAAAACAAGTTTAGGAAAACCGCGCTTCAGAGCTCAATTTTATATGGAGATTCGTTATTTTAACTACCATTTTATAACTATATTGCATTTCTTTTTGAAATGCTTTTACACTAATGAAACGTGTATCACAGACTACCGTGCACTATAAAAACAAAATAATTTTACCTTGTTCCGTTTCCTTATAAAAACTCTTACAAATTTTTGACCCATGTTACAACAGCTACTGAGCTCGTGGCCGGTCGTTCCAGCTCTGGCCACCTGTTAAGCTTCAAAACTGAATTAATGGTGTTGGCTGATTTGTCTGAGAATTGGTATTACGTAGTTTAATAATATTACTGTATTTAACTTCTTCCTAACTTCGAAACTAACCTCATCTTGTTGATCACTAGGAAGTTTCGTAACTGCTAATTCTGATTCTGTTACTGTTGTAATGACGTTGTTTGGCCAGTTGTGTTCTGGGTTCCTACTCAACATTTTGGATTCTTCTTTATTCAGTGTTACGTCAGTTAATGATAGGTGGGTGGAAATTATGTATTGTGTCTGTGTTCGAATGTTGTACTTTGACACTACGTTTTTGATTTAAATTATTACTTAAATTATTAAATTATTATTGGTTATATGTGTGCTTATGTCTTTGAATTGGAGCGTAGCTGAAGATGACCCGATATATATGGGGTTGAAACCAGTCCCAGTTTTATAAGACAATATACAAGCTAATGGTATTGAATAGGTGGACCCTTCCTACCCTTTGATAGTGATCAATTGTCAATACGGACCATAATGAAATTCATAACTTATGACTTTTGAGAGCTGTGTCAATGTCCTTGGTGGTGAAGGGTGTAGTATATTCTTAACCAGGATTACCTGTGGCTTTTAGGTTGGTATATCTTGTGTGTTTTCTGTCTCTAGCTGTTTGAGACATAGAAACTACATGGGTAGCAACCATTTTTGGAGTGACAGTTCGACTACCACAGGGGATTAGGGTACCTCGTTCAAGTTTTCTGAGGAGTGACCAAGTTTTTCTGCTGAATTTACTAAACTTAATAGATTCCATAGTTTCAACCCACTTTTCCTTCCGAGTGTTAAGTAATTCTTCTGCAATTTCGTGTTCACCACTAGCCAAGAACTCTTGGTACAGCTTTTCACTTGTTTCACTCCATCCAGGAACATATTCCTTCCTGAAACCTCTTGGAATGTATTTTTTGGCTATGGCAATTACAGCTCCTACAAATCTCCCATAATTGTCACTTGTTGGGGGGTAACCATCGGACACATTTACCTAGTTCTTCTGAGAAAGCTTTCCAGTCTGATTTTTTTTTTTTTTTTTTAAGTTCCAGCGTGGGCAAGGATATGAAGTCACGAGAGGAATCTGTATTCCAATTTCAAGATAAACTGGGCAGTGCTGACTATGCAGAAAAGCTGGAAGAACTTTCCACGTAGCACACAAAGGCCGATAGTTGTAACTGGATACAAAAACTAGGTCCGGGCTATATTCCTGTTTCCATGCAGCTGATCTAAATGTGCCTCTATCTTCCGCATCAAACACAAGATGAATGTTATGTTCCTTAGCCCAACTCATGAGATTTTCTCTAATGACATCAGTAGTAGCATACTTCCATTCCTCACGACTGCTATTAAAATCGCCTGTATAGACAGCAGGATGGTCTTGCACTTGAAGTGGCCATGTAGAGACTGGAGGCTTATAAACGTTAGTAACAGCAACCCCACCAATCTTTATGACAACTCTATAAATGTTGTCATCGATGTTAGCTCTTAACAGTGGAACATTATCAATGGTACTCTACACATAGGTCGCTACACCATATTGCACCCATAAGGCGAATAGCCGAATGGAGGAATTAATTAAATTATGAAATTCATATATGTGAATACACCAGATAGCAAGTCAGAGGCAGTAATTTCACAAAGTCCCACACAGAGACCACACAGGCTGGAAATATATCCCCAGAAATTCTTTAAAATCACGTACCGGAAATATATTTGGCTAAAAGCATTTTGCAATAAACTTTATGATGCCGACTGCTGCGAAACTTACCAGTAAGCTTTTCCACGAGAAAGGAGACATCGGAATGTGCCACTCCTTATTTGTGTAAGAGAGACAGAGAGTATACCTGTCACCCCTCTGCGAAAAGTGGTTGAGTCCGAGTGTGAACACGGCGGCAAATTTCAGCCAATCAGAAAATTCCAAAATTAAACCGCCCTGTTCCAGCGAGAATATTTATCTAGTTTTTCATGATTTGGTGACGAGAGAAGTAGAAATACAGTATACTGTGTTCCAATCTGGGAATAAAATTTGAGGAATCGTTTGTGTGGATATGTGATTAATTATCTCATAAATAATAAGTTATCTGCATTAAAGTCTGTTGTTTAGAAAAATGGTTTCACTCAGAGGACTGAGTCACATGGCGGGAAGATGCCATATCGCGATCACAAAATAATCCCAGTGATGCGGGGTAGCGTGTATAAAAATGAACGATCATTTTTGGTATTTGAATGCTACGTAACAACCACACCAATTTTTAGGAACATCTGAGTGTATTTACTGAATATTAAATCTACGGACAGCTGGAAAATTAATCCCTCCAGTTGGAGTACTTGGAAGGCGGAGCCTACTGAATTTACAAAACTGTTGGGGACACTTTGCCGAACATCCAGTCTTGGTTGAATTTTGAGAGCTTACGGTCTAGTCTTTAAGACGTGCAGCGCAGAGGGTAACTAAATCCACTATTGATCAGTCACCGTTTAGTGTGCGATCAGTGAGTTGAATCAGGTGATGGACTTTGGAGAACTCTTATAATATTTCGAGACCAGGTTATATAAAATGTTGTGGACACTTAGTACATTCTGATACATTTTTCCTACTATGATGTCTTAGAAATGGACATTTTAACGTGTTAAGCTCACGGAGGATGCAGATGAATTATGGTATTTTTCAGAACATTTAGGCTCCCAACACTTTCCTAGCTCACACGTAACCTATGCAGTAAGAAATTGAGTGGAAAAGTCATTACATTCTGAAGGACAACAAATTTTTTTTCATAGTTTTCCTCTGTGCATGACCAGTAAAACATCGCAATTAGATTTTATATTGTATAAAAATTTACTGTTCATTTGGGACACTTGGAGCCAGTACTAGTCGTGCTAATTTGAAGGTGAGACTTGGTTACTTAGGAATGTAATGGGGAAAAGGACTGGACGTACACATTCTATTTCCGAGCCAGGTGAATGACATTTAATCCCTAGAACAACCAATGCAGGGAGGAAGCTTTGCAGACCAGGTGAAAAGGACATAGGCAGCGAGGTAGTTCTGTTTCTGGCAATGAAAATCCAACTCTATGTTTGCTAATTCTTTTATATTGTGTAAATTATATTATAGTATAAGCTTCAAGAGTTCATGTGTTTCAACTGATTTGCGAGTGCTACATAATTAAAATGATTCCAACTCGTGTGTGTGAAATATCATGTAATCCCAGCAAGATGTGGAAGATGGATTAAACACGATGTAACGGGGGCTAATGAGGATGCAGCCCACCTGTCAGCACATAAAAGGTAAAGAGCATGTTGTATTTATGTAGTATGTAAATAACAATGACGTGAATAATTCGTGGTCCGTTTAGGTTAATAATTTCATGTATGTTGTATATAGGAAAAATGTCACTTACCGGAGGTAGCATAGTTGCGTTCACTGTCATTTTTATAGAGAGACCAGGGCAATTACATCTAACGATTCGGGATGTAAATGTCAAGGGCTCGATAAATCAAAATAATAATAACAATAATAATAATAATAATAATAATTTTATACTCTTTTGAAGTTCTTGTCAATATTATTTGAATCATCAAATGACATGTTGTTTTATGGTGATGACTTATGGATCATTTTTTTTACTTTACATTAGGTATTTCATGTTCAGATTATTTCGAGGCCTTATAATAATAATAATAATAATAATAATAATAATAATAATAATAATAATAATAATAATAATAATAATATTTTTTTGTTTTGTTTTATGGATTGTTGTCAAGTCATTTTAAGTTAGCCGAAGTGATTTCATTCGGAGAGCCGTCGTATCATGATGTGTAATTTGGAGCGTATCTGATTTATTTTTACCTTGCGTGATCATAGTTAGACGACGAGTTTTTGGATTTCTTTTCCTTGTTGTGATGGTGTACGTTTTCAAATGCATGATTTTTCTCGTGAGTATGTTTGGCAGGCAATCGTGTTTTGTTATATTTCGGTTATAAAATGAAGAATCATTGCCGTCCAGCTCTGATATACATGGCAACTTGTGGAAGAGAAATAAAAGATCGAAGTATGAGAATAAATAAGAAATAGTATCCCTGATGGTAATAGTTATGAGATGGAAAGAAGAGTCTTGAGGACCATGTCGTCCATATGTTGATATACAAATGCTACGTTAAAAAGAAATAATAATGTGATAATATGGGAATTGAATTTTAAGCAGTTCAAGAAATATTGAGTTTAAGTTTACGGCAGTATCCGTATGACAGTTATAGGCGGAAGGTTTAAGTACGCAAATATGACCAGCGATGACGTAACGCTCGGAGATATTTCTATATGGGCCGAGTTGAGACATGAAGCAGAGCGGACTAGCAATGAATAATTTTGGAAAGTTATATTCTGATCATTGTGATGTGGATTTTCTTTTTCATTTTCTTTGAATTCGAGAATATCAGTTTCAGACATTACGTTTTGAGTTATCGGATTGCCGCCAGATGCACCTCAGCGTGTAGGAAGTTTGTTCTTGTCAGCAAAGTTTTGTATTTTTGGAATTGCGTATTTTTTTAAAATTTTTCGATGTAGGCGTTGATCACGTTATTTTTGAGATTTGTTCCTTTTATTTTACTTTCCTGTTTTGGTTATTTTTTAAAAAAAAATTCTTGATTTTTTTTTTTACCGTGTTTTAAAGTGTAGACGCCAAAGGTACGTGGATATTGGTTGTATTTTGTAAATTTGAGTGTAGGTGTAGTTAGGTTATTTGGTATTTTGATTTCTTTTTTTTTTTTTTTTTTTTGTTTGAGCACTATGTTTTACAGTGCCGTGTATATTTTGTAAATTAAATTTTCAAGGGTTAGGTTAATAGGACCACCTAGTATTCACAGTCAAAATCAATTACAGCAGGTTCCTTATGCACACATGAAGGCACCATAAATAAATAAAATTAGATGCCACTACAGGTTAAATTTATGCAAATGAACCAACCTTTAATAAAAGGTTATGTGAACAAAGCCGCATATTTGGTTCAATTAGATGGAATCTGCCTCCATCAACTATTAAAGTAACACATTTTGGGTATTCTCAATAAAGTGTAAGACAGCAGCAAGTAAGATTAAAGTGTGTATAAAGGAGAGTTCATTTGATTAATGTAAAGACTGAGGCACATAGCCTAACATTTTTATTTTTGTTGTGAATGTCCAGAACTATCACAGTGAGGAAAATGTAAACTGTATCATGGCAGAATAATTAATGGCATAGTTAATTTCATTCTATTTTGAAGCACAGTTTTTGTGTTTATTTTTGTTCAGCCACTAGTTATTTTATGGGGCAAAGTTTATATAATTTAAAAGTGATATTTTTTATATAAGGAGATGTGTGTTCATGGGTTTTTCTATCTTTCTTTCTTATTTTGTTTGACTTAATATTGGTTGTTAACAGTTGGGTAAACTGGCAGATTGATAAGTCTGGATTTGTGAATTTAAGACACCCATTAGTGATCTCAGATTATTTAATTAATTATTTAATAATTTATATAAATCCCAATACTTTTCAGTTAGATTGCAAATCTGAGATATTTTCTTTGACAGGTGAGTTTTGGTACACCACTGGTTTCGTCTATAGTAGCGTCTATCGACATAGAAATTATATGTTCATGGTGACGTTTATTTATTTTATTTGTGACCGTCATCCAAAGTTTACGTGAGGCAGATGGTTTGGGAAGATTTTGAGTTTGTTACTTCCTGTTATTATTCTTGAAATCCATTTTGATTTCACTTCGTTTAAAATTTACTTTTTTTTCGTTGCAAATTATTTTTTGGTTAATAAATTTTTTTTTGATCATTTAATTTCAATTCAGTCTTGGGTACAGTTATTTTACTTCCTCACCCCCATTTTGTGTGGCCCGACAACCTCGAGGAAAGCTGACGGACGTTACCATGCCCAAGGAGAGAGAGTCTACGTGAGCGGTAGGTATTTTTGATGTTTTTATTTGCAGGAGCAGCCAGAGCAACAGTTGATCAAGAGGAGCACCGCCACACATGCCTTGAAAAGGCCACAATATGCATAGTGGTATGTTGCACTGATTATATCTTATCCTGGTATTTGCCCTCTTAATCGCATCTGGTCTTCATCTGCAATATGAGTTTCCTGAATGACAACCACATCAATTTTTTCACATAAGAATTTTGATAAATATTGGAACTTGGATTTACTTATGCCTTCTACATTTAGATGATAAATTCTGAGTGAAGGTCCTATACACTTTCTGTTAGCTTGTTGGTTCTGAAAATAACCTTTTGCATTATGTTTTTTCATTCTTATGTTTGAAAGCCAGGAGATCTCAAAGATAGTCCGACTGCTTGATCACTATTGATCGTTTAGCACCACCCAGGGGGGTAACGTGCAGGGCAATTTAAGGTTATACCTACTGACGTGAGCAATGTTCAATGTTTTGAGGTAGCTGCCATGAACACAATCAAACATATTTTCACACATACTTCAGTTCTCGGTTGTCTATTCCATTATATGCCTTCAGTATGGATAAATGCAGTTACACATAGAAATTTTAAAACTTTGTATGTGGAAAACAAATACATATGGAGTTCTGTCAGATATCTGTTAGCTTTACCATTTGTTCCTTGGACATACACAAAATATTTGATATGATAATAGATGAAACCCGCGAGGAAGTTGTCGACCTTACTTCAAATGTAGAGGTAAAAGATGTCGTGTTGGTCCACAAGTGTGGAATGTTCACAACCACGTTTTGAATGGTATGCAAAGAACTACAAATGCTGCAAGACTACACAAGTTCATTTCTACTTATCATGCTTCAATATGGAAGTTCCTAGAGCACATGTCTCGATCAAAGAAAAAATTAAGTTACAAACCCAATTAGATGAAGGAATTCGCATGTAATCTCCGCAATGCGATGACCCAAGCGTCATGATCATCCCAAATTGAAACTCTGTTAACTCGCGACATATTGCCATCTTCACGACACTGGTGTCCGCTTCTTGATTTACTAGTTTCATTTCCGTACTACTCGAAACAAGAATTTTGTCGCTTGGTCTATCATTGCATAACACCATCCAAATGATAACATGGCGTACAGGCTATATATTATCCTCTAGGCTTCAATTTATTTGTTGTCAACGGTGTTATGCATTTGTAGTAACTCGGTTTCGAGAAAACGGCGTCTTTGCGAATGCTTAAAGAAACACTATCTACCTCGTGCATTTTTCTATAAATCAAATCTTATTATATTTATGTAGCACCATATTTTGTTTTTCCAAAATAATATAAGCAAAAATCCTATTTGAGTATTTTATTTTGATAAAAAAGTGCCTTAGTCTACAAGTTATTTCAAAATTTCTATAATGCAATCAGAGTCCAAGCAGCATCAGGTGGCGTTTGGTCTACAAATGCGAAACAAATTAATACAAAACTAGCAAAACATTTCTACACGAAAGAACTGACAAACACGATATCAGAGTATGATACTGATAATATATTGCATTCTATAGTCAATAATAACTCTTTTTATGAACAACCATTCCCATGTTCATTATAGTGTATGAACTTCAAACTAAATGATGCACATTATAATAGTAAAATCAACGTAAGGAAAAGAGTAAAGTGCACCTTCTCAAGCGACTTCACGAGTTATTTCGAAATCAGGCTTTCGTGATAACCTCCGATATCATCAGCTACGGTAGGAGAACTAACTAACTATTGATAAAACTCCAAGCAGTCTTTAAGGACTAAGTGAAACATGGACTTCAGATCACGTAATTTTTCTGAGCTTATTGGTTTTCCTCCAGGCCACAGTTTAAGCAGTTTTCTTGAGAAATGTAGGCTGTCACTGACAGATTTTCGACCAGTCCTTTTTCCAATGTTTATTTCCGTGTAGTTTTCCTGCCTTAGATCACTTTTCAAAAACACTGACAGAGGCTCTGATTTCTTGTGCTGAATTTCCTTGAACAGTAACCAGTTTACCTTTTCACCCTCAACGCTTTTATTCCTGTTGGCGGTCGCGCCATCTATTGCCGATGTACCTACAAAATCCTCTACCATTTGAAAGGCTTGTAAAGGATTTCTCTTTCTGCAAAACATTATTTTAATGTAATCTTCCGGTACATATAGATGTTGCTGGAACTTCAATGCAGACTCTATATCACCAAAGTCCGAGTCATTTTTCAGGAAACAGTGCCCAGGAACTAGAAAGCATTGTGGGACAGTCAGTAGGCTAGGATGTTGTTCTAGATTAGTTTCAGCAACAAAGCTATTTTTATATTTAGATTCTGGCCCCCGCATGAATCTGACCAGAGTGTCAAATGTGTTCTGGTGATACAAGAGCCAGTGTGTGTTTTCTTAAACACGATCCAATTTCCTGGGCTCCTCTTCCAGCATCTACTTCCACCCATATGTAACAAGATTCTTTGCCCTTAGAATCATGAATGCCGCAGGTATTCAACCAAAGTTGGCGTTTATAATACACTGTATTTGTTGGTATTCTTGGGAGTGACAATGGCTTTTCCAAATTGAACAAAATGCATTCAGTTTCTCTTGACATGTCGTTTTTAGCCTGCATGAAATTCTGCTTCATAGATTCCTTGCAAGGTTTACTTCCTCTAAATGACTCATGTTCTTCTTTCGCTACTGAAGAATGCAATCCCGATGAATTCTCTATCCTCATAGTAAGAACATCACATGTATTGCATGTGTCTTTTTTAGTGTTTCACACTTTAGGTTGAACTTAGTTAGAAATATTTTTATATAATGCTAAAGAAACAGGATTTGCATAGTTGTCACAATAGAGACCATACATCACACTGAGAGAAGTACCTGGACTTAAATACTCTGCGTTTGTTTGTGAGCGACAATAATGTGATCTATACTTTGGAAATTTTGAAATGTGTTCACATACTTCACGGACTTTAGCTTCTGGTAGTTTATTATGTCCTCCAGCACTCCCTCTCCCATCCACGATTTCACATCGCTTCATTTTTTAAAGCCTTGTAAACAACGCAACTCGACACTCATAACGTTTGTAAAAATTTTGCTTTACGCACTTTTCTATTGCACAAAAAGTACTCTCTAGACGCATTCCGCTCCTCAGATCCTACTGCTTTCTTCCGCTTAATACTGACCTCTTTAACTATCCCTGCTATGAGTTGGCATGTAGCTTCATAAGTCAGATTTATGAAAATTAGTATCACTCGTCTCTCCTCCACTGTAACTAATTCGTGGCATTTGAGCCTGCAATTAAATTCGTAATTCAGAAATTCTTTACCAAATGTGACCATCCCCCTACTATTGATGTAATCTTGATTGGTATTCACCTTTCTTGTCTTAATTTGTCGCGTTTGATCTCAAAATGTTCGCTTTCTTCCTTTTCTTGGTCGAACATCTGAAATAGCACTGTTAGTGACCAATTCCATCTCCACATCTGATGTCCCAGGGTCTCCTTGCGGGGCGAAATTATTGCAGGTGTCAGTTTCCAGTATTTTGTCACAATTTTGGCATAAAATATTTCCTGATGTGCTGGGAAATATTTCATTTATAATAGAAATCTTGTTTGACAGAATACTGTTATCTGAACACTTGCGGTACAAGCGCGGAATATCATTACAGTCTTTCAGAGGCTTTTCATTAGAAAACACTTCTTTTAACACACGTACATCTTCGCCAGAGTGGCTTGTTTCCCCAGCATTCCCTAATTTTGTTTCTATCAATTCATTCAACTCAGGGTCGGACACTTCCATTTCAACAGATTCCTGAGCTGCTATTCTGTCGGAACTATTAACCGGCACTCAAATTTTACATTAAATCATCAAATGTGACGACTTCAGGCGAACCATTTACACATTGTTTTCCAACTGGAAGTGAAATATCACAAGGCAGAAGGTCCTGGTTGAATGAAGGTGAAAACGTATTACTTTCACAGTGAATCATGTCCGTTTTAGGTCGATCAAATTGATTATGTAAGTCAGAAACACCTCCGTCACGTTCAGTAGATATAAGAAATTTGGTTTGAAAGTGTTGTGCAGGATTAGTTCTTGAATGCGGTGTTCAGCATACTCTTTGTTAGAAGGCAGATCTTGTGGAAATGCATAAAATAGAAATTGAAAAACGTTAAATATCCAATTACAAACCTTACCATTCTATCCGTTTTGATGGGAATATGAAAAATCTATCTTACCATTTTCATAACAGTTATTCCTAATGCTTCTAACATCTTTCCTCTTGAAAGAAGCATGTATAGAGCTTACTAGGAGATTTGTGAATACTGCAGCTGCTAAATAATGTAGATGCCTAATGCAGTATTAAGTAAAATAACCTTCATCCTTAAACCAAAAGCCCGCCAGAACTAAGCATCAACATTAAGAACAAAAGCATTTATAGACCAAGTGACAGCCTTGGTCTACAATTGCAGAATGTTTAGTCGGTTGGTCTACGATTGCCTTTTAAGGTGATACTGGGTCTTCAAATGCAAAACACAGTAATGGACTTAAATCGTGTGGCGCTTAGGTTTTTATATTTTACAGGAAATTTTACTGAAGAAAGTTGGCATTTCTTATTTTTATATTGAAGTTTGAAGTCTTGGCCACCAGAATGCAGGAAAAGCCTGAAATGAGCAACTTAGCGCTTAGTCTACGAATGCATAACTACGTCCATTTGAAGCATGTTGTTGGCTGAAAGGGAGCTAGAGTTATATAACAAGGTAGACAAAGAATACCAACCCAAGTATGGAATGCAAGGTAGTTTTAGGCTCTCCATATGGTCCCGTAAGTGGCTCCAGTTGTTCTTGTCCGAGAACACTTCGGCTAACTTGTCGAAGGTCTGCTTGTCCTTCTTGCTGATACACCCCCAGGTCTTGGTTAACCTACATCAGAGAGCATATTCCAGTTAGACAGCTTTCTAGTAGATGGCTGAAGACAAGAAACTAATAACCTCCTAATTTACCTGTAAACAGATGCACTCTGTAAGGCGGAGATGATGGCGAACAGAGAGTGCAAATTATTTAAGTCATACAACTTCTTAGCAATTCTGATGAAATGGCTCAAGATTTCGCCTCGATGCTTGGCAGTGGAACCATTCAGTACTTCTTGTACCGTCCAAAAGCTAACCTGGAAGCAGAGATCCACAGTCTGTTCAGACCAAAACAGTGACGAATTCTACATTAACTTTATTATGTAATTAACAAGGTAGAAATAGAGATAGAAACAGGTAACATAAGACAATACTTGAGGATAAAGAAGACGCATGGACCAGGCAGCACAATAGGTCTGTCAGAAAGAAGGAAGAAAATAAATACATAAATGACAAGCTCTTAAGTTACATTTAACTGAGTTGACAATGGTAAGTACGGCTTCCTTCTTAACCAAGAAGTGCCAAGGATTGCTAAAAGTGGCTCACTTTGCCAGGATCGCTTTTTGAGATCCTCAGTATATGTGTGTTTTCTTCACTGTTAGTTAATTAATTAGCTAATAAAATGCAGATTTTCTTGAAACTTTCAGGCTTATTTCAGCATTGTATGAGGAACATTTTGTATATTTCTTTTTCTTTTTTGTTATGATATTTTTGTGCAATTCCACTTTGTATTTTCAGGATAAAAACTTCAAACCAACAAAAAGTTTCCTTTCTATAAAAAATCATTAGTTCTAATAATTTCATTTTTTATATGTCTTTTTATTGTGAAACAACTGTTTCTGATCAAAATGGTGCATATATTATGGTTTCTAATAATATTTACTGATTTTATAAAATACTTTTGGGCTGAGCAGCAGTCACTTGGTAGGCCATGGCCCTTTGGGGCTGTTGTGCCATGTTTTTTTGTTTTTTTTTCCTCTTCCTAAACAACTACACTTTCAGCATTAATGCAAAGCAAGCACTTGTACACCACATCCAGAAAACTAGAGCTGGAAAATGATAATGATGGTGACTACAGAGTATAGCAATGGCAGTTGTAGGGTTAACAAAAAAAGGTGATGAAATTCACAAAAATCAAAATGCAGGATAACCCTCCCAGAATCCCCGTTCTCACACAAAAACAAACAACTTAATTAAATTACATTTTAATTAGTTGTTTCTTATTCGAGTATACAGTAATACTGTTACCATACATTTTCTCTTTCAGATAGTTCAGAAATTTAGTACTCAATATCAGTACAGAGAAAAGCAAGACTATGGTGATGTTGAGAGGGGAAAGGCAAGGAAAGGGCACTGTGAAAATTGGAGTCTGGAAATTGTGGACAGCTTTAAATACCTAAGAAGTGAATTAATGCAAAATGCTAGGGTGGACATGGAGATTAGCAGCAGGGTAATGCATTCTACCAAAGTGTAAGACGACAAGTTTGGAGCAAAGAAGTACCAAGGAAAAGGAAAAGCAAAGTGATAATGTACAAAATGTACTATGTACCCATACTGACTTATGCAGCTGAGACTTGGACTTTGACTAGCAAGCCAGAGAGTAGAATACAAGCCAGCGAGATGAAATTCCTAAGAAGTATCACAGGAAAGACAAGGAAAGACAGAGTGAGAAATGAAGATGTTAGGAAGGAAGTTGGGAGAGAAAAGCTAAATGAGAGAATTGAAAAGAATTAACTAAGGTGGTTTGGTCATGTATAGAGGATGGAGGGGAATAGAATTCCAAGACAGATGCTGAAGGCAAAGTGCAAAGGCAAGAGAGCAAGAGGAAGACCTAGAACAAGGTGGATTGAATTATATAAAACAAGATGAAATTTAGACTGGGACAACATCGTGGAAGAGGAATGGTGGAAGGAAAGAGGAAGATGGAGAAGTGCCATAAATACCCCGATCCGGCAGGAGCTGGATAAGGGGAAATGATGATGATGATTAGCTTTAACAGCTTCATTTTAGATAAAAACCCGTATTGACTATAAAATCAAGTAGCAAATATTTAAGAATAACTTTAATATTATATTTAAATGCTCTGCCTATTCAATACATATATAATTTATTAAATCTAGTACATATTTCTCCCCCTAAGGGACATCATCAACTAGAGATCCTTAAGATCCTTAAGAGATAGACGCATGTCTCAGCAGAAACCAATAACAAGAAAACAGAATATTATTCAATTCTATAAATAACTTTACTGCTTTGGCCTCGTGTTGAATTGGAATCCTGAAGCGTTCATTCTTAAATACAATTTAAAAGAAGGTCTATCAAAGATCTTTAGGATCTTTTATCAAGAAATATTTTAAATCAAAGGTTTTTATTCACAACAATGTTCATCTTATGATTTTATGAATACAAATGTTAGTTTCCGCCAACTTTGTCATAAAGAATTTTAATGAATTCACACCAATTTTATTGACTATATGACTTGATACTTTAACAAAGTTTGCCAATAATTTATTTTTAAATGTTCTTGTGTATAAAGGTGTTTTTAATTTGTCCTACCAATCTAGTAATGTAATTTTTGTATCTGATATATTGTGTGATTTATTCAAGCTGATGATGTCCCTTAGGAGAAGAAACATGTACTAGATTTAACAAATTATATACGGATTGAATAGGCGGACCGTTTAAATATAATATTCAAGTTATTCTTAAATATTCGCTACTTGATTCAACATTAGTTTTGGCAGACTGAAGAACCTTACAGTTATATAACTTAACCTAATAATGTCTGCTGGCAGCAGAGCAATAAGGGTAGATCCAGACTGAAGTTGGTTAGACTCGATCAAGAACAGCCTAATAAGAAGGAGCCTGGAGTGAACAAAGTTAAGGAGCAGGCAGAGGAAGACAGAAAGGTACCCGACCCAGTGGGAGCTGGCAAAGGGTAATTCATGCTGAATGATGATGCACAAAGCCAGTACTCACGTGGTTGAATCTGCGACTAAAGGCAACAACATTAGGGGCGACCGTGAGCTTGTTCTTCTTGTTCCACGCACAGCTGCTCAATTCTTCTGGCCCGATATTCCGGAATACCGGGAGATCCAGGAGGGTGAGCTGACTGGCGAAGTCCTCGGGATACACCCGCAGCGGGTCGAACACCACCGAGTCATAACTCTTCATGGAGGCGTTGCTAGGCAGACTCTGAGACTTGCTCTGTGACGACATGCAATGGGGAAGAGATCTGCAGCACACAACATAAAGTTTGCACTGGGACGACCAAACTTCCGACAGAATGAAAACATTACACTGCAGCTCACTCACCCGTAGTTGTCGTAGTATGGAGGACGACATTTTACTGCCGACGGGTGCGAAACCTTGCGAGTAAGCTCCGAAGAGGGAGCGGGGTTACGCGGCTTCGTGTACGCTCGAGTGGGCTTTCCGTTGATGGCCTCTGGTTTGCTGAGCAGTGGCAGATCGTTACCATTGAATATAGGCACATGGGAATCCACTTCACTAACAGGGGACTTGTCCAAACAGCATCCATTTGGTGTCTCTTCTCCTGCCTGAAACAAACCAATGTTCAATTTATCAGCCAGTCAACATGTTATTAAACGAGTTTTACCAGAGACAGTCCTGTTTTTAAAACTTTTGTCCTGGTGCCCCAACAAAATGTAACTGGAAGAAAAAATATCCTGTTCTCTTGTCCATTTTTGCAAAATGTGAACAATAATCAGTGTTGTTGCCCTCCTACTTGAATCCGTCTGCCTCAAATACTCCCAGAATTCAAGTTAAATGAAATGGCGTATGGCTTTTAGTGCCGGGAGTGTCGGAGGACATGTTCGACTCGCCAGGTGCAGGTCTTTTGATTTGACTCCCGTAGGCGACCTGCGTGTCGTGATGAGGATGAAATGATGATGAAGACAACACATACACCCAGCCCCCGTGCTAGGGAAATTAACCAGTGATGGTTAAAATTCTCGACGCTGCCGGGAATCGAACCAGTGACCAAAGGCCAGCACGCTAACCATTTAACCATGGAGCCGGAGTCAATTTTGTTGTTGAAAATCTTTTACAAGGTCTTACTTGCGTAAGTTCTTTGAAATGACATCTTCTGATGCCAAACTCTTCAAACAGGGTGTCCACCAAATCCAGATTTTAAAATTCCCTGACTTTCCCTGTTTTCCAGTCATAAAAACCAGTTTTTTCCTTGACACACAATGACAAAAAACAAAATTATAAAGGAAGTATCAGTAATATTAAAATACATTTTACAAACTTAACATCCAAAAAAATAAATGAGCAATTAATGTGCATATTAAATTTCAAAACTTGGAAGTTTAATTTAGTCTAATTAAATTCACTTTAAGTTTTTTTTTAAATTTATTACCACTACTGCTTCAGCGAAGAAATTTTTTCGTAGCCACCAATGACTGTTGAGCTTCTGCCAACACCCTCCGCTTCTTTTCTTCTAATTCTTTCAGCAACAAAGCAGCCCTTCTCTTATTATTATTATTATTATTATTATTATTATTATTATTATTATTATTATTATTATTTGCAAAGAATCTCTCCCAATGCTTCACGTTTCTCCTTTAGCTTTGAACATACAAAGCATGAGCACTCCTCCCAACATGGAGCATGTTCTTATTAATGGAGACCTTTTCAATTCCACCAGGGTTTGGGATAGCATCATATATCATTCTCTGTGCTAAGCATGTTCTTTACTATAATTTCTTTATTAACAGGAAAACCACGTATAAGTGAAGCATTTCCATGAAACAATATTAGTATCATTTTGAGAAATGAAGCCAACTTTTCTGTTTTCAAATTTACTGTTGGAAAAACAGTGCAAAGCCAAAAGTGATCTAACCTCTCCTCTTTAGAATACAAAGAATTCACTTCTTTCAAAGTATCATTCTCACAAACAGAAGTGAACTCCCTTTGTACATGATCAGCTTCATTACCCGAGATCCATTTGTTTTCAACAAAGTCATTTTAAGCTATCCTTAGTAGTCTGCTGCTTAAGAGGCTACTTGGCTACACTTGGATCGAAACAAGAAATTAATTTAGTCAGTTTATATGACAGCGGTGAGCAGACCCGGCCAACAGCTGGAAACTGCAGATGATGACGATGATATGCCAGTGGGTGACCTTTCCAGTAACTTCTTGCACAAAGCTACCATTCCTCTTAGACAATCTGTGCGAAACACTAATATATCTCTATCATTTAATCCAGGAGTGCCATAAAGTGTTGCTTTAGCTGCATAACCTATGTCAATTTTAGATGCAGGCAAAAGATTTTCTTTACTGTCTAAATTCGTTTTAGGACACTTTCTGAAGATTGCAGTGACTCAGACTTAACAAACCTTGTCATGACATTTATCATCAATGAAAGATTCATAAAGGAGTGATGCAAATGGAAGATCTGTCTGAAACTTTCAGGAATGGTTCCAAATCTCCAACAAGTGATGATAAAAATGACAACTTGGCCTTAAGGAAGTTGATACTATTTTGAAGCTGTTACAGCTTGGGATTTTCTTATCTCTGTTTGTTCCTTCCACATATTTTTCGACATTAGGTAGGATATCTATAGCATGTTCAATGACTTGAACATTTTCAAGCCATCTTATAGCACAATATTTCAAAGGAAATACGTTTGAACATGAATAATGTGTATAACCAGCACGACGTGCAGGAGCGTAGCAAAACAAGAAGTGAAGAGCACGAAGAAACTCTGCAATATTCCATTGGGTTTCTTTTACTGTCATTTTATATGAATTGTGCACAGTATGCAAGGCACAAGATCCAATGTTCAACAAAATAGGAGCATCTAGATCATCATTTAAGAAATTACCAAAATCCTGAAGGAACTTTTTATTAACATTTGGACCATCCACTGAAATTTGTAAATTTTTTAGATAGAGTCCTTGCTGTGCTTGCAAAAAAACATTTAACAAATCTGAGGAGGTAGAATGACCATGAAACTTGGAATCAATAAGAAGTGCATACTTCATTAGTATCAGGATTGAAACAATGAACTACAAGGTCCTTTTGGCCCATCTGAGAAATTTTATTCAGTGACTCGTCAAACCCAATGGTGAAATGTGTGCACTTACTACCCATCTCAAGAACTTGTTTATGGAAATAGAGAGCTAAACCATGAGTGATTGTATACGCAACTTTTGTTCTGTGCAGTTGAACTTTCGAAGCTGTTTCAGAGTCTGGAAACATTACTGGCAACAAACGTACACTAGCTTCACTCGCACGTAGAGAATGGTGTTGCATGACAGTATGCACGCACCATATAATCTCAGCTTTGGTTACTTGATCTCTTGAAAGATAATTCTTAGACATCTCATCTCTGGTGAACCTTCCTTAATGGAAGAAGGAAAAGACTAGGAAGAATAAGAAGAGTCATATGTGATAGAGTTTGTTGTGGTAACTGTGGCAGGCAGAGGGAAACTTGTGCGCAGCCAGGTATTATCTACTGAGTTTAAGTCTTTTGTTACTTCACTATTCGAATGTTCCTTTTTGAAATACTGTAACTTGAAAGGGATGACGAGAATTGGCTGAACTTGACACTACTGGCATGCTTCTTTCCTCCCATGTGACTTTTTAAACGCCTGCTTCCCCATGTCGCTAAGAGAAAATAATGTTTTACATATTATGCAATATGCTGAAAATTTGTCTTGAGGCATGAGTTTCATCCATGTTCTGTAGGTATCATCAAGCAGCCACCTTTCATTAAACAAGTTTTTCTTGGCTTTGCTGATATTGTTAGCTGGAAAAAGAAGTAAGATAAGGATACTGTAAAAATCTTTTAAATAGCCCTATACTCCGCATGGCTTTCTTCTAAACTGACAGTTCGCAAAACATGTGAGCATTGCCGTACCTATGCTGCCAGCACTCTACTACTTCAGTAACAGCTGATGCAATATAACTGCGGCACACAGCCCTCGTAAAATGTAATACCGTACTACGAAAACCACACGCGAATCAAAGTGAAAACAAATTCGCAAATCCTTCTAAGATAGTGCATGCACACTTCCTAATAATATCCGACACTAAAACAAGAATAGGTACATTATTATTAAGAATAAAAGAAATAAATTATTCGTGCCTAATGACTGTCATAGGAAGGATCGTTGCCTACGCTATAATATAAGGCCTTGAAATGCATTCGTGGAAACGGGTTGCTTCCTAGTTCACCATTCAGCCGCTAGGATCGCGGACTTGCCCCCTTGTATTCGCATGGCCTTATATGTCAATAAGTAAAGTATATTCGAAATAAAAAGAACTGAATGTTTTTGCGAGTATTGACACAAGACCAACTACAATATCTCAGACCTTAACCGACCTATCGAAACTGTCCATAATGGCGGCAGCTGGAGTGCTAGCATGCGGTTGTTTTGATTTGTGTAAGCCGTGTTGTTACCAAATATTTACGGAAATTTGAATATTATTAATCGTACATTATATTTATTTATGGTCTTAAGAAGATTACAGATCCTCTTTCAGTGCCGTAAGAAGCTGTTTGTTCTCAAAGAGCTTATTTATTCCAACAATGTCGGTGGTGATTAGGTTAATTTTGATTCTCGTGTCCTTCTCCGAATGTTTTAGTTACCTATGCAATATGTTTATAGTTCAATGTGCTGTGTGCCTGATGTAAGTAAGAGCTCAGTGTTCCCGTTTCCAAAAGACCTAGTACCGGTATTAAGGCAAAATTGGGTTAAGAGCATTCGTAAGGAAATCTTCGAACCGAATCATAGGACTAATAATGTTGTGTGCATTAATGATTTTATCATTTTTGAAATCAAATGTATTCTGAGGGAAGACATATACCTATAGAAGGTGGTGATCTAATTCCAGCGCCGCGCAAACTTCCGAAGTTAAAACTAATGTTGCCTATCCTAGCATTTACCCTATCAGCCGACGTAACTTACTACAAAGAAAATTAAATCAGTCCCAGAAAGATCCGGAAAATCATGACCAAGATTTATGATTTAGAGACTAAATTAATCTTAAACGGTGGTGCAAGAATGATGTAAATTAATTTTCAACGTTTTACAATGAACATGCGTAAACTAAAGCTAACCCCATTTCCCGTGAGTTAACGTGAGGATTATGTTCTTTTTTATATAAAATACAATTATGCCATCAATTCTGATGAGTTTTAAGGTGACGAGTGCTTTAGACGGTCAAGTTTATCATACAAATATCGCTTGAACCTACTCAACAATCCAGGTGGATTTTGGAGGGTTGAAATTTTTGGGGGGAAATTTGTTTGCGTGTTTTACATAATGGGCTGTGGTTAATGGTGGTGTTACATGTAAGGTTAATAATGTACTTTGTTGACATCTATATATCGTATTTGCTGACCGTAGATTCATATGTGAAATATTTTTATACTCTGTGTTGTTTCAACCTGACGTTGATACAATAATTCTCACTTCGTTATTTTCCTCTCTGAAATTTCATTTAGACTTACAGTACGCGATAACGCTACTTATGGTGTTTAATCATTCATATTTTGAGTTAGTGAGTTGCATTTTATGAGGTTCGACTTGTGATATTTTCTTTAAGTGACTCGGAATAAACATGCATAACCTTTCCCTCAACCTCTCATATCGCACGCCGATGTCCGCCATGTTTTTTCTGCATTAGGGTCTGATGTAATTATAGTTGGTCTTGATTGACAGTACTTTATTTATAGAGCGGTGCTGCATTGGCTTGGATATGTCATTGAAGTTTCAAAACTTTCCTTCTGAGGGGCTTCTTATCAAGTTTCAAAACTTTCTCTCTTCTACTTGAGTGGCTCAAAACAATGTTGTCTAACAGAGGTCTCAGAAATTTTCATAGTAGAAAAAGAGGTGGTTTGTCGCCTTTACACTTTCCACACTTAATTTCACTGTTGAACATGTCCTTCGAAAAAATAAACGTACACTTTTAGTAACTCTCTTCGGGACAAGTACTGCGTAGCGGAAGTGACAAATTCCGTCGTTCACTGCAAAAGTGCCACAGACGATTTTCGGTATCTGAGGGCTCCTCGATCTTGAAAACGAATAAGACACAATGTTGGACTTTGAGTAGCTGGATAACAGATACGTTCTAAACAGCCTTTACAGTCTGTTTTTTATTTTGCCACACGAACCATAATGTCATTGTATTCCGCTTGGCGTCTTAGATAGCTGAAGAAGAGCTCGATGTCATAGCTCGTTAGGTTCCTCATCATTGCATAATGCAAATGTATACTTATGAGGTATTTTACGCAGGCCACAGTGGACGGGGTAGTCAAGATCTATGCCTGATACATTTCTCTCATGATTCTTTTTTACTTTCTCTGAATGCATTTTCAGTTTCTTAATATATGACAGGAAATCATTAATTAACCAACTGAGGAGTTCATCTTCAGTACTAAAAGTTGCTTTTTTTTTTTTTTTTTTTTTTGCTAGTGACTTTACATCGCACCGACACAGATAGGTATTATGGCGACGATGGGATAGGAAAGGCCTAGGAGTTGGAAGGAAGCGGCCGTGGCCTTAATTAAGGTACAGCCCCAGCATTTGCCTGGTGTGAAAATGGGAAACCACAGAAAACCATCTTCAGGGCTGCCGACAGTGGGATTCGAACCCACTATCTCCCGGATGCAAGCTCACAGCCGTGCGCCCCTAACCGTACGACCAACTCGCCCGGTTAAAAGATGCTCGTTTGTTCTCGTTCCTGAATATGTCCCATGTGAGGTGTTGCGGAAGTTATGCGCATTGAACAATTTAATAAAATGCTCCATAAAACAAATGGATTATTTTAAACTGTATTTTATGCTCTCGGGACAAAACCACCTCCATACTTTACAAACCAGAGATTGTTTCAGGGGAAAATACAATACTTTTAGCTCTTGCTACATTCATTTTCGTGAAATTTGTTGGGCAAATTATTTTCCTCGTTGGTTTCCTAATTTAAGATTTCTGAGTTTGAAGATGCCTCTCAATTGATTGCCGGTCACGGTAGCATAGCTTAATAAAAGTCCAGTGACAAATTTTGGGATCGCCCGATTCTTATGACGTAACTCGGATCAAAACTTAGGAATATTCACTGGAAACTTGTGAAACGAAATTCCACTACCTTTAATTTCTCGTGAATAAACAATGACTGGAACTGCGAATGCTTAACATCAGACAAATACATAATACATTCACAACCAACTCAGTTAATGAACACGTTTAAAGGCGCGAGCCTGGTCGACAGGGGGCAAGATAGCGATCCTAGCGGCCCGGCATTGAACTTCAGTGTAACCACTTCCATAGCGTTTTACGGGCTTTATTTCCAGGCCTTGTATTATAACGTAGGCAACGGGAAGGATATTATATGGCTGATCGAGACCACGGTGCCAATTTTTGCCAAGTCACATTCTTGCCACTTGTCTTTCACGAACTATAATGAGGTATGATACACAACTAACGACAGTATATACTAACCAACACACAGATGCAAATAAAATTACATCTGCACTGAACACTATTAAACCTATACCACACACACGGAGTGAGGTAGCTTAACCACATGGTGATGTTGACAATACAATTGTCAGCCAGGTTTCAAAATTGCGCTCAACCGATATAAATCGATATGAACGGCAGCTTGGGATTGGCTGGATCAAGACCGAATGCATCCAAATATACTATACTTCACAAACTCAAAATCTCTTAACCAACAAACAACCTTCATCTTACAATGTTATGTCACTATTTTAAATATTGTTCTGTATTCACAAAATTATATGTGATATTACAAGCTACTAGTCGTGCCTCAAAACTTCCGAAGCCCTCGCACGAAAGATAGGTTAGAAACTCAACATGGCGCAGCCCAAATGGTGTTGCGATGCACTACACATTTACACAAGGCTTACCTACGTCAGCGCATTTCATAATAATCATGAGCACTGGAATGAGTATTAAGTTTAAGAGAATTTCACACTTTTCTGCATTCAGTCAGTGTTTTGTGTCTGTTTTTACATTTTATAAGGTACCGGTAGTAACTATCGCACACGTCATTACATAGTAAACAAGCACAGTCATCCGTCGGGTTGTGGAATTTTGTCTATATGCATATTTTGTTGTGGAAGCCATGCATTTAAGCGATTAGAAAAACTGAGAACGGAATATGGCCCTAATTCATCAAGCTCGCCATTTCCCAACAACACAGAATATTCAATAGTAAGCAGATCAAAACATTGAAAATTCGATCGATCAATCATATAGCTATTGATATTATTGGTTACTTCACATTCGAGATCACACTTTATTAACTTTTCATTACAATTTATTCCTGGCATAAAAGACACGCCCTAGATTAATGTTATAAAAACTGAAAAATGTGTTTATATTACAGATAAACACGGTACCGGTATGTCAATTTTATCGGGCAGAAGAACGAATTTCCAGATTTTTTCCTGAATTTCCTGACATTTCCAGGTTTTCCCGTTATTTGTCGAATTCCCTGACATTTCCCTGTTTCCCAGGTTTTCCATACGGGTGGACACCCTGTTCAAAGTGATCACTCTTCAAAAAAAAATATAGGTCTACTTGTGCCTCAACCTACAAATCAACAAATTTATGTGAAGCACATAACACCAGGTTTACTTCAAAGTATGAGAAATTAAAATTAAAGTAGCTTTATAAATTCTGAGCTCCATTCATTCATTCATTCATTCATTCACTCATTCATTCATTCATTCATTCATTCACACCCGGCACATTCGATCTATTCGATGGGTCAAAGCCCTACACCAATTTTTATCGCATCTCTCTTCAGTATTTAGTGTCAACAAACTGAAGCATCAGAAGAATAGACATAAACATGTCAGCAAGAAGGGTTATATAATCGATCTCACAGTCAGAATGGACCACCACACAATCGTGGCCTGAGAAGATTAACGTTGAAAAAATGAACATCTACACACCTATAATCAAATTTACAGGGAAGAGTACCATTTAGGTGAGCTGGAAGTGTTGGGTTTAATGGTAGGGGCATGAGGCATTATAAGTAACTTTCTTCTTAATTTCTGGAACAGATTCGGCTTTCAAAAGTCCAGTGGTAGTCACCACTTTATGGGGAGTCGTCTATTTTAAACTCACACATATATTAGTAGTTCCTGTTAATGTCCTAATACCGAAAGTACCGTTCTTTAATTTTTGTATTTCCAAATGTTTAATGCTGTGGGGTCTACAAGCTAAACTGGCAAAATCCAATCAACCCAATTTTACAGGACAGACTTATTTATTAGAACTCTGTAACTAGAAGAGATAAATGCTTTAATTTTTGCAGATCAACATGCAAAAGACAAAAATTATGGTAGTTGATAGGCCTGGCAAGCTGATCGAACTCAGTGCCTTCAGCGAAATGGAAATGGTTTCAGAAATCTTGTACTTGGGTGCCATTATAACTAGCAACAACAGCTGTGAAATAGAGATCAGGAGAAGGATTGCCATGGCCAAGAATATCATGTCTCAGTTATCTCATATGTGGAAGGATCGCTCCATTTCTGTAAAGCTAAAGATAAGACTAGTGCAGACACTGGTATTCTCTATCTTCCTCTATGGTGCTGAAACGTGGACTTTACGAACTTCAGGTTTGAATTCGGTCAACTCATTCGAGATGTGGTGCTGGAGAAGAATGCTTCGCATTCCTTGGACAATATTTCGAACCAACGAATCCATCCTCAAGGAGCTGAACATCAGTACCAGGTTATCGGCAAAATGTCAACAGAGGATTCTCCAATTCTTTAGTCATATTATGCGTCGCGGAGAAGGAAGCCTTGAAAAGCACATAATCTTGGGAAACGTGCCTGGAAAGAGGGAGCGTGGGCGAGCACCTATACGCTGGACAAATGGCATAAAACATGCAACAAAGACATCGTTCATACATCTACCCGTATAGCAGAAGACCGTGGAGGATGGAAACGGGTACAAAGAAATATCTTCAGAGATCACGATCCTCAGGATTGAGGGACCGATTAGACAGATAACCCTTCTGCTCTTGAAATTTTAAAATCCAGCTTAACCTAATATCTACGATAAACTTTGAGCTCTGACGTTATTAAAATTGGAGACTGACAGGTTTGCAACTAACAGGTGGAGATTTCCACTTCTCCATCCACCATTTTTTGGAGATTGTTATAATTGCAAGTCAAATAACAGAAAATCATGATCAAATAAAAGTTCAGTGTATATTATCTGTATTTAATCACATACATGAAACATCTAAGCCATCAAATCATTTGATTCTACAAAAACTTCCTCTCCGTCAATGAATTCTTCCTCGTTCTCTGTCACATCATTCCCCATTGTTTTCAGCAAATTTGTATAAAACTGGAGGCTGTCAAACGTTTTTTACTGATTGCCGTAATCTTTAGTCAACAATTTGTCGATGTCTCACAATTTCAAAGCATTCACTTTAACACCTCTTTCAAATACAGTTTTACAAACACGTTTAGCCACCCCTGTATCACTTCAATAATGAGGCTCTCCTCGCATTAGCACAGTGTTCACTGGATTTGTTTTAGCTACTGTTAGAACAAAACGCTTCATAACATTAAATGTGAAATGCCAGACACCGGTACACTTCAACACATCATACAATCTATCACGTGACGTATAGCTCACTTTTGATTGGCCAACATGGATATTGCCGACTTTGCAATTAACCGTAATGTTTAACGTTATATTTAAGGAGGGTTATGTTGGTTACACAACTCAACAATTTTGTCATAGACGGCATTTACGTCGCAGAATACTCATTTCTGCTGAAAAGTGGAGATTGCCACAGAGTTATTTATCAGATACTGTTTAATATTATATGTTCAAATATAATTTTGTTTCTTCTTTTTCATGGAGTTAAACTTTGTCCTTGTGGCAATCCAAAATGTCTGCAAAGTTGTCAAGTTACTCAATAAATATAAATATGGTGTTCCAGTCTTCACCTCTCATCTCAATGCTAGACCTCATTCTGGTCTCTTGTCCTCATGCTGTAAGTTGAATATCCTTCTTGGTAATCTATTTGCCCCCATCCTTTGCATGAGCCTGGGTGACACTATGGTGCCCTGTAATCCACCAAACTGAACCAGTTTTATAATGTTTCTTATTCTGTCGCATCTAGTTATTCTGACCATACTCCATACAAAACCCATCTCAGCTCAGCTGTTTGGATCCTCTTTCACCCTCATCGCCCAAGTATCACACCCGTAGGTCAGAAACGGCAAGTAATAGGCTTCGTAGATTGTTCTCTGATGGCTGAGCAATATTTAAATTAGCTACATTAATTTTAACTTAGAAAATATGTCCTACACTATAAAAGGACTGTACTGATTGGTGGTAGTAACCCCAGCCAACATGCACGCTGTATATGGTACTGCTGTCACAGTAAAACATGTGTTCATGCAACAAACTGTCCCAGTTTTTCAGTTTGAAAGTCAAGAATTCCTAGTTCAATCCCAAAGTACTAGGGGCAGGTCATCAAATTAAACAACATAAAGTCACTCAGTATACAAAAAATAATGATTTGGCACATTCTGAATATCATTTAATGTTTTCACATGTACACTCGTGATGTCATGCATTGTTCCGATGATACTGCAATGGCTTTTGTCGATTTTCTGATTCTACACAGGACCCATTTTCAGAACACGATTTTTTTCGAGAATGTAAGTTTTTGAAAAGAGATATTTCCTACTGGCATCGTTGGTCTTGCAAGTGATAAATATCATTATGATTCCATATTGAAGATTACTATACTTGTAGGATGCTAATTAATGTTATATTTAACCACCTATTCAATATAGTCTTATTAGGATTTGATCTTTATTACCTTATGAAATGTGAGACATGGCGCCCGAGGTACCCTTTTATGGCACCCTTCGCAAGTAATTTCCAAATTAAATGTTACTTAGTATTTGAAAACAATACTTTTGCATTTCAATAAATACTCTTACTTTTCTCTTAAAAATACCGTCCTCAAAGTCAGGATATTTGTTATATCCGTACCTCCAAATATACAAAGAGCTTTGAGTAAGCCATAAATGTGATCTAGGCCTAACTGACTCGTGTCCGCAATTAGTGAAGAGATAGAAGAAAGGTTCAGAAAGAGAGCTATTCGACATGTAAGTAGTTGCGACAAAGGGAAATCGTCCACAAACCTCTCACCGTGGGGGGGGGGGGGGGATAGCGCCAGGTATAAGGCCCTCTCTACTCACGGAGCCAAATATAGCCGCATATTTATTCTGCCAAACAGAACCGCTTCCTTATGATTCACTTGATTCCAATGCCATAAACTACCTACCATGACAGAGTTTCACCAGGACGACAATGGGACACCCAATTTGCCCACAAAGTAACTTTAATCCCAACAAAGCTGTGCCGTAAACATAGAACAAACGATTTATGAAAATATTGCAATTTGAATATTCCCAGTTCCTAGCTTTCAGGCGAACATTTAGTATTACTTGTGAGCTTATGCAGGGCTTATGGAATACGTTTTGAGTGCCTTGTGTTGTGATAAGTTGTAAATTCAACATGTTTCGTGTGCTTTTTTTTTCATTACTATTTAAAATTTTAAATTATTCAGTTTATAATCAGTTATATTTCATTAAACATAACACTACTTAACATGGCTAAAAGGTAAAGAAATTATAACTTTAACAGTGAATGGGAGGACCAGTATTGCTTTACCGAAAACAAAGGAAAGTCTGTGTGTTTACTGTGTAATGTTAGCGTGTCTGTTCCTAAAAGAAGTAATGTACGGCGACATTTCTTGACTAATCACAAAAAAATTGACAGTGAATTTCCTGTTAATTCTGAACTAAGAAGACACAAAGTGAAAGACATAAAATCTAAATTAGCATTGCAACAATGTGCGTTTAAGAAGTCAGTTCAGCAAACGCGTAACGTGACAATAGCTTCTTACAACGTTTGTTACGTCCTAGCTAAAAGGAAAAAAAGCTTTCAGTGATGGGGAAGTAGTGAAAGAAGCTATGCTAAATGCCGCTGAATCTCTGTTCGAATCTCACAAAAATAAATCTGAACTGATATCTTCAATCAATGGACTTCAGTTGTCTCACCAAACTGTTGCTAGGCGGGTTGAACAGATTTTTAATATTATGGAATCTCAATTACATCAGGATTTGAAGTCGTGTGAACATTTTTCACTCCAGTTTGATGAAAGTGCTGATATATCTGACACCACTGAGTTGTGTGTATTTTACAGTAAAGGAAGAATTTGTCAAGCTATTGCCACTTCATGGACGTATGGGGGGAGAAGACATATTTAATGCTTTCGTTAAATTCACCAAAGAGAGTAACTTACCACTGTCAAAGCTTATCGCTATAACACCAGATGGGGCACCATCTATGACTGGTAGAAATAATGGATTTCTTTCCCTTTGCGCTAAGGATGAATCATTTCTAAAATTTCTTTCTTATCATTGTATTATTCACCAAGAAACTTTATGCGTAAAGGTTTTAAAGTTCGATCATGTCATGAAAATTGCAACTCATGTCGTGAATTATATAAGATCGCCATCTACTCGTCATCGATTGTTCAGAAATATTTTTAAGTATGTTAGATTCGGAGTATGGTGACGTCATCCTTCATGCAGACGTAAGGTGGCTTAGTAGGGGGAAACACTCGAACGGTTTTGCTGCCTGTTGGATGAGATACGAGAGTTTATGAAATCATTTCCTGGGAAATATTATCACGAACTTGATGATATATCTTGGCTAATCGAATTATCATTCTTAGCAGACATCACCTCAAAATTAAATGAGTTAAATCTCGAATTGCAAGGGAAAGATCATAATATTTCAGGTATGATAAGTATTGTCAATGCATTTGGAAAGAAACTTAAAGTATGGATTGTCCATTTAAATAGAAATTCCCTTTCACATTTTCCAAATTTGAAATCTATGGCAGATACAGTAAATGGCGGCAAGCGTGATTTTTCATCTCTTGCTAAACATCTTGAAACTCTTGGGTCCGAATTTGGTAGCAGATTTAGCCAGTTTACAATGCTTGAACCAGTGATCATGTTTGTCAATAATCCCTTCGCTTCTGTTGACGTTTGTGAGCTTGGAGGGAGGGTGTGTGAAATATTCGAAAATTACATTGACTGACAGAGCAAATGCAACACCAAGAAGGAGTGGTTCGAAAGGGATGAAAGTTGGGGAAAAAAACAGAGACGGCACGGACGAATAATTGATGTTTATTTCAAACCGATATGCAGGTTACACAATGCGCACGGCATCGACTCAGTAGGATGTAGGACCACCGCGAGCGGCGATGCACGCAGAAACACGTCGAGGTACAGAGTCAGTAAGAGTGCGGATGGTGTCCTGAGGGATGGTTCTCCATTCTCGTCAACCATTTGCCACAGTTGGTCGTCCGTACGAGGCTGGGGCAGAGTTTGCAAACGGCGTCCAATGAGATCCCACACGTGTTCGATTGGTGAGAGATCCGGAGAGTACGCTGGCCACGGAAGCATCTGTACACCTCGTAGAGCCTGTTGGGAGATGCGAGCAGTGTGTGGGCGGGCATTATCCTGCTGAAACAGAGCATTGGGCAGCCCCTGAAGGTACGGGAGTGCCACCGGCCGCAGCACATGCTGCACGTAGCGGTGGGCATTTAACGTGCCTTGAATACGCACTAGAGGTGACGTGGAATCATACGCAATAGCGCCCCAAACCATGATGCCGCGTTGTCTAGCGGTAGGGCGCTCCACAGTTACTGCCGGATTTGACCTTTCTCCACGCCGACGCCACACTCGTCTGCGGTGACTATCACTGACAGAACAGAAGCGTGACTCATCGGAGAACACGACGTTCCGCCATTCCCTCATCCAAGTCGCTCTAGCCCGGCACCATGCCAGGCGTGCACGTCTATGCTGTGGAGTCAATGGTAGTCTTCTGAGCGGACGCCGGGAGTGCAGGCCTCCTTCAACCAATCGACGGGAAATTGTTCTGGTCGATATTGGAACAGCCAGGGTGTCTTGCACATGCTGAAGAATGGCGGTTGACGTGGCGTGCGGGGCTGCCACCGCTTGGCGGCGGATGCGCAGATCCTCGCGTGCTGACGTCACTCGGGCTGCGCCTGCACCCCTCGCACGTGCCACATGTCCCTGCGCCAACCATCTTCGCCACAGGCGCTGCACCGTGGACACATCCCTACGGGTATCGGCTGCGATTTGACGAAGTGACCAACCTGCCCTTCTCAGCCCGATCACCATACCCCTCGTAAAGTCGTCTGTCTACTGGAAATGCCTCCGTTGACGGCGGCCTGGCATTCTTAGCTATACACGTGTCCTGTGGCACACGACAACACGTTCTACAATGACTGTCGGCTGAGAAATCACGGTACGAAGTGGGCCATTCGCCAACGCCGTGTCCCATTTATCGTTCGCTACGTGCGCAGCACAGCGGCGCATTTCACATCATGAGCATACCTCAGTGACGTCAGTCTACCCTGCAATTGGCATAAAGTTCTGACCACTCCTTCTTGGTGTTGCATTTGCTCTGTCAGTCAGTGTATAATGAAGAATTAGAAATGGAAATTTTAAGCCTTCAGTCAGACATTTCTTTGAAATCCTCCTACGCAACATGTGGCAATTTCTGGACCCTGGTGGACGGTAAAAAATATCCCATTACCCGCAGTGTTGCTCTGAAGATGCAATCTTGTTTTGGTTCAACTTATCTTTGTGAAGTCGCGATTTCGACTATGAACATAATAAAAAACAAATACCGATCCTGCCTGACAGACTCACACCTGGATGACGCGTTAAGAGCAGCCTGTTCCAGTTACACACCAGACTTTCCTCAACTTGCAGCGAGCACGCAGTGCCAGATTTCACATTAATTGAAAAATGAAAACCTACAACCTGTTTTCCAGTCATTGACCGGGTCAGGGATGTAATGAATGAATCAGATATAGGCTATTATTACGATGGGGTCGCCACTCCCAAAGTGATATATTAATGAATGATAAGATGATACGAAATGAGAATGGAGAGTGTTGCTGGAATGAAAGATGACAGGGAAAACCGGAGTACCCGGAGAAAAACCTGTCCCGCCTCCGCTTTGTCCAGCACAAATCTCACTTGGAATGACCGGGATTTGAACCACGGTATCCAGCGCTGAGAGGCCGACGCGCTGCCGTCTGAGCCACGGAGGCTCTTCACATTAATTATGTGAGTAAATATATTTTCATATAATTTTAATATTATTATTATTATTATTATTATATAGTCGTTGTAGTACCGATAACAGTAGTCGAATTAGTGGAATCGTACCTGGCGCCCGCATACCCTTAGTTATCATGTGAATGTGCTCGCGTAGAAACGAACGTTGGACAGCCCTGTGCTAAAGGATCTAAGTGCCATTTTAACTTTCGGGTTTTTCACTGTTAACCAGTCCTGTGCGCCAGTCCTGTGCTAAGAGATTTATGTGTCTCAGTTGTTCCTTGGAGTTGCTACAGTCCCTAACAGAATGCGCTAGTCCTATGTTCAGACAGGCCTGCTGTGTAGTGGATCTATGTGCCACAGTCGTCTGCCGCTAGCCGAGCAGTAGTCAAGGTTATGCCATAACCTTCATCTCGTGCTATAGGGAGCGTGCACGGTACAAGTAACAGAGCGCTCTGGCGGAGTTGCGAGAATTAATACGGTGAGAGTGCGTTCCGCTGGAAGACCTGCTTCATAGTTACGGCAAAAAATATCGTTGCATCTTGTCGTCAAGATAAATATGAAGTAATTCTATGGAAGTTGTAATGCTGTACATATAAAATACATTCAAACCTGATATTGTTGTCACAGGACGAAATGAAGAACAATATTGTAACTACCTCATATCTATGAATCTGTGAAAAGTCAAATTTCGCGAGTGAGATTTCCGGTGAAATTGACTGTGCTTCTGACAAACTATTGACAGGCAGCATCCGGTAAGCAAATAAACAGGAATTTAGTTTGAATAAGTAGATAACACGTCATGTTGCTAAGCGAAGTTCTGATAAGAAAGATTTATACGAGTGGATTATGTGCAGGGGTTACAGTTCTACGTTCTTTATTATTGGTGGCAAGAAATTTGCTAGCACACAAGCTACGTAAACAATGTCGCTGATATACGGAAACAGATCTTGAGGAATATTTTTCAAGATTTTGAAAACGGTCACCCTGTGTATGCATCTGTCAACATGAATTCGCACACTTGCTACACTCTGAGTTTGTAACACATCATCTTCTGTAAATCTCCCATTGTGAAGAAAAGGCGGCATAACAAGTAAAGAATGAGGTGACTGTGTTTTAAAACCTGGGAATCCCTTGTCGGCTAATATAACGTCCCCTTCACTCAAAAGATTTAGGAAGCCCGAATTGTTAACAATAAAAGAATCATTAGTTCTACCACCATAACAAGGGGAAACAAAAACAATAGTTCCGTTAGGGGCCACAGCTAATAAACATTTAAATGTATAACATGACTTGTACGAAGAATGCATGTAACATCTCTCATCTATTCTTGCTGGCGTTTCTGATTTCATTTCTGTGCAATCTATTATAACTTGTACGTCAGGATAAAATGTTTTAAAAGCGCTAGGCAAAGTATTATGCAGGGATAGTTTGCTAGCCCACAAAATGAAATTAGTAGTTCGTTTCTTGACTACTCCAAGAGCAGTAAAAATATTCGCGCAGCAGTAGTCCGATGTACACCAAATATGACTGTCAAGGCAGCATAGGTTATACCCAATTTCATTTTCATTAAAAAGAGTAAACAAACATGGTTATTACTTATATTTACAGACACTTTAGAAACAAAGAGAGAAAGTAAAAAAAAAAACAATGTTTCAAATTAAACTGTGCCTCATTTTTTATGCTCTGGTATCCATAAAATCCTCTGCATATGTCCAAGGAGGTGTTGGGACCACAACTTTTATCCAACTTTTGCGAAAAATTTGGAGGTACTGTGATTGACTAGCACTGTGTGCCTACATCATTCCCACTAAAAACACAAGTGAATTCGAAAGTCGTTGCTTCAATCTTAAATGCTGCTTGCATCAACTTACGTAGTTTTTCACACTCATTTTTCACAATAAATTCATGAGTTTCCTGATTAGAAGACGTATGTATATTTGAACATTTCATTCGTTTACTCGTTCTTAAAACCGGGATACATCACATTCTCTTTTCGGTTTCTTATTATAACTCTCATGAAACACAGATGGTATATATGATGGATGATTTTCAATATTACTAGGCCTTCCTCCAACAAAATGTTCACTGCAAATGACGGAGCATTTGGTGGGTTCCGTTGGAGTTCCGTCTGCACTGAAATGCAGGAAAACATTTATTATTATTATTATTATTATTATTCGGCGTAGTCAAGACAGGTGCGCATGGAAGGACATGAATGTAAACATACGAACCTGTTGCAATGCATAATTGAAATGAAATGTACTATTTCAAAGTGTACTTAAATGAACGTGTTCTTGACTCATTCGAGACTCGACGCGCAGTCTTCAGTGCGCGTGTCTGTTACGTCGTGTGCAGTATATGAGGAGCTCCCTGTCTGTCACTCATGAGGATTCTCCCCAGTGTCCTGCTCCAGAATACACTGAACGTCGAACACGGAGGCTACTCCTCTTAAAAATATGTCTCGACCAGGTGGACGGAATTCTGGTAGTATGAGGTTTCACCTCAGGTCACTACTCCACTTTCCCGTTCTTTCATCCATGTCGAGGCGCGATGTTGTATGCCACACATCCCCAAGCTCACTCAAGCTCCGACACACACATTAGATTCTCTAATTGTGAACATAGCTTTCATTTAGTACAAGCCTATGAACTCCGACACTTCAAGTTAGAAGGAACTCTCTTAGCTAATCTAGACTAGTGCAACTGATAGTTTTCAACTATCACGAACTATATCTTTCCCAAGAACTATCTTTTCAAGATAGCAGTGAGTGTAAATACATTCTGAGTGTACATAGTGTATAGAAACAGAAACTCTCTCAAGATTAATCATCTACTTGCTTCAAGACAATTTTATGATTTATTCCTGTACATACTGTAGAATTCTGTGTGACGCAAATAAATAAGTTGTGTTCTTGTAAACCTTATCTTGTTTATAACACAACTCATTGGCGACGAGGTAAAAAAAAACCTACGTGCCATCTGCCACCAACACAATGGCGACGAAGTCAAACAGTGGTCAGTGTGTCGCCCACTCATTCGAAACGAGGTACCAAACTGATTACATTCTGTCGTCAACTCATTCGCGACAGGGCAACAAACTCTTACAGGATATCGTCCACTCATTGGCACAGTAACACTACTCCGTAACTATCACCACTCCACATTGGAACCTGTACGGCCTCTACCAGCAGTTAGCCTTTTCTACAGTGCAACTATTAGCCTCCGTCGAACTACGGACAGTCAGCCGGCATTCCAAGGTTCTCTCTCGCTCGCAGCACCTGTTCGGCACGCTTCCGCTTGCTTGCTCTCTCACACACTCCCAGCTGTTCCGGTGAAGGTCTCGCCTACAGCCAGCTTAGTACACGCTGCTAGACAAGTTCTTTTCTCTCACGCATCTCAACATGGCTACAGCCGAGCAGCTAGCTGCCGTATTGCAGGCTCTACAGCAGCAGCAACAACAGCAATTCATGCAGCAACAACAAGCGGCATTGCTCACAGCTATGCGAACTCTTTCTGTTTCTACACAGCCCTCAGCAATTCCTCCGTTCTCTGCTTTTGATCCGGCTAAGGACGAATGGTCAGTCTATTTCGCCCGCCTACAGCAACATTTCATATGCCATTCCGTCACGAATGACAAGCGCCAACGTGCACTATTTCTCAGTTCGGTTGGCAATGCTACGTGCGAATTACTACAAAAATTAAGTCCAGAGGAGCAACTCTCTGAAGTGCCGTTCGCACAGCTCTTGGCCCGTATCACTGAACACTATGCTAAAGCCCCGCACATAGTGGCCGCTCGCTACAAATTTTTTCAGAGCAGGAAGCGACTGCATCAGACTCATGCTGAATGGATAGCGGAATTGGGAGGTCTAGCTAAACCCTGCCACTTTATATGTTCCAAGGACGGTTGTGGTACGCCCTATACCGATTCCCTCATTCGGGATATGGTCATTCTGCATACTCCTGAGGACAAAGTTCGTTTTGACGCTGTCAAGAAGAGTAACCCTTCTTTAGAAGACGTCCAGCGTATTGCTACGGTATACGAACTTACTACCAAGACTGCGGCAGAAATAGCTTCTAAACACGAAGTCGCTCAAGTCTCTACTCCAGCCCGCCAGTCCTCTGCTACCTTGAACCGCGCAGCCAAGTCGCTCTCTGCCAAGCATTCTCGCCCGGTTCCCTCTCGTTCTTCTCCAAGGAAGCCCACTTCTAAGAGTTAGTCGCAACTCCTGCCTTCCTGCAGAGGATGTTTCAAACATCATGAACGTCGTGCCTGTCGTTTTTTCAAAGCCACTTGTGAACGATGTAATAAAGTAGGACACATCAAGACTGTATGTCAGAGTTCGCTCCGCCCCGCTAAGACTCCTGCAGCGCGCCCGAAGCATATACAGCCCCGACAGGACATGGAAGTTGATCAGATAAATCTTATTCTTCCCACCAAGAATTCTCACAAGGTCATCGTTCCCCTATCATTCTCTGATCGCTCTGTCGATTTTCAGTTAGATACTGGATCACCTGTCTCTATCATTAACCTGGCTACATATCACAACTTAGGTTCACCTTCATGCTCTCCAGCTAACATCCAGCTTGTTACATTTAACAAACGGAAGATTGACATTAAAGGCCGAATCACGCTTCCAGCCAACTATAAAGGAATTCGGAAGGTCATTCCACTCCTCGTAGTCAACAACTACACCGCATCGAACATTATGGGCATGGATCTCTTTAATTTCTTCGGCTTCCAGATTCATGACAATATCAACGTGGTATCTACTTTGCAAGCTACTTCTGATATTACGGCTCTCCTCGAGCAGTTTCCTGAAGTCTTCGACTCTACGCTCGGAACCGCCAAAAACTATACAGCTCACATACAGCTGAAATCAGGAGCTAAGCCGCGCTTTTTGAAAGCACGTCCAGTACCCCTGACACTTCAAGAACAGGTCACTAAGGAGTTAGAAAGATGGGTAGAAGCTGGAATAGTGGTACCAGTCAATTCCAGTCAATGGGCCACTCCACTAGTTGTAATCAAGAAACCTGATGGCAATGTACGACTTTGTGGTGATTTCCGATCTACGATCAACGCACGAATCGACACAGATATATTTCCAATTCCCCGTCCAGAGGACTTATTCCGTCGTCTAGCTGGTGGACAATTCTTCTCTAGAGTGGATCTTAAAGAAGCCTATCTACAGCTACTTTTAGACGAAGAATCCAAGCAATTTCTCACACTCAACACTCCTATCGGACTGCTCCAGCGTCTCCCGTTCGGCGTCTCTTCCTCAGCGGCTATTTTTCAGCGCTATTTAGCTCAACTCACCGCCTCCATTCCCGGTTGTGCTAACTACCTTGATGATATTATTGTGACCGGCGCAGATCATCAAGAACATCTCCATAATCTGCGCCTCCTTCTCACGAAGTTGAAAGACAATGGCCTACGAGCGAATCTCGCTAAATGCACATTCTTTCAGCCGCAAGTTCACTACCTGGGACACATCCTCGATAAAAACGGCATTCAACCTAGTGAACGGAATGTCTCGGCGATTGTAAACATGCCTGTACCACAGAACAGCTCCCATCCTTCCTAGGCAAAGCGAACTATTATAACAAGTTCATTCCCCGCTTCGCTTCAGTTGCAGCTCCATTAAACGCCTTACGCAAAAAAGGTGGTAAATTTCAATGGTCTCCGCAATGCCAACAGGCCTGGCAAACGATCAACAAAGCCCTTGTTCAAGCTGTTAAACTCACTCATTTTCAGCCTGGCAAGCTCATCACGCTAGCTACTGACGCATCAGATTACGGCGTCGGCGCCGTTCTCTCCCAGAAGGATCGTCACGGACAAGAACGCCCCATCGCCTTTGCTTCGAAGACACTTAATGAGCATCAACGTCGGTACTCCCAGATAGAAAAAGAAGCTTTAGCAATCATCTTTGGTATTCGCCGTTTCAATGAATATCTCTATGGCAACCATTTCCTGATCATTACTGATCACAAGCCTCTAGTACACTTATTTCATCCTGGTAATAAGATCCCTGAGCATTCCCTCAGAAAGCTTCAAAGATGGTCCATGTTCCTTTCTGATTATTCCTATCAGATCGCCTATCGTGCCACATCCCAGCATTGTAATGCTGATGCCCTCTCTCGCTTACCAGTCGGTCCCGATACCGCCTTCGATTCTCAAGAATCCGAATGTCTTCAGTTAGACATAGAACTCGAAGACACCGTATCCACCTTTCCTATTGACGCTACCTGCACTGCTAAAGCTACGGATAAGGACAGTACACTTGCTACGGTACGTACTTACATCCGCAATGGTTGGCCCCTTCAGAACAAACTTCCTGCCCACCTTGCGCCTTATCATCGTATTCAGCATCGTCTTACGACCCGTGCCGGAGTTATACTCCTCGAAACCGGCACCACCTTCCGAGTGGTTATCCCACCTAGTCTACAGACACAAGTTCTCGACTTGTTACACCAAAGTCATTGGGGTATATCCCGCACTAAGCAACTGGCACGTCAACACTGCTACTGGCCTGGAACTGATGCCATCGAAAAGCTCATCCGCCATTGTGAACAATGTCAAATTAATCAGAATGCCCCGTCTTCTGATCTAGCTTCATGGCCTCCTGCTACTTCTCCATGGGAACGAGTTCACATCGATTTCGCAGGCCCTTTCCTCAATTCCATGTGGCTCATCGTCATAGATTCTCTATCGAACTTTCCCTATGTAGTGGATATGCATTCGACTACTAGTACAGAAGCTACCATTCGTGCTCTTCAGAAAATATTTACAACTGAAGGCTTACCTCAAGTTCTAATTTCTGACAATGGACCGCAATTTACAGCTACTGCTTTTAAGAACTTCTGTACATATAATGGCATTCGCCATATTCTAACACCGCCTTTTCACCCTCAATCTAATGGTGAAGCTGAACGCTTTGTACAAACTTTTAAAAAAAGTATGAAAAAAGCTGTCTCTTCAGGCTTAACTAAAGACCAAGCATTGTTACAACTCTTAAGCGACTACAGAACTCTGCCCGGCGCTGATAATGTCACTCCCGCACGAAAGCTCCATGGATGACCTCACAGAACTTTACTTTCTCTGTTGCAGCCTCTTCCGGCCCAGCCTAAGACCTCGAGAACAAAGTTCACCGTCAACGACAGGGTCTACATAAGGACATTCAAGTCGAATCCACTCTGGTTACCTGGTGTCATCCGCAGATCTTTGGGCCATCGTCTCTACGAGATTCGGACTGCTGAGAAACGCATTTGCCGCCACCAGGACCAGATACGCCTGCGCTACCGTCCATATCCGGCTATTCATTCTCTTGTTAAGCCAGATAAATCTATTGCTGAACGAGCTTTAGACCATTTAATCACCATGGGTTCCTTTCAGGACGATGCAGCGCCACTCCGCCCAGTCACAGCTCCGGACAATACAACAGAGACGTCAGAAGCTCCTGCCCACCATCGTAGCCGCCGCCAGCACCGCCGCCGCTTCACGCCGTATCGGCGTATTTAGAAGGGGAGGGTGTTGTATGTCCTCCGCTCTCTTCGCTCAGCGCCAGCCAGCCGCACGCACGCAAGCGTGGATCATTCGAGACTCGACGCGCTGTCTTCAGTGCGCGTGTCTGTTACGTCGTGTGCAGTATATAAGGAGCTCCCTGTCTGTCACTCATGAGGATTCTCCCCAGTGTCCTGCTCCAGAATACACTGAACGTCGAACACGGAGGCTACTCCTCTTAAAAATGTGTCTCGACCAGGTGGACGGAATTCTGGTAGTATGAGGCTTCACCTCAGGTCACTACTCCACTTTCCCGTTCCTTCATCCATGTCGAGCCCCGATGTTGTATGCCACACATCCCCAAGCTCACTCAAGCTCCGACACACACATTAGATTCTCTAATTGTGAACATAGCTTTCATTTAGTACAAGCCTATGAACTCAGACACTTCAAGTTAGAAGGAACTCTCTTAGCTAATCTAGACTAGTGCAACTGATAGTTTTCAACTATCACGAACTATATCTTTCCCAAGAACTATCTTTTCAAAATAGCAGTGAGTGTAAATACATTCTGAGTGTACATAGTGTATAGAAACAGAAACTCTCTCAAGATTAATCATCTACTTGCTTCAAGACAATTTTATGTTTTATTCCTGTACATACTGTAGAATTCTGTGTGAAGCAAATAAATAAGTTGTATTCTTGTAAACCTTATCTTGTTTACAACACAATATCCAGCACATTACCTCGCAGCCAACATTGCACCATTCTTGTGGATTTAGAAAAAGTTTTCCCTTTGCCTAAACTGACACACAGTAACATGTATTATTTGCGTCAACTCTCTTGCTATAATTTAACATTCATATTACCGACACGAACGATGACATAAGGTAAAGGAGGGAATGAGATGGCCTCTTGTATTTTGCAGGCTCTAAACTCTGGTTTACTTCCAAACAGAAAAACGAATCTTGTTGTATGGAGTGGCAATTGCTCAGGCCAAATAAAAAATCGAATGTTAATATTTTTGTACAAGTACATAGTAGAACGGGGTATTTTCAAGTCAGTAGAACATAAATTTATATTGTCTGGACACAGTTTTTCAGTTGCCGATCACGATTTTGCTCTTATAGAGAAACGCAGCAAGACAGCCAAAAGCAAGTAATGGAATATCTAGGCCTACAATACATTTCCGAGTGTTGAATATGTATGACAGTTTCTTCGACTTTGAGAAAAAAACTTCTGAGTGCATTGATATAGAAAAACTTGGTATCACTCAGGTTTGTTTGCTGAAAATAAGCAACAACAGCCCGGCATTGTGTTCTACAAAACTACCTTTCCCGATCTGTGTGACTGGGAGAATTTTCATGTACTGAAGAAAGGCAAGAAAATGAAAGACCTTGCAGCTGTGGAATTGGAAAAACTTCCAGCTACAGTTCCGTTGGCACCAAACAAGCAAAAAGATCTTTTCACCATGATTGATTACGTGGATGAAAATAACAAGGACTTTTTCCAACAGCTGTTAGCTCAATGAAGTCAATGCTGTCTCGTGGCACTTGGATCTATTAGCTGTGTCAAAACTTTTTGTACTTAGATCTTACTGCCCAAAAGGCCACATAACTATTTCATTTTTGAAGATAATTTAAAAAACCTTTGTCAAGATATTTAAAATCATGAAAAGAGTTATTTGTGTTTAATTACAAATAAATATTCATTTCTCACAAAGATGTGCAGATTTTTCTGCTTCCTGAAAAATTTCACTTTTGGCACTTAGATCCATTAGCATTTCCACTCTTCAACTATTTATCAACAGCCAACGGCTGATATTATTGTTATTCACAAATATACCAAACATTGTCTTTCAATTTTTCTTTAGACTGCTCCTATTTTAAGTATGTTAATATTAAATCTTAATAATTATATTTTAATTATAAATCAGGTGCCCGATTTAACCTTGAGGAGGTACAATGACTGACTGAATCAATCAATCAATCAATCAATCAATCAATCAATCAATCAATCAATCAATCAATCAATCAATCAATCAATACTGATCTGCATTTAGGGCAGTCGCCCAGGTGGCAGATTCCCTATCTGTTGCTTTCCTAGCCTTTTCCGAAATGATTTCAAAGAAATTGGAAATCTATTGAACATCTCCCTTGGTAAGTTATTCCAATCCCTAACTCCCCTTCCTATAAATGAATATTTGCCCCAGTTTGTCCTCTTGAATTCCAACTTTATCTTCATATTGTGATCTTTCCTACTTTTATAAACGCCATTCAAACTTATTCGTCTACTAATGTCATTCCACGCCATCTCTCCGCTGACAGCTCGGAACATACCACTAGTCGAGCAGCTCTTCTTCTTTCTCTCAATTCTTCCCAACCCAAGTATTGCAACATTTTTGTAACGCTACTCTTTTGTCGGAAATCACTCAGAACAAATAGAGCTGCTTTTCTTTGGATCCTGGTGAGGGTCCCATACACTGGAACCATACTCTAGTTAGGGGTCTTACCAGAGACTTATATGCCCTCTCCTTTACATCCTTACTACAACCCCTAAACACCCTCATAACCGTGTGCAGAGATCGGTACCCTTTATTTACAATCCCATTTATGTGATTACCCCAATGAAGATCTTTCCTTATATTAACGCCTAGATACTTACAATGATCCCCAAAAGGAACTTTCACCCCATCAACGCAGTAATTAAAACTGAGAGGACTTTTCCTATTTGTGAAACTCACAACCTGACTTTTAACCCCGTTTATCAACATACCATTGCCTGCTGTCCATCTCACAACATTTTCGAGGTCACGTTGCAGTTGCTCACAATCTTGTAACTTATTTATCACTCTATAGAGAATAACATCATCCGCAAAAAGCCTTACCTCCGATTCCACTCCTTTACTCATATCATTTATATATATAAGAAAACATAAAGGTCCGATAACACTGCCTTGAGGAACTCCCCTCTCAACTATTACAGGGTCAGACAAAACTTCACCTACTCTAACTCTCTGAGATCTATTTTCTAGAAATATAGCAACCCATTCAGTCACTCTTTTGTCTAGTCCAATTGCACTCACTTTTGCCAGTAGTCTCCCATGATCCACCCTATCAAATGCTTTAGACAGGTCAATCGCGATACAGTCCACTTGACCTCCAGAATCCAAGATATCTGCTATATCTTGCTGGAATCCTACAAGTTGAGCTTCAGTGGAATAATCTTTCCTAAAACCGAATTGCCTTCTATCGAACCAGTTATTAATTTCACAAACATGTCTAATATAATCAGAAAGAATGCCTTCCCGAAGCTCACATACAATGCATGTCAAACTTACTGGCCTGTAATTTTCAGCTTTATGTCTATCACCCTTTCCTTTATACACAGGGGCTACTATAGCAACTCTCCATTCATCTGGTATAGCTCCTCCGACCAAACAATAATCAAATAAGTACTTCAGATATGGTACTATATCCCAACCCATTGTCTTTGGTATATCCCCAGAAATCTGATCAATTCCAGCCGCTTTTCTAGTTTTCAACTTTTGTATCTTATTGTAAATGTCATTGTTATCATATGTAAATTGTATTACTTCTTTGGCCTTAGTCTCCTCCTCTATCTCGACATTATCCTTGAAACCAACAATCTTTACATACTGCTGACTGAATACTTCTGCCTTTTGAAGATCTTCACATACACACTCCCCTTGTTCATTAATTATTCCTGGAATGTCCTTCTTGGAACCTGTTTCTGCCTTAAAATACCTATACATACCCTTCCATTTTTCACTAAAATTTGTATGACTGCCAATTATGCTTGCCATCATGTTATCCTTAGCTGCCTTCTTTGCTAGATTCAATTTTCTAGTAAGTTCCTTCAATTTCTCCTTACTTCCACAGCCATTTCTAACTCTATTTCTTTCCAGTCTGCACCTCCTTCTTAGTCTCTTTATTTCTCTATTATAATAAGGTGGGTCTTTACCATTCCTTACCACACTTAAAGGTACAAACCTGTTTTCGCATTCCTCAACAATTTCTTTAAACCCATCCCAGAGTCTGTTTACATTTTTATTTACCGTTTTCCACCGATCATAGTTACTTTTTGGAAACTGCCTCATGCCTGCTTTATCAGCCAAACAGTCCTACTTTTAAGACCTTCCTTTCTATCACATTTATTTTTAACTACCACAAAAACAGCTTCATGATCACTAATACCATCTATTACTTCAGTTTCCCTATAGAGCTCATCTGGTTTTATCAGCACCACATCCAGGATATTTTTCCTCTGGTTGGTTCCATCACTTTCTGAATCAGCTGTCCTTCCCATATTAACTTATTTGCCATTTGTTGGTCATGCTTCCTGTCGTTCGCATTTCCTTCCCAATTTACATCTGGCAAATTCAGATCTCCCGCTACAATCACATTTCTTTCCATGTCGTTTCCCACATAGCTGACTATCCTATCAAATAATTCCGAATTCGCGTCAGTGCTACCCTTTCCCGATCTGTACACTCCAAATATATCAAGTTGCCTATTATCTTTAGAAATGAGCCTTACACCTAGAATTTCATGTGTCTCATCTTTAACTTTTTCGTAGCTTACAAATTCTTCTTTCACCAGAATGAACACTCCCCCCTCCCACCATTCCTATCCTATCTCTACTATATATACTCCAGTGCCGTGAGAAAATTTCTGCATCCATTATATCATTTCTCAGCCATGATTCAACTCCTATTACAATATCTGGTAAATATATATCTATTAAATTACTTAATTCTATTCCTTTCTTTACAATACTTCTACAGTTCAACACTAACAATTTTATGTCATCCCTACTTGATTTCCAGTTCCCTGTTCCCTTATCACCGCTCCCTAGGCCATCCCGTTTCCCTGAATGTACCTCCCTATTACCCTTCCAAACAAATTTCCTAACTTATATGTACCACTGCGGTTTAAATGAAGGCCATCTGAAGATGCCTTGAATGAAAGACGAAACATGTCTCACATTTCATAAGGTAACAAGGATCAAATCCTAATTGTATAAGAGTATAATGTATTGAATAGGTGGTTAAATAATAAATTACTGTAGCATTCTACACGTATCGTTGGTCTTTGCGACAGATTTTTATACAGCAGAAAACATATATTTTTACACCTGCATAGGCTAGTTGTATGGGTTTCTTCATAATTTGGAATTCCTTTCTCTCGTACTAGCATCTACCCGCGGCTTCGCCCGCGTTTATTGATTCAACCGTTAGATGTTATTAAACCATTTATTTGAAGCAAACTACAAACCATTATATTTATTTAACATACATAGTTTTTACAGACATTTACGCCTACATTATTTTATATTTAATTATATTGCTACTTTCAATACTTAAGATACCAGGTTGCTGAATGGTACAAATAATAGGTATTAAAACCATACAAAAGATCATATTATATAAAATAAACTTTTCTTTCTTACAGGTCCTCCGAGTAAACTATATTAAGTGTCCTTCCATCTGGAGCTAAAATGAACAAGCCACGCACAGCTGACAGATTCATTTCTTGGTAACAACCATGCATGATCGGCGAAATGCTGTGCCCACGTATGTTCAAAAGTTCAGATCCCTGCGTGTCGTAGATTTGGCTGGGCATCACACCCATTCACACACAAAAACGCTTCCGGACATCACGGACTGAATACGACTCCTCATGTCGGGGCCCGAAAATGGCTTCCTATACCATCGACTTAAAATTGGACCTTGACTAATATATACCTTGTTTGCTTGTTTGTTTGTTGATGATGATTGTTTAGAGGGGCCTAACAGCTAGGCCATCAGTCCTTAAAGGTACGAGGCGAACGAAATGAAAATTAAAACTTCAAAATGTATCCACCGACTAGAAACTGAAACGAAGGATGGTGAAAAAATGATCGCGAAAGAAAAACAATCAGTGGATCCAATTTACAATGCCTTAATTACTGAGACGATACTTATTATCTAAAGGGGTCCAAAATGCAGGTCACCGGCCCCTCATGATGGTAATAATCACTGGTAAAGCAGAACCATGGTGTTCCTCCTATAGTGGCACTAATCACAGGTAACGTAGACTCATGGTGTTTCCCACATGGTGGTACTAATCACAGGTAACGTAGACTCATGGTGTTTCCCGCATGGTGGTACTAATCACAGGTAACGTAGGCTCATGGTGTTTCTCGCGCGGTGGTACTAATCACAGGTAACGTAGGCTCATGGTGTTTCCCGCATGGTGGTACTAATCACAGGTAGCGTAGGCTCATGGTGTTTCCCGCAAGGTGGTGCTAATCACAGGTAACGTAGACTCATGGTGTTTCCCGCATGGTGGTACTAATCACAGGTAACGTAGACTCATGGTGTTTCCCGCATGGTGGTACTAATCACAGGTAACGTAGGCTCATGGTGTTTCCCGCATGGTGGTACTAATCACAGGTAACATAGGCTCATGGTGTTTCCCGCACGGTGGTACTAATCACAGGTAACATAGGCTCATGCTGTTTCTCGCGTGGTGGTACTAATCAGAGGTAACGTAGGCTCATGGTGTTTCTCGCGTGGTGGTACTAATCACAGGTAACGTAGGCCCATGGTGTTTCTCGCGCGGTGGTACTAATCACAGGTAATGTAGGCTCATGGTGTTTCTCGCGCGGTGGTACTAATCACAGGTAGTGGTATGTCACACACAATGACGCCACTCGCAGGTAACACAAACCCACGGTGTTTCGCACGTAAGGGTACTACCCACAAGCAACGCAGACCCATCGTGTTCCTCACTTAGTGGAACTGATCACTGGTCACATATGGTGGTTCTAATCATAGGCACGACATATCACACATTATGGTAACACCCACAAGCAACACAAATCCATGGTGTTGCTCACATAGTGGTACAAATCATAAGCAATGTAGATTCACGGCGTATCACACATCATGGTAACACCAACAGGCAACACAAACCCATAGTGTTCCTCATATAATGGCAACCATTATGTGCGCAACTCGACGGGCCAGGCAACGCACACACATCGTTTTCATCACATAGCGGTACATATCACGGGCGCCAGCCAAACCTGTGGTTTTTCTCACACAATTGTGCCAATCACAGGCAGCGTAGACCTATGGTGTTTCTCATCAAGTGGTACTACTCATAGGTAAAGCAGACCCATTCGGAACACAGTGGAGCCGACCGGCGGAATGCACAAGCATTTATCACAAGCAACGCCCAGGCCCTTAGTGTTCCGCACATAATGGTACTGTCCCTATGCACCGTAGACCCTTGTTTTCCTCGCAAGTTGGTACTAGTCGCAAGTAACGACGACCCATGGTGTTTCGCACGTAATAGTACTAATCACAAGTAATATCATGGTTCTAATGCCATCATCCCCAGGTCGCCCCTTTTAGTCGCCTCTTACGACAGGCAGCGGATACCGTGGGTGTAGTCTTCGTCTGCGCCCCCCACCCAGAGGGAGTGTTTGGTTGGTTAGTTGGATAGAAAGTTCGGGGTTCACGCTTTGATTTCGAACAGAGCGATCCTCGTAGATATTAGGGATGGGTTGAGGAAGTTTAGTGGGGGTGAATATGTTTGTTTGATAATGTTTGCTTGGACGGGGAACATTGCGGGGGGAACTGGGTCGGGACGGGCATGTGAGATAATTAGTTCAGGTTTTTCTGAGGGTGGCTTAGCGTCCATGCCATGCCATGCCATCTGAACATCATGCCTGGATCCATCCATCCATCCATCCATGCAATGCCATGCCATGCCATCCTACTCGATCATCCATCCATCCATCCATCCATCCATCCATCATCATCCATCCATCCATCCATCCATCCCATCCATCCATCATTCCATCCATCCATCCATCCATCCATCCATCCATCCATGCCATGCCTGCCATCCATCCATCCATCCATCCATCCATCCATCCATCCATGCCATCCATCCATCGCATCCTTCCATCCATCCATCCATCCATCACATCCGATCGCATGCATGCCATGCATCCATCCATCCATCCATGCCATCCATCGCATGCCATCCATCCATGCCATCCAATCCTATCCAGCCATGCCATGACGAATCGAATGCCATCGCATCGCATCCAGCCATTGCCATGCCATGCCATCCAGCCATGCCAAGCCATGCCATGCCATGCCATGCCATCGCAAGCCATCCATGCCATCGATGCCATCCACATCCATCCATCCATCCATCCATCCATCCATCCATCCATCCATCCATCCATCCATCCATCCATCCATCCATCCATCCATCCATCCATCCATCCATCCATCCATCCATCCATCCATCCATCCATCCATCCATCCATCCATCCATCATCCATCCATCCATCCATCCATCCATCCATCCATCCATCCATCCATCCATCCATCCATCCATCCATCCATCCATCCATCCATCCATCCATCCATCCATCCATCCATCCATCCATCCATCCATCCATCCATCCATCCATCCATCCATCCATCCATCCATCCATCCATCCATCCATCCATCCATCCATCCATCCATCCATCCATCCATCCATCCATCCATCCATCCATCCATCCATCCATCCATCCATCCATCCATCCATCCATCCATCCATCCATCCATCCATCCATCCATCCATCCATCCATCCATCCATCCATCCATCCATCCATCCATCCATCCATCCATCCATCCATCCATCCATCCATCCATCCATCCATCCATCCATCCATCCATCCATCCATCCATCCATCCATCCATCCATCCATCCATCCATCCATCCATCCATCCATCCATCCATCCATCCATCCATCCATCCATCCATCCATCCATCCATCCATCCATCCATCCATCCATCCATCCATCCATCCATCCATCCATCCATCCATCCATCCATCCATCCATCCATCCATCCATCCATCCATCCATCCATCCATCCATCCATCCATCCATCCATCCATCCATCCATCCATCCATCCATCCATCCATCCATCCATCCATCCATCCATCCATCCATCCATCCATCCATCCATCCATCCATCCATCCATCCATCCATCCATCCATCCATCCATCCATCCATCCATCCATCCATCCATCCATCCATCCATCCATCCATCCATCCATCCATCCATCCATCCATCCATCCATCCATCCATCCATCCATCCATCCATCCATCCATCCATCCATCCATCCATCCATCCATCCATCCATCCATCCATCCATCCATCCATCCATCCATCCATCCATCCATCCATCCATCCATCCATCCATCCATCCATCCATCCATCCATCCATCCATCCATCCATCCATCCATCCATCCATCCATCCATCCATCCATCCATCCATCCATCCATCCATCCATCCATCCATCCATCCATCCATCCATCCATCCATCCATCCATCCATCCATCCATCCATCCATCCATCCATCCATCCATCCATCCATCCATCCATCCATCCATCCATCCATCCATCCATCCATCCATCCATCCATCCATCCATCCATCCATCCATCCATCCATCCATCCATCCATCCATCCATCCATCCATCCATCCATCCATCCATCCATCCATCCATCCATCCATCCATCCATCCATCCATCCATCCATCCATCCATCCATCCATCCATCCATCCATCCATCCATCCATCCATCCATCCATCCATCCATCCATCCATCCATCCATCCATCCATCCATCCATCCATCCATCCATCCATCCATCCATCCATCCATCCATCCATCCATCCATCCATCCATCCATCCATCCATCCATCCATCCATCCATCCATCCATCCATCCATCCATCCATCCATCCATCCATCCATCCATCCATCCATCCATCCATCCATCCATCCATCCATCCATCCATCCATCCATCCATCCATCCATCCATCCATCCATCCATCCATCCATCCATCCATCCATCCATCCATCCATCCATCCATCCATCCATCCATCCATCCATCCATCCATCCATCCATCCATCCATCCATCCATCCATCCATCCATCCATCCATCCATCCATCCATCCATCCATCCATCCATCCATCCATCCATCCATCCATCCATCCATCCATCCATCCATCCATCCATCCATCCATCCATCCATCCATCCATCCATCCATCCATCCATCCATCCATCCATCCATCCATCCATCCATCCATCCATCCATCCATCCATCCATCCATCCATCCATCCATCCATCCATCCATCCATCCATCCATCCATCCATCCATCCATCCATCCATCCATCCATCCATCCATCCATCCATCCATCCATCCATCCATCCATCCATCCATCCATCCATCCATCCATCCATCCATCCATCCATCCATCCATCCATCCATCCATCCATCCATCCATCCATCCATCCATCCATCCATCCATCCATCCATCCATCCATCCATCCATCCATCCATCCATCCATCCATCCATCCATCCATCCATCCATCCATCCATCCATCCATCCATCCATCCATCCATCCATCCATCCATCCATCCATCCATCCATCCATCCATCCATCCATCCATCCATCCATCCATCCATCCATCCATCCATCCATCCATCCATCCATCCATCCATCCATCCATCCATCCATCCATCCATCCATCCATCCATCCATCCATCCATCCATCCATCCATCCATCCATCCATCCATCCATCCATCCATCCATCCATCCATCCATCCATCCATCCATCCATCCATCCATCCATCCATCCATCCATCCATCCATCCATCCATCCATCCATCCATCCATCCATCCATCCATCCATCCATCCATCCATCCATCCATCCATCCATCCATCCATCCATCCATCCATCCATCCATCCATCCATCCATCCATCCATCCATCCATCCATCCATCCATCCATCCATCCATCCATCCATCCATCCATCCATCCATCCATCCATCCATCCATCCATCCATCCATCCATCCATCCATCCATCCATCCATCCATCCATCCATCCATCCATCCATCCATCCATCCATCCATCCATCCATCCATCCATCCATCCATCCATCCATCCATCCATCCATCCATCCATCCATCCATCCATCCATCCATCCATCCATCCATCCATCCATCCATCCATCCATCCATCCATCCATCCATCCATCCATCCATCCATCCATCCATCCATCCATCCATCCATCCATCCATCCATCCATCCATCCATCCATCCATCCATCCATCCATCCATCCATCCATCCATCCATCCATCCATCCATCCATCCATCCATCCATCCATCCATCCATCCATCCATCCATCCATCCATCCATCCATCCATCCATCCATCCATCCATCCATCCATCCATCCATCCATCCATCCATCCATCCATCCATCCATCCATCCATCCGTCCATCCGTCCATCCGTCCGTCCGTCCGTCCGTCCATCCACGTTATCAATTTCAAATCTCTACGTGCTGTAAATTTGGCTGGGCATCGGGCACACATACACTTCCTTTTGAAGAAGCGTGTAATATGCCGAAGACATTTCCTATAATGCCTATTTATTCCTCTACCTGCAAAACATGCAGTCCAGTTTAAACGTTTTCGGGCAAATTATGACGAATAAAAGGTATTTGTTAGTGCCTATAAAGGCTTATTTTGACCGTGATCACCTATTTCGTAATGAATACTGAAGTGTCTAAAACGTTTTTGATATTTTTTGGAAAATGTTGTATATATATATATATATATATATATATATATATATTGTGCTTCGATGCATATCGTTGATCGGCAGAGTGTATATAACTCGGTCACATCGTGTGAGGTTAAGAGAAATCTGCTCACCGGAACAAGGCATACATTTGCACACACAAAAAAAAAAACCGTAAAAATAGTTGCCTAGAGAGCATGGTGTTTCATTGTATCTTCACAGAACTGAACCTTCTTATCTTAGCTCAGTTTGATTTTGGCCGAGGGTTTAAGGCCAGATGACCTTCGTGACGCCACGTGACTTTTCAGGTGGAAATTGGCACCCAATACCGACCGGAATTCGAACCACAGCCATCCGGATGGAAAGCCCATACCCAAATATATTAAAAACACCCGTTTAACATTGTTCAGGAGATAATTTAAATGAACCCTCTACTGCATGAATTATTTTTCGTTTCGTTTCGTGACTAAAATTTCACGCTTTAAAATTCAAGGTGTCTTAGATTTACCAACAACTGTTAACATTCGTATGGAATATACCGGGTGGTTTTTGGGGGACAGGTAACCGAATAACATGTAAATCAATCATCCGTAAAACGTCAGTACCTGCTCCTTTACGGCCTTAGTACGAAGGTGGCTCAGAAAATAATGCACCACAATTTTTTTCTCAGCCCCAACAATGGCACGAATGCAAAATTTTAGATTATTCTTTGAAGTTTTCACCGCACAAAGTTTCAGATAGCATACTTGCAGTAATGGTTCAACATGGCCGTCTGTAAGTGATGTACGTTAGAAGAAGCGTGCCGTCATTACATTTCTCACTGCGGAGCAAGAAACGGTTGGAAACATTCATAAACGTTTATGTGCAGTTTACGGAGCATCAGCAGTCGACAGAACGGTTAGTCGCTGGGCACAGAGGGTGAGGCAGAGCTCCAAGATTTGCAGCGGTCGGGGAAGCCACCCACAGCTCTCACACCTGACAAGATGCAGTGTGCTCATTCGCGCGGTCCGACGCAGAACGACTCGGCAGTTGGCGCGGGAGCTGTCAATCAGCACAGGAAGTGTAGGTGTAATCATCGGTGCTCTTGATTACGCAAAAAAGTGTTCACGATAGGTTCCGTGCCGTTACGGAAGAACGCAAAACTCTCAGAAAAAAAGAAAAAAAAAGAAAACATTTCTTCTGCGTTGCTGCAACATTTTGAAGCTGAGGGGGAAGCCTTCTTGTCCCAGATTGTGACAGGTGATGAAACCTGGGTTCACCATTTTGAGTGATCACTGTGTTTTGGAACTGTAATGGTATCATACTCATTGATGTGATGCCGAGAGGCACCACCATTAATTCTGAGGCAATGTGAACACATTAACCAAACTCAAGCAACGCTTCCAGCGAGTTGCACGCTATAACAAGCTAGGTGATTGTTTGCTTCAACATGATAACACTCGGCCCCACACAAGTTTGGGGACGTCGGAACACATTACGAAACAGGGTTGGACAGTGTTACCCAATCCACCCTATAGCCCTGACCATGCTCCCTCAGACTTTCACTTGTTTGGGCCACTGAAGAATGTCATTTGTGTGAGGATGACGACGAGGTGATTCGCACAGTGAAGAAAAGGCTTCGTGAATAGAATAAGGACTGGTACCGTCAGGGCATACACGGCCTTGTGTCTCAATGGAGGAAGGCCATAGAATGACAAGGAGATAACGTGGAGCAAAAAAGGGAGTGAAGAAGAAACATAATTCTTTCTTGTATAAAAGTTTCATTGTGTTCAATAAACAATTGTTGAAGAAAAAATGGAATTTATTAGTTTCTGAGCTACCCTCATACAACTATGCCATTTATATAATGTGGTAGAAATCACGAGCGGCAGTGTTATATATCAACTATAATGAATGTGTGAAACGATCACAGCTGCGAGTAACATTATCTTACATTTGGACAGGAAGTGTCTATAAGGACTACAACGTGCTAGCTATGCACCACGGCTCGCGGTAGCTAAGGGGGATAAATCACGCATCACTGCTATTGTGTCAGCCAAGCTGTCTGATAGTAGGTTCGATTCACAGGCTGGTAAACTTTTTTTTCTCGATTAACGCCATTTACAGTGACTGTAATATGGGCACATGTCGTCCTGTTCCAAAGAGTGAATTTTTATCTGGTCCTGAAAACGACCGTTTTTATTTGGACTACGACATGATTGACATGATGGTCTGTAGTTAGGAAGTAGGGTAGCCTGCATATTCAGTGTAACAAGTGTTCGAAATACTGACCGCCTTGGTTTATGCAGATTTCAGCACGACATTTTAAAAACATTCCTACATGTTGAAGATCTTCATATTCCTGTGCATACACTACCTGCTTTAAGTGACCCTACAGGAGTAAGTTAAGTGGCGTCAGATCAGGTGATCTGGCGGGCCAGTGAACGGGTCCGCCCCTTCCTAACTATTTATTTGGATATGAAGCATGAAGATGGCTCCGGACGACTACTGATCCGTGAGGTGGAGCCCCGTCCTGTTTAAACCAAATTCGTAATCGCTCGCGCAGTGACACTTTCTCCAGCAACTGTGGTAGCTCATTTTGAAGAAAATGAAAATACCGTGCTCCCGTTATAAGTCCGTCGAAGAAATATGGTCCGATGAGATAGCCACCCAAGATCCCACACCAGACATTTACTCTCCACTGCCCTTGAAATGTACCCTGTCTTACCCAATGGGGAGTCTCCGCGCTCCAATAGTGCATATTGTGCCTATTCACGACGCCATTGTTGTGAAATCGTGATTCGTCTGAAAACAGGAATCCTGACAAAAAGGCTGCATTATTGATCAACCTACGTAATGCCCATTGACAAAATGTTACTCTAGCATCGAAATCACATCCGTAGAGCTGCTGGTGTAACTACAGATTGTATGGGTGAAATTTATTGTTATGCAGTATACGCATGATCGATGATCGGCTGATGCTAGTCTGTTGTGCAAGTGTCCGAGTACTAATATGAGGGTTATTATGGGCAACGTCCAAAACAGCCTCTTCATTTAGTCCAGACGTTATAGGAGCATCTCTAACGGATGTTACCCTTCCAAGCGTCTCAGCTGACCGCAATCTTCGTTCAAGGTTTCGGAACGTATTGATAGTCGGTAGTCTCCTCTCAGTAAAACGCTCGCGATAGAGACGTTGCGACTGGACTGCGTTCTGCTTTGTTTCCCCATAAATGAACAACATATCAACGTACTCGTCACTGGAATACATCGTGAGTGAATGAATACGTGCTGTGATGTGACCTGACAAGTGTGCATAAACATTGTGTGTCCGTTAAAATGGGGCACGATCTGTCGGACAAAAATAAAAAGAACATGCGTAAGTTTAGAATCGAACCACTGCATTACCGGTATTCAGTTGCCTTGTGTCACTGGCCCTTAATCGACTCAGCCACAAAATACAACATACAAGCTCGCTACAGGATTATTACTTAAGATTGGCCGTTCGATATCGAAAGTTAATATCCGTGTCAAAGTCTTCAATAATTCTTTACAGTGTTCATTTAACGTTTTACCAATGTACTCTTCATAGGAATACATCGTGAGGAAATGAATAAGTGCTGTGATGTGACATTGTACGTGTGGATTACTATTTGTAAACGTTGGATTATGGAGGTTGTGGATTCGAATCCTATGCTGGCCGTCCTTAAAATAGTTTCCTCAGTTTCCCATTTTCACCACCAGGCAAATGGCGGGACGATAGCTTAGTAAAAGACCAAGGTCCATTTCCTTCCCCCACCCATTATTATGGGAAAGACGCCAAATCAGAGCGCATCCCTTAAAATCAATAGGAAAATAATATTGATTATTATTGTATCCCCGCTAAAATTGAGCACCTCTGTCGTTCAAAAACTCCTTATGCTGGATTCGAACCACTACGCTGCCGATACTCACATAGCTTGTTCTCCAGCCCTTAACCGATTCGGCAATGAAGTCAACATACATGATACTGGCTAGAGGTTTTACGTTTGGCCGTTCCACCTCGAAAGTTAATATCCGTGTCAAAGTCTTCAATGATGTTTTACAGTGTTCATTTAACTTTTTTGCATTACAGAACACGTGGCACACCTATAATTTCGATCGTATTACAGGTACCTGTTTTATTTCAAGGCACAAAACGTTTGCAGAATGGTCCTTAGTATTTGGCGCGGAACTGTGCATAGTAGTTTTACCTTTGCTAGGTCCATGGATCAAATTACAGTGATTACACACAGGTTGCGGAGGGACTTATCGACCAAAACGAGAAATGTTAAGTTATTTGGTGTTCATAAAACTAAATCATAAGGATCCGAAAAAAATAGATGGGAGGGGGGGGGGGTGAACCACCCGGTATATACGATTTTTCGCGATTACTACGCTAAGCTCTTCACATTCAAAGACCGATCATGGGCGTATTGTAAGGCGCAAGTATACTTGCACGACCGTAGGTACTCCTGAAGCCTGTGATATCTGGATGGGGAGAGCCGACGGAAAATAAACGGTGGTTGGTACGCATGGATGTCGACGGGGTGGTTATAGGCCGGTTTTGTCGAATGGATAAACGGCAGAAGTTAATATAAGTCTGACAGTGTCTATTTTAATCTTCTAATGCTTTTTAACAAGATTTTTAATGCTTAAAATGACTTAAGCTTAATTTATAAGAAACGTTTCCGGAAAGTTTAAAGAGCAGGGTTCTTCATTATTCATTTGTCATGGCAACTGCCTTCTTTTAGCAACTTCCACTTGCTTTGCTGTTGTGAAAAAAAATTTGAGGTTTTCAATAATTATTGTGCTTGTACATGAATTTCAAAGAAGGTTAGTGTCACCAAAACGCTCTTGTAAGTATTAACTACTGGCATTTTATCAAAAGGGTCCACTAAGACGAACGTAGTTGAGTGCACAATTTGTGATAATTACATCGCAGTGGTTCGGATGTGAAAGAACATCTTCAGTCAAACAATCATTAAGTGCCCCAAAGTACAGTAAAACATTAGAACGTTCAGACTGTGGTGAAGAGATGCATGTCATACCACACTGCAACACGCCATTGCACTTTTCGTTCGAACGACTGTAGCAATAAACTTGTTTAACATTTTCGGCTGGCAGTATGGTTAGATTGTGTTATATGAGATTGCAATATAATTTTGACGATAACTCTTCCCAAAATCATCAAAGGCCCGCCCTATACGCTAGTTTCTCCCAAAATATTATCTCTATTTTTCAAGGTTGTATTTTGGGAGTTCAGATAATTTTATTTCACGGTTCGCAATCTTTCTAGGAGCAAGTCTTGCGGGAGGGGTGTCCTGGATTTTGATTTTGTGAATTTGGCTACGTTTTTTAAGAAGAAACTAGCTAATGAAGCTGCTAAACATGCAGGAAAATGGTACAAAGAAAACATGAACAATACCACTTAGTGAGGATAAAACTACATAAAACGTGGTAAACTAACGTGTTTCAGTTTAACAAGCATTAGAAGCAGAATAATGAGAAAATGTGGCTGCTCGGCCGCCACTCATTACCTCAGAGATGCGCAGAGTGGCAAGGCTGTCCGAGGAGACATCGCGAGGCATCTCAGAGTACCTCATCTTGGCCATGTGGGGCTCACCCTACAGCATGCTGCAACACACAAGATCCTCATTTAATTATTTAAACCATAGTTTGCTAAAATGAACTTTTATCATAGTGCAAAAAATAGAGGTAGCAAATCATCATAAAATATTCCATACAATGTGTCTGAAGTTTATTTTGTTTGATACTAACCCCGCGTGCATCTCGTCATCATGTTATTAATTTTATAAGTGCAAAATAAAATCTGTTATTGTGGGCTATGCTCATATGTGGTCACGCAGAATTTTTCGCAAAACATATTTGTGTTTTCCAAATTAAAAAATTACGTCTACTAGTGTTTTTGTAAATTTAATTATCCTTGTGGTGACACATAGTACGTGTGCTATATACTCGAGAATTGTTACACACAGGCAGCGTAAATGTTCCTGTGGCGTTATTTAATCACAGTCCAATACACGGAAGTCTTCCTCGGGAGATCATCTAGGCCTTTCCCGACTAGGGTGTCAATTAAGATCTCTAGTATTGCTTTTTATTGTCTGGTGTGCCATCGTTTACTTTCCTATATAAAGTCACCATACAACCCCCTCATTTGACTTCACTCAGGTATTAGATGGCATTACATATACATCCCTTCGACTGAATGTTACATGGTTTTGTTTTGCGAACATCACTGAAAATTACTTTTTTAAAGTACATTTTAAAAATAAGATATATTTTTGCTTTAACCTAATAAAATTTGTAAACATATGGCCATATAATTAAATAATAATAATAATAATAATAATAATAATAATAATAATAATAATAATAATAATAATAATAATAACTGTCCCGTGCATTTAAATGAAGCGCCTTGAAGAATATCTAACACACAAAGATTGCAACAACTATTTCAAGAAGCTGGGACTTTTCTCGATAGATGTCTCTATTAAAATACTGATGCCATGCGCTCTGGTGTAAAGTGGAACTCCAAAAAATGAAAGAAAGTTTGTATTTATAGGTTTTCTAAACTAAATTGATATTTTCTTTGTTTTGATACATCGAAGGTTGCAACACTTCTAACTTATCCCGCAAGCTTTGGATTCTGGCCAATCAGACATTTTGTGTATTTATTTTTCAGCCAATTATGTTTATCTTGTACCTATTTTATCTACCAATAAAATGAAATGGTGTGTCTGGTTTTAGTCCAGAGCCTTCTCGAACCTTCCTCTCGAGTATAAAACTTGACGCGTTTTCAAATTAACTTGTCTTATTGATCGTCGTGTTACTCTGTGTGTGTGTGTGTGTGTGTGTGTGTGTGTGTGTGTGTGTGTTAAGAGAGAAGGAGGCGGCCTCATCCATCGGCAAGCAGAACATCAGCTAAGGTAATGGCAACCATTTTTCTAACTCAGTAGTTGTATCTGCAAGCTAATTCGAGGGGAAGATTTCCAATCTTTAATAATGTAACTGTAAAATTCCGAAAATGTAAATTTTTATTTCTTCTCATGTAAAGGTTCAACTAGTCTATAGCATTAACAAAAATCTGGGAACAGAGAGTGCTTTACCCTCTCGAATTCCCCTTCAATTTAATGTGGAGGTGACTACGATTTTGTAACTGTTTTCACTATTGTAAATTGTAACGTATATTGTACATCTAGTCATCTCAGATTTTTTTGCTAGTTGTTTTACGTCGCACCGACGCAGATAGGTTTTATGGCGACGATGGGACAGGGAAGGGCTAGGAGTGGGAAGGAAGCGGCCGTGGCCTTAATTAAGGTACAGCCCCAGCATTTGCCTGGTGTGGAAATGGGAAACAACGGAAAAACATTTTCGGGGCTCAGATGTTTGGGATTAGCCTCGGTATCGTCGGGCCACAAGCCCAGGTATGGTTTTAATCTTAGATTTCAAGAAGCGCAAGTTTCCGCCTTCATACATTTTTTAAATGTTTTTGGGCCAGTAACTTTAACCTGTACTTTTTCACGAAGGTCCGGTAGAATGGGTAATCGATACCCCTGTATTATTTCTTAAAATACAACTGATACAGTCTTGTTAAATGTAGGCTGTGTCTAGATGGGCCAGAAAGGGTAAATTTTTTTGAGCAAAGACGTTCTAATTACAAATATGAAAGATTAATGTTACCTAGATTAGGGTTTTGGAGCGCAGTCTCTTTGATAGAATTATGTAATGGTAATGTAAAAGGTATTTGTGTAAATATTGAATGATGCCTTCGGAAGGCCGTATCTTGTAACCTCTGGAGCAAAAGGTGCTCGTGAAAATTGTGTGATTCAAATTGGGAGCTTGAACCTCAAGTTTTTAACTAACCTTACTGGGTTTTTCTGTTTTTTCCTACTTTGTACCAAAGTAGCTCTGTACCTGAAACTTTCTTATTTCGCCTAGCGAATAGTTTTGTTAAAATTTAATATCTGAAAAGAAATATAACCTTTATTTTTAAAGTTTTAAATTAATCTTTGACTGTCGTGGACAGACCCATTAGAGCCAGCACTCTCACCTCTCTGTTCCACGCAAGTACGGTAACAAGTGGTAGCAGAGCGTGGTTGAATGGGTCTAGATAAAGCCACTTTTGACGGCTAAACATAGAAATCTACATCGAACTCTAAACATTTTCTCGGTTGCTGGAAATTTTCAAAATTGTTACATTTTTCTGTCAACATGTCTGGTCCTCGTTAAGTCTTGCTCCCGGGTACTTGCGCAAGGAGGAATTGATTTACGAGCTTCTAAATAGGAAGGTCCAATCTGGAAGCACGGCTGTGGCAGATATTGCTAAACTTAAAGAGTCGTTAGAACTTCCTATTTGTATCCCAGTATTTGGGAAAAAGTCATTGATGAGGCTGTATCCACTATCACTGATAATACCAGCGAGCTAGCGTCTGTAGTTAGTTTTTTGAAGTGAGTGACCCTTTTCCAACCAACTTACGAGAGTTCAAGCTAGACTGTTTCATTTTTTATAATAGATCTAGGGACCTATTTTCTCTAAAACTAAAGGATGATCATGCTAAGGAGGCTAGTAACTTGGTCGAACATCTGTCGGATATGTCTAATAGGGTTAGTCAACTCTTGTTGGGGCCGCTAGTGCTAAAAGCGACCATGTTCCTGTGGTGAATGTATCTACGGAAGAGAATTCTAGTAAATCTATTGAAAGTAGGAAATTTGTGGCAACTCAACAAACATCTGCCCCATCGGAATAAGTGTCTGACCATCTCAGACAACTTCCACCCTTCTTTTTCTGTAATGCAGTGTTTGAAGCTCCTCAACCTCAAATGCCGTCCCCTATTATGTCGCCACGTTTCGGCAGTTTTCCCCACACATTAGCTATATTGCTTAAAGGCATATTCAAATTTTCCATTAACTCCACTAACGAAGTGATTACTTTCCTAAGGTTCTTAGTAGAATTTCAAGACCATGCGCTAGTTTTTACTCTGTCTCAATCTCAAATCCTTCAAATAATTTACCCCTATTCAACAGGTGTCCAATCTGAGAAGATTGTAAAAGCAATAGCTGACAGATCTTCCATAGAATACTTTCACGCCGACCTCCTGGCAAACTTTTTCCCGGCTAGAGCTATGTCATCGTTAATTCAGAAGTACTATTTTAGAGTATAGCGGTTGGACGGAAACCTCGCCGACTTTATTTAAGATATAACGTTTTATACCAGGGTTTTCGCTCTTCATTTTCCAGAAGATCAGATTGTCCAAACGATTGTTGAAGGTATCTCTCCGCCCTATAAGTCGTACCTATGTTTTGCATCTCGGCCTCAAACCTTTTCGGAACTCGAGGCCATGGCAGTTTCAGCCGAAGGCGTAAGGTACGCTGATACCTTACGAGTCGCCAATGAGCCACCTCCGTCTTCTAACAGTTCTCGACCACTACCTCGCCGAACCTTTCCTACTCGCAAGTGTTATGCATGTGGATCAACTGAACATCTTCGAAACAAATGCCCCTTGATAAAATCTAGTGGGACTAGGAACGGAGCAGGTCCATCACAAGGTTGCTTTAAATGCGGCTCATTTGCTCATCTTGCCAAGAATTGCACCAATCTTAACAGAACACCATCTTGTTCATTTTCTGGTGCTACCGCCACTAACTCCGATAATAGGAAATGACTAGTGTCATCGGCTCTGAGTCACCATATTCACCTTCCCGAGGCTCAGCCGCCGTTAAACCAAGTAACAATTCAGTTAAGGGTGATATTTCTTCTAATTTATCTTTTGAAGGCCCTAGAGAGTGCTTTAGAATTGCGACAGGTACCCCAGGATTCGTGCCATTTCTGAAAATTGAAGTAAATAACGAACCAGTCACGGATCTATTAGACAGGAAGCGTGAGTTCCATTATTTCTGAAGAGTGGTATTCTAAATTAAAAACCTGTTGTAAATTTTCAGACTACTGTTCCTCTTCTGTTAAATGTGTTTCGGCTAACTCATTTCCATTAGAAGTTTTAGGTTTCATTTTTGCTGACGTTCGCATTTCAAAGTTTACCTGAAAGGTTAAGTTGTTTGTAACTAAACAATGTCTTGCCTTGTAATATTGGGATCCGATTTCATGTCTAATACTGGTCTTGTGCTCGATATTCAGAGCAAGTCGTGCACCTTCAAGTTTGCTATTAACTGTAATATTCCCCTTTTGAAATGTAATTCTGTGCCATGTGCATCTGCTTTGCCTACTCAGAGTGAGATGTCGTTAGACCTTAGGCATCTACCTGAGGAGCAGGCTGAAAGTATTAGAAGGTTGTGTCAGTCCTTTCCTGGTGTATCTTCAGATACCCTTGGCGTTACTGACCTTATTGAATATAAGATTGAGCTAATAGATTCCATTCCAGTTAGGTTTCCTCCGTATAGACTATCGCCACCTAAAATGAAGGCTCTGAAGGAAATCATCGATCAGATGTTAAGGGATGGTATAATTCGACCCTCAAAGTAGGCGTATTCATCGCCCATTTTTCTGGTGCCGAAACCCCGAGGTGGCTTCAGGTCTGTGATTGATTACAGGGCTTCGAACCGTAAGGTAGTGTTACGATCCGTGCTCCTTTCTGATCTTCACTCTTGTTTTCCATGGTTTCGAAAGGCCAAGTTCTTTACCATCCTTGATCTTAATCAGGCATATAACCAGATACCTCTAGCAGAAGAATTGAAACATCTAACGGCTTTCGCCACGGATTGGAATCTGTATGAATACAACCGCGTGCCCTTTGTGCTCCCCACGGGTGCAGTTGTTTTTACTAGACTGCTAGAAAGGGTCTTCTCTGACATCAAATTCGAATATCTGTATCATCGTGTTTTCAGAGACCTTCGAAGAGCACTTAGATCATCTGAAGGAAGTTCTCAATCGCCTTCGGAAGGCTGGGTTGACTGTTAAATTATCTAAGATAGCTTTTGCTAAGCTTTCTATGTCATCCTTAGGGCACATTGTGTTGCCCGATGGTGCTTCCATAGACCATTCCAGAACACAGGCTTCCATGACTTCAAGCCTCCTAAGGACGTCAAAGGAATCGCTAGATTCATAGGCATGGTGAATTTCTTCAGGAAATTTATTCCTAACTTCGCTAACAGGGCGACGCCCCTGAACCTACTGCGTAGGAAAGGTGTCAAATTTGACTGGGGGCCGTCGCAGCAAGCCGCTTTTGAAGACCTCAAATTAGCTCTCTGTAATGCCTCTGATTTCTCCAAGAAATTCATTGTCCAAACGGACGCCTCTTCATCTGCTGTTGCCGCTGTCCTTCTTCAGGAAACGGAACTCGGAAGGCGGCCCATTGCCTATGCGTCTAGGACTTTATCGGCTCAAGAAGCCAAGTATTCTATCTATGGACTAGAGGGTTTGGCAGTCTTGTTCGCTCTGGAGAAGTTCCGCCTTTATCTGGAACATGTAAAATTTTAATTAGAAACAGACAATCAAGCCTTAAGTTGGGTATTAGATAGGCCTCGTCGTACATGACGTATCGCCCGTTGGGCTATCAGGATCTCAGCATTCCAATTTGATGTGCGACACATTAGAGGATCAGAAAATGTAATTGCTGATAGACTAAGCCGCATGTTTTCCAATGAGGTTGAGGCCAGTGAATAGGAAGATAGTTATTTTCTTCCCACGCACATACCTTCGAGTATTAATGCTATTCTGACTGATGCCCCTATGTTATTTCGGGATACTGAGAAATATCAGCGTGAAGATCCTGAGCTGGCTCCTACAATGAAAACGCTTTCTTCTGGGGGAACATGTTGTCCTTTATGTATTGAGGAACGGGGTTTTGTGTTGCCCTTCGAGGCATGACCAAAAGATTAAAATTATGGTTCTAGCCATTCTTGTGCCAATGATCTTCAAATACTATCATGAGACCCCCTTAAGGGGGCATCTAGGCATCTTCAAAACACGGGAAAAAATCAGAGAGATGTTCATTTGGAGGAGTGTGGACGGTGAAATCCGAGAAATGGTTAAGGCTTGTAAATATTGCTTGCTTAGTAAGCCCACCTTGACTACTAAGCTAGGACTATAGTCATCGCACAAGGCAACTCGCCTCATGGAACGTTTATACACAGACTACGTCAGAAACTTCCCCCAATCAAAGGGGAACGGAAATAAATTCATTCATGTATGTGTAGACGGCTTCACTAGATTTTCATGGTTGTTTCCGACTAAGCTGGCCACCGCTCAGTCTATGATTTCTTGTCTTAATACTATCTTTGCTTCTTTTGGCCCTTGTCAATATATTGTTTCTGATAATGCTAAGGCTTTCAGATCTAACTTATTCCGAAAATTCTGTTTCAACCCGTCTATTTCACATATAACAACTTCTGCTTATTACCCTCAACCATCTCTGGCTGAGCGGGTCAATAGTAATCGTCGATCGGCGTTGATTGCTTTTCATCATGCCAGGTGGGATACCTCGTTGCACTGGTTATCTTTTGCTTTAAATTCGACTGTTCATGAGTCACAAATTCACCCTTGCCTCTCTCATGTTTAAATTTGTTCCCAATACGCCGCTGTCTAATCTATGGTCACTTAATGACAATAAATCCCGATAGATCCCGATAATATTAGAGACCTATGGAAGAAGGCTAAGAGTAACCTTACAGTTTCTCATGAAAAGGTTAGAGAAAGATATGATCGTGGACGGAGGCCCACCAATTTAAAAGTCGGAGATCAGGTTATGGTTAAAATGTCGTACCTGCGGGCAAGCTTGCCCCCAGATTTCATGGGCCATGTATTATTTTAGATTTCTTAACCCCTGTCACTCTATTAGTCAGCAATCCAGCCACTGAGAGGATATTTTGGGTTCACCTTTCTCAGGTGAAACCAGTACAAATTCCTTGTTTTAGTACATAGGCCACTAAATCTTGGCAGTAAGCAAAGGTTATATTCCTTACAGTAACGGTCCTGAATCTTAAAATTAATTAGATAAAGAGCATTTGAAATATGGAGGCGTGCTGCCCCGACCATAAAAGAATAATATTGTGTATTTAAATTTGTACAACCTTCCTCTCTAATAAGGTTTACCTTTTGCCCATGGCCTGGTGGCCATTACCTAGCCCCCATCTCCTAAACCCCTGCCAATTAAACACACACTCGTCCTCAATGCCACCCGTCTCATCTCAACCTACAGAAAAACCAAATGCTTCTGTATCTCCATCAAACAATCCCTGTCGCCATATAAATTACTATTCCAGTGCCCTCTCTGACATCGGCAGCCGAGTTGTAACGTCCGGCTAGCAATGCTGGAGTGGGGTAAGGGCCCACTCTACTCTGGTCCAGTCTCCTTCAGAACGGCGCGCCGGAACTACATCCTTTCCGGCTAGGGCTGAATTGCGGTAACTCTTTGCTATTTGCTTTACGTCGCGCCGACACAGATAGGTCTTATGGCGACGATGGGATAGGAAAGGCCTAGGAATTGGAAGGAATCGGGCGTGGCCTTAATTAAGGTACAGCCCCGGCATTTGCCTGGTGTGAAAATGGGAAACCACGAAAACCATCTTCAGGGCTGCCGACAGTGGGGCTCGAACCCACTATCTCCCGATTACTGGATACTGGCCGCACTTAAGCGACTGCAGCTATCGAGCTCGGTTTGCGGTAACTCAACCACCTACCCATCTTGGAGCAGCATTAATATATCTCGTCTGTGGCGACCATCACCATGGCTACCCCTCTCAATGTTGCGGGAAAGGTGTATCTGAGGGTACTTGGGGGGTCCGGGGGACCCCACTCGGGTATCGGCAGCGGCGACCGCTCTTGCCATCAAGCTTAACTAGGCATCACGGACTTATACAACTTCTGGAAGACTTCAAGACGTGTTTTCAAAATAATTTCTCTCAAAAAAACTTTCTGCAAGAAATTTTCCAGCTGTGAAATTCCAACATAACCTTTTCTTTAAGCAAATTTCTACAGCGTCACCCCAGGGAAGGACTTTTCTGGGTGGGGGTCTGTAAAGGGAGGTACACCTCAACCCCGTGCATTTAAATGAAGCGTCTTGAAGAACGCTATCAAACACAAAGTTTGCAACAACTATTTCAAGGAGTTGGGACTTTTCTCCACAGATGTCTCTCTTCAAAATCTGATGTCATGCACTCTGGTGTAAAGTGGAACTACAAACATTTAAAGAAATTTTGTATTTATAGGTTTTCTAAACTGAGTTGATATTTTCTTTGTTTTGATACTTCAAAGGTTGCAACACTTCTAACTTACCCCGCATGCTTTGGATTCTGGCCAATCAGACATTTTGTGTATTTATTTTTCAGCCAATTATGTTTATCTTGTACCTATTTTACCTACCAATAAAGTGAGAGAGTGTGTCTGGTTTTAGTCCACAGCCTTCTCGAACCTTCCTCTCGAGTATAAAACTTGACGCCTTTTCGAGTTAACTTATCTTATTGATCGTCGTGTTACTGAGTGTGTGTGTTAAAGAGAGAAGGCGGCGGCCTCATCCATCGGCAAGCAGAACATCAGCTAAGGTAATGGCCACCATTTTTCTAACTCAGTAGTTGTATCTGCAAGCTAATTCGAGGGGAAGGTTTCCAATCTTTAATAATGTAACTGTAAAATTCCGAAAATGTAAATTTTTATTTCTTCTCATGTAAAGGTTCAACTAGTCTATAGCATTAACAAAAATCTGGGAACAGAGAGTGCGTTACCCTCTCGAATTCCCCTTCAATTTAATGTGGAGGTGACTACGATTTTGTAACTGTTTTCACTATTGTAAATTGTAACTTATCTTGTCCATCTAGTCATCTCAGTTGTTTGGTATTAGCCTCTGTATCGTCGGGCCACATGCCCAAGTATGGTTTTAATCTTCGATTTCAAGAAGCGCAAGTTTCCGCCTCCATACATTTTTTTTAAATTTTTGGGCCAGTAACTTTAACCTGTACTTTTTCATGAAGGTCCGGTAGAATGGGTACTCGATACCCCTGAATTATTTCTTAAAATACAACTGATACAGTCTTGTTAAATGTAGGCTGTGTCTAGATGGGCCAGAAAGTGTAAATTTTATTGAGCAAAGACGCTCTAATTACAAATATGAAAGCTTAATGTTACCTTGATTAGGGTTTTGGAGCGCAGTCTGCTTGGTAGAATTATAGAGCATAGAGGCTCTTTCTGGTAATTTAAAAGATATTTGTGTAAATACTGAATGGTGCCTTTGGAAGGCCGTATCTTGTAACCTCTGGAGCAAAAAGTGCTCGTGAAAATTGAGTGATTTAAATTGGGAGCTTGAAGCTCAAATTTTGTAACTAACCTTACTGGGGTTTTCTGTCTCCCCCCCCCCCCACTTTGTACCAAATTAGCTCCGTACCTGAAATGTTATTTTGCCTAGCGAATAGTTTTGTTAAAATTTAATATCTGAAAAGAAATATAACCTTTATTTTTAAAGTTTTAAATTAATCTTTGACTGTCGTAGATAGACCCGTTCAAGCCAGCCCCTTTTTTTCACCTCTCTGTTCCACGCAAACACGGTAACAATAATAATTATAATGTTATTTGCTTTACGTCCCACTAACTACTTTTACGGTTTTCGGAGACGCCCAGGTGCTGGAATTCAGTCCCGCAGGAGTTATTACGTGCCAGTAAATCTACCGACACGAGGCTGACGTATTTGAGCATCTTCAATTACCACCGGACTGAGCCAGAATCGAACCTGCCAAGTTGGGATCGGAAGGCCAGCGCCTCAACCGTCTGAGGCACTCAGAATTGTATTCCTTATTAAAGCGCAATGTTACATTGTGCTATGTTGATAGATTTTCGACCTATTTATTACATGTTAAAAACATTAACATGCTGTGGGGGGTGTCACAGTAGTCGTGTTCGCGTGCCATAGGTTCGCCATCCCTGGCCTATCACGAGTTATAACCAAAGCCACAGATTATATCACAAGTCTGTCCAATAACAACGTATCACACTCATTATATACAGCAGAATTATTTTTTAAAGAACCAAGGATTCTTAATATTTTAAACGACCAAACTCAAGACACTTCCTAACTTTAGTACAGTCTATGCCGTAAGGAACTGACATGATACTGCTGAAGAAAATTTAAATGTAGAATTGCCGTAATAGGTATTCTCAATCACGAAATATTTTTAAATAAATAAATAAATAAATAAATAAATAAATAAATGCCACAACGAAGTACAAGGATAGATGGGAACCATGAGTTTCGCGATTTCTAGTGTAAAGGATACAATTTCACAATATTTTACCAAAATTTTAATGAAACAATTCATACTGCTTCATATTTTGTACGATTTACAATCTTTCGCTTTAAAAATATTTTTATATAATTCATGTGTTCCCCTTCCCCGCGTTTTATTTTTATTAACAATGGATCAACGTTTCTAGATATTGCATGGAGATAGTTTTCCAGGAAACACGGCAGGAAAACCTAACACACTCTTCCCAACAACAATCTGGCAACACCTGTATACCTACTACAAACTAACCAGAGGCAGAGATACTGATGATGATGATGAAGGTTGTTGATTCGTGGTCAGTAAGTAGTGTTACGCCCTTCCAGCTAAAGTAACCGAACATTTTATTGTATTCCTATCATGTTCCAAAACGATTAAAGCCTATAAAATGATTACTATTTATTATATTTCATTTGTTAGCCTATGATTAAATATAGGCAAAACTTGACCTATGAAGGCTCATTTCGTAAATAATGATGTGAACCTGATCTAAGCGGTTCAGGGTTAAAATATTTTAGTTTTAGTATTAAAATATGCACTTCGTATTTTGGTGTCTGTCTCACATGCACAATAGTATTTCTTGGTGGGGTCCTGGAACCAGTTCAGACTGTGCGTGTCGTAGCTGCAGGTGACAATGGGCGTCGACCAATTAGCTTAATGTGTTTGGGTGCGCGTCGAGAAATTTTGTAGTCTTTGCCAGGCCGTCTCAGTCCTTTACTGTCGGTCTTCGAATCCCGGTATCGCGGGTTTAGACCAGAAGTCGTACGATGTTTACTTCACAAAAGTAAAACTCGGCTATAGATTGCCCAAGAGGGTTCAGGAGTGTCTGACATGGTAGAGGTCATACGGCTATCATTAACGTAGCACGATATGAATGGAAAACCTCCAGATCGACTGATATCAACTTTCTATTTTAAATTCCAAGTCAAAGTTAAGTGGATGTTTTAACGTCGCACTAATACATATTTTTTCTCTCTGGAATAAGACTAGGATGATAGGGGCCACGGCCTAATTTTGTTATCGTACACCCTCTGTATTTGTCTGCTGTGAAAACAGCAAATCACGACTCGGAGCCACTATTCAATTTCGTACCACTGACTTTTCATACCAAGTCCATGCGGGTAGCAGACGTCACAAGATCTTGACGATCATATCAGCGGTCTCTATCCCCAACCTAAAAACGCTGTTGTTTAATTGTAATTAATTGTTGTAATTTAATAACATCAAATTGAGCTTTACTGTACACGATCAAGGAAAAACGACAGGAATGTAAAGAACAACCAAAATATACAACATTGCAGAGTATTGAAAAACATTCCAAATATTAATACGAGACATGGAAAGGCACAAAGGAATTTATCTAGTTTTTGTTATAATTGGGAAGTGTAACGGAGAAACGAAGTCCAAAAGCGAAAACCTTATGGAAAACAAAAGTAAACGTTATTCTGGCTGAATTTCGAACTGTCCCATGAGAAAAAAAACACAGTGCTATGCAACCAGTTTAGACAGATTTGTAACGATATAGTGTCGTATAAGTGCAAGGAGTTGCGCACTCCATGTTAAATGAACTATTATTTGAGTATATCTGTTTACAATATGAAATCCATGTACAGCTTTCTTGCATTTGAACAAAAACATTGTCAAAACTGGCGGCTCGTGGCTGTAAAGTATGGTGAAGAGCTATTACCCGTTCGGTTTCGAGCGACAGATTTAGGAACTTCTTTCTTTCTTAATCTGCTTACCCTCCAGGGTTGGTTTTTCCCTCGGACTCAGCGAGGGATTCCATCTCTACCGCCTCAAGGACAGTGTCCTGGAGCTTCAGACTCTGGGTCGGGGGATACAACTGGGGAGGATGACCAGTACCTCGCCCAGGCGCCTTCACCTGCTATGCTGAACAGGGGGATGGGAAGATTGGAAGGGATGGACAAGGAAGGGGGAAGGAAGCGACCGTGGCCTTAAGTTAGGTACCATCCCGGCATTTGCCTGGAGAAGTGGGAAACCACGGAAAACCACTTCCAGGATCTACTCAGTTGATCCCCCGAGGCTGAGTGGACCCCGTTCCAGCCCTCGTACCACTTTTCAAATTTCGTGGCAGAGCCGGGAATCGAACCCGGGCCTCCGGGGTGGCAGCTAATCACACTAACCACTACACCACAGAGGAGGACAAGATTTAGGAACTACGTTTTGTTTTTGGTTGTTTTGTACTCGTACCTCGTACCTGTGACTGGCGGAGGGTCCAGCACCTGACCACGATTTATTGAATTTAATGTTTCGTCATGACCACGAAAAACTAGTTCTTGCTTACTTAAATGGAGCACTGCATCAATTACCAACTGAAGGAAAAGCCTATTTAAATGTACATTTTCACTGAACTGTACAATTACAATATACAGTCTGGCATTTTCCTTGAGGACATCAGAGATCGTATTTTGGTTTGTTTCCAATGTCTTGAAATCTAGCTGCCGTGTTTTATGTTCTGCAGAGTCTAAGTGCTTATGTAAAGAACGTGTTATGAACAAAAGGGCTGAAAATCCTTGTTTATTCCAAACGTTATTTTTATTGATAAAAGGCAAACAGGCCCAACAAAACAACTTCTGTAGAGCTGGAGAGGAGCACAACCATGGAAATTCCTTAAACCACGATCGTTTGAAACTAAGATTGTAAGATTTACCGGAATGGTTCACTTCTTTTGTAGCACAAATTTGCAGTGATTCAGTAGGGCGATCGAAACGTAGAACTTCATTCTGATCTTCGTTTCTCCAACGTGAAAATGGTGTTTATAATAAAATGCACACTATGTCATAAATAGGAGACATATTTAAATAAAACAGCACAACACTACGAATGAACCACGATGCGTAATTACTCATACTTCACACAGGATGACGCAGGGAAGACGAAACATTCCGCTCTTCCGACAACTTCACTTGCACATTCCGCTATGTAGAAAGTACGCGGGTGACGTCACGGTTGTCATGGCAACCGTCAAGGCCAAGAGCTAGGAGGGAGCACTTGGGAGGTAGAGGCAGCTGCGGAATCTCTCGTCTTCACTCAGTCTCACGCGGCGTACTGTGGCCGACAGCCGGCGCTTTCGTGAGTTCCCCTGGTTCTCATCAGGTGATGAGGTGCTCCAAACGCCGTACAATAAAACATTTTCTTTCCGTAAAACCAACAAATGTCATAAGAAAAATAAATTTAAGTAATTCATTATGGTAAAAATAAGTAGTGAAGTGGCACTTCACCTACTTCACCTGAAAAGCCGCCCCTGATTCAAGAAGACGTAAAAAAACTGTAAATGTTGAACAATGCATTGGAGTTTTCATTTAGTATTGCACTGATGAAAGATATCCATAATATGAACGGTAAAGCTCACCAGACAAAAAATTAGTCACCCTAAAGCGCACGCACAGATGGATCGTTAAGCCTGTACAGGCGGCGCGGCGCAGCGAACAAGTCCCGTGCTCAACGGCACGCGCACTGCCCCCTACGTGAGCATAAGGCAGTAGCACACTGATGTTTTAAGCGGGCACTGTACGTCAACATGCGTAGATCTAAGAATGTGACAGTGGCAAAACGGGGCAAACGTGTTTGGCCGTGCCCATGGCCATTCGGTGCGTGAAGTTGCTGGATTTGGTGTTTCGCAGTGGAACGTTGAACGTATCTACAAGCAGTGGTGTACTACACCTGGCCACGAAACATGACGTCAGAAGTGTGGTCAGAAAAATAGATCGCTTCCGAACCCGACATGAATTGCTGCAGTCAGTGAATGAAGGTCCATCCCAACATGACTGCGAGAAAACATTGCGACGGGAACTGCATGCAATGAACACAGGCACATAAAGCTGCGAGTCTTCAATAGGCTAGAAATCATCGAACGTGGACAGTAATATGGTCTGACGAATAACTTTTTTTGCCTGTATTCTAATGACGCATGTCGTCGAGTGCACCGAAGGCCAAATGAAGCATTTCATCCTGGATGTGTGCAAGGTCAGGTTAAGTCGGAGGTGGGTCTGTGATGTTTTGGGGGTGTTTTATAGATTATGCCCGCTCCTAAGGTGACCAAGAACATGAACCAGCATGTTTAGTTAAACATTCTGGATGATCAAGTTATGCCTTTCAGATGCTGCATGCTATTCATACCGCGATTTTTCAAGATGACAACAGCAAAGTTAATCGGGCTGGACGCATATGTGACTGGTTTTATGAATACTGCCCCACCCTATTTACATCTCGACTGGCTTGCAAAATCACGTAACTTGAACTCCATAGAAAATCTGTGGGACATGTTGGAACAGCGGGTAAAACGCCGACATCACCATCCCCGCAGTTTGGTGGGATTGCGCGATCAAATCTTCACCGAGTGGCTTAACCTGGATGAGACGTACTTACACAACGTTGTGGACTCGCCTCCTAACCGAATCAAGTCCGGAGGCGGAGTTACACGGCATTAAATTATGCTTGTAGTGATTTTTTGTCCGGTGAGCTTATTTTACACCCGTAAACTTCAACATTGCGATATCTTTCTTCTTATCACCACTCATTTTGCTGCATGGATTCGAAGTTTTTTTTCTTTCTCCAAAGTCATAATGGCTCGCAGTGGATGCTCTTTCCTGGCGCATATACTGTAGTTGACTTTCAGCCGCACTTTGTAACATACCCAAGGGAAATAATCCCATGGCGTTTTATCTAATTTGAAATACAATGTGACAGTATTTGAACATTTTGGCTCACTTCACTGTGTTACTGACAAGGGCACATAAATCATATTCCATGGAAAAAAATAAAATACGATTTTCTAGCAATGAAATAGTTTCCCACGGACAATTAATACGCCAGACTTGGACATACTAAAGGACTGAACATCTGGAACACATCCTTACAAAATAATTCCCCACGATTCGTGAAATGCAGCCGTTCTTCATGGGGCGAAGGGCTGAGCATTTACGTTAAACCAGGTTCCTCTCTGCCCGAATTTCCTTGCCACCTTTGGTATGTTCGAATCTCAACCTTCATCACTGGTTGTAAAAATACTGGAATTCTGTCCTGAATGAAACTACTAACTAGGGTAGTGACTAAGGGCCATGCCTATTTGTCGTACGACTTAATCAAATGTTAATGCTCTAATAAATAATGAAAATTCTAAACATTTAACGAGTCGAACACTCCCGCTCTGCGTACAGCATGTATTCCTGTTCCTACTAGATACAAACCAGCCGAGGTTATCTCCGCTATAAATAACTAGAAGATCAATCCCTCCCCTGTACGCTGTAGCCATCCGAAGGAGCCGCAATTCATGATTCGCGATGGTTACTGAAGCATGCGCAATAGACTGCGCCGCCATGAGCCACGATATCGGAATGTGATCGAGGTCAGTGACGTCAGAGCACTGTCCTGGGCAATTTCAACCCTCTCTCTCAGTCCGTGATGTCATGCTCTGCTCTACTGGAGAACTCATAGAAAAGTGGAATTCTGATTACACGGTCGGTTACTACCATGGTTTACCGGGCGAGTTGGCCGTGCGGTTAGGAGCACGCAGCTGTGAACTTGCATACGGGAGATAGTGGGTTCGAACCCCACTGTCGGCAGTCCTGAAGGTGGTTTTCCATGGTTTCCCATTTTCACACTAGGCAAATGCTGGGGCTGTATCTTAATTAAGGCCACGACCGCTTGCTTCCCACTCCCACGCCTTTCCTAACCGATCGTCGCATAAGACCTGTCTGTGCCGGTGTGACGTAAAACAAATATCAATAATACTACCATGGTTAGAGCTGCACGCAAAGACAATAGGCCTATTATTATAGCTGCAAAACCGTACAGACCATGAAGGCCCGTGGAGGGGTAACCTCGGCACTTGGTGGGGTAGAGTGGTTAGCTGCCTTTGCGGCCAGGAATCAAGCTGGTGCCCGTTTTTCGTGCAGGCTCAGTGAACCCCAGGGCCATGTTCACCTCCAAAAGTGGAAATCTCGTTTCTTAAATTCTTCTTCCTGACGGGGAATCGAACCCCCGTCCTTCCGAGCACAGCTTTACAGCCTCGGCTAGGCAGCCCCTATAGTCGCTGTACATATAACATATTTCACGGAGACTAAATCCAAAGTAAATCATTCATACGCGGAGGCAGCAATTTTGTATGATTCTCGGAAAGAAGCTGTGAGTGCAGAGTAACGAATAAGGCCAGGCGTGCTGCAACAGCACTTTTTGGCTCCGTGAGTAAAGCAATGGCAATAGGTATCATTGCCTCCTTCACCTTCGCCTTAGGGTTGAAGACTTAAAACATGCAGACGTAGGTCGACACAAACGAGTCCATTACCACTGAATTTGAGGGAAAGTCCTTTTTATTCTCAAAGTGACCGAACACGAGGCTCAACATCATTATAGACCATCGTTGTATTTGTCCTTTCTTGCCTTTTTCGGCGTTATCTGGCTTATTGGTCGTTTTTAGCCTTTTTTATAGGTCTTAACCACTGTTTTTTCTGCAATTTCACCTTCTTTCTACTTCCGTACATTTTTACTGCCAATTCTCAATTCGAATTGCCATTAGTTCATCATCATCTCTTTTCTCTAGTAAATACATATGTTTGAATATCTAAAAAGAGAGAAAACGAAATGAAATTAAATGGTGAAACTAATGCTTGAAAAAACACGGGTATCAAATTACGTGCAACGCAACTGAAATAGGGAAGGAGAAAATTTTAATGAGCATTTTCGAAGAGGAAGTTCTCGCTTGCTTCAAGTACGAACCTCGTTGATGCGGAAACAAGTTTCTCAATGTTTCGCAACGTGCTGTCTGAAAACGGAAGATCCACCTAAGCACCTGGAGATGACTTCTACAAAGCCAACTGAGGTCAGGTTTCCGAATTCCAATTTGTGTAATCCTCGTGTGGTGAAGCCAAATATGACTGCCGTAACACTAATTTCAATTTCGTTCTCCAGGATGTCCATTGCGGGTTCGCTGAATTCATTCTATGTGAAAAAAAAAATCATTCCAGATTCCGCAAATACTTTTTTAACAAACACGGAATTCCTTTCTTTAAATTATGCTGTTCTAAAATGTATACTGTCTGAAAGAAGAAGTATTTCACTCTTATTCTTGCACTGTATATTGCAGATCATCAGAATTTTGCATTTTAAAGCATTATGATTCTTCATTAAATATGTAATTAATAATCCTTTCTTGTAGATATTTCAGGTCTTTTTAGGCAATTTATAGGCCTTCAACTTTCGAGCCCTATGAAAAAAATGAAATGGCGTATGGCTGTTGGTGCCGGGAGTGCCTGAGGACAAGTTAGGCTCGCGAGATGCAGGTCTTTTAAGTCGACGCCCGTAGGCGACCTGCACGTCGTGATGAGGATAAAATGATGATGAAGACAACACATACCCAGTCAGCGAAATTAACCAATTATGGTTAAAATTCTCGACCCTGCCGGGAATCGAACCCGGGACCCCTGTGACCGAAGGCCAGCACGCTAACCATTTAGCCATGGATCCGGACACGAGCCCTATTTATAATCAATATAGTTCCATTTCCTTCTCTCTCGGAAACTGCACGTCTAAAGCCATAATCGTAACATCACTAAAAATAAAATACCTACGGCTTTTAGTACCGAGAGTGTTCCGTACACCGGTACACCTCATAGGGGCGAGGTACACGTGAGGGCTAGGAATGGGAAGGAAGCAGCCGTGGCTTTGGGAAAGGTACAATTCTGGCATTTTCTTGGAGCTGAAAATGGGAAAGAACGGAAACCATTCTGAGGATGGCTGACGGGGCATTCGAACAGACTGCAGAGCTAGGAACAATAACGCAATAGCTAACTTGTTCGGTCGGTGATAAGACTAGGACTGGGAAGGTAACGACCGTGTAGCCCCGGCATTTCCCTAATGTGAAAACGGCAAATCACAAAGAACCATCCTGTTTGCTGCCAGGGAAAAGTTAATGCCGCGCAAGTTTGTTCATACTGCACGGATTCTAGTGGTTTTTTGTTTTAAACCGCACTGGAACTTTTGAGAGTTCAATTTTGTATGTAGCCATGGTCCGTACGTTATATTTCACCGGCATTAAATGGTTCGCAGTCAGCTAACGGCCGCGAACCTCTCTTATTTTCGAAGGTCTGCGATGGTCTTTTTAATCGTCATATTAAAAAGTAAAGAAACTTCATTTAAATATCATGGGAGAAATCGTGGCTCTTTTTAGCTGTGGTACTAGATAAGAAACATTTTGTAAAAAGGCATAACATTCACTGTTATGTACCTCACAAGATATGATACTTCCTAGTGATTCACTGTACACTGTCAAGCAAGTGTATTTTTTACAGACAGATAGTTGCACTTAATATTTTTCTATGGATTCATCAACTTGATACATTATAAAAACTACAACTGTAATCATTAAAGAGATGTTTAAGAATTAAAAGAAACAATTCCTTCTTTCCATGAAACAAAATCTTGACGTTTCACCGCTCGAACAAAATCTGCGATGATGCTGAGGTTCAACAACTGGTTCCTGGAACTTATCAGTTATAGAGGTTTAACGCTGCAGTAACACACGGAAGGTTTTCGCCGCGCAAGGATTGGGAACGTAGCGGCCGTGCCCGGTATTAACATTGAAAGAAAAAAAAAAAAAAGTCAGAGCTGTCGTCAGTGGGGTTCGAACATAACATATCCCGAACAGTAGTGCACAGCTATGGGACTTCTCACACAAACCGCGAAGCCAACTCCCTGAGTACGCTATTATGAAATGTTGGGGTAGTCCCGTACCTCACTCGTAGGCTATGTTTTTAAGCTTCTTTTACAAGTTAATTAAGAACACTGGATTATTTACTGTCGAAGACGTCTCCTTTCGCTATCAGAAAACGAACAATTTGTCGTCCCTTGTTTCCGATATACGTTATGAAAAGTAGGGTTAAAAGTCTGAAATAGATGTCAAGAATACTCCTGGCCCACTGGCGCCTCGCTGCAACGCTATATTGCGTGCATCTTGTGATTAGGCTGTAACAAGGACCTTAACCCGATTAACTAGGTCTGAATTATACTTGGGAGGCGTGCCAGGAATTGCAACCCTGGCACACTGATCTACGAGTTCCATCGCGCACATCTCACAGGAGTTCTCATCCAAAGCATTGAGATAACACGTGCCCTTAACACCGCAAGCACACGAGTCGCGAGTCTCAGAGCTGTACACTCAAACCGCTCGTCTGCAGTTTGGAAGGTTTTCTGGATGTTCCCAGTTCCTAGCGTATGCCATCAACATCCATCATCGACACTTAATGAAAGAGGACATGAAAAACATACAATATACAAAAGTCGATGGAGACAGTGATCTGAAATATCTTATATTAAGGCCAGTTCATGTAAAATGCGAATTAAGAAAGTGTACTTTATAGCCTCATTCTTGAAATTATACAACGAAAATATCCCGTTTTCGAGTGAGAGTGCATGAGGTGCGTGGTTCAAATACTGCTCTACTCTCGCTATGGGACTGCATTAGGATAGTATCGCAGAGGTTAACAAGACACTCTCTACACACATTGATGAAAGTGAGTAAGACGCTCATCGAGGGACCGCGTGTAAAACGCCTTACAGCCGGGAATGCCTATTAAGCGGAAGACAATCAAATACCTACAGTATTACACAGTAATGTCTAATGAATCAGCGAGAACGGTGTTTTCATCATACTTCCTTAAGGTTTCTAATTTATCCGATCATAAAAGTGTCATTCATTTTGATCTCACACCAAAGATAACATGAGACAAAATTTTCCAGAGGTAAGGGATGTGAGTATGAGAGAACAGCTGTCGCATGAGCGCAGGTAACGTGAACAATATTTGGAAAAAACAGCAAGTACAGCATGGAATAGTTCATCCTGCCGAGAACAAGTAACGGAAATTTGATGATGATACAGAAGACTCAAAGAATCCAGGGGTTTTATGGGGCTAATTCATTATATTGCCAAAATTAATAGCGTACTAAAATACCATTTAGATGACGATGATGCTTGTTTAAAGGGACTAACATATACGTCATCAGCCCCCAACGGTACGAAATGAGACGAAATGTAATGACAATTTAAAAGTCCATTATTCATCCACTGACCAGAATTCAAAACATGATGATTATGAATGAATGAATAGATATGAATTTAAAATAATCAGCGGATCCAACTCTCAATACTGAAAGTTAAAAATAACTCCAAAATCGATCCACTGACCAGAATTTAAAAAGACGACGATGAACAATGATGATGACCTTAGTGGATCCGAGCCGCAATGTCCCACCTTCCCAGAAACTATCTTAAAACAATAGTATTACTGACCAAGGGACTGCTTCCAAAGCACAATCCAGAATCGATGATGCTTGTTTAAAGGGGTCTAAAATCCAGGTCAATGGCCCCTCATAATGGTACTTATCGCTTGTAAAGTAGAACCATGGTAGTTCTCATGTAGCGGTACTATTCACAAGTAACGCAGACTCATAATGTTATTTGTTTTACGTCCCACTAACTACTTTTTAAGGTCTTCGGAGACGCCGAGGTGCCGGAATTTAGTCCCGCAGGAGTTCTTTTACGTGCCAGTAAATCTACCGACACGGGGCTGTTGTATTTGAGCACCTTCAAATACCACCGGACTGAGCCAGGATCGAACCTGCCAAGTTGGGGTTAGAAGGCCAGCGCCTTAACTGTCTGAGCCACTCAGCCCGGCGCGCAGACTCACGGTGTTCCACACGTTATGGTACTACTCATAACTAATGTACGTCGCACAGATAACGGAGACCTATGGTGTTTCTCACATAATGGCGCCACTCAGAGGCAACGCAAACCCATATTGTTCCTCACCTAGGTGTACTAATCACGGGCGCTGTTATTCCCGTGATGGTACTAATTACAAGTAGGTTGATGGTTCTAATTTAATCATCCCTTGGTCGCTCCTTTTAGTCGCCTCTTACGACAGACAGGGGATACCGTGGATTTATTCTTCGTCTGCGCCCCCCACCTACAGGGGGTTAACGGAAATGTAATTTTTATTCTAAGAATTGAAAACATTCCACGAATGAAGCGTAAAAACCGGGTTTAAAAAAAAGATTTTATGTGTAGGGAAAAGCGAAATATTGGGGTTTCAACAACAAAGCCAGTTAAGGACGTCCTATGATGAACGAGGACAAGTGTAATTATACGCGACCTAGAGCGAGAGGACTTCGCCAAACTGGGAGAGAAAATCGAGTGCAGGTTTTAGAATAGCCTATCCTTGATATGTAATTTAACTGCCGTACTATGTTTACATAAAATTAAGGTCATGTACCTGTGCGGTATATATCCGGCAACATTTAAAATTGCGATGCAAAAATTATGTAAGAATAACAATCTAATAACGAGAAAAATATTTCGGACACATGTTAACCAAACTTCATATTCTGAATATGTCAGTTGAAAAATGGATTGGCGTCAGGAAGCGCACCGGACCATAAAACAGGAGCAAGTCCACGTGTGGGACACATGTCGACTGGGGTGTGGGAAAAGCGGTAAAATTAGAAGAAGAATGTTATTTGATAATCTCTCTGGGGTTTTACAGACAATAGATTGGTGTTGGTTTTAAAATGTACATGAGCAACCGAAATCTAACTTTTCTCTATATAGGTTAGCGCTGGGAGAGGAGCGAGTAATACCGGGAAGTAATCCGGTTGTAGCGGTAGAGCGCACCACCGATCCCCTCCGCTTACAACTGCAAGTACTCGCGAAGGACCAAAGCACAGAGCAGGGCACGACACTGCACCTGTAGGGCCTATTTAATCTGTGCTTATCAAATCTATTATTATTATTATTATTATTATTAACAAATACATCGCAAATGGGAAATATCCTGGTGGCAATGGTCACTTACAGTAGTGTAATAATAAAGTAAACATAATTACCGAACAACAAACAAACAACAAGAGTACAAGAAACAAAATCCATGGAAAGAAAATATTACAAGAATTACTACTAGTTTAACATTCTAAATCCAGTATCATGTTATACAAATTCACACACACCTTAAGTATTCCCAGTAGGCCTACTTAACACTACAGCTTACAATACTATAGGTCGAGCTTACTACTAGCTTAACTTTACAAGTGATAACAAAGTGAACTTAAAACATAGCTACCCAACAACTACTACTACTACTACTACTACTACTACTACTACTACTGGAGTACAACAAGCAATTCCACGGAAAAAAATATTACAAGAAATATTACTAGTTTAACATTCTAAATCCAGCATCATCGTATACAATTTCATTACAAAACTTAAATATTTCCAGTCATTAACACTACGGCTTACAATACGATAGGCTGAGCTTACTACTAGCTTAACACTACAAGTGATAATAAAGTTAAAAACAGAGGTAATTATCTAACAGCAACATGAGTACAACAAGCAATTCCCTGCGAAGAGAATACCACAAGAAAAACTCCTAGCTTCACAATCTAAACCAAACAGAAAATTACAAATTCTGTGTCCGTAACTGACAACTTTTTAATTTTCACTTTACACTAGCACTAATGGTCTTCTTAAATGACTTGATACCGGAAGGGAATCTATCAAAGACTGCTGCAGGTAATTTATTCCAATCCCTTATGGTCCTGTTTACAAAGGAAATTTGCCCACGTCCGTATGCAGGTTTCTGGCCCTAATTTTATCCTTATGATTGATCGTTGCTCGATAAGTATGAGGGAGGTTCCAACCTACTCCTAATACTACTCCAGGCAGCCCTTCCCGCATAGCTTTTATAAAGACCACACAGGCGAGCTCCAGTTCTTCTAGATTCAAGACTTCCCCAATTGATGGTATTCCTCCTACTCCCGGTTACGAAACGCATCACTCTTCTTTTAACTTTTTCTAGGGAATTTATTAAACTTACCCTGTACGGATCCTAACACGCAGATCCATATTCGAGAATCGGTCTTACCAAGCATTTATAAGCTTTACTTTTGGCCCCAGAATTAGCTTTCTTGAGATTTCGCTTAAAAAAATGTAACGATCTCCAGGATTTCTTAATTACATTTTCCACTTGCTCTGACCAGTTTAAGTCTTTTTCTAAATACTAGCACCTAAGTACTTACAACTACAACTTCAACAACCCTTTCGTAATCCCTCTTTCCTGTCATTTTCCTTTTATTGAAACACAAATTCTTGCCTTTTCCGCTGTGGATTTTCGTTCGATTTTCACGCGCCCATTTTTCAATCGATTCTAAATCCTGCTGAAGCAATAATTCGTCCTCCTCTGTCTTTATCTCCCGGTATATGACGCAATGAACGGCAAAAAGACGCACTTCCGATTTTATCGAATTAGGCATATCATTCATGAAAAGTATGAAAAGAATTGGCTCAATAACGCTACCCTGAGCCACACAAGACGTAACGCTTTTTGGAGAAGATAGCGTTTCTCCCACGCGCACCCTCTGAGATCTTTCACTCAGGAGTTCTCGTATCCATTTCACAACTCTGATGTCAATGCCCGTGCGCGCTAACTTGTTAAGGAGGATGTCATGTGGCACAAGATCGAATGCCTTAGCAAAATCAATTATTTGCATCAATCCTTGACCGACTGTCGAACTTATCAGACATATCTTGACATACGGAACTGAGCTGATTTTCGCAGGAGAAGCCTTCCCTAAAACCATGCTGCCCCTTAAGTATCATTCCAGAAGGGTCCCATTTTAACCTCAAATAATCTACTATTAATTGTTCCATTTGTCTGCATACGATTGACGTCAAACTTACCGGTCTGTGGTTATTCAAGTCGTTCTTGTCACTCCATTTGTGAATAGAAACTACAATGACCGATTTCCAATCTTCTGGAACCTTCGTATTGTTCAGTGATATATTAAATATGGCAGGATCACTTCACCCCCGAGTATAACTGCCTCTCCGGAAATAGAATCTGGCCCACAAGATTTGCTTCTTCTGAGTTTAGAAAGACCTTTACGCAATAATGAAGAATTTGGAAATCATTATTAGCTTTCGGAAAATTGTCCCTGAATAACTGTGCCGCCGGATTAAAAACCTTTCCGTAGTGCTTATTTAATGCTCCCGACTTACCTCTATCTGTTGTCGCCAATAAATCCCCTCCTAAACAAAGAAAATCTGCGTCCAGGGGCGTAGCCAGGAGGGAGAGGGGTACTGGGGCTTAGACATCCCCACGGAAATTTTATAAAAAGAAAATAAACAATTAACTATATAAACATTCAGATAAATAATTGTAGAACCAACCGATCTGTTGAATATATTTTGTAAGAAGCCTCGAAAGTTAGATTTTAGATTGTAAATTGAATTACCATTCGCTGTCAAAATGTTGACCTTGATCGTATTTTAATATATGATATTTTGTCCTGTACTGCAGTCTGAATATCAACATAATTCACTTGTATCAGCGCACCAAATACGCACAAGCACCTTCATTGTGTTCTATCATCATTTTGTGGGATCGTATCTGGAGGCATCACAAGACCGAAATGAGCAGGTCGGCTTCTCCAGCAGAAAACAGCGTTGCTGTATTCAGCAAAACAGTCATGTTGTGAGAAAAGGGCAACGAATAGAAGGGTGAAATACTTTTACGTTGTCAAACCACTAACGTATTTAAACATGCCGCTACAATATATTCACTCGGTACAACCGGGTGATGACGTCACAACAACTGCTCAACTGCGTCCCCTCCACTAATATAGGTGTCTATACCAAAGAGGATATAATAGGATAGAGATAAAAGTCAATAATACATTTCGGTTCCAAGACAGATGACCCCTTGTACTTTCAGTCTGCAATCAGAGATAGCGCCGCAATGCCCAGTGTGTGCAATACCTTACTATTATTATCAACAGATAGCGCAGAGAAGTGACTTCCGCCGTAGTAACGCACATCCGGTTTTCCCGCCCTCCCTCCCCCAATTTCTATCCTATTCCCCCTCCTTCACCACAACTCCTCACCTACTATGACGATTATAACGCAGTTCTACTATTTCCATTCCCAATACATTATAATTCATATATTTTTATTTTCAAGTACTTGCTATGTCCTAAATAATGATGATGATCTGATACCCCTAGTTTGTACGGCATACTTTGTTATTGAGAGCATAACCTCACACAAAGTAGCTTTGACTTGAAATGATTTATTGATACACTAGCTGATGTACCCGTGCTTCGCTACATTGTATACAGAATTCTAGGTTAGGTAGTGTGCACGTTGTGAGCAAGAATAATTGTATTAAACTGCAAAGCTCTTAACGTTACCCTAGAAACGCGACGGCGATGTCACCAAACATCCTTTCTCATATGAAGACTGAGTTAGAGAATTTTCACTGTAATGGTATACCCGCTTGCAGACCATCAGTCACAATAAGGTTGGGAAGCTTTCATTTTAATGGTTGACACTCAGTCTCCACCTGCCTTTTTACATCCTCAGACTGTCGTACTGGTTTTCCCAACTGAAATGAACAAACATTACAGTGACGTCAGTAGGAATGGCGCAATTAAAAGCAATGCTTTCATACGAAATACTCGATCAAATCACAAACCACACATTTTCTCACTTTTAACAAACAGGTCTAAGCTCCCGATATTACAGTCCAAAGTTTCAGAGCTGGGATGACCAAGCTGCAGAGAGCCGTGATCCGTGAACTCTTTTCTTCGGCGGGGATGAGGTCGAATAGTGGAGACTCCTAGAGCAAAAATCATGCCCTTTTACTAATCTATTTCCTAGGAGTAAACGATGAGTCGGTAAATATCAATTCACTACACTGGCGGCGGAAAAATCTATCTGACTTGGAGGAAAATTTCTCCTCCAAGCCAGAGGAGAAACCCCCTCTTCACTGCTAATTTGGAATAAAATGAATGTAGAATTTAATAAAAGTGAGGAAGAAGAAGCTTAAGAAACGGCTCTTTTCAGGGTTGAATTTTGAGTCATTTAGTGAATTGTGGTGCTATAATTTGGAATAGGCCTAAATTGTTATTCTATACCAGGCCATAGGCCTCCTCCTCCTCCTACTACTACTACTAAGTGAGCCTCTGCCTTGAGTATGCACACTGCTCATTCAAAACAGCGCATCAGAGTGGGGATCGAACAGCCGGAATACTATAATGAACCAGTGTGTTACGTACCAGCTGTATCAGAAAATGTATGAACCAGAGGAATGGCATGCTAAAGAAGAAAGTTTTCTAACTCCCCGGCTATTTTCCGCTAGTAATCAGTCAGTCTATTATACTCGGTACGCAGCAGTATTCCCATCTATTGGAGTTGAGAGGCAGCATAAGAGATAAAGAACACCGCCACTAACAATCGTCAACGTAATGTTATCGTTCATCAATGTTATGCGCTTTAGATATTGTAGGCCTTCACATTTAGTTTTCTTCCGACTCTGAAATACCACTCTTATCATCGTCAGTACGGTAAAAGTGAATAAAACATAAATGATCGGAAATTGTATTCTCTGTAACATTTGTTATGTAGTACTTTTCGATAAAACCAATAACTTAGGTATTTAAAAATTAAATTTTAGGCAGCTTCCCCTAAACTACAATTTAATCCAGTTTGAATGAAATTGTTTATAGCTTAGACTGTAGTTTCTTATTCGCAGTCTCTATAAACCGATTTTCATTCAATTCTGTTAACCCATTTTCTCGGGGCTCGGCGTTGATATGGACTTAGCAAGAAAAATACAAATTCATGAATATCTGTGTTATCATAGTCGGTACGGTAAAAATGTATAAGACATAAATGGTCGGAAATTTATTTCTATATGCCTTTCGTTATGTATTATTTATCGATACGACCACTAATAATATAAATATTTGAGAATTAAATTTTAGGCTTTCCTCCAAAGTACCATTTCACTTAGTGTGAATAAAATTGTATACAAATTTTCAATGAGATAGGACCACTAATAACCTGAATATTTAAGAATAAAATTTTTGGCCTTCCTCTAAACTACCATTTCACTCAGCGTGAATAAAAATTTTTATGGCCTAGATTGTAGCAACCTACTTCCTCGACTTTGCATACCAATTTTCATTAAGATATCTCCACTAATAACATAAATATTTGAGAATTAAATTTTATGCCTTCCCCTAAACTATCATTTCAATCAGCGTGAGTAAAATTATTTATAGCCTAGATTGTAGCGACTTATTCCCCGACTTTGCATACCGATTTTTATTAAATTCTCTTCAGCCGTTTTCTAGTGATGCGTGTACATACATACATACATACATACATACATACATACATACATACAGACAGACAGACAGACAGACAGACAGACAGACAGACAGACAGACAGACAGAAATTACGGAAAAGTAAAAATTGCATTTCCTTGTTACTGTGGACATGACCGATACAGAAATACCATTCTTTTCAAAATCTGAGCAATGTACAGACAAAACTATTATTTTATATATATAGATTACCACAAAGCTTATATTATGAAAAATAATAAATTCCTTCCTAAGTAAGACTGCAGAGCATAGCATACGCAAGATATAAGTATCACCTCAGTATCCAAGTACCGCACGAAAATAAAAATAACAGAATTAACTGCACCGAGACAGGAAATATACATAACTACATTAATATAACCATTCAGCTTCCAGCCCCTGAGGTGTACTCAAACAGGAAATACAGGATTTCAGGAGGACTGCCGAAGATATATTTCTAATAAACAAGCACAAGGAACAAAGATTTACACCACAGGCATATGGGCACTTAGAATTCAAACAACACAAATACTGTGGCATCATGGGAACTATCGCTCAAAATCAATATTAGTTCGAACAAAGTTAGTCGATTGGGTACAGTCGGATTCAATGCAATCCAGCGATATTATCTTCATAATATTTGACGTTATGCGACTGGTTCTTTGTCAGAAGGCCGCTCTGATTGAGGTCAGACTTGAAATACTTCACTTCGAGCCAAACGACCTTTCATTTAAAAAATCGTTCTTTTCATGCCCACTTGCCTGCCATCTACAGAACCTTCCTACAATTATCTACACATTGTGAATGACTTCCAACGCCATCTCAAAATTAGGACTGGAACTACCTGAAGCAAGCTACAGATTGGAACCATAAGCCCCATTAGACTTTCACCGGGGTGGTTTATACCTCGGCCGGTGAGCGTGCGACTAGTGCCCAGCAGGGAGTAAAGAATGCAGGGAGCTGCCTGCTACACTACTCTCTGTGGCTATCGCTTGAAGCCAACGGCCACGCCTCCCATGGTTACCAAAACATGGCAGTTCTTACGTTGTGGATATATACAAACTAAGACATTTTCTCGGGAGTATGGAAACTTCGAATCGCTCAATTAAGTAGAATCGTTTCAAAATAACACGGCGATTAACTGTAACAAAATTTTCTGGCAAACAGACCTGTTAATGCTTTTTTACTAAGCTCTAAGAAAGCGTTTCTCATGACCCGCAGCCTTAAATCTACCCTCTCGCTAGTTGACTATCGGTACTATAAACCCAGTATATTCCGTGGTTTCCCATTTTCACACCAGGCAAATGCTGGGGCTGTATCTTAATTAAAGCCACGGCCGCTTCCTTCCCACTCCGAGCCCTTCCCTGTCCCATCGTCGCCAAAAGACCTATCTGTGTCGGTGCGACGTAAAGCAAAAAAAACAAAAAAACAAAAAAAAACCAGTATATTAAAAACAGTAGATGCAAATCTTCACCACATATCAGTAAAGATAGGGAATAGGCTATTAATAATGACATACTGCAATCTGAATGCTTAGGGGAATGCGCAATAAATCACCAAACTGGGCTTAGCAACATTGCTTACTACATATTTTGGAGTGGTGGTTGTTTTAATAGGAAGTAAAACCATCAAGTAAACCGTCCTCTGACACAAGTGGAAACAATGCAGGACTCAGCTAAGGGCCCCTTGGACGCCAACCCACACGCCGAAGTTAAGAGACCCTTAGGCCCTTAATCGCCTTTTACGACACGTGATGGTGATTATTGTTTTAAGAGGGAATACAACTAGGCAACCATCCACTATTAACACTAATCAGAGAGAAATGCAGATATTGGCCAAAGAAAGACAAGGGCCATGAAGGCTGAGAAAATGAGACTCCCTAGCCCTCGAATCCTCTTATAGCCTCGGGGTCGAAAAAGAGCAAGAGTTGATCATCGGAGGTTGGACATAATAGATTAAAATTAGCCTGACAAAAGTAAGTGGAAGGAATGCCAGGACTCAGCTAAAGGCCTCGTGGTTGCCAACCCATGCTCCCAATCTGAGAGCTCCTGGGGCCCCTTTCAGTCACCTCTTACGAAAAGGAGGGGATACCGTGGGTGTTGTCCTACTACCCCCATCTCCCCAGCGACTTTTACGATAGGCAGGGGATTCCGTGCGCCTCATTCTACCGTACATGATGTGCAACTGGGCAATCATCCTCTATTAACACTAATTAGGAGGAAAAAATGGAAGGGATCGACACTTCGAAAAATGAAGGTATCGGGCAAAGGAAGACAAGGGCCACGAAGGGCGTGAAACTGGAAAACTCCCTAGGCCTCGAGTGTTCTAATTCTGTAGGTAAGAAGGGTTCGCTTTAAAAATAGTAGGTACTGCATTCACTTTTAAAACAACTTTCTTTATGCACCGATCAAATACTTCCTGTTTGAAATGTGCTGAACATATCCTGGTATAAGGAGAAGGTATCCAATTTTCCCTTCAAATTGCTTTAATCCACTCTGCTCTCCTTTCTTCATGAACAGGAAAACTCAGGAAAAATTGACGATAAACAACAGGTCTAAGCTAAAAATTCTTACAAAAAGTGGGTGGTGCTTCTGAGACTCCGAAATACAATGGAGGTAGTATAATGTACTGTACTACATACTTAGAATATTACATGTGAAATGTTATTCCAGGAATATTTTTGGATTTCGGATTCTTGCAACCGTATGCACAACACGACATTGTAAGAGCTACATCAACTAAATACACTGACTGACATAGCAAATGCAACACCAAGAAGGAGTGGTTCGAAAGGGATGAAAGTTGGGGAAAAAACAGAGACGCCACGGACGAATAATTGATGTTTATTTCAAACCGATATGCAGGTTACACAATGCGCACGGCATCGACTCAGTAGGATGTAGGACCACCGCGAGCGGCGATGCACGCAGAAACACGTCGAGGTACAGAGTCAATAAGAGTGCGGATGGTGTCCTGAGGGATGGTTCTCCATTCTCTGTCAACCATTTGCCACAGTTGGTCGTCCGTACGAGGCTGGGGCAGAGTTTGCAAACGGCGTCCAATGAGATCCCACACGTGTTCGATTGGTGAGAGATCCGGAGAGTACGCTGGCCACGGAAGCATCTGTACACCTCGTAGAGCCTGTTGGGAGATGCGAGCAGTGTGTGGGCGGGCATTATCCTGCTGAAACAGAGCATTGGGCAGCCCCTGAAGGTACGGGAGTGCCACCGGCCGCAGCACATGCTGCACGTAGCGGTGGGCATTTAACGTGCCTTGAATACGCACTAGAGGTGACGTGGAATCATACGCAATAGCGCCCCAAACCATGATGCCGCGTTGTCTAGCGGTAGGGCGCTCCACAGTTACTGCCGGATTTGACCTTTCTCCACGCCGACGCCACACTCGTCTGCGGTGACTATCACTGACAGAACAGAAGCGTGACTCATCGGAGAACACGACGTTCCGCCATTCCCTCATCCCAGTCGCTCTAGCCCGGCACTATGCCAGACGTGCACGTCTATGCTGTGGAGTCAATGGTAGTCTTCTGAGCGGACGCCGGGAGTGCAGGCCTCCTTCAACCAATCGACGGGAAATTGTTCTGGTCGATATTGGAACAGCCATGCTGAAGAATGGTGGTTGACGTGGCGTGCGGGGCTGCCACCGCTTGGCGGCGGATGCGCCGATCCTCGCGTGCTGACGTCACTCGGGCTGCGCCTGGACCCCTCGCACGTGCCACATGTCCCTGCGCCAACCATCTTCGCCACAGGCGCTGCACCGTGGACACATCCCTATGGGTATCGGCTGCGATTTGACGAAGCGACCAACCTGCCCTTCTCAGCCCGATCACCATACCCCTCGTAAAGTCGTCTGTCTGCTGGAAATGCCTCCGTTGACGGCGGCCTGGCATTCTTAGCTATACACGTGTCCTGTGGCACACGACAACACGTTCTACAATGACTGTCGGCTGAGAAATCACGGTACGAAGTGGGCCATTCGCCAACGCCGTGTCCCATTTATCGTTCGCTACGTGCGCAGCACAGCGGCGCATTTCACATTATGAGCATACCTCAGTGACGTCAGTCTACCCTGCAATTGGCATAAAGTTCTGACCACTCCTTCTTGGTGTTGCATTTGCTCTGTCAGTCAGTGTATTAGTATCTCTTTTACATTTTAGCGTGTCGTACAGTGTTAGCATCTGAAAATTCCCGCAATTACAATTTGCGCACACCGTATTTACTTCAATGAGCTGTGATAGATTTGATGCGTTCTCGCGCCTATTTACGTCCACGCCCCCTATGTAGACCACTGTCATTGGGCTTCACTCTCTGAGCTCCAAAGCATCTCCCTGTATTCTTTACTCCCTGGTGTCCAGGAGTATGACGTCATAGGGTGCTGCCATCTAGAGGTACCGGTACTGAAATCAATTACTGTAGCTCTGCGTGGTAGCACTTTGATTCGTCTCAGTGAATTTTACGCGCATACGGCAGAAAAATTGACTTACGCACAATCAATGACTCCAAAATTATCGAAAACGTATTGGAGAGAGAACAGGGCGGCTTATCTGAATTCCAAAATGATGAATGACGAGTGTGAACTGGCTTATCAGGAGCGTCCGCATTGCCTCATGGTTTCCGAGATGAATTTATAATTAAGAAATAAAATGTCTACTTTATCTGGGCAATTCGTAGCCCCGACACAGACGATAGTTCACATTACTTAACAGTAAACTTCTCCAGAATCAACTGTTCATGCGTTTCCCAGGTAGGCGGATGAACAGGAGGCTTCGGCTTTTTGCCGATGGCCACGGCTCTCTACAGCTGTGTTCGGGAGATGGAGAGGGGCTGTTCATTACCTTGCACTAAGGCGAATGCCGGGACAGCCACCTCATCCCACCACTGTCCTGTGGGACGGCCTTAAACCGCTGTACCCTGTCCGGGTGCGGCATGAACACTTATACCCACGCTCCCGTGTTTCCGATTTCTTGTCTCATGTCAAACTTCCGGTAGCTGACGGTGACTTCTGCGATAACTATTTGAATTTACAGACTTCTACGGGACTAATATCCGGTAATGAACTTGCTTGGATGTCGCTTTATCACAGTCGGTCCACTACAATGTTAGAGACTGAAGCAATGGTCGCGCTGCTACTATTTGATACCCTCGCAGTGATGACTGCTGTATCAACGCTTCTCGGAAATGAGACTTACCAGACCTAGCGGACGTGTCCGGGTCAGAGAAAGAGTACAAGTGAGTTAGGTAGGCAATCGGTAAATGGAAGCAGCTGGGCTCCTTATCAAACAACGCAACTCTTACCAGTGACTTCAAAGTTTTATCATATAAAATTCACTTCACAACACGTTTCGGACACTGCCTCATCCTCAGGTGATGAAATGGTGATATTGATATTGATATACAACCGTTTCCATAGAAAAATATATTATTACATTTAAGACTATGCGGCATCATGAAGGAAACAATGAAAGAAAGTGAACACCATGTGAACAAGACAAGAAGCTTCTCAACCATAAACTTACTAGGTCAGCCAATGCACTACAAATTCGAGCAGACTGGATTTTTGACCGGATATCCTTCCTACTCCTTGCTTGTGTGGTGTGGTGTGTGTATACGATTTGCTTTACGTCGTACGGACAAAGATAGGTCTGATGGCAACAATGGGATGGGAAAAGTCTAGGAGTGGGAAGGAAGCGGCCGTGGCCTTAATTAAGGTCATTTGCCTGGTGCGAAAATGGGAAAGCAAGGAAAACTATCTTCAGGGCTGCCGACAGTGGGGCTCGAACGGTGTGTGTGTGTGTGTGTGTTGTGTGTGTAGAGACAAACACAAACATCCAGTCCCCTAATCAGGGGAATTAACCAAAAACAATTAAAATGCTCGTCTCGGGCGGAAATCGAACCCGGAGCCCTCTGAAACGAAGAGCAGCCATGGAGCGAAACTACATGTAACCAAATATGTATTGTATTATTTTTGCATTCATTTGCAGTAGAAACTATGAACTCCTGTATATGCTGCAATGCAATAAACTCGGTACATATTGTATCATGTAGGAAACTACTTCAGAGGAACCGCAAAATTTATTGTACCTCTCATAAAGACAATGCGAATATCAAACTGTGTAACAAATAGTAACCAACTACAAGAAATCAATCAATCAATCAATCAATCAATCAATCAATCAATCAATCAATCAATCAATCAATCAATCAATCAATCAATCAGAAGTCAAAACTCCCCTCCTCACCCAACTCCTGCAACCTTCAAACCCGCCAATCTCTTGGCGTCACCTTCTAAGTGGCCCGCCCCTCCCCCCTCGAGAAGGGGAATGAAAATCTCTCCAATGAAAGTGAATACGAAACGCGTTGTGAAGTGAATTAGTGAAACTGATAACAGTTCATAAAGAAGATTCAGCTGGACTTTTGTCACCAGCAGTACATATCTCCATTTGCAAGCCAAAATGGATCGACTGCGGGTCAGGACGAATTCACCTTATACTGACTATTTTACTTTTTAAATAAAGGGTCTAGTATTGTTCGGAGATCAGAAGAACGCACATGCCTGCTGAGGCACGGGGTGAAGGGGTTTTCACCGGCAGAGCCAGTGACGCAGTGGTTACCATAGCAACTCCGCTACTACCCAGGCGACTTTATATTGTCCTCTACTGGCAGCTCTTCGATCTTGTCAGTTGTAATCCAGCTGTGTCTGCGTTCGTTCGTGTTCCTTTTTCAGTTGTTTGCCTTTTATTTCTTGTTACTGATGTTGCTCTAAATTTCTCTTGTTATTTCTGTGCGTAACTGTTTTGTAAAGACAGCGTAATGTCTGTCGTACGCAAGAAGGGAAAGACAATTCACAGTGAAGCTAGAGAAGTGATCAGGAATATTACAAACCAATGTGATGAGGAAGCTAGGCAAGGAAAATTCAAGTACTTAGTAACTGAGAGTAACTTGCGGGCTGCTAATTACAGTGGTGTATCTGTTCGAACGATCTCAAAGATCCGAAAGGAAGGACTTTCTGCTGGCGAGTCTTCACTGTGTACTCCAGGTAAAAAGAGGCCTAGATCAGAGGAACATAACTTTCATTGTGATGAATTTGATAGGGGAGTCATAAGAGACGTCATAAACGACTTCTATGTAAAGCTGAGAATAGTTCCAACAGCACCGAAGCTGCTGAAGGCAATTCAAGCGAAAATTAACTTTCCCTGGAAGGTGCACACACTAAGAAAGTTGTTACATGATATGGGTTTCAAGTGGAAGAGATGCGCCAGTAACAGGAAAATACTGATTGAGCGCCCAAACATTGTTTATTGGCGAAGTAACTATTTAAGACGCATGAGAATTTACCGTTCTCAGAACAGGAACATCATTTATATTGATGAATCATGGGTTGACAATAACCTGACATTTATTAAGTGTTGGCAGAGTGACAGTGTTCAGGGCATAACAACCAACAGAAGCTCTTCAAATAGGCTTATACTTGTCCATGCTGGTTCTAAGAGTGAGTTTATTGATGGAGCAAAGTTGATTTTTAGAGCAGGAAAGGCCACAGGAGATTACCATGGCCAAATGAATGGAGTAAATTTTCATAAGTGGGCGAGTGAAAAACTTCTTCCTAATCTTCCCTCAGAAAGCGTTATAGTAATTGACAATGCAACTTATCACAGTACTGAAGTAAACAAAGTACCTTCTCTGTATGCTGTTAAAAGTGATATGGTGAAATGGTTAAAAGAGAATAAAGTGAATTTTTCTGAAGAAATGAAGAAATGTCAGCTGTCTGAACTGATCCAGAAGTTCAAAGATCCTGAAAAAAAAAATACCGGTTCGATGAATTACTGAGATTTCATGGGCACACGGTTTTAGGCTTACCTCCTTACATGTGCGAATTCAATGCTATCGAACTGGCCTGGGCCAAAATCAAAAGAACTGTACGAGAACAGAACATTTCGGGTGACATCTCGTTAACGAAGCTGCAGGAAGTGACGGCGAATGCTATCGCATCTGTGACACCCGCTGACTGGGAGGGATTCGACCAACACGTCATCAACCTCGAAAACAAGTTCTGGGAAAAGGATGGGTTAATAGAAGATGCAGTTGACAGTTTTATCATACGCTTAGGTGATATGGAATCCAGTGACGATGATGATGGGGAGAGTGGTGATTCATCTTCTGATTCTGACCTAGCTCAACCGCTTGCAGTGAGCGATGATGAAATTGCTTAACCGGAATCCTGTTACTCACTCTCGTTTTTAATTCCTCCATATCTGTTCAAAATCCTAAGATTACTGTGTCCCCATGCAGGCTACATTTTCATTTTTTCCTGAGTAACTTACTGTATTTTATGCCATTTATTCAGTCTCAAACTGTTCATTCAATTAACTTCATCTTTCATGTTTTCGCATAGTCTTCAAAGCATTTTACTGAGCACCATATTGATAACTACCATACTGTAATAATTTGCAATTATTTCTTTGAAGATTTGTGATAGAAAGTGCAAACTTTATTATTTTATTATTCTCAAAGTGTTTTTGTCGTAGGCTTAATGCATTGTTAAGTGATATTTACGAACTATGTTATTGTACTGAGACAGATATCACAACCCCTAGACATACATTATTACATGTAATTCAGAATTAATTTATTTGATACGTTAGATGTAGAAGCTTGGAGATTTTTCCATAGTGGATACTTTTTACATATAAATGTGCAGCATTTGGAAACTATGTTCTATTTACGGACTAGCATGATGTATTAAGAAGACGAACCATGTTTTACCACGTACTTTTATCTTTTTTATGCACAATATGTTCAAATGTTTGTGGGAAACGTTCTAGTCTTTGGTTTATTAGTGTAGGGTTCATTATTATCGTATGCTTGTTTATGAGATGTGTGTATATAATATATATTATGCATTGTTGTATGTATTGTTGAAATCTGAGGTGTGGATATATTACATATAATATAACAGGAAACAGCTGGTTGATTTCAAGTCAGTGGAAAGGTGTACAACCCAGGTGCAGTTCCCTAAACTTTTAGTCGTTTTCAGATGGTTAGGTAAGCCCGATTAATGTGAGCACAACACGGCCTGAAGTACACGTGCTGGGAGGAAAGAAAGAATTATCACTCTTTATTAAAATAAAAGGGATCGATTTTGGTGAAATTTTCGGACATTTATTATTATTATTATTATTATTATTATTATTATTATTATTTACAAATAGAGGATTGTGGCGGTGATTAGCAAATTCAGAGGCCTGCCGAATGAACGATGACAGACATAACAGTCTCTAATGAAGATGCATGTATGTTATTATTACAGTATTATTAATCACACATCAAGAGAAGTTTCAAAGTTTCAAAATAGGTACAGCTACAACATTGTCGAGGTCTCTTTGCGGTCACTCACAATCCTGTAACTTATTTCACCTGCAAAAAGTCTTATCTGTAATTCCATTTCTAGTTCTTTAGTCATTCTTAAAAAAATAGTGTTGTAGTAAGTCACTCGGTTGCAATCCAAATCAAGTGCCGACTCTAGTAAATAGGCAAAAAAAGGCCAAGGAGAAGGAGGAGGAGAAGAATAAGACTTTAAAATACAATATAAATCAAAATACTGGAACTCGACATGTCTGTCTAAATTATGTTTCACCATACATTTGGTAACCATGCGAGTTGGCCGTGCAGTTAGGGGCGCGCAGCTGTGAGCTTACATCTGGGTGATAGTGGGTTCGAATCCCACCGTCAGCAGATCTGAAGATGGTTTTCCGTGGTTTCCCATTTCTTCACCGGACAAATACTGGGGCTGTACCTTATTTAAGGCCACGACCGCTTCCTTCCAACTCCTAGGCCTTTCCTATCCCATCGTCGCCATAAGACCAATCCGTGTCGGTGCCACATAAAGTAAATAGTAAAAAAAGAAATGTTTTTTTTTGCTAGTTGTTTTACGTCGCACCGACACAGATAGGTCTTACGGCGACGATGGGACAGGAAAGGGCTAGGAGTGTGAAGGAAGCGGCCGTGGCCTTAGTTAAGGTACAGCCCCAGCATTTGCCTGGTGTGAAAATGGGAAACCACGGAAAACCATCTTCATGGCTGCCGATAGTGGGATTCGAACCTACTATCTCCCGGATGCAAGCTCACAGCCGCGTGCCTCTACGCGCACGGCCAACTCGCCCGGTAAAGAAATAAGTTTGGTATGCTTTATCATTACTAAGATTAATTCGAAGCAGTGGCGCCCGCATCAAAATACATTCCCTAGCGCATGAACTAATAGCACTTTCAACTTGAGATTTGATATAATCTATTATATTAAGTTTATAAACTTTGAACCTTTCTCTCCAACTCTGTCGCTGGAAGTTTTCGAGGTAATAATGCGTGTTTTCATAGCATGCTGAAATAACGCTTGCAAAAGATTTAGCCAGATATATTGCAGACTTTTGCTCTTATTAATGCTGTGATTTGGTATGCGTGACCAATATAAATTGTGGCAAAGCAGTATATGGATCAAGTAAGTGAAAAAATCGACAGATTCTTCCATATTCATCTGAGTGTTCACATATCTGATTAGATCAGGCAAGACATTGAACACTGCAAAGTGTGAGTCAATGTTTTCGTGTAGCAGATACGAGCAGATAAGAGCCGATCTGTCTGGGCAGAACAGGAAGTTCGTGCTTGCAGCCACATTCCTCATTCTTGCATTCTTCTCATCTCGCCACAATACCTCCCGTTGATGGGTTAAGTCTCTCAGAAATTAGCGCCAGTCATTCTCTGATGAGAAAACATGCTCATAAGAGTCTCAACGAATAATATGAATGAGCGCCAATTCAATAAACCGATCGTCATCGGAACAGGTACTAGGTCAACCTCTTAGCTGGGTGTCCTCTGAGCTGGTATCATAAGATCCCATTCTGTTCACATGCTCCTTCCAGTTCATTCTATGTTTTACTACGTTTAACAAGGGTTCTACCTTCAGTTCTTTCATCATCTCCCCGTTCCTCTTGTGGTCGCATACGGCTCGTGAATCTCATCTTAGCGGGGCTGATTAGGGATTCATCTCTTTTCCTGATGATCCATGCTTCCCTTCCGTACAAGAGAACTAGTCTGGCTATTTCTTCTTATAGGAAGTAGCCGAAGTAGTGAACTAGAGCTTTACTTTTGAAAGCGAGTGATATTTCCATGTCATATCCAGCAGAGTTGTCAAGCATGCCTGAACAGGCAAACAGTACCTGGTCAGCAGCGTATCCAGTTGTAGGCGGTTATTTATGGCGATGCTACAGTGCGAGAGAAGTCTCCAATCTTTTAAAAGAGCGTTCATGCAGATTACGAAAAGCAACCGTGTCGTGCACCACTGTTGATTGGTTTTCATTCTGATATTGTATTGTGAACTCATACTGCAATTAAATTGTTTGTGTATAATTTGGATATTGCTAGGATCACCTGTTGTGGGATTTCATCTTTTTGTAGTATTTCTAAAAGTTTTCCTCTGTTCACTGCGTCAAACGACATTTTTTAATCAACAAATACTACGTGGGTGTCGAATTTTGAGAATGAAGTAACCATCAGAGCATGATTTTTCTTTGCGGGATGCATTTTGTTCTTCTACAAGTTAGAGTGGTGGCTGTACGGTTTATATTTTATGATGTTGGCGTGGATTTTGTATCCCGAGTTGAGAATGCAAATGCCAATCGAAAATCCTAAAGCAGTCCTGGTGAACCAAATAACCATAAAACTTAAAATCATCACAATAACAATCATTCAACACAGTCCGATATCCCTTTCCCATTTGACCCAGACTGCAGTGATTGTGTGGGTTTCTTTTGTTACTGAGCTAGGGCTAGAATTTGACGATGCAAAAGTAGAACCAAAACTCGTTAGTTACGAACCGTTTAACATATACAACTTATCACTGCTTTGTGTCAAATAACGGCAAATCTTGCTCAGTAAACGGCTAACAGGCAGGAGAACACGTATGGTAGAAATATCGTTTCTTTTCCAGACCTTGTACTCACCCTAAAAATGCATTTTTAATGACAAAATTCAACCAAAAATATCCATGTGGTTCTGCGTTCCACACACTGTATAGCTGGAAAGTAAACTAGGTGTCACTGTAGAGTTGTGAGTTGGAAATATTCAGCCTTCGTGTCACAAGAATGAACCGAACGCAGTTACAATTCCGTGATTCAGCAGGAAATCGAACCCACATTCTCGCTGAATATAAAGCCACGGAACTGGACAACAATATTATGGGACATATTTGATGTTTATCTAATAGATGTTCTGTTAACTATTAAAAACCACCACTCCACCAAGCCCTAATCACAGAATTTATAGCACCAAGCGAGTTGGCCGTGCGGTTAAGGTTGCGCAGCTGTGAGCTTGCATTCGGGAGATACTGGGTTCGAACCCCGCTGTCGGCAGCCCAGAGGATGGATTTCCGTGCTTTCCGATTTTCACACCAGGCTGTACTTTTAATTAATGCCACGGCCACTTCATTCCTGTTCCTAGCCGTCCCATCGTCGCCTTGAGATCATCTGTTTCGATGCGACGTAAAGCCAATTAATATATACAGTCGAACCTCGATATCTCGAACCTCCATTACTCGGATTTTTAGTATCTCGAAGTAAAATTTCCCGACCAGTTGTCCTATTCTCCCCCCACCCCCACCCACGGCACTTAACGCCCTTGAAAGGGCCTTGGCCTGCCCAGCGACCGCTGCTCAGCCCGAAGGCCTGCAGATTACGAGGGGTCGTGTGGTCAGCACGACGCATCCTCTCGGCCATTATTCTGGGCTTTCGAGCCCGGGTGTCCTATTCTTCACATGTATTTATTTCTCTATTACTCGAAATTCGGTTATACGAATTTCTCGATTTCTCAAAACAAACATTTCCTCCCTTGAAGCAAAAAATACTCTGCAACTCAAATTTTGTGCAACATTAACTGTCCAATACGACATTTGTGGTTTGTGAGAAACAGTTAACAAGTAAAGCAAGATTTACAGTGGTGCTGGGAGCTAATATGACAGGAATCGGAAAACTAAAACCTCTAGTGATCGGAAAATCGGCGAAGCCTCATTGTTTCTCGGGTGTGAATTAATTACCGCTCACGTACAAAGGCAACCCCCGAAGTCGCGGATGACAAGGAGGTATGTTTCTCGTTTCACTACTGTATGTACTGTATCCTGTCTTCTAAAAAGTTACTACAATAACGGCGATGCCGTAAAATAGAGTTTGCATATTTTTGAATACTGATAAAAATAATGTATTAATGTTGATGTAGATACATAATGATTCGATTATGTGCTATACATGCTCAAAAACGGTATTCTCTATATACCGAAATTTAGATAACCCGAAGTAAAATTTATCTCCCGAGGTGATTCGAGATATCGGGGTTCCACAGTATACATACAGAATTTATAGCGTCTTTCTCTAAGCTTAAGAACTAAGTTTTGTAAAAGTATGTTAAGCAGTTTTCGCCTGATTTAAAAGAGACGACAAAAATGTTCCTCAACTTATTTTCAACACTTATTTTTCTAGTTAAACACGGGACAAAAGCTCAAAGATGACAAACAAAATAACCCACACGGATAATCAGGGCTTTGTTTTCTATGAAGTAAAAAAATCTCTGGTAATATATATGTACTTATACCCCCCCAAAAGTACCGAAGTATGGCATAAGTGAGGAAATATGAAGTTGAAAAAATGTCCAAAAACTGCTTCGAAGAGACCTTTTTTGTTGATCCTACAAAAAATTAATTTTGAGAATATCAATTTCTTGTTACTGGCCACAACAGACTCTCCGCTTTATAAAAACAGAATCAAATGAATTAAGGAAATGCAGTTAACTAATTCTCACTTCACTTTAGAGAAGACGCAAGGAGTCCGAGAAAAAAGTCCATCGTCTGTTCTCTGCACAACAACTTTCACAGAGTCATTGACTGCTCAGAATTACTACCTGGCAACAGAACCACTAACAACTTTTACAAATGGTTTTACGTCGCACCGACACAGATAGGTCTTATGGCGACCATGGGATAGGAAAGGGTTGAATGGGAAGAATAATGCTATTTTGTTTTACGTCCCACTAACTATTTTTTTACGGTTTTCGGAGACGTCGAGGTGCCGGAATTTAGTCCCGCAGGAGTTTTATTACGTGCCAGTAAATGTACCGACACGAGGATGACATATTTGAGCACACCGGACTGAGCCAGGATCGAACCTGTCAAGTTGGGGTCAGAAGGCCAGCGCCACTAAGCCCGGCAGGAGTGGGAAGCAAGCGGCCGTGGCCATAATTAAGATTTGTCTGGTGTGAAATTAGGAAACCGCGGAAAACCATCTTGAGGGCTGCCGGCAGTGGGGTTCGAACTTACCATCTCCTTTCCACCCAAGCAGCGCTCGGTAGAACAAGTTATTAGTAAATGTGGTCATTCATAACTGGTTAGAATTTTGTGTGTGTGTGTGTGTGTGTGTGTGTGTGTGTGTGTGTGTGTGTGTGTGTGTGTGTGTGTGTGTGCGCTATTAGGTCATCCCGTCCGGCTCCATGGCTAAATGGTTAGCGTGCTGGCCTTTGGTCACAGGGGTCCCCGGTTCGATTCCCGGCAGGGCCGGGAATTTTAACCATCATTGGTTAATTTCGCTGGCACGGAGGCTGGGTGTATGTGTTGTCATCATCATTTCATTCTCATCACGACGCGCAGGTCGCCTATGGGAGTCAAATCAAAAGACCTGCACCTGGCGAGCCGCACTTGTCCTCGGACACGCCCGGCACTAAAAGCCATACGCCATTTCATTTCATTAGGTCATCCTGAAATAAATTAGAATAATGAAGCAGATGGAGTTTTATTCGTAACAGTTGCATATTTCAATACTGTTAAGAAACTTGTAAATTGCAAAACGTAAATAGCAAAGTGATTATTGTGGTAAATAAAACCAAAATGCACAATTCCTTTGTGTGCTTTCGTCTGTTATGTTAAAGGATTAATAACGTAAACATTATCTACGTATCTAAAACAAATATGTTACAAGGAACAACCTATACTTTAGAAAACATCCTTATTTTGCCTTCTGTGTCCATGCACATGCCCAGGCGCTTCGCATCCTGTCAACATACGGAAATAAATTCCGTGAGATTACGTATTATTTCACTTTGCAATAACAGCTCTGTTAAAATAATCAGTACAATAGCAAAATAGACTATTCTGATAGTAGAGCAGCATCGCAGGATGATATTCGTGTCATTTACATGAGAATGATATTTTAGTTATTTCTATGTCCGTAATACTTTCTTTACGAGAAGTTTCCTCGACACCCAAACGTTCGTACTTAATATTAATGTTTCTTCTATTGCTTACATTATGCGGCCTTGATTATTATTTAAAATGGTAATAACATTCATATCAAAGCAGAAATTGCGCTGAGTGTCAAGGGGTTTTGCAATAGTTGAGCGACAGCAAACCGGGAATTAGCTACATATATAAAGTGGGAGATTATACTCAGCTCGAAAAATAAGGCGCCATAGAAACAATTTTAGGTGCCCGGGATTTGTACTAGGCCAAATATCACTTAATGGTGAAATGCGGTCAAATGAGCAAATAGATGACCAATAAAACCGCGTCGTCATGTTCACCAAAGCTAGAAATATATTTGTTTGTGACCAGCCTGAAAACAAGACATAGCTCTTAAAAGTCTCATCCTGAGCGAAAAACACGTATTACCATGTGGGCAGCACAAGCAATGAGTTCATCTCGCTCCCTTGGATAAAAGAGCTTATTGTGGAGCGCGGATGCCAGATGTTCCACTGACATACTACTAGGCAACAGGTTTGTGGACAGCAAAACAAACGACATGTGTACCACCACGAGCTACACACTGTTCATTCCGTTTGAGATTACTGAGTACGTTGATGTGCAAAGGTTGCTGAACTAAAAAAAAACACACACACACAGAGAGAGAGAGAGAGAGAGAGAGACCAAATTCGGGAATATTTGCAGGTCTTATCTAGGAGCAGCGACGGTACGGGAATGGAACTGCACGAGAAATTGGCGATCTCCAGAAGTATTGCAGAAGGGTAGTGACTGTGATGGCTATAGTTTCATTTTGATGCAGGGGCAAGTTTCTGGCGGGACAAAAACGGCCCATATCCCGTACGAATGAAGTAATAATGAAGTCTCAGGACTATCTGTTACAACTGTTTTTAGATTATGTGCAGAATTCTCGACGAAATATAGGCCCAATATTCCATGACCAGACACGGTGCACGAAATGCTAATCCGCGCGCTGTTTAGTGGTAACGACATCAGGACGTTCAAACCCTTAAAAAACAAGTTGTTTCTCGGTAGTTTTTTTTTTTTTTTTTTTTTTTTTTACAATTGGTTTCACGTCGCACTGACACGGGTAGGTCTTACGGCGACTATGGGATAGGAAACGGCTTGGAGTGGAAAGGAAGCAACCGTGGCTTTAATTGAGGTACAGCCCCCAGCATTTACGTAGTGTGGAAATGGAAAGCCGACAGTGGGAGGTTCGAACCCGCTATCTCCCAAATGCAAGCTCACAGCTGCGCGCCCCTAACCGCACGGCCAACTCACTTTTTTTTTTAAATGTACCCATCAAGCTCGTTATATATGATGGAGAGGAAATCTAGATACTCGTACTCATTAGTACGTCACGGACAACACTCGGGCTTGCTCTCTCGTTCTGCTAGACGCCAAGCAACTTGAATGGGGAATACAAACGACATAAATCAGCCACGTTCGTCGTAGACAACGCCTTGGCCTCCGTATTAGTGACGGTTCTTGTCCCCTTTCGTTGAGAAAAGACTGGTTGCGTATGACGGAATTTGTCAGCTAATAATTTCCTATTATTTAGCGCCCCTTTGTTAAATAGCTTATCGTACTGTACTTTAACGTGCAGTAACCTCAGCCTATGAAATGAAATGGCGTTATGGCTTTTAGTGCCGGGAGTGTCCGAGGACAAGTTCGGCTCGCCAGATGCAGGTCTTTTGATTTGACACCCTTAGGCGACCTGCGCGTCTTGATGAGGAGGAAATGATGATGAAGACAACACATACACCCAGCCCCCGTGCCAGCGAAATTAACCAATTAAGGTTAAAATTCCCGACCCTGCCGGGAATCGAACCCGGGACCACTGCGACCAAAGGCCAGCACGCTAACCATTTAGCCATGGAGCCGGACACCTCAGCCCATTATGACGCCCCATTCCGTGTGACCGTAATAATGTTCCACGATAAACACCTCCTTAATTGTGGGAACACTGGATGTCAAACTATTACATACAATAAATAAATACTTCGTTCCTAGAACAGATGAGCAATAATTTCAGTGTAATTTATTTTGATGATGATGATGATGATGCTTGTTTAAAGTGGCCCAACATCTAGGTCACTGGGCCCTAATGGTATGAAATGAGACGAAATGTAATGACAATTTAAAAGTTCAAAATTCATCCAATGACCAGAATTGAAAACATGATGAAGAATGAATAGATGAATATGAGTTTAAAACAATCAGTGGATCCGACCCACAATGCCCCCCCACCTTGCCAGAAACTATCTTAAAACAACAATATTACTGACCAACGGACTGCTCCAAAGCCCAATCCTGAATCGATAATGCTTGTTGTCTAAAGGGGTCCAAAATCCAAGTCAATGGCTCCTCATAATGGTATTAATCAAAAGTAGCGTAGACTCACGGTGCTCCACACATTATGGCACTACTCACAAGTATTGTACATCGCACAGGTAACGCAGACTTATGGTGTTTCTCACATAATGGCGCCACTCAGAGGCAACGCAAACCCATTGTGTTCCTCACCTAGGTGTACTAATCATGGGCGCCGATATTCTCGTGGTGTTCCTCACACAGTGGATACTAATCGCAGGCAACGCCCAGACCCGTGGTATTTCTCACATAATGGTACTAATCACAGGCAAAATAAGCCCGTGGTGTTCCGCATATAGTGGCACTAATCACAGGTACTGTAAACCCACAGCAAATACAGTAGAGACAATACGCGACACTTACGGATTTCGCCTTGCTAAAATGGGAGACAATTCGACGGTGGCGCTCCTAGTGACTTGACCTGAACAAATCGCGCTAAATTCAAATATCAATGGAAATGTATATACGGAAATAGATAAGTAAATTACGTATGGAAATAAAGTGGTATTGAGATATTAACTTCGAAGTTGCTAAAGCAATTCTGGATAAATGAATGAAGAATTATTTAAAAGGTTATTATTCAAAGACTGAAATTAGACACATAAACAAGATATGAAATGGGCTGCTGTGAAATGGCTTGATCTTTCATTTATGCCTTACTTTTTTTAGCTTTAGCATTCCTGCCTGAACTTTAACGGTTGGATTTGTCTTTTTTCTCATTTAAAAAACATTGTATGATCACATTAAGACACTTGTCAATAAAAATATCGGCACATTTCTCACACACACGATGCAATGAAAAACATTTAAAAGCTGGACAATTTTCCTCTTAACATTAAGCCTACTAACAGAAAGAAAATCTATAAAATTCCGGCTTTAATCTAAGAAGAGGGATTAAAGAAATAAAAGTATGAAAATGTTGTCGATAGTGATGCTTTAAGGAATATTTACGTACAATTAGAGTAAAAATGTAACATACCCTTGGCTGTATAGTCGAGGATTTTTAAAGTCGCTGGCCTGGAAATGATCTGAACAGATCTTATAATTCTTATATAAGCGTAACGTCCCTTCTTTCTTGTACACCTTATCCAAATCACTTCTGTGACATTTCAAAACCCACAGATCACACCTACAACAACACATCGGTATTGAAGGTTAACTGTTGCACTATAAAATAAAATATGCGTATTACATTTTATGCCAGTTAAAATATGGGTCGAGCAGGTCAGAAGATTATGAAGTACTAAAAAATCTATGTCACTGGAAGAATATATATGCAAACACAATATTACTTACATGTTCTTGTCACGAGGGAACCTGAAGAACGACCGCGCATTTTTCTCTATTTCGTAATTACTGCAGCCAAACACAGCACATACCTTTCCCCTCGTGTTGAGAGGAGATATCAAGGAATGACACACGCTACTATTTAATTATGTCAACTCACTGAAAACGCATAAATAACACCAAAAACTTTATACAAAAATACACGTGCTCTTATGAGAGAATCAGTACTGTTCAGGTATATCCGCTAGAGTGAGCTCCAATAGCTGTCCCTCGATATCTCGCTCAGTGTCGTGTATTGTCTCTACTGTATTTGCCCACAGAGAACCACTCTCTGCTGCTACTAATCACAAACCTCTCTGAGTCCAACCCTTCGTAAGGGTGTAGTGGCATCACGCGACAAGCCTTTAGTGATCTGCCTCCAGGAGTCTGCTTTGGGCATGGTGACTTGTTTGCTGTAAGCTCATCCTGGTCAAGCTCTTGATCTGGTCCATCCATCGTAACGGTGCACGTCCTCTAGGTCTTCGGCCGTCGTCTTTTCCTTCTATGATACGTATTTCCATTGCCTCCTGTCTTCTGGTAATATGACCAACATATCTGAGTTGTTTTTGGTTAATAAATCACAAACCTATTGTGTACCTAACTTAGTGGTAGGGCCTACTACTTGCAAGTAAAGGCGACCCACGGTGTTCCCCGCGTGATGCTACTTATCACAAGTAGTCTCATGATTCTAATTCAATCATTCCTAGCTCGCCCCTTTTAGTCGCCTCTTACGACAGACAGGGGATACCGTGGGTGTATACTTCGTCTGCGTCCCCCACCCACAGGGGTGCCCTTTATTTTTCCGCATATTGTACTTGAAGGTTCTCCGTGGCGCTTTAACACCTTTACTTTACTTCAGATAGAGATACCACTTGGAATGCATTGGAAAGGCTCGAAGACAAGAAAATAACACTGCTTTGCTCAGACATGGTCTATTTACTTTTCCAAACAATTTCTAACAAGAAAACATTCACAATCGACACGCCAGATATCAAGATGACCCTCGGTGGACAAGAAGTACAGTTTATGCATATGTTCGATGCAAAATTTCAGAATGGATTCGGTGCATCAAGAGGAAGGACAACTTGACCACTGATATTTCTAGTTGTGAATTTTTTCCTGAAGAAGAAATCCTATGACAGAACCGCTCGCAATTTCTACGTGGTTTCCGCAGCGCTATATTGCCTTCGAGACAATACATAACCAAGTTATTCAGGAAATGGCGAGACACAGGGTAAATTTTAAACAAAAGGAGAGGTCTATAGAAGAGGGTATTAACAGAAGAGAAACAAGAATGAATATCAGCCCGAGTAAATCTTCAGGCCAACTGGCGCAGGAGTGTCGTATTTCACATAGATCGGCACCACGGAGACTGAAAATTCTACACTTTTATCGGTGGTACATCAGTTAACACCACAGGATCCGTCCGGCTGCCCGCGTAAATTTCTCTCTTGTCAATCCTCTCTTTATTAGGACGGACAAAGCTTATTTCCATTTAGGTGGGTATGTGAATTCTCAGTATTTATTCAAGGTACTGGCACAGTGACAATCTTCATGAAGTACATCATTCACGACAGAAAGTCGATATTTGGTGTGGCATTACTGGATGCGGAATAATTGGCCCTATTTTATTTTATGATACAGTTAACTCGGAACATTATATGCAAAACACACTGTAGCAATTTTAAGAAATGTTGACTGAGGAAAAAAGGCAGCATGCCTACTTTCAGTTCATCAGTCGATCCATGGATTAGAACAAGTGTTCGATGAGCGAATTAGTCGTGGACTTTGCCCCCCTCGTTCCGCCGAACAAACCACGTGCTCTTGAAGCCCTAGAGAATGAAATCAGACGACAGACGTGAAATTTCAGAGGCAGAAGTCCAAGTGTAATGGAATTATATTTACGCCGATGCAACCTTTCCAAAGGAATGACACCATTTTCAAGTTATCTGACTGAAACCGGCCAATGTATAGTTTTGAACCTTCAGACAAACAGCAAGTTGAATTCCTACACTGTTGCGCTATAGGTAATACGCTGAATATCATAAGAAAATTTTGAAATTATCATTAGCAGTTTGTCGTAACTGATGATGTGGAAAACCATCATATTGAAGTATATACAGAAACAAGGTTGAAATTATTCTTCTAAACATTGTTTATTTGCTTATTCGGTTTCAGCGATCAGGCTATATTCCGAGCGAAGGAGTGCAGATAACTTGTTGCCATAGATGCAGATTTCTATTGTATGAACAGAAGAAATAATTCTATGCCGACAGTTTAAAAAAATATTGTATAAATCAAATTAAACAAAAATACCCACATCTCAAATTTAAATAAATAATCCATCAGTGTGGAACTTTCTGGAATATATTTTTAAACACTTCTTTCAAATCCTGCAGGTTCATTAACTGTTTTTAAGCATTCACACTTAGTAGTAACATTTTTCGGAGGATTCAAAGGTGTTAGGAAGCAGAATTCGAATTTCTTTAACTGCTCATTTGCAAAATGTACACACTTTTTTTTTCCACCTTGGTGTCATAAGGTACATTGAATTTTTTCATTTCAGTCTCAATTGAATAACCACATATGCAGACGAACATGCGCGAAACGTCCAATAGGAATTTTTGAAGGATATTTATGAAACAGGGATGTCCAATACTTTTATTATCATTAATATAATTATTTTACAAAATGACCAAAATATAAATATTTTAAAAAAATGTCACTAAACTGAAAAAGAAAGTGGCTTTTTCGAAAATTTGTGGCCGACTTAAAACTCGAAACGGCCAGATCCAGCCACATAGTGGCTAAACTGGCAACCCTGTTCGTTAATCGTCATTACTGTTCGTTGTAAGAACAGAAGTACAGGTGATCAAATAAGTTTCTTTGGTTTGAAATACATATTATCAAGGTCACAACAAGGTAGAAAGCCAAGTCCCTCAATGGCAAAGACCCGCGTAACAAATACAGCACGTCTTGAAGTTACCGATGTTTCGGGCGGGCTTTGTCCTTGAAGTAAGTATGAACTACATTTCCTCCAGAGTACAATAAAGTTTCATGACGTACATGTAAAAGATAATTGCAGCTACGAGAACCTTATCCACAATACAACCTCAACTACCTAAGCCTTACCTAATAATAATAATAATAATAATAATAATAATAATATGGCCTCAGGTATCGTATGCAAGCCATTTACGCTGCCGCAGTCTAGCTCGAGCAGTCGAGGAGAGAGGTTGCGTAGCGAAGTGCGTGCTGTAATCATGGTTGGCATTGAACAGTACCGGGCCGCTATTGGGAAATGGCAGGCAAGGCAGAAGAAGGAGGTCAGGAATGGATTGGTGACGGACGGATTGAAAATGAGTGAAGCGGTGCTGGTGGTGACAGTGATAGCAGTGTTACTGGTTATTGGGGGGGTGGAGGTGAACCCAGGCCCAAATACCAGTGGAAAATTTAGCGCAGAGGATTTGGCCGCACTCAGGGGGGTTGTAAGTGAAGTGATGCAGGAAAAGTGTCAATGGGATAAGGTGCAGGAAATAAAGGACATGATGGAGGAGCAGAGAAGGGAGATAGGGAACATGAAGAAATGGCTTGAAACGAAGACAGAGGAATCGAGCAGGAGAGTGGTCAATAACGAGAAAGAAATCGAGTTATTGAGAGGGGAAGTGAAGCATCTGAAAGACGAGGTGATGAAGATGAAGAAAGAAGCGGAGGGGTACAGGCAGGAGAGATTGAAAAAAGCCATATTTTTATATGGAATTGAGGAAGGGGCGAGAGAGAGCAAGATTGAGCTGATATTTAAGGTGGTGGAAGCTATACGTGATGTTATGAAGGTAAACTTTAGTGAGGTAGACATTGATGATGTAGAGAGAGTTGGTAGAATCAAAGGTCGGAGGCCAATTAGGGTTACATTGTTCTCAACCCTAATGGCAGATTCTGTGTTAAGAAACAGCAAGAATTTACAAGGGCGGAAAATAGGGGTGAAAGGAGACATGGGAAGAGAAGGAAGTGAAAACGCGAAGATCTTGAATAGGCACCTTTGGAGAGCGAGGAACCAGGGGCTAAAGGCCCGAATAAGAGGTCTGAGGTTGGAGGTGACGAACGGGCGATGGGTCAGAGTTCATTCAGTTTCTAAGCTAAAGGAAATGGACGAAAACGAGAGGGTTGAGAGTGGTGAGAGGTCAAGGCAAGATGGGAAGAAGAAAGAAGAAAAGAAGAGGAGGAGGGACGTGGCAGGAGAGCAGGGCGTCTCGGAAGAGAATGGGCAGTGCAGCCGGGAGACAGAAGACCAAGATAGTGAAGTGGACGGTGAGAGTGGACCGCAAGAAACTGGGAGAGGAGAGTGTAGTGGTGCAGTGAGTAAGAAAGGACAAAGGGAGATGGATTCAGAAGTCCAAAATAGTGAGGGGGAGAGTGGGGGTGAGCAGCAAGAAGAGGTGAGTGCAGGGTGCAGTGGTGTAGCGAAAAAGAAAGGTCAAGAGGAGACAGATCGACAAGAAGGTAAAAAACTTATGAGTAAAGTCAGGAGTAAGAGCTTAAAAGACATATGGGGAAAAGTACGTAAAGGGATGGAGGATACAGAGGGAGAGAGGTCGATAAATACTAGAAGTAAGAATAGAGTGGGAGACCTAGAAGGGAGGGAGGGAAAGTTATAACAATTTTGGAAGATAGGATGTGTGAATATTGAAGGAGTAAGGAGCAAATTAGGAAACAAGAAAGTTAGGGAAGTAATTGAAAGTTTCGATGTTGTGGCACTCTTAGAGACGTGGTTGGAAACAGGGAGGGAGATTACATGGAAGGGGTTTGAGATAAAATATAAATATAGAAGAAAAGAGAGGAATAAGGGACGAGCACCAGGAGGGATGATAGTTCTAATTAGGGAAGAAATTAGTGAAAGAGTAGAGGATATAGAGACCGATATGAGGGAAACCATATGGCTGAGATTGAATTTGGGAGAGAGAGAGGGACGGAGGAAGAAAATAAATCTAGCTTTTGTTTACTGTCATCCTAGTAATTCAGAATATGCAAATAAATATTTTTTTGAAGAGTTATTGGTGGATATTGGTAGGATAAGGGGAATGTATCCAGGGGAGGAGGATATGTTGTTATTTGGGGATTGGAAGGCGAGAATAGGAGAACAGAGCCCAATTTATAGTAGGGAGGATGGAATGTGTTTGTTAGAAAGCAGAAGGAGTGAGGACAAAATTACAAATAGTTATGGAGAGAAGCTCCTAGAGATGTGTGCTGTGGGAAACTTGTATATTCTGAATGGGTGGATAGAGGGTGACAGGACGGGGAAATTGACATATGTTACGGAGAAAGGGGGTAGTGTGATAGATATGGTTCTGAGCTCGGAAGGGATGATTGAGGAAGTTGTAAGTATGGAAATAGGAGATTGGATTGAGTCACACCATTTCCCGGTGAGGGTTATGCTGAAAAGAGAGGTAGAGAAGCGTACAATGAAGGAAAATGAGACAAAGGATAAACGAGGGAGGGGTTATAATAAGTACAAATGGACAGAGAAGGTAGGCCGGGATTGGAATAGGGTAGCAAAGGAGGAGTTACATCTTCTGAAATATGGGTGGGAAGGGGCGTTAGAAGAGAATGATACTGATAAAGCCTTGGAATTGTTGCTACATCCAATAAAGATGATAGCGCAGAAGGTGAAAGCTAGAAAAGGAAATAAGAAAGAGGGAGAAGAATGGTTTAATAGGGAGTGTGAAGGATTGCGGAGGAGGGTGATGGACGCTTTAGGAGAATATAGAAGGAAAGGTGGAAGCCAAGAAAGGGAGTTTTTCTGTAGATTGAGGAAGGAGTATAAAAAGAAAATTTCTGAGACAAAAAAGACGTGGTTAGAGGAACAAATGGAAGCCATAAATAATGACTGCAAGACTAACAATTTTGAGAGAGTCTGGGATAAGATTAATAGAATTATTAAGGGTGGAAGGAATATGGAGAGAACGAGTATTGAGGAAGTGCAATGGGTCAGGCACTTCGAGGAATTACTAGGAAAAAAGGGGGGTGATAGATGGAGAGGTTCGGGAGAAGAAGTAATTTGGAGTAATAGGGGAGTGGCAATTTATGACTTGGATAAAGAAATCACAAGAGAGGAAATCCGGGGAGTGATAAGTAGAGCCAGAGCGAAGTCGGCCGGGGGGTGTAATGGTATAAATAATAAGTTTTGGAAGGAAATTAGTAAAAATGAGATAATGATAGAGGGCATGGTGAAACTATTCAATAGGATATTCGAGGGAGGAAATTACCCTAGGGAATGGGAAACAGGAATTATATGCCCTATATACAAGGGAAAGGGTAGTAGGAACGATGTGAACAGTTATAGGGGTATATCTCTGTTGGATTCTCTGAGTAAAATATATACGGGGGTGCTAGCGAACAGAATAAGTGGGTGGGCGGAAGAAAATGGAATTTTGACAGATTACCAAGGGGGATTTAGGAAAAAGAAAAGAACAGTGGATAATATAATGATAGTAAAGACTATTTTAGAAAAGTATAAGAATATGAATAGAAGTACGGTTTATGTAGCAGCAATAGATTTTGAGAAAGCTTTTGATAAGGTAAATAGAGAGGCCCTACGAGAGAAATTAGGTAGGCTAGGGATTTCGGAGAAGATGTTGAGGGCAGTGGAAGGAATATACAGGGACGTCAGGTTTTGTGTAAAATTGGGAGAAGAGAGAATGAGTGGACCATTGGAGTCCAAGGTGGGTTTAAAACAAGGTTGCAAGTTATCGCCCATACTGTTTATTTTATTTATAAACGATATTTTAGAGGGGTTTGGGGCAGGAAATTGGGCTGTACCGGTAATTAATGGTTTGGAAGTGCCAGGACTGATATTTGCGGATGATGTGTTATTGATGACGTTAACTTCAGGGGCGATGAATAGGGCCTTAGAGTCAGTGATGCTATTTGCGAGGAAATGGGGATTGAAAATTAATGGAAATAAGTCTAAAATATTGATAGTACAGGTGAACAAAAGAAGAAAGATGGAAGGGAATTGGGTAATACAGGGAGAAAGATTGGAACAGGTAAGGAAGCTGGAATATCTAGGAGTTATTTTTAATGATAAAGGAACTTGGAGTGACCAGATCAAAAGAATGAAATATAGAGGCTTGGCAGCCTTAGCCTCAGTCAGAAATTTGCTACTCAAGTTCCCGGGGATCAGTTATAAAACACTGAGACTCGTGTTCAGGTCGGTAATAGTGGGGAGGGTATTATACGGAGCAGAAGTTTGGGGGCTGGATGAAAAAAGAGAGGAACTAAGAAAGATTGTTAGTAGTTTTGCTAAGTTAGTGATGGGCTTACCGAGGTGTACAGCAAACGTAGGGGCGGAATTAATGTGTGGGGAGGATTTGGAATCAGAGGGTGTGAAAAGAATAGTTAGATATTGGATGAATTTAAAAAGACAGGAAGGTGGGAGAGTTTTACAGGCTGCATATGTACAGCAATTTAAGAGCATGTATAAGGGTGGATGGTTGGAAAAAATAAAAGGATATTTAGAGAGGATAGGATTAGGGCACCTGTGGGGGGAGGTTTGGTCAAAGACAGAAGTGAGAGGGATGAAAATACTAGAAAGGAGAATTAGGGATATCCACAGGCAGAAATTATTGGGGGAAAGCAGACTAAGAAATTCGCTGATTGTTTTGACGAAAATAGAGGAGATAGCAGGGTTGAATATTAGATACGTTGATAGGTCAAATCGATATGGGATGATGTGGTGGCTTTTAGGTCTGCCAAGGAATAAGGGCTGGTTACAGGGCAGGGATAAGACAAGGTGTGTACTTTGTGGAGAGGTGAATGATGAGTTTCACTTGCTAAGAGACTGTGAGGGAACGAGGGGGTTAAGACACAGATTATTGAGTGCCGAGAATCGGGAAGTACTGGGGAGAGGGGATGAGAACGCAATACTGAGATGGATTCTTAAACAATGGGAAAAAGGGGGTGAATTGAACAGGTATTTTTGTGCGACAAAAAAGGCCTGCGAGAGTAAAATGAAGGAGAGTGAGTTAGAGGGTGGGCAGGGGAATAGGGGGGTAGAATAGTTATCTGTATAAGGGAAGGAGATAGTAGGTTAAAATTTTAATGGTTTAGTGTATATAGGGACTGAGTATTTAGTTAGGGGAGTTGGGTAAGAGGACAGGATGGCATGGTCTGTTTGTTTTATGATATGTCAGTAACTGTTATTCATTGTAATTTTATTAGGCTAGGATGGTAACTATTTGTGAAGACTGAAATAGGGTAAATAATTTGTGAAGGCTGAGACGTGGTAAGGGTGAAGTGATATATTTATTGTGATATTTGGAGTTGACGCTGATTGGTAAGTCTTACGATATGTCAGTAATTGTTATTCACTGTAAATTTATTAGGTTATGATGGTAATTATTTGTGAAGGCCGAAATGTGGCAATGGTGAAGTGGTATATTTATTGTTGATGTATATAAGAGAGAGGATAGCATGATAGTGTGGTATGAGATTGAGAGGTGGTATATGAAGCGATGTGTTGGTATTGAAGGGTAGCTGTATTAGCTTTTGGTTGGGTAGGAGGTTTATTTAATGCTAACTAAGTGAGTGTTAAGAGGGACAAGAGTTTTGGATGGTAGAGATTGGAATGTGGTGTTGGTGAAGAGATGGTATATGAGTGTTTGGTATTTTAAGGTGAAGATGGCCTGGTATCTAGATACGATTAAGGTAAGATGTGTCATATTGCTGAAATGAGGTGTTGGAGAAGTGGTGGTATAAAATGGTCGCAGTTATTGAGGACTATGGTTGAAATATGGTGAGAAGCGGTGTTAAGCGGTGTTATTTTGTAAATCTGAGATGTTGTAAATTTAGATTTAGTGGTGTATTGTGGAAGGTATATGAGGTGGATCTGGAATGGAAACGGTGGATAAGAGGTGGTATCGGAATCCGGGAGTTGGTATGTAGATGGTTTATTTATTGCTGAATTAGTTTAGATTTATCGAAAAAAAAAAAAATGTGGTGTGGGAGAAGTGTTGGTATAGGCGAAGATGGTTTGGTAATGAGATGGTTTAATTTATTGCTGAAACTTTTGGAGTTGGAGAGATGATTGTATTAAGTGCGGGTTGGTAAATGTAGTGTATGATGGATTGAAGGGCAATTGCGGAATGTTGGTTGTTATGGTTTGGACAGAGAGTAAGTTAGAGGACAATGAAGATGACGTATGTGCTGAATCCACAAGGACACGGAATGAGTGGTGGTTGCGATAGCAAATGTAATGCTGAGCATGGCTTGGGTTTTAAAATGAGATCAAGCATGGCTAAATAATGATCAAGTTGCAACATGAGAGGTAGTAATGCATTGAAATAAAAGTGGTATTTAAGGTAAGTGTGGAGGGAGACCAGTGTTGAAATTTGATTGTAAGTTATTATGATTTTCTGCTGGGTTAGGATTGTGTTATTTATTGTTGTGAACGTGGAGGACTTTTGTTTGTGTTATGGCTGGTTAGAATGTAAGTGCTGACTGTCGATGTTTTGGTATTGATCGGGAGTAGGTCAGGGAAAAGGAATGTGACGAAAGTTGCGGTAGGCATAAGGACAAGTGATGAGTTTGCTGGATCCTCGAGCCGAGGACTGCTACAGAATTGTTATCATTTTTGTTATTATTTATTCCTATTATCTCTATTTTCATTATTTTATTTTTATGTATTATATTATTATTATCATTATTTTATCATTATTTTTATTATTATTTTTTTTTTAATGATAATTATTAATATTGTGTCTTATTGCTTTGTGAACATGTAATGGGGCGGAAAGCCTGTTTGTTCATAAATAAATACTACTAATAAATACTACTAAATACTACTACATTTACGCTGCCTGCGAGCCAATTTCGACGTTTCGTTTCTATCTACCGTGTAAACACCAAAACTGTCATCATGGTGAATCGAGTGGACGTTTTCCCGCCTAACTCTACCACGTTAGAGTGCTAACAGACATTCACATCGCACACAGTGGATTCTGTCCTAAATGCTTGCACATCTGCTATGGATGGCATTACATTTGAAGAACTCCTGCTTCAGTTTCCTTTCCAACTTCTCCTTCTTCTGGCACTGAGGCAATGTCTTATCTGCTACTGACCCCACAACAACAACAACAACAACAACAACAATAATAATAATAATAATAATAATAATATTTGCTTTATGTCCTACTATTTTACCGTTTTCGGTGACGCCGAAGTGCCGGAATTTAGTCCCACAGGAGTTGTTTTACATGCCAATAAATCTACCGACACGAGTCTGGCGTATTTGAGCACTTTCAATTACCATATGACTGAGCCAGGATCGAACCTGCCAAGTTGGGGGTCAGAAGGCCAGCGCCTTAACAGTCTGAGCCACTGAGCCCGGCAAATCCCACAACAAACTAGCAAGTGCATGGAGCTGGTAGCTACTACAGTGTGGTTTAGAAATTCGGAATTCATGAGACTACTTATATGAGAAACATGCAGCTAGTCCGACCTCCATGACTTTCTACTATCCAGTTGGCCAGCTTTACGTAACTGCTTTAATTACCATTTCCTTGTTGATAAAAGGTCGAGCTGGAACGTACGTAGTAATGACGACATCATTTACGTCCTGGCTTCGGGTTCGTATTTCACATAATGTTCTGTTACCCGTCATGCTGTGAACGACCTTGACTCCTTGAAGGATATCCTAAAAGCTGACTTCACTTGAGACACTTCGTTCAAAAGGAATTGTCAGCAAGTATCCCGGTGTCATCTGCAAAGTGGATAGTATTTGATTCCTCTATCAACTTCATCAAGAACAACAGAAATAATGGCTAAATGGTTAGGGTGCTGGCCTTTGATCACAGGCGTCCAGGTTCGATTCCCGGCAGGGTCGGGAATTTTAACCATAATAGGTTAATCCCGCTGGCACGGGGGCTGGGTACATGTGTCGTCTTAATCACAATTTCATCCTCATCACGACGCGCAGGTCGCCTACCGGTGCAATGAGCACCTTCAAATACCACCGGACTGAGCCAGGATCGAACCTGCCCAGTTGGGGTCAGAAGGCCAGCGCCTCAATCGTCTGAGCTAATCAGCCGGGCGAATTAATTAATGCAAATGCCTCACCGTGAGGCACCCGAGAACTCTTTGATTGTTCATAAAATGGTGTCACGCAACTTTTATTAGTGACCGACTTCCAGGAGAAAATGAGCTGCAATTATTATAATGGTGCACAACAGTAGCAGCAGCTTGTGTTCTGTTTATAGTTCAACTTATCCAGGCCAGTGAGTCGCAGCTGACTGACAGCTGACATCTGCGCATTAATGTTCGATATTCTAACACAACTCCTGTTGTAAAAATGGTGGTAGATACTGCACATGACAGATCAGTGTCCGATAGCAAAGGAGAACAGAACACTAGCGTGACCAGATCTAGGATCAGAAAAAACGGGACGCTTTTCTCGAACTTTTCGATGAAATCATTTCATAAGATAGACTGTGCCATGTTAAATCATAACTGTAATGAATACAGAAAAAAATGAACAACCCTACATATAAATTTTTCCAAAATTAAACAATATTTTAGTCACATAAAAAGGAACATATCAACTGGAACATAATTTGAAAACAAAAATGGTGTGATTTACGTATAAAACGCCTAAGGTTTTTTTACACAATTTGCTTTACGTCGCACCGACACAGAAAGGTCTTATGGCGACGATGGGGTACGAAAGGCCTACGAGTGGGAAGGAAGCGGACGCGGCCTTAAGTAAGGTACAGCCCCAGCGTTTGCCTGGTATGAAAATGGGAAACCACGGAAAACCATCTTCAGTGCTGCCGATAGTGCGGTTCGAACCTACTATCTCCCGGATGCAAGGTCATAGCTACGTACCCCTAACCGCACGGCCAACTCACCCGGTAACGGCTGAGTTTACGTCAATGTAATGTCGTCTTCCTTTCACATAGCCTTCGAAGTACACAGATAGGCCTACTTGTCTGATCAATAACAGAGTAAGCGTGATATTATGATGATGATGATGATGATGATGATGGTTTAAAAGGGCCTAACATCTAGGTCATCGGCCCCGTAAGCGTAACAGTGCAGCATCATTCCAATTTTGGACTTTAGATGTTATTTTTATCTCTAGTAAATGCAGACAGAAAACCAACGGTACAGACACTAAAAGAAGATACGTCTGGTCATCCAAGGGTACACACGGGTCACACACAAGGTTGTCCACTCACATTTCCCATGGCCACAAAATATAAAAAAGTTAATGATCATTATGCTTACTGAAGGGCGATTAACATATTCCATTATTTTGTGTTAACATTTTTTGTATAATAGACATTTTAGTTCATTGGTTTGTTTGGAGTTTTTAAAATGACACGATGTAATGCTTACATTATGTTTGAGAATAATAAAAATCGTCTGAGTATTAAAAAAATCCTCGCTGCAATAAACGTTGCATTTGCATTTGAACAACTCACGAGAAAGTAGTTCTGAAAGAACATCAATTCTACTATTAACACACTGATTTGTGCAGTCTAATTTGATAATATTCAGTATTTTGTTTATCTCTAGATTGTTTTAAACTATCATACAGGAGTGAACAGGGAACCTGGGAGCCAATCGGCGTGGTTTGTTGATTAATTGTGTTCCACAGCAAGCAAAGCAATAAGGGATATCCATATAAGTAGGAAATGCACTACTCTAGTATGACTAGTTATTTAGTTCTATTGTGGTGATCTTGTAAATTAACTTGACGTTCACACGTAGCGCTAGTGCTGCAGTAATGCCATGTAACGGCGTAGGGTGGCAGCAGAACTTCAAGCAATGTGTAATGTTATTGTTAAGTTTTAGGGGCTTAGGGCATCACATTTTGTTTTCTTCCGGTTCAACGATATTAGCCTCCATCCATTCCCCGCTATGATGTATTTTCCCCTTATTCTTCGATTATAATAATAGGCGACCTGCGCGTCTCTGAGAATGGGGCCCTAGTTCAGATGTACGACTTTACGTTTCAAAATTATCCCTTAGTGACCGTCTCGCACATAGCGAAGTAGTGGTAACAAGGAATGGGTGACAACTTTTAACGTTGCGAGACAAAACAGAATGTGACCCTTGACCTTGTTTATATCTCTAGTGATTGAATTGACCGACATTCGCAAACAGCTTACAAGACTGTACATTGTTCCCAATGACCAAAGATTGTTGTTGTTGATGTTGTTGTTGTTGAGCCGGGTAAATGGTGTAACAATTTCTGTAAGCTCGTACTACCACTATGTTGAAGACGGCACAAACACTCAGCGATAGAGCCAGAGGAACTAAAATACCACACCCTACCGGAAATGGAACCCCGGACCTCTAGGAGCCGGTCGGCACTTAGTTCGTTACCATGATTAGCGATCGCACGCGATGCTCGCCGCTGACGGACTTCGCAATTGAAATACGAATTTGTGAATATCTTACATTACTGTAGCTCGTGCCGTTAAGATGTTCTATTTTTATTGTTATGTACACATTTTCGATGGAGATATTTGGAAGTTTGTGAAAAAAATGAGTGAGAACATCTTGCACCCGGACAACTGGAGACGGCTGATGATAATGAATATCTCTGTTACTATTCAACCTACGGGACATACAAGTTCGGAAATTATATTTTATTTCACACTAACTCAAAAGAGTACGAGAAATGACAGTTTACCTTTCTGTAATTACTGTTTTATTGTAAGTAGTCTCTGTTTGTTTGAACTCCGCTTCATAGTAAGGTAAACACGGATAGTCGGAGAGATCATGAATCAAGGAACACCTTGCTGTATTGTTTCTCCGCCTGATTGCAGCACCGTGTTTCCGCACCAATCTAAACAAAACATGGCGTCTCTGCACTCCCAGCTCAAGAAACCTGCCGCCATCACAATACTGACTAATGTATATATCGGATATATCATACACCCATCATTAATCCAGGACCAGAGGACCATGTAGCTTAGTGGACTGTTCGATGCTTCAGATATGGTTCATTATACCTTTCATAACAAGACACAAACAATATGACTCAAACACCGACGATCTGCGTTAAGACGAATCAAAATTATTTATAATTAAATTAATTAAATTTAAAATATGTAAATAGTAGGCCTATGAAATCAACAACAGACTCGTTTCGAAATCTCGGTGAATATCTCACTCGTAACGTGGCTGTTAACTGTAGCATTCGTGATCATTATTACATGGAACACGAGTTATTGAAAGCTCAGCAGAATACTCTGACATTTATGAAAAATATGCAAATGTAAAAATGTTGGGCAAAGACTGAGATGTATTTGACTATAAGTTGTGTTCAACCAATATGATTTAAAAAACCATTTCCGGTCAGACTAAGAAAGCACAGAATTTTTATATTTTCCAAAGTAAGCCAACGCAAAAAGGTAGGTTGCAAATGTACTTATAGTGCTGATTATTCTTGGTACGAAGTTTTAAAAAAAGGAATGTAATCTTGTAGATGTGTAGATGTCTACAAAAACATTTCGAAAGTTCAACCCAAAAATTGCACCACCAAAGAAAAGCAGAAAGATCTTAGCAAACTCTTAAAATTCGTCAGTCACAAACCCAGAAGTCAGAAAGTTTTATCAAGAAGCATTGAAAGATCAAATTGGAGACGACGATAATATTGCACGTTTGTATGACAAGCAAGAACCTTCTTGTAAAAACCATCAATGATTTTGGTAGGGCCTACATAGAGTAATTGCTGGAATTTTTTTTCAAATTGCTTATAGATATAATGTACATTTTTCCAGTACTGTTTTTTTAAATATTTCAAATAATGTTTTGTATGAAATATTTCTTGACTAAAACATATCTGTCGTTAAACAAACTGGTTTTTTAAAAATAACTTGATTAAACCTTTTAAACGTCTTTTCCAAGAAGTGCTAAGTCAAATGATATAGTGCCCTTTTGAAAAATATTTTCAAAATGATTTATTGAAAAGTAGATCTATACATATAAACAAATAAATAACATTAATAGTTGCCTAAGATCAAAAGAATGTAAACACGTTACTACATTTACCTACCTAGATCATTTTTTATATTTCCTGAAACATTGCAGAAAACGACTTAGTACCTTTTGGAATCCACCTCTTCAATTTTGAAAGGTTAAGTCGTACATGTGAACAAATAACTGGTTTAAAAAGCATAGCACAGCACAAATATACTAACATGCATAAAACGACAAGGGTTGATTTAGTATCGTATTTTAATGAGAAAAGCGAATATTGATATAAATCCCCACAGCTCTAGGTTACACCTTGACCGCAGAGAAAGTTGGCTACGAGCAGAGAAACTGGCAGCAGGTAGCACTGAACCAGAACAGAGTGCGCTCACTGACACACAGACACACACCCCGCGGCTTTGACTGATCTTCCTTCTTTCATAGCGCAAAATATGGTTGGTATGTGCCTTGTCGTATGTCCACAAGTTTCCTCTAACAGAGGCTACAGGAACAACATTTCGGAGATTTTACGTCATATCAAGCTTGAGTAGCATCGTGAATATCCTCGAATATTTCGTACAACGAGCTTTTGTTAAATTTAGAACTGAAGAGTTTAGAAGGTCGAAAGCGGCAGAGATCATACATGAAATAATACATTCGCAAACTGATAATCCTGAGTTCCTTTCCCTCCTGAATTTCCATGTGCCACGCCCAAATTAAAGATTTCATTTAACATTTTCAAATGAAAAAAGCTAGAACATCTGCCCATCAAAATTCACTACTTTGTAGACTAGTATCCATAACAGTGCACCTCTTGATTCCAGTACAAACTTAACAATACGTTTAAAAGAATTCACGACAGCAAGAAAGGCTATATAATTGATCTCACAGTCAGAATGGAGCACCACACCGGCCAGCCTTTATATTGCCGTTAATGTCCTAATAAGCAATGTACTGTTCTTTAATGTTATATTTTTGTGTTTCCAAATGTTAATGCTGTATACTGAGTTAATGTCATACTTTTATTTATTTAGTTAAACTTTGTCCTTATGGCAATCCAGAATGTCTAGCAGATCGTTCAGTTTTTAAATAAAAAGGATTAGACTACGATTACTTTAGAATAGATTTAAGTTAGGCTAGGCAATATTAAGTAATAATTATTCGTAATTTCACTTTGTATCACGAGGAATGCTGCTGCAATTGGGATGAAAATCTTGTAGCAAGCAATAAATTAAATTAAGTTAAATTAAATTAAATTAAATTAAATTAAATGAATGGGGAACAACGTTTAGAAAATCTGAACCATGCTCCCTTTGCACGTTTCTTTAATTCAAATGATTTGTGTTGCTAATGCAATGTTTTGATATGCATATGAGTTCTGTCTACCTCTATTCAAATTACTTATCTACTTCCGTGGTTGCGCTCGAGAGCGCAGCACTGTTCATAACATGTACCAAAGATCGTTCCTTTATACGAGACAACGGTGTTTCATCTTCTTAGAGTCTTATCTTTGCTTTGTTGACATAAGACTTATTAACAATGGAGCCCATACGGACCGGAATCGCATTCCTCTGTTTAAAGTGGTTATTTGAGATATTTAAAACCTGTTCTTACTACTTTCTTTTGGTAAAATGAGTATAAATACTACAGGTATGTTGGTCTTAGTTTGTCTTAGTTTTTAACCTTGATTTTAAGAATGTTTTGAGTACTTTGTACTCGGTCATTGAGAACTGATCGATGTGTCCCTTTCCGCTTCGCTGCGTGAAACGATCTGTGTGGGTGCGTATGATTGCTTTATGGTCATATCTTGGCAACCTGGGTCTCCTACTGATTACATATTTCGTGCACTGCACCTCGCCATCAATGATTGTACGTCCTTCGAGTAGGCTAGAAGTTTCCATTTGGGTCGTTCGAAGCGCGGACCTGATGGGTTTTTGGTATGTGATTCTCTCCGATTTCCTGGCGTGTAATGTTTGAGCAGTGTGCACGCTGCTACTTGATATATGTGAGACCTATCTGTGAGTCATATTATCATTACTTCCCGATACCGACATAGTGTGAATGTTGAAATGAGTGTTGGTGATTGGGCGAAGTGAAAAGATGACCATTCGGTTAGTTTTATTTTCATTTTAATCCCTGTTCTGTACCTTATCTTTGTTTGCGGTACAGCTTTATTTATTTTTTGGCCGGGTCTTTAACTTGATTTTTCTTGTCCGCGTGGCGGCCATGTTTATCTTCTTGTATTTGAATCGCGCGCATGTCCGTGGTCCCCTGTGTTTGTTATTATCTCTGTGGTCCAGAGATCTTCCTCTCCGCTCCATGTTTATACCTTTTTTCTCCTTGGACGTGTGGGCTTTGTTCGGTTGGAACAGTGTGCTATTGTTGTGTGGATAGTGAAGCGAAAAGAAGTCTAATATGAATGAAGTTATTCTCGTAAAATGATCGAATTTAATTCAACCGTATGCACGGCAGAAGTATTAATACTTGATGAAACGAGATCATTACTAAAACTGCGAGCTCTCTATAATGCTTGTTGGGTGTTTGAAAATTGAAAATTAAAATGTTATGCTCACACCACAGCTTCGAGTTGATCATTTGTAAAGGTACGTTATGTTATATTCCGTTTATTTTGGCTTCACTACTGGCTTTCAGTCCCTTTATGTTTCGTATTTACTTTCTCAATAAACCATTATTTTAACTTCATTTGATTTTCATTGAGAGTAGGACTTGGTATATATCATTGTTCATTAATTACGAGGGACATCTCCAGTTTGGGACTGTTTTCTGCCTTTCCTATTCGGAACCACGCCTCGAATCTCCCGTCTTGCGTGTTTTTTATGGGTCAATTACCAACGGTATGGGAGGGGTTCGGTACAAATCACAACAGAAGTATTGGATTTTCGTCCCAAGAACTACTATTACGATGTTACGTGGAAGTGCCACAGTATGTGCCACTAAAAGACGTAGCGGTGAGAGCGAGTGAAGCCTCACGACTCCAAAGCTAATCGGGGCCGCGCGCATGGCGAAGGGCGTGCATGTTGTTCATGCTTATTTCCCCTGTAGTATTGTACAAATTTAAATACAGTTAGTCAAGTCAGAAAAGGTCGGCATAATGGACCACGGGCATTTAATTTCACGTCTTTATTTGTCGAGATCAGCAAAACGGTGAACAGATATCGCTGGTAAATCAGCGACCATTGCTCAATCCGAAGATCTGCAGATTACGAGACGACGCGTAGTCAGCACGACGAATCCTCTCGGCCGTTGGGGTACTCGTCCACTGGAAGCGACTACGCGCGTACTAGCGCGACCGATCCCACTGCGTAGAGTCGAAACCGCGTCGACTGAAAGCGACCTCGAACGGCCAACTTCACGCGACTACAGCCGACAACAGGCGATAAGCGACTGATCCCCCTCGAATAGGATTTGCCGCTTGAAGTCTCCAGTACACTACGGTTCCTACAAGCATTGGTTGTCTCCCGCCGTCATACACACAAAAAAATGTTAAATACCCATATGAAAGATAAACGCTATCATTCTCGAGATATACGACACAAACTATGGGTGAATGTTATAGAGAGGAATGGGTGTTGACAATGGTATATATGTCAACCCCTCAGTCCCCTTTCTTGACGCGAGATAAGGGATGAAGTGAGACGAATTTACATAGCGTGTTTTACGGCTAGATGCCTTCCTGACACTGTGATGTTTGGGACATCACTGCATGTTTTCAATTATTGAACTATATAATTATTTGATAAGAAGTATATATTTAATCAGTGATAGGTCATTTTTAAATTAAAATATATAGGGTTTTTATCATCCATTTCAATCATCATTTCATTTCTTTGTATCGCGGCTATAACGTATTCTGAACGAACAAATAATTGGGTAAAGTATTTCAACATCATTCATATTAATAACTTGCAGTAAATTTTCCAATAGCCGTTGTGAGGTGAACAGATTCAGCAGGCTAATTTCAGCCCATTTCCAGGAAAAGTACGTCATCTAGGTTACGAGAGACCTTACCCTCTCCACCTCATAAAGAGACAGTTGATACATTATAAACGCCCACTTTTCGAACTTCGCTACCTGACGCTTTATTTCAGTGGGAAAGTTCAGCCTATGTGAATGAACGTAATGAAGCAACGTGATGGATTCACAGCAATACATAGGAGAAGGGATGAGACCTCGAATCTTACTGGACCATGTGATATGGCTGATGGAAGGAGACTTTTGAACGGATATACTTCGAAGACAAGAGCTGGAAAGGACATTCTTACTCGTAAGCAGATTGTCACTCGTATTCGGACATTCTTATTCTCACTCTTGGAAGACACTCTTACTACGATTCTACGTCTGCACATCGCAGAAGATTTTAACTTAGTTCACTTCGCATTTGAGTATATACTACTCAAAAGTTACTCTCATTGGGACTTGTTATCCCAATGACGAGAGGTATAGTCAACGGGAGACCGGTTTTGACTAGTACAGGGAAGGAGAGCTTTTATTATGAATTTCGCTACGCTACTGATCCGTAATACGGAAGAATACAAGTGTATTCTCTCCATGAACATAACCCATGGTGGTTTTGCATTTAAAATTAGGACTCATTACGACTTTATGTAAGGAGTAAAGTAGGAAGTGTTAAAGGCAGGAAAAGCATAAGTAGGACTAGAATCCAACAACAGATGAGGCAGCCGGTACGAGAGATCCACCCATCATCACCTTCAAGACAACAGAGTCTACATATGGTGAGCTTATGGCATAAGTTACTGCAAGTCTTCGCGCAACAGTTCATTTTCTTAGAGTTAATTTAATTCAATTTTTCTTTTGCTTCCGTAAGTTCAGATTTCGTTGTTGGAATCGAACCCGGAGCCTTCGGGCTAAGAAGCAGGCCGGCTATTAAGATACACAATGATTGATGAAAGCACTCCTAGGTTTTTCTGTTTTATGTTCATATTGGGATTATTTAAAAGCAGTTTCTTTTTTACTAGTGGTTGACGTCGCACTATCACATCGAAGGCTTCCGGCGACGCAAAGATGGGGGAAGGGCTAAGTACAGTCCCAACATGTGCCTCGTGTGAAAATGGGAAATTACGAAAACCCATGTTCAAGGCTGCCACCGGTGGGATTCGAACCCAGCATCTCCCGAATGCGAGCTCACGGCCAGCTCGCTCGGTGAAAATACAGTCATATTATTATCATAGGGAAAAACCCGCTATTTAACAATAACCATGATAATAATATTTAATGATCGCTGGCTAATAATGTATCCAAGTTCCAAGCAGTTGATAGATTACTTTAGTTCTCTAGGCGTTTCAAATACTGCTGGACTGAGCCTGCGAGCTGCTCAGGCTGCCAACAGCATTAACTTTTCTGACAATCTTTCAGGTCTTCGCACATGAACAAAGCCACAATCTTGTAAGAAACTAACGCTTCTACATCTCTTGTCTAAAATTATGATTAGATCTCTATATTCGTCTGTCTAAACCCTTGAATGGAATTTCATGAACTGAATATTTGACCTGAAAATATAATATCTACGAAAAGATCGCGCAATGTTTCTGGCTCAATTAGCAGCAAATATCTCAGATATTAAGTTCAAACTCAGGCGTGGCCATCAATATGTAGGCATTTACTGAACCAGGCAGTGTTTTATCCATAAAAACCCATACAATGTTAAGTCCAGTCATACAATCAACAGGTGAACGTTAGATGAATTTTCTTTGCAACTCTAAGGCCGCTCGTCCACTGGAAGCGACTACAACCGATTACCAGAAGAGGCGACTACAGGCGACTTTGATTCATGCTATTACACGTGACTGGGGTCGTCCACTGCAGGCGACTTCGCGCGCCATCTGTACTCCGTACAGGTCTGTGTGTGTTTCCGTAGTGGACGTTGTCGAGTTATTAAACGTATTAAATATTCTGTGAGAGGATGATAAGGATTTAGTTTACATTCTGGAAAGTCCCTACCTGACGAGGCGTCGGAGGAAAAATCGCAAACGAAGACATCGGTGCTGGGTAAACCCAACACTAGCTAAAAGGAAGCCAATGGGAGAATTCCACCATCTGCACAATGATCCGGACAAAGACCCGCAGAAGTTCTTTGATTATTATCGGATGCGTCCAGAAACGTTTCATTATATTTTGAATGCAATAGAGACAAAAATAGCCAAAGCGTCAAACTGGAACGTTTAACTGTGACTAAGGTAAGTGATATGAATAGTTTTAAAAAGTGTTGATATTTATTTATTTATTTATTTTAATTTTATTTGTATATTTATTAAAGAATCAAAGATCGAATTAAGTATGCAATTTAATTTATCAGTGTAACATACAAAAACGAGAGAAAAACACACAATCCATAAGAAAAAAGTACAAAGGGTTAAACAGAAATATAAAACCTAATTGAAAAATCTCTATTAATAAATGTTGTTTTCAATCATACTCTCTTAGGTACCGTTTCCACTTATATTTGTTTTTTTCATTTCCTTTTCATTTTATATTACACCAGGAACAGCACATGTTTCCGTATTGAAATCATAAAAATAATATATTATAAATAAGAATAAAGTTATAAGAGTCTCCGTTCTTCAGGCGGCAGCGCGCCGGCCTCTCACCACTGGGTTCCGTGGTGCAAATCCCGGTCACTCCATGTGAGATTTGTGCTGGACAAAGCGGAGGCGGGACAGGTTTTTCTCCGGGTACTCCGGTTCTCCCTGTCATCTTTCATTCCAGCAACACACTCCAATATCATTTCATTTCATCTGTTATTCATTAATCATTGCCCCAGAGGAGTGCGACAGGCTTCGGCAGCCGGCACAACATCTATCCTCGCCGCTAAATGGGGGCTTCATCCATTCCATTCCTGACCCGGTCGAATGACTGGAAACAGGCTGTGGATTTTCAATAATGAAGTTATTTGTTTAACCCATTAGCGCCCAGAAAAAAATGTTCCTACTTTAATTATATTTTCATTAATTTGTGATGGTTGGGGTATACTAATTGGGAAAATAACACAATATTTTCAAACAAGAATTCATTTTACGAGATATTAGCTGATACCATATGGTATCACTGGGCGGTTACACTGCTATCATTGTACAGGGTACAATAAATTGTTAATATTGTTCCAACCTGTTGACACAGCTCACTGAGTATGGTATGTAGCAAAACATGTTACGCAAAAGCCTACATTACACTTCAGACACACTGTTCTGCCGAATGACTTGCACTCTTCATTGGCACATCATCTCCTATTGCAGTTTGCAACAAAGTGATTGAGTCCATCAAATCTCAAAGCTGGCATTGTATTTAGACAGTAGAAGTTTAACTGAGCTGGTACTGGCTTGAGTCGCAAGAGGGGTTTAGTTGGAGCTTTATACGTTCTTCGGCTTGAAGTGACGCATGCACCTGAAGAAGCTTCCGACACTTACGAGTGGTTTGTTGGCGGGAGCGCTTGCATGAATTCAGGTGTGATTCTCTGGAGTGAAAATCATGCACGTTCGATATGTGTAAGTATAATATTGCCCTTATTATCTATTATTCCTTTCTAATCAGTATATTAGAACATTGACGATGAATCAAAGAAACCTTCTGTAACATTTGAATTTCAACAATGTTATTTGTGACAACACAGCAATGCCTCTAAGTGCGTGATACCATATGGTATCACTGGGCGTTTATGATATCAAGCCGTTGACACAGTAATTTTTAAAATTTTATATCGTACATTCGAAGGTTACTTATGTGCTAAATGTAGTTGATTACATATTTATCTTTTATTATTCGAGGGGTCGACTGGCCTTATCAGAAGTGATGGATATATTGGAAGCAGACGATGAGTTAGGACATCAGACTGAGGATATTTTCATTGAACCACCTGATGGTAATGTTGACACAGATGAAGATTCAGCCAATGAAGATGGAGGAGGAATGGTTCATAACCTAACTGGACGTCAGCTGCGTGCTGCAGCTGAAACACGCTTAGCAAACAACGAACGTATTGGAGGAGATTTTGAACCCCTTGATATTTCCTCTAGTACTTTCTCACCATCCATGCAGCCTACGGAGAAAAATCAACAACAACAGCAGCAGCAGCAGCAGCAGCAGCGACAACAACAACAACAACAACCTGAAAAACAAGCTCCTGAGTGGATTCTAGAAAAATTAGCCAATTATGAATGGAATGACGGTGACTTAGAACGTGTTGATGTTCCCTACGCTCCTCCTGACTGCAAGGGCACATCACAACTTGACTTCCGTAGAGAAGTTGTTCAAGTGTATCTAAAACGCTATTGTGTCCCACAAAAGATTCCTGGGAGAGTAAGTGTTGCCCGAAATACAATGCCAGCTTTGAGATTTGATGGACTCAATCACTTTGTTGCAAACTGCAATAGGAGATGATGTGTCAATGAAGAGTGCAAGTCATTCGGCAGAACAATGTGTCTGAAGTGTAATGTAGGCTTTTGCGTAACATGTTTTGCTACATACCATACTCAGTGAGCTGTGTCAACAGGTTGGAACAATATTAACAATTTATTGTACCCTGTACAATGATAGCAGTGTAACCGCCCAGTGATACCATATGGTATCAGCTAATATCTCGTAAAATGAATTCTTGTTTGAAAATATTGTGTTATTTTCCCAATTTGTATACCCCAACCATCACAAATTAATGAAAATATAATTAAAGTAGGAACATTTTTTTTCTGGACGCTAATGGGTTAAATTAACATGTCCGACTAATGAACTACTATAAACTATTACTGTTGCCTTGCTACCTAGTTTACTAGAATCGCTCGGTATGGAATCTGCCATCCGCATTCTCCACATCTACAAATTACAGAAACCAATCGCTTACAGATAAGGTGGCATTTTAAAACTCCCAACTAAGTACCACAGCATTTCAAATGGGCCGCGTCGTACGGTTATTGTAATGCAACTGGAAATGCATGCGGGTAAAGTGAAAGGTGTTATTCTTATCTTGTCTAGTAATGACATTTTGTGTGTTTTCTTAAAACCACGTCATCTACAGTGGAGTGTCTAACGAATCCGATCAGTCTTCGATAGCGATGGGAGTATTCGAGACCAAAATGTCGACGAATTCGATTCTTACAAGTTCGAGATATCTCGAGTCCTGATAAAAGTATTAGACCGGGCGAGTTGGCCACGTGGTTAGGGACGCGCAGCTGTGCGCGTGCATCCGGGAGATAGTGGGTTCGAGCCCCCACTGTCGGCAGCCCTGAAGATGGTTGACCATGGTTTCCCATTTTCACACCTGGCAAATGCTGGGGCTGTACCTTAATTACGGCCACGACCGCTTCCTCCCCACTCCTAGCCCTTTCCTATCCCATCGTCGCCATAAGACTATCTGTGTCGGTGCGACGTAAAACAAATTGTAAAAAAAGTATTCGAATACTTCCGCTCGCTGTATTCACTATAAATGATAATGCCAAAGCGAGACCACATTGGTCTCCCTTTATGCAATTTCTGAGAACAGTGAGGATGGTAGCGCCATCTCTGGACGTAATTCAGAACTGCCTCTGTTTTCATGATGGGGGTAAAGAGAGCAATGCACATCAGAGAATATATGCCTAAGATGCTTCCTTCAGACGGAAAGAGGACCAGTTCTCGAATAGAATCTTACTGATTGGGTTTATACTCCAATATCAAGTTGTATTGATGGCTATAGGTGACTATCTGAACGCAAATCACTCTCAATCGTTTGCTTTTTTATACTTCCTATAAGGAGAAATAATATGTTTATCTGATCTTTTTAGAATTTTCTTTACGTCACACCGACATGCATAACTCTTATGCAGACGAAACGGCTAGGAGTGGGAAGGAAGTGGTCGTGGCCTTAATTACGACACAGCCCCAGCCAGCATTTTCCTGGTGTGAAAATGGGAAATCACGGAAAACCATCTTAATGCCTGCCGACAGCTTCGTGCCCCGGCCCACTCCGCCACTCTCTCGGTGAAATAAAATGTTAGTTAACACAATTGATATCTAATATATACTGTAACTTACATAATATCCGAATGAAAATACACAGTAGAAGGAGGGACTGAGAGAATTGAAAATACACATTTTGACAACAACCATTGGCGTAATATCAAAGTGATATAAATAGCTGCAATTTAAAATGTCTTATATGTTCGTCAAATAATATATACACCGTCTAGGCTAGTCTTTACTAATGCGCTTCCTGGACACTAATTGTTCTTGATGTCCACAGTTCGCTTACATTTCAGTTACTCGAGTTATGTACGATTCGAGAACTTGATTTCGAATGCAAGTTTCGATTCTTAAATGTTCTCGGATCCATAGTAATCGATTCTGCCCATCACCAGTCTTCGAGCCATGTCATGTGGTGTAAGGTCGCTTGTTCACATAATGGGGATGAATAAAGTACAGACCTTGTGAAGAAAAACGTGCGAAGTCGAGGCTATTACAATGAAAGACGAAACTAAAAACGACAATGCAAGGTAGTCGCAGCAATCAAGATAACAGATCTCTCATGGTTAAACTGATCGTTTCCCGGTGCACGGCAAGACTGATGTCATCACATTGTCCTTGATCCCCATTATGTCGATTAAGTACGATGGTGACAACCGCTAGATGTACTTAATAAGGCTCAATGAAGTAAGGAAAACAACTAGTAGCCAGCAAACATCAGGCGACCGAAGAGATGCGCGTACATCACACGTAACATCAAATTTACTCTTCATAAAATTACCAACAGCAACTGACACCAGTTCAATATTATTTATTTATCTCTCTAAAATTACAGAGACACTAGGCTCAATATAGTACATTCTTAACGCACCAATACATATGTAAGTAAAATTAAATACAAGTAATAATAATAATAAAAACAAGAAGAATAAAAAGAAGATAACACATATTCAGAGAAAATAACGATCTAAAGTACATTGAGGTTATTTCCATGCTATGAAAATACGGTAAATAAAAGAAAGATGTAACTAAAATAATAAGCGACTACAATAATAAATACCTTAAATTATTGAAAAGAAAGAGAATATAACATCTCAATTTATAAATTATAAACACAGGCCTTTAAATGTGTTTTTTTTTTTGCAAGTTGTTTTACGTCGCACCGACACAGACATGTCTTACAACGACGATGAGGTAGGAGGGGGCTAGGAGTGGGAAGGAAGCGTCCGTGGCCTTAATTAAGGTGTGAAAATGGAAAACCACGGAAAACCATCTTCAGGGCTGCAGACAGTGGGATTCAAACTCACTATCTCCCGATTACTGGATACTGGCCGCACTTAAGCGACTGTAGCTATCGAGCTCGGTCTTTAAATGTTTGTTAATAACAGTGTGAGAGTCTGAAAATAAATTATTCCTGCAGAAAATTTGTAAAAATGTAGCATATTAATAAATGGTAAATTCAAGTGATGAGATGTTCTGGATCTTTGAAGGTGAAATACTGTGTTCTTGCGAGCTGTAACTCGAGGAACGTGAAAGGAGATAAAATTCAACAGTCTTATGGAATTAAAATTCATTGTGTACAATTTTGTTTAACGTTTTTAACGAAATAATTCTTCTGTTACGCAGCGACGGGAGGTTAAAATTACTTCTTAAATACAATTGATTATAACAAAAGATCCGCGCTGCTCCGCAGCATTCGTTAAAAATAGGTCAGATAACTCGTCTTTTTACGCCTGTCCTAGTCATATTGTTTTGCCTCCCTTTTCAATGATTTTATGAACATTTAATAAGAAGCAAATGATATGCCGCAGTTCGTAGTCAGAATTTTGACGTCAACATGCCGCCTGTTTGGCAAAAATCTATCCATATATTCGCTTTCTTTTTATCCTGCAGTTCATGATGTAAAGCTTGGTATTGTGGCGTAGAAAGCAATGGTATTTTTAATCGCAGTTCTATATAGAACGGTTGTCTTGTGAGCTCATAGGTTAGTCTGGAAAGAGCGGGGTTTTTTTTTTTTTTTTTTTTTTTGCCAGGCAGAGAACCTTTTAGATAATGTCTAAGGCGTATGTCATGATGGGGTCTGTTTGTACATACACTTTTTCTCTTAGCAGCATGTAAGTTATTAGGAACGCTCTGCCATCTGTTGAATATATTTGGAAGTTGGAAACGGTTAGAGAAACAAAGAGAATCCAGCAGGGAATAGTATTTTTCCGTGATCGGAAGAAGTGTATACTCTCTGGCTTGACAGGTAGTAATCAACCATGGTTGCATAATTCCATTACTGAGGATGAAAATCACATATATCAGAATATTAATGAAAGTGTTAGTCGCTTAGCAATTCGCTAAGTACAGAATGTATTGCGGGTTAGGGTAAGCCTTCGCCTGCAATTATTGGAGTGATCACTTTATGATTACTCTTTGCTATTTTGCTTTACGTCGCATGGGCACAGATAGGTCTTATGGCGACGATGGGACGGGAAAGGCCTAGGAATGGGAAGGAAGCGGCCGTGGCCTTAATTAAGGTACAGACCCAGCATTTTTCTGGTGTGAAAATGGGAAACCACGGAAAACCATCTTCAGGGCTGCCGACAGTGGGATTCGAACCCACTACCTCCCGCATGCGAGCTCACAGCTGCGTGTTCCTAACCGCACGGCCAACTCGCCGGTTATGATTACTCAAAGGTGTCTGAACTTATAAGACCTATTAATGTCTGACGATTCACCGGCAGGTAATTTCGGAAAGAATAAAACAAAAATGAAGAAAATCGGTCCAACAGAATGGACGGACGATTTGCCAAAGGTGATTTTAGTAAACCGGAAAGCTGGAGAACTGCGAAGATTAAAAGCTATATAAAGGTAAAGGGGAAACAAATGACACAAATTCCTACAGAGGAATAGCAATGGAGAATATCATCTTCAAAATCTATACTAAAATACCAAGGAAGAGACTTGAACAGGAAGTAGACCCAAAAATACCAGATTGCCAATTCGGGTTCAGGAAGGGTAGAAAAACAAAAACTGTAAAATATCTTCTGGACGAGATAGAATCAGCACTAAGAATGCCAAAGGGAAAATACTACGCAGTCGTCATTGATTACAAAAAAGGCTTTGGATCTTGTGGACAGAAAACAACTACTGCAAAACATCGAAGACATGATTGGAAAGACACACTACATCAGTAAAATAATAGAAGACATCTTGACATACAACGACATTGTAGTAGATGATGGAATAACATCTAACAAAATCAGGCAGACAAATGGTGTACTACAAGGGAACACCATCAGTCCAACACTGTTTAAGTTAATATAGCCACAGCGAATATCACCAATATCCTTCGAAATACAATGGAGACGACGCACCTGATGTATGCCGACGATATGGTCATAGCGGGCCCCAACAAAGAGGAATTACAGACGACATTAAAAGCCCTGGCAAAATGGGCACTGGAGAATGGTTTCGAGATAAACATGAAGAAATCAGCACAGGAAAGAGGGATCAGCATCACCAACGAACAACGAAGAGATAAAAGTAAACTCGTATCCTCATCCTGAGGTGGTGCAGCTCTTTTCGGGCACACCTCAATTGGAGGTGAGCTGCATGTACCATTTCAATCACGTACCAGCCCTCCTGCCAGTTTTAAATTTCTGGCATTACCGGGAATCGAACCCAGGCCCCCGAGGACGGCAGCTAATAACACTAACCGTTACGCTACGGAGGCGGATGGAAGTGGTTAATAAATTTAAATATCTAGGCATCACTCTGCAGACAACGGGTCGATTATTCAGCTACCATGTAGAAGAAAGGTCAACAACGGCTATTAAAAACATATGTGGACTCAAGAACCTTCACCGCTTATCTCTGAACACAGCTATGATGTTTTTCGACGCAACAATAACGCCAATCTATATATATATAAAATAAGAGTTTTGCCTGTACATTGCTCAGAATTTGAAAAGAATTGTATTTCTGTATCGGTCATGTCCATAGCAACAAGAAAATGCACTTTTTACTTTTCCGTAATTTCTGTCTGTCTGTCTGTCTGTCTGTCTGTCTGTCTGTATGTATGTATGTATGTATGTACACGCATCACAAGAAAACGGCTGAAGAGAATTTAATGAAAATCGGTATGTGAAGTCGGGGGATGAGCCCCTACAATCTAGGCTATAAATCATTTTACTCACGCTGAGTGAAATGGTAGTTTAGGGGAAGGCCTAAAATTTAATCATCAAATATTTATATTATTAGTGGTCCTATCGATACATACTACATAACCAAAGTTATATAGAATTAAATTTCCGATCATTTATGTCATACATTGTTGCCGTACCTGCTTTGATAACACAGATATTCAGGAATTTGTATTTTTGTTGCCAAGTCCATATCAACGCCGAGCCACGAGAAAACGGGTTAACAGAATTTAATGCAAGTTGGTATATAGAGTCGGGGAATAAGAAACTACAGTCTAAACTATAAACAGTTTTATGTACCCTGTATGAAATTGTAGTTTAGGGGAAGACGCCTAAAATTTAATTTTTAAATACCTATGTTATTGGTCCTATCGAAAAGTACTACATAACAAAAGTTATAGAAAATACAATTTCCGACCATTTATGTTTTATTCAATTTTATCGTACCGACTTTGATAAGAGTGATATTTCAGAGTCGGAAGAAAACTAAATGTGAAGGCCTACAATATTGAAAGCGCGTAGCATTGATCAACAATAACATTACATTGGCCATTGTTTGTTGTGGTGGGCTTTGTGTCTTCTGTTGCCACATATCTACGATAGTTTGGATGAAAATTGCCTTACGTCGCACAGACACAGATAGGTCTTATGGCGACGATGGGATAGGAAAGGGCTAGGAGTGTGAAGGAAGCAGCCTTGACCTTAATTAAGATACAGCCCCAGCATTTGCCTGGTGTGAAAATGGGAAGCCACGGAATACTTTCTTCAGGGTTGCCGACAGTGGGGTTCGAATCCACTGGATGCAAGCTCACAGCTGCGCGCCCCTAACCACACGGCCAACTCGCCCGGTCGTACCGCGTGTAACAACCTGCCTGAATATTAGCGGGAAGTAGCTGGGGCGTTGGATAACTTTCTTCTTTAGGATGCTATTCCTCTGGTTCATAAATTTTCTGATACTACTGGTACATAACACACTGGTTCATCATAGCATTCGAGCTGTTCAATCCGTACTCTGAGGCACTGACTGGAATGAGCAGTTAGCATATTTAAGAGAATTATGGCAGAGGAGTGATGACGGATGTCTGTGGCCTGGTCATTCCAGCTCTGGAACTTTGGACTGTTAGATCGGCACCGTAGTACTGTTCGTTAGAAGTGAGAAAATGTGCGGTTTTTCATTTGGTCGAGTATTTTATACGATAATATTGTCCGGCTCTATGGCTAAATGGATAGCGTGCTGGTCTTTGGTCCAGAGGTCCCGGGTTCGATTCCCGGCCGGGTCGGAGATTTTAACTTTAAATGGTTAATTCCCTTGGCTCGGGGACTGGGTGTTCGTGCTGTCCACAACATCCCTGCAACTCACACACCACACACAACACTATCCTCCACCACAATGACACGCAGTTACCTACACATGGCAGATGCCGCCCATCCTCTTCGGAGGGTCTGGCTTCACCCGGCTAGAAATAGCCACACGAAATTATTATTATTATTATTATTATTATTATTATTATTATTACATCGCTACTTTCCTACTGACGTTTTTGTAATGGCCTTTGTTTACTTCAGTTAGGAAAACCACAAGCGAAGCGCGGGTACATCAGCTAGTAATAACATATGGCAGAGAACTAAAATCTAACGTACAAGAACCTCGAGAGAATTGAAAAGGTGCAGGTAAGGTTCATAAAGCACTGCCTGCGAATAGGGAAGTATGCACCATCGAGACTTGCCTATGGATTAGCAAGAGAGACCTTCTTCATAGAAGACATCAGATATAAGCTCAACCTGCCATCTATTGACGCTTACCAGGCACTTCTAGCTGCTAGACAAAGGAAACGAATGGACATCTACTTGGATCGGGTCAAGACCGACTCCAATCCTCAGACCTTAATGCTACTCTCGATCGTTCAAAGATGGCGAATCGAGTAGCCGAACATGTTGGAAATGTGGGTTTGTTTTGGTTTGTTGTTATCGTATGTAGTCGGTGTAATTTCATTAAATTTGACGATAGATGTTAGTTTATTTGTCGAATATGGGTACGATGCGCATTGGTATCACCCAAATATCACTATAAAATTTGTCACAAATGGAACATAATAATTGTTTTTACACATATCAAGTGAAAAATCTGCGGCAAATTAAGAAATACCGTCGTTATTTGAGAAATATGAAAACATACTTAAGGCTTGTAGACAGGACTGGTTTATGTCATACTCCGCTGCTGGTGCCGTCTTTTGTTACTTTCTTCAGGTCCAGGGCTAGCACCGTGGAATGGGAGGGCTATGTCTGTGGATTCTCATTATCTTTGTCCATTCGCTGCTGGTGCCGTCTTTTGTTACTTTCTTCAGGTCCAGGGCTAGCACCGTGGAATGGGAGTGCTATGTCTGTAGATTCTCAATATCTTTGTCCATATGACTAGAGCGGCCAGTTCAAACAGCAAAATGGAGGTCAACAGAAAAATAGCATGATCCCTGGACCAATAAATATTTTTATTTCTGTTCGAACGAAAGTAGCTCGAACCCTGGACCAATAAATCACTAGTCCACTGAATTTTTCTTATGTACATTGGCCATACCATTTTGTCGCATATTAAATATTGCATATCGTGATACAATTCAGGAATTGATGTCATTGACAACTGAAGCAATGAAACGAAAGCAAAGAACTTCAGTGAACACAGATATCACACACGAAATTGTTGAAAGTGTAATAAGGGCCCCATACACGCGCAGACTTCTGGAATACTTACCTGCACAGACTTGCCTCTGGGAGGTAAGTCGGAAGTATGCAGTTGTCCACACACGCTCAGACTAAATGATTATTTACCGAGGAGGTTGAATACGACGCGCTCAGCTGTTTTCTGTTTAAGATTATGCACTTCAGATGGTTGAAAAATATGTACGGATTGAAATTAATTAGATAGTCAGTATAGAAGATGAGTTGTTGTTTGGACATAATGTAGCGCTCTGCACAAAGAAGACGCGCAAGAAATGATTTCAGTTTTCATATTTGTTGTAGGTTATCACGTTTACATTTATTGCCGCAACTCTGAGATAGCGCTTTCGTCGCAAAGTCTCCAGCTGAATTCAAGCAGCGCCAGAATGTCAGAGACTTGCCTGCAGACTTTTTGTCGGCAGACTTATCGGCCATACAAACAGAGATATGTTTGAAGAGACTGGTTTGCGCAGACTTACCTCCGACTAAGTCTGCGCGTGTATGGGGCCCTTAAGACAAAAGACATACGTGTGTCACTGTGTGCGCAACACCAAATGTACTAGTAAAGTGGTAAAGTACGTATACATAATATTCTCCAAAAATCAAATATTTTTTAATTTGCCGCAGATTTTTCACTTGATATGTGTAAAAGCAATTATTATGTTCCATTTGTGACAAATTTTATAGTGATATTTGGGTGATACCAATGCGCACTATACCCCACGGCACTTTGAATGAAGGAGCCAAAAGTTTCATCAATCGTTTGACCCCTTTCCCTCAACAACAGCAAAAGGCCGATTATCTTTGCAGATGTAAAAAGTATGTGACTTACTATTGCAACATGTCGGAGCCCTCCTTCCGAACACTGAGATGCTTTTTCAAATGCTTGGGTGATCGTGGAGAATGATTTCTTTAGTTGAAGATCGGCGTCACTGTCAGCGTTACTTTTATGACTGTCAGAAGGATAAACTCTTGAAGTGGATGGTGATAAAGATAACGAAGGTTGATTTGACTTCGTTTGAAGTACAATGCCACCATTTTTACTGTCTGTTTTGAACAACCTGACCAAAGGTGGTTGGTGATAAAATAGGTGTTTGAACAAGTTTGTCATATTTCCACAGAATTTTACGCGAGTAGGGGAGCAGTGAGAGTTCTGGTTCATAGCGTTAGCATTTTCTTGCTGAGTCAGCACCCGAAGTCATTGGCCCCGGCCAAGGTCATTGACCCCGTGACGTCATGACCGCGTGACCGTGAAGTCACGACCACGTGCTCCTGTCTGTAAAGAAAGCCACGTGCTTTTGACAGCTGTCATCTTGACGGAACCTAACCTCACTTTTATGGACAACAGAGCATCGCTAACCTAACTGCTGCCATCTTGACGGGGCTAAACATCATTGCTACCACCTTATGCATGTGGTGGCGCGGAATTTAGAATCCACGTGCTGCCATGCCTTCTAATGAGAGTAGGCTAGCCCATCACCTTGACGGCCTATGGGCGATTACGCAAGATGGCAGATATAACCATCATCCTTGTGCTAAGACCGTTAAAACGCAGACCCTCCGATAAGAGTGGAGCTAGCTCATCACCTTGACGGTTTAGGGACGATTGCGCAAGAAGGCGGATAATATCCATCTTCCTTTCGCTACCGGGCCCTCTAATGAAAGTAAGCTAGCTATTACGTTGACGGTCTACGGGCGATTGCGCAAGATGGCGTAGCCCATCACCTTGATGGCCTAGGAGTGATTGCGCAAAATGGCGGATATATCCATCTTCCTGGTGCTACCGGGCCCTCTAATGAGAGTAGGCTAGCCCATCACATTGACGGCCTAGCGGCGATTGCGCAAAATAACGTAGCCCATCACCTTGACGCCCTAGGAGTGATTGCGCAAGATGGCGGACATATCCATCTTCCTTGTGCTACCGGGCCCGCCGATGAGAGTAGGCTAGCGGATATATCCATCTTCCTTGTTCTAAGACCGTTAAAATACAGACCCTCCGATAAGAGTGGAGCTAGCCCAACACCTTGACGACCTAGGAGCGATTGCGCAAGGTGGCGGATATATCCATCTTCCTTGTGCTACCGGGCCCTCTAATGAGAGTAGACTAGCCCATCACCTTGACGGCCTAGGGGCGATTGCGCATGATGGCGGATATATCCATCTTCCTTGTGCTACCGGGCCCGCCAATGAGAGTAGGCTAGCGGATATATCCATCTTCCTTGTTCTTCGACCGTTAACACGCAGACCCTCCGATAAGAGTGGACAGCCTTGACAGCCCAGGAGCAACTGCGCAAGATGGCGGATATATCCATCTTCCTTGTGCTACCGGGCCCTCTAATGACAGCAGGCTAGCCCATCACCTTGACGGCCTAGGGGCGATTGCATAAGATGGCGGATATAGCCATATTTCTTGTGCTAAGACCGTTAAAAGGCAGACCCTCCGATAAGAGTGGAGCTAGCCCATCACCCTGACGGCCTAGGGGCGATTGCGCAAGATGGTAGATATATCCATTTTCCTCGTGCTACCAGCTAAGACCGTTAAAAGGTAGACCCTCCGATAAGAGTAAGCTAGCCTATCACCTTCAAGAGCAGCTTGTTATAAGACAGAAGTATGACGAGAAGGGCAGCTTGCCTATGGTTAGGCCCTCTGGGTATGTCCTCAAATTCTGCGGCCTGGCTAAGTCCTGACAAGAAAAATTTAAATTCCGCGCCACTACGTGCATAAGATGGTAACAGTGAGGTTAAGGTCTGTCAAGATGCCAGCACTGAGGTTAGCCATGTTTTCTTGTTTAAACTCCGCAGCAAAACAAGTGCACGTGGTTAGGACCTGTCAAAAAGCACGTGGATTTTAAATTCCGCGCTCCTAGGTGCAAGATAGCAGCACTGAGGTTAGCCATGTTAACTTGTTCAAAATCCTGCGCCCACGTGGCTAGGACCTGTTAGCTGCCAAAAAAGCACGTGGATTTCAAATTCCGCGCCACGACGTGCATAAGATGGCAACAGTGAGGTTTGGTCCTGTTAAGATGGAAGCAGTGAGTTAGCGATGTTCTGTTGTCCTTAAAAGTGAGGTTAGATTCCGTTTGACAGCTGTCAGAAAGCACGTGGATTTCAGATACCGCACCACCACTGCATAAGGTGGCAGCAGTGAGGTTTAGCCCCGTCAAGATGGCAGCCGTGAGGTTAGCGACGTTCTGTTTTTAAAATTCCGTGCCCAGGTGGTTAAAGATGTTAGCTGTCATCTTGACAGATGTAAAAAACACGTGGATTTTAAATTGCCCGCCACCGCGTGCATAAGGTGGTAGCGATGAGGTTTAGCCCCGTCAAGATGGCAGCAATGAGGTTAGCTCTGCTCTATTGTCGTCAAAAGTGAGGTTTGGGTCCGTCAAGATGACAGCTGTCAAAAAGCACGTGGAATTTGAATTCCACGCCCCTACGTGCATAAGGTGGCAGCAATGAGGTTTAACCCAGAATGGTTCCAAAAGGCGGAAGTACTTACAACTGGTCAACTGCATTAGGATGCGGAAGGCAACGGGAAACCACTGCATTAAGGATCCTGAAGGATATCCCTTTAAGTTCACATGGCATGGCTCTGTTTAACGTACAATTATTATCCGAAGTTTCTATTCCCCCAGGTTCGCGCCTTTAAACGTGTTTATTGTGAATTGTGTATTCTTCTGATGCTAGGCATTCGCAGTTCCAGTCATGGTTTATTACTGTGTTCCTTATTGTCATTCGCGAGAAATTAAAGGTAGTGGAATTTTATTTATAAGTTTCCAGTAAATGTTCAATGTTCGAAACATTATGCGAAGAAAGCATTACGCATGAGATGCGATATCCAGCTGATGAGACTAGGTCTCTGTTCCTACGTTTTGAGCCCAGTCACGTCATAAAAATAGTGCGATCCCAATATTTGTCACTGGATTTTTTTAAACAATACTACCGTGACCGGCGATCATTTGAGAAGCCTTTTCAAACTTCAGAACTCTCCAATTATGAAGCCGGTAAGGAAACTGACCAGGATAGTAATTTGCCCAACAAATTTGGAGAAAATGAAGGTAGCAAGAGCTAACATTTTATTTTCCCCGGAAACAATCTCTGGTTTGAAAAGTATGGAGGTGGTTTGTCCCGAGAGCATAAGACAGAGACCGTTTAAAAAAATAATTCGTTTCATGGAGCATTTATGAAAAGTAATTGTTCGATGCACATGACGTCTGCAATACCTCACATTCCAGGAATGAGAACAAACTGGTATTTTTCAGCATTGAAAATGAACGCCTCAGTTGGTTAATTAATGATTTCCTGCCATATATTAAAAACATTCAAATGCATTCAGAGAAAGCGAAAATATTCACGAGGGAAACGTGGCATTGGTCTTGACTACGCAATCCATTGTGGTCTGAGTAAAATTCCTCATAAGTATTAATTTTCATCATGTCTTGAAGAAGAACCTAACAAGCGACGACATCGAGTTTTTCTTCAGCCTCCTGCGACACAAAGCGGGATACAATGACATGTTGGACTCAAGGTCATGCCTTAACGCAATCTAAACAACGCTCCATACTGGGATTATCGTTTCTTTTTGCTAGTTGCTTTACGTCGCACCGACACAGATAGGTCTTATGACGACGATGGGACAGGGAAAGCCTATGAATGGGAAGGAAGCGGCCGTGGCCTTAATTAAGGAACAGCCCCAGCATTTGCCTGGTGTGAAAATGGGAAACCACGGAAAACCACCATCTTCAGGGCTGCCGACAGTGGGGTTCGAACCCATTATCTCCCAGATGCGAGCTCACATCTACGCGCTGTGGCATCAAAACATGACAATGTTCAGCCGAGGGATGAAGATAAGATCCACACTGTACGAACAAGTTTACTACAATCAACACAGTCCCAGATGGATGAAAAAGATAGAAGGTATGAAAGTAGGGATGATGTGCAAATTCCGTAGCTTCCTGAGCCCATAATGTCTATTATTACAAAAACCGAGCAAGGTAAATAACATCAGTTCTGTTTAAACAAAATTGTAAATTGTTGGCTAGTATAGGGGCTGCCTGGCCGAGGCGGTAAAGGCGTGCTCGGTTCGCCCGGAAGGACGTGGGTTCGAATACCCGTCAGGAAGTCGTAAAATTTAAGAAACGAGATTTCCACTTCCGGAGGTGCATATGACCCTGAGGTTCACTCAGCCTGCACCAGAAATGAGTACCAGGTTAATTCCTGGGGGGAAAAGGCGGCCGGGCGTAGAGCTAACCACTCTACCCCATCACGTGCCGAGGTTAACAATGGTGGAAGCCTTTACCTTCCACTCTTCCAAGGGCCTTCATGGCCTGTACGGAGGTGACTTTGCTTTTGCTTTTCTTGGCTAGTATATAAATATGATTAATTTGTTTCACGTTCAACAGCTACAATGCCTGGTATTTCTGTAGCTATGGTAGCAGGATACTTAGTGCGTGTGGCAGAAGAACAGACTGTGAAGGCCGTTTAGAACATATCTCTTCTCCAGCTACTCGAAATCATCGTTTGTGGCACTTCTGCAGTGCACGGCGGAATTCGTCACCTCTGATGTGCAGAACTTGGCCCGAAGACAGTTACTAAAAATGTGTACTTTTCCTTCTGAAAGACATGTTCAGTGAAATTAAATGCAGAAAGTGTAAAGACGACAAACTACCTCTTTTTCTACTCCGAAAATTTCCGAGACCTCTATTTGACAACATTGCTTCGAGCCACTCAAGTAGAACAAAGAAAGTTTGAAACTTGATAAGAGACCTACCCAAGCCAATAACGCACCGTTCTATAAATTAGGTACTCTAAATATTCGCAAAAACATTTAGCTCTTTTTATTTAGGATATAATTTACGTATTGACATATACGGCCATGCGAATACAAGGGTGCAAGAACTGATCCTAATGGCTGAATGGTGACCTAGGATGCCGCCCGTTTTCATGAGTGCATTTCAAGGCCTTGTATTATAGCGTAGGCAACAGGGCATGCATAAATGGTTAGCATGCTGGCCTTTGGTTCAAGGAGTTCAAGGGGTCCCGGGTTCGATTTCCGGTCGGGCCGGAGATTTGAACTTTAGTTAATTCGTATGGCTCGGGGACTGGGTGTTCGCGCCGTCTTCAGCGTTCGTCTTAGGTAGGGCCTCATCCTCACAGACGTGCAGGTCACGTATGCGGCGTCAACTCTAATGACCTGCACCGGACCTCTCCGGAGAGTACACGCATTATTATAAATGTGTGTGAAAAGGAAAAAAATACATTATACTGTATCACCTTTAAGACAACAGGAAAATATTTTAATAATAATACACCTCGGTCTCCTTCATTCCCCTGTGGGTTGGGGTGGCAGAATAACATCCACACCTCCGAAGTATCCCCTGCCTGTCGTAAGAGGCGACTAAAAAGGGAAGCGTGAGTCACCGCGCACCTCATCCCTCCTGCGGTCATCGCAAGCACCTGCTGGCCGGAGTCGTGAGTTTTGAGACTCATTAGAATGTTTACTTTAGCTACCAGTTTGAAGTTGTAACCGAGGAGTAGGGCTCGCAGGAATTATGCATGCACTTATGTCAAACATCAGAGAAACCACCCTTCCTAGGTCTCGTATAACCTTGAAAATCTGGACGGGAGTACATTAGCGAGCCTTTACTCCTTTCCCACAGGGAGAATCCCCGTAGGGTGACTAATGGCTGAGAACGGTATTTCCTAATAGTTGGTACAGTACACGTCATTACAACACGCGAACGTTATTTCCAACGGACCACAGGAAAGTATCAAGGAAATAAAACTCTCTTACTCGCTACAGGAGTCGAAACTCAAGTCGCAGACCCAACAGTGGTTATTTTTAATGTGCCTTCGTCACAATTAAGAAAACGGGTAGCCTGTGTGACCGTGGCAGAAAAATAAACTAGTCCTTTTTCCTTAATCACGTCCATATAGCTGCTGCTAGTATCAATGTGCCCGTGATAATAAGCACTTGTGTTTTATACTGGTCCGAGTGGTTTGTAAAGCACGGCACCTGGGTATGTTCATTTGTAGCGTTATGTTGGTATGTTAATATTCAAATTAGAACGATATAATACACCAATTTCTTTCCAAGCTTACATCAGTTTCAGCATAATATCTCTAATATGATAAATGTCAAATGAAAAAATATGCCAATTCTTGACAGTTTAAGAAGAGGTTTATAAGATTAACATTGGCTTTGACTCCACAGTCACTGAGACGTAGTGTCTAGGTCCACTGTTAGTACAGTATACATATACGATATTTCTACGTGAGAAGATCTGAACAATAACGATGGCTAATTACAGTTAAGACAATTACACTATTTATCTACTGTCTGGTCAGTCCGCTGTTCAACACGGTTGTTCCATATTTCCACTTAGTGGTTGATCAGTAGAACCGTTATCAGTTATCACCGTACAATCCCCGGCTCCATGGCTATATGGTTAGCATGCTGGCCTTCGGTCACAGGGGTCCCGGGTTCGATTCCCGGCAGGGTCGGGAATTTTAACCATAATTGGTTAATTTCGCTGGCACGGGGCTGGGTGTATGTGGCGTCTTCATCATCAATCCATCCTCATCACGACGCACAGGTCGCCTACGGGCGTCAAATCAAAAGACCTGCATCCGGCGAGCCGAACTTGTCCTCGGACACTCCCGGGACTAAAAGCCGTACGCCATTTAATTTCATTTCACCGTACAATCCCTTCGCTTCCCCCAGAAGTTTAATTTAATTTATTGCTAGCTACAGGATTTCCATCCCAATTACAGCAGCATTCTTTGTGATACACAGAGAACCTATTACTTAATATTACCTAGCCTAACTTACATCTATTCTAAACTAATCTTAATCTAATCCTTTTTACTGAAAAACTGAACTACTTTTCTAGACATTCTACATTGCCATAAGAACAAAGTTTAACTACATAAATAAAAATATCACTGTACCGGGCGGTACACCTCCGCGCCGCTAATTCAAACTTTGCGCCAGTTGAAACTCCTCTACTGGAGGAAGCCTGAACTTTAACTACAGTGTTAATTCCCTAGTTTCTCAGAAGATGTCCCTACTTGTAAATTTTGAAGTGCTCTGAACTGTGTCGTTTTCGATGTATTTTTGTTTTGCCTGTAGTAAGAAGTGTGAACATTCTCTTCTAGATGGCACTACTGAAGGACTACAATTATGCACCCTAGTGAGAAGTGAAAGAACTGTGTTTTTGGAGAAATTTACTATTTATAAGTTTGTTCCTTATTAATTTTCTTTCAGCTTGTGTTTAAGTTGGCAGCGTTAACCCTTTCTTTCCGCCAGTTTTGAATTCGACCAATGAGTAATTTCTGTAATTAATTTCCCACCAATCCTGGTTTTCTTCTTCACTTCTGACATGTAATCTTTTGGTCGTCCAATAAAAGGCTTGTGGGCGGGTGTTCTCATTCCTGAAAGGTCTCGAATGTTCCGCGAGGGTATATAAACTGCTGATTTTCGGGTCTCTGCGCCACTTCAGTAACATCTATCAGTGTGTAAATTATGTAGCAGGGGGCGGGAAGCGCCTCTTTCTTCGGGCAGCAGTTCAACCATAAGGTAATGGCCTTTTCATAACTTCTTTCTTGCTAGCTCAGCAGTTTAGCCCTCGGGGCGGGTTCGAAACTTTTATCATGTAACTTTCCTTTAAAATGTAAAAGACTCTTGATTTAAATACTGCCTCCGTAACTACATATGGGGATAGAGAGTGCTTAACCCTCTCGAGCTCCCACTCATATTGCTTTGAGGTGAACTTATTTTCACACCCGTTTCTTCCCTTCTAATGTAATGTAAATCGTTTTCTCATATAAGTCACCTCTTTAGGATGGGATTAGCCCTTGCATTAACGGCCTAGTGCCAAGTAGGTTTTAAACAAAATGTTTTAGGAGTGCAGTTTCGCCTCCTCTTAAGTTGGTATTTTTGGAGGCCATGTAATTGTCCTGGTTCACTGAATAGGCCTCAGTAGGTTGGGTATTTTTACCCCTGTGTTATTGTAATTGGAGGACAACTTAAAGGTGGAGTTCGGTGTGGCCTTTGATAGGCTTGAATTTTGAGAGCGGGTTTGCTCTTTCTTAAAAGTTGATTTTGTGTGCCTCGAGGAGGCTTTATTAGGTAATTGGGAGCAAGTGCTCCTGGGCATGATTGGGGTTTTCTGCCCCTTTGTCGAATCTTGTATTTGGGTAAAGTTGGGCTTACTGCTCAAGAATTGTGTGTCTGGCTCTGGGAGCCCAAATCCTGTAACACTGTAATTGAACATTCTCGATTTGTTGTTAGGCTACTGAGTACTTGTTATATTTATTATTTCTTGATCTTGAAAAGAAAAATATAACCTTGTTAAATTTTAAAATTAACTTTAATTTCGTAGATTCAGTCCTATTCATCCCAGCACCTTCTTTCACCTCTAACTACCACGGATAACTCCGTAACAATCACAATTAATAACAATAACACAGTAAACAGTTACAGCATTACCATTTGAAAACACGAAAAAAAATTGAAGAACAATACATTGCTTATTATGACATTAACGGGAATATAAAGGCTGGCCGGTGTGATGCTCCATTCTGACTGCGGGATCAATTACATGGCCTTTCTTGCCGTCATGAATTCTTTTAAAAATATTGTTATGTTTGTACTGAAATCAAAGGCATTATTTTTCCGAGATGCACTGTTATAGACACTACATAGTCTGTAAAGTGGTGATTTTTGATTGGCAGATTTTCTAACTTTTTTATTTGAAAATGTTAAATGAAATTTTGACTTTGGGCGTGGCAAATGGAAATTCAGGAGGGAAAGGAACTCAGGATTATCAATTTGCGAATTTATTATTTTACATATGAACTTTGCCTTATCTTTCTGCATTCGATCTTCTAAACTCTCCATTTCTAAATTTAACAAAAGCTCGTTGTACGAAACCATTTGAGGATATTGAGATGTTCTTTTATAATGTAAACATTTCAAGTATTTCTTTTGCACCCTTTCAAGTTGATACACATGCATTTTGCACGACGATAGCCCGACGATCAAGATGACTCGTGTTTGTCACTGGGGAGAGTCAAATTTCAATATTCTGAATGTCGGCTCCACGCTCTCTTCAATACCATTTTCACCATTGGTCTGACAGTGGAAATAATTCCTTCCCCGAATGTGGCTTCCTGTGCAGTTCCATTAAAAAACAATTGATATCGCTACCGTTTATGGTCATCAATCACTGTCTTCAACTAGTCAAAGATACAGTAGTTGACTTACATCAGATTTTTTATTAAAATCTTATCTAAAAATTGTAAATTTCGCGACATTTTTATTCAATTATGGCATATGCATACTTAAATTTAAGAGCTATTATTATATCCGCATATTCCATCTGAAAATCAGTAGACCTATTATCTATTTAATGTTATTTAATGTCATAAAACCTAGTCGATAAGTTCCAAAACTTAAATCTCCTTTCTGCCCACCACTTGGCTCATTCCGAGAGTATTCTGGTCGAAAACTAGAGTTATAATGCGGTGAGACACAGTGCGCTAGTCTAGTGACATATGTGCCGCTCCTACTGCGAATGATATGAAGATGACCGAGTGCTACGTACCAAGACATTCTGGCTCAGTGAGGAAAATAACTGGAAACCATGTCACTTCTCTCTTCACTGACATCTTGCCTATATTTACATTTGTATTAAGTAAATAACTAATTTAAATAATATTTTAGTTTTATTATTTATAACCTACCTACATTTACACCATTTCCTATAAAATAACAAATGCATTTATATTAGTTATACAAAAATGTATATTTTGATTTAAATCATCGAAACCCTCATTTCCACCATCTTTCGAATGAAGTAAGAAAATGAAACTTTGAATATACAGTACCCCGGTATATTCTATATGCCTTATCGCTCAGTTTCGCTTCTCTCACCGTGGCTGTATTGTTCGCAGGGCGAGGACAAAAACCCTGCAAATTCCCTTGACTGCGATGATGAACAGGAAAGCAGAACTGTTTCACCGGATTCTTAAAGAGCCTTAAGCCATCAGCGAATGGTTGCACAATACTACTGAAGATGGTCGATGGTAATTCATACACGTCAGACTTCTCAAACTTCTTACTGAGGCCTATATCATTATATACTAAAAACGTCAATATTATATATATATATGTATATAAAATCTTGAAATAAGTAAAAAAGACAAGAAATTAAGAAATATGCAACATTGTACTAACAGCATTTCTGTCCTATTTTCTTGTAGATTATCTCAAAGCAAAACATTGAAGAGTTACGGTATCAAGTTAGACATTACGGACCACAGTACACTGTTACACTGTTATAATAATTTTCCACGTTGCGACTTCCATAACAATGAGGAACAAAAACGGGTTTCAAATTGCCAAATATGCAACTTATCCGGTTATCGAGTAACACAGCTTTGTAATGTGTCGTCTTCATCATCATTTCATCCTCATCAAGACACGCAGGTCGCCTACGGGAGTCAAATTAAACGACTTGTATCTGGCGAGCCGAACTTGTCCTCGGATACTCCCGGCACTAAAAGCCATACGCCTTTTCATTTTTACCGACTGAATGTCGCATGAAGTAATCTTTGTTGCATATTTAAAGTGCCTGCTGTGTACTCAAATTCAAAGGTTTCGGCACTGCCTAGACACAGCACTCTTAACACAACGGTTTGTACTAAATCCCGGGTTTTCCTCCACACCTGAAGAGAGCTTGTTCTTCACAACTGGCCCTTGTAGATTCTCCGGAGAAGTGACTACTGAGCTGTTTTGAGAGTTTGAAGATGTCTCAAGGCATAAAACTGAAAAGTAGCACAGGATGTAAGTAACATCAGTCTTAAGCTGTACACTGTAAACTTTTCCTTGGCTATTTGTCGAGAAACTGCATCTTGGAATCCACAAGCTGCTGAACATTTTTTACGAAATCAAAATTATTTGCATAGTAGCCTATACCACCAATCCAGTTCACCCACATCGTTAACGGCTCAAATGAAGGTGTTTGGTTTCTACAAGTTATGTAGCGAATAAAGAGGTGATGCAATACAGCGAACAACTGCATCAACTGCCAGGGTCTAGAGATTGGAATCGTTGTTTAAAATTACCATACTGTAGGCAGGAACTGACAACAAACACAGTCAGTTCACATGAAGTGATCACAGTTGATGGATGAGGTGAGTGGGAACATCGCTTCAATTTTACAATTTGCTTTACGTCGCATCGACACTAAGTAATCAGTCTTGCAGCTATGAAAGAACAGGAACGGTCTAGGAGAGGGAAGGAAGCGAATGTAGCCTTACGGTATATCCCCAGCATCTTTGCCGATATGGAATCAAGAAATAAATCTTCTAATCTCAAGTTTAATCAATGCCTTTGAAGTTGAATAAATCATTTATTTTCCTGATATCAAGAAAATTTGGACTTCAAGATTTATTACATTTCAGTCTTCGTTTTATTCCCCTAAATCGTCTTTTTAAAACGGATTTACGTTTACTGCTAGTAACGTATTTACCGAGCGAATTGGTCGTGCGGTTAGAGTCGCGCAGCTGTGCAGTGAGTTGGAGACACGTCCGCTTCCTTCGCACTCTTTCCTATCGCATTGTTGCCATACGACCTAACTCATCTGTGTCGGTGCGACGTAAAGCAAATTGTTAAACAAATCAACGTAGTTAATGTTTACTTGTTTAGTTATTTTAATGTTCAATTAATGCAAGACGACGATATTTCAATTTTGAACAGCTATATTCGTATAGATTATTTCCCAACATTCTCCCTTCCTTAGGGTGTTAACTCCGCCTCTAGTTGTAGAGCCGGTCTCAAGCCCGGATAAAGAGAGGAGAGGCACCCTAGCCCTTTAGCCCTTTTGCCCATTAGCCCTTTAGCCTATTAGCCCTACAAGGAATGTGCGGTAATCTAATCTTCTTAGAACAAAGGTATCCCCTGACATGTTCTAAACACATGTTGTGTCGAGTAAAGTGTTCTATTTTAGTCTTGATCACTTATTTAGTGTTCTAAACACTTCAATCAATGTTCAGATCACATGATAAAGTTAACGGCATAGAGTACAGTGTTCGATTCTAGTCTTGTTATGTTTCTTTAGTGATTTTCAAGCCTAAACATGCATAATGACGTCATCACTGCAGCACGTGCTTACTCTAGCTATCCCGATGCAGGTTTAAACTTGTTCGATAGAGCTATGCCTTGACATAAGAGGAGGCCTTAACAGCTTATGTATAGCCGCTATTGTTTAAAGATAGCTGCTGTTAAGAAAAAGCACGTAGGATTTTTTAAATTACCCGCCACCACATTTCAAAGGTATGAGGTTTAGTGCTGTAAAGATACCTGCACGATGCAAAGCTAGCTTTCTTCATCAGAGCAGCCACCATCTTGTGTGAGCACCTCTAGGCCGTATCATAAGGAGCTGTGTATATTCCCGTCTTGTCGCTGCTACCTTGCGCAAGCACCCCTAGGGAGTCTCATAAGAGCAGCAGCCATCTTGTGCAAGCGCTCTTAAGCTGTCTCATAAGAAGCTATGTATAGCCGCCATCTTGTAGAATTAGATAGCTGCCAATGCCAAAGGGCCTAAGTAGGGATCGAACCGTCGATCTCATCATTAGACTATGTTTTTCTTATGCTATCATGTTCCTGATACTGCAAACTTGGGTAACAGGTGGAAACATTTTATCCGTTTTCCTCTACGATGCACCGTTTTCGAGATATTTAACATTTTGCATTTAAGCCCCAAATTTAATGAATCGAACCAGCACGGTACGTTATACTCTCTACCATAGCTAGACCTGATCATGTTACGAAGACTTGCTTCAATACAAGCTAAAACAGAGCAAATGCCAAAGGGTCTAAGTAGGAACCGAACCGTCGATCTCATCATCATTAGACTATGTTTCTCTTGTTCCTGATACTGCGAACCTAGATATTAGGCGGAAAAATTTTGTCCGTTTTGCTCTACGATGCACCGTTTTCGAGATATTTAACATTTTGCATTTAAGCCCCAAATTTAATTAATCGAACTAGCATGACACGTTAGCCTCTAAGCTAGCTTTCTTCATAAGTGCAGCGGCCATCTTGCGCAAGCACCCTTAAGGCGTCTCATAAGGAGTCATGTATAGCCGCCATCTTGCGTCCACCATCTTGCGCAAGCATCCTTAGGGCGTCTCTAGTCATCTTGTGCAAGGACCCTTAAGCCACCTCATAAGAGCAACCGCCATCTTGCGCAAGCATCCCTAGGGAGTCTCATGAGGAGCCTTGTATAACCGCCATCTTGCGCAAGCATCCCAAGGGCGCCTCATAAGAACCTATGTATAGCGGCCATCTTGCATAAGCACCTTTAGAGAGTCATGTATAGCCACCATCTTGTGCAATTAGCGTCGAGAGATGGCTGCTGTAGAATTTTTCTTTTTAAATTATCCGCCACCATATTTCAACTAAAGAGTATAGCACTGAGGTTTGCGATGTAAGATGGCGGATGACAGCTGACAAAAAGCGCGTGAGTTTGTTTACTAAAGAAGAGCACGTGGAATTTTTCAATTTGCCGCCACCACATTTCAAAGGTATCTAGCTAAAGATGGCAGCACGGTGCTCTCTTGATTAAAGATGGCGGATGACAGCTGACGAAATTGCCCGCATGATAGCAGCACAGTGCTCTATTGATTAAAGATGGCGGATGGCAGCTGTCAAAAAAGCACGTGGCTTTGTTTCCAAACAAGAGCACATAGAATTTTTCAAATTGCCGCCACCGCATTTCAAAAGGTATCTAGCTAAAGAGTGCGGCACTGAGGTTTGTGATGCAAGATGGCGGATGACAACTGTCAGAAAAAAGCACGTGAGTTTGTTTCCAAACAAGAGTACGTGGAATTTGCCACCGCCGCAAAGACGGCAGCACGGTGCTCTCTTGATTAAAGATGGCTGCTGTCACGTGGAATTGCCTGCCACCACATTTCAAAGGTATCTAGCTAAAGAGGGCAGCACGGTGCTCTCTAGATTAAAGATGGCTACTGTCAAAAAGCATTTTTCAAATTATCCGCCACCACATTTCAAAGGTAAGTAGCTAAAGAGGGCAGCACTGTGCTCTATAGATTAAAGATGGCGGATGACAGCTGTCAAAAAAGCACGTGGATTTGTTTACCGATTCAAATCTCGCGCTAGTGAGGTTAAGTTGGTAGCACTAAGGTTTAGGCCCGTTAAGATGGCAGCACTGCGGATGACAGGTGACGAATTTGCAGCTACTGCGATAAAGAGGGCAGCACAGTGCTCTGTGGTTTAAAGAAGGCGAATGACAGCTGTCCAAAAAAGCACGTGGATTTGTTTACCTATTCAAATCTCGCGCTAGTTAGGTTAAGTTGGTACTACTGAGATTTAGGCCCGTCAAGATGGCAGTACTGAGGTTGGCGATGCGTTGTTGTCTGTCAAAAAGCACGTAGCTGTCAAAAAACACGTGGATTTGTTTACCAATTCAAATCTCGCGCTAGTTAGGTTAAGTTGGTACCACTGAGGTTTAGGCCCGTCAAGATGGCAGCAGTGAGGTTAGCGATGCGTTGTTGTCGATGACATCTGTCAAAAAGCACGTGGCTTTGTTTACAAATTCAAATTTCCCGCGGGTGGCGGAGGAGGCCTCTGGGAAGGCCCCTCGGGAGGCGGAGGAGGCCTCTGGGACGCCTCCCGTGAGGCGGAGGCGGAGGAGCCCCTGGGAGCCCTGAGGCGGAGGCGGCGCCCGAACCATCCAATTATACTACTCGCACCGTTTGTTTGCGATGCACGGAAAAGTCTCAGTGACGGTATACGACTGGTCAAGTGCGTTAGTCTCCTTCCTAGTGCACATGATTAGGAGTGCAGAGTTAAGTACGGAGCTTAAGAACACTACTGTATATACTTAAACTGGCACTTATAATAATTTTTATTACGAAAGGTTGGACAGCTGGTCAATAGAACATATTCTACCGTGCAATATGTGGTTGATAAATTTAAATACAAAGGCACTGTTACAGTAAGAAAACGCGAAAAAACCCAGGAGAAAGCGTTTAACTGAAAGGGAAGAACGGCTTGTTGTTCGACTGATAAAGTCAGATTCCAAATTAAGTGCACCAGTATTGAGGCAACTCACGGAGCAACGAACTGCAAAGATGATCAGCAACTCCACCACCCGTCGGATCTTGTATCGGCTTGGGTACTATGGAAGAATCCCTCGGAAAAGGCCAAACGTAAGTAAGGAAAAAAAAAACAAATACAAAACAGACGGCTTAGACTGACATTCGCTAAGAAGCATATAAATAAGGAGAAAGAATTCTGGAATGATGTTATCTGGTCTGATGAGAAAAAAATAAGCCTTTTCGGGTCAGATGGCATCCACAGAATATGGAGAAAAATTGATATGCGGACAAAATACGGTGGTGGGTCTGTAATGCTTTGGGGCTGTATGTCAGCCAAAGATGTGGGTAACATACATTTCATTGACGTAATGAACAAGGAGGGATATAATGCAATCCCGAGGGCAAACGTGAAGCAGAGTGCCGAACAAATGGGGATCCTACCTGTTTATATGTTCCAGCCTCATAATGACCCAAAACACACCGCTAACATTAATAAGACATGGCTGATCTGGAACATTCCTAAGCAGCTTAGAACACCTCCCTACTCTCCGGATTTACATCCCATCAGACATCTTTGGGCTACGTTGAAGAGGAATAATCATAGGGAACGTGTGCGTACGAAGAAGGAACTTAAAAGTGAGATTCTTCAGGAATGGGAGATAATCAGCCCGGACATGTGCAATAAATTAGTGTATTCTATGCGGCGACGATGTCAAGCAGTTATAAAGCCTAGGGGGCATTCCACTAGATACTAACATGTTCCAGGAACCCTTCATTTTTTGTTTATTTCAAGTGTTCAATTTGTTTGTACGAATAGGAAAGATACCCGATTCTGGGCGCACTTTTCTTTATCAGAAGCCGTATGATTTGTTAACATGGTTGCAAACAGATATAGTATATATGTTTTCTGAAGGCTTTGTTGAATATATGTTCAGTGAAAAAAATCCTTTTCAGTTTATTTATTTTCTAGCAGCGCGTTGAGGTACTAGAGCAAATAGCCTGTACGAATAGAATAAGTACATACTGCACGTATTATGTAAACATACATCTTCATTATACAGAGTTATTCCGCTAAGTTGTCCACCTGAAATATTTTCCCACCTGTTAAAGATATAGACAATTGTTTTCAAATTATTTAAATGCATTAAGGGGCTCATAAAACAATGTCCACTTCGTCTTCATCACATACGTACTTCCCATGAAAAAGGTAGCAGCTTTGTTTTTTAAATGGAACTATATTAATTTCACCTAATAGTACAACTAATAATTTTTATTTATTTATTTATTTATTTATTTATTTATTTATCGTCTTGTTTTATATGGCGGGACTCAGGCTATGAAGCCTGCTATTCTGTCCGACCATACATACACCTACATGAAGAGTTAAATATACAGTAAATACATTATCTACAATTTAATATCTTGATGATGATGATGATGATGAAGCTTTTGTTTAAAGGGGCCTAACATCTAGGTCATCGGCCCCTAACTGTACGGAATGAGACGAAATGTGATGACAAATTAAAAGTCAGAAATCCTCCACTGACCAGAATTCAAAACGTGAGGACGAAGAATGAATGGATGGATATGAATTTAAAACAATAGTGGATCCGAACCGCAATGCTTCACATTCAAAGAAACTGACGTAAAACGTAAAACTGACCAAGGGACTGCTTCTATAGCACAATACTGAATCGATGATGCTAAAGGGGGTCCAAAATCCAAGTCATCCCGCCCCCTAATAATGGTACTTAGCGCTAGAAAAGTAGAACCATGGTATTTGTCATGTTGCGGTACTAATCAAAAGTAGCATAGACTCGCGGTATTCCACACATTATGGTACTACTCACAGGTAATGAAATTCGCACATGTAATACAGACCTATGGTGTTTCGCACATTGCGGCGCCATTAACAGGCAACGCAAACCTATGGTGTTCATCACATAAGGGTACTAACCAGAGAGATCCGCACTAACCCGTGGTGTTCCTCATATAGTGGGTACTAATCATAGGCAAGCCAGAACCACGGTGTCGCTAAATAAATGTTGTATGGCCTCCGAAGAGGCCGAGTGCAGGTCTTTCGAGTTGGCGCCGCAAAGGCGACTTTCGTGTCTGTGAGAAAGGGGCCCTACCTATGATGAATTCTAATGCTGAAAACGACACACACACACCCAGCCCCCGAGCCAATTAACCAATGAAGGTTAAAGTCCCCGACCCGGCCGGGAATCGAACCCGGGACCCTCTGGACCAAAGGCCAGCACGCTAACCATTTAGCCATGGAGCCGGACGTGGTGTCGCTCATATAATGGTACTAATCACAGGTACTGTAAAAGCCGGCAACACACACTGCTGCTACTAATCATATCTTGTACCTAACTTAGTGGTACTACGCGCAAGTAAAAGCGACCCACGGTGTTTCCCGCGTGGTGGTATTAATTACAAGTAGTCTCATGGTTCTAGTTCCATCATCCCTTGGTCGCCCCTTTTAGTCGCCTCTTACGACAGGCAGGGGATACCGTGGTGTATTCTTCGTCTGCGTCGCCTCACTTACAGAGGTTGTGTGTTTGGCCCGCGAGAGGTATTTTATTTTCCTCAAGTCCGCCGGCAAGCTGGTTAGGACCCCCCTATCCGCCACCTGGGAGTATCACCTCTCCCCCGGCTACGCCAGCGTAGTACGTTCGTGGATTTGATATCTTAATGTATCAATTACATGTTTTAATTAACCTAATAATTTAGCTATGATATGTTATCAATAATTATTATTTATTAACCAGGTTTGACAGAGTTTCTTAAAGCGGAGGTGGTTTGACACGCTCCTAATTTCAGCAGGTAGGGAATTCCAAATTCGACTGGCGGCGACTACAAATGATCTATTGTAGCCAGTTGAACGGTGAATGGGAATGTTGAGGTGGATGATGATCTGGTAGGAATACTGGAAGGTGATGCTAGGTAATGAAATTGTGTGGCAAGGTATTCAGGAGTGTTAAGGTTCAGTATACGATGTAACAGAAAAACAGTGTGTAAATTTCGTCGCTCTCTTATGCGGAGCCATGAAAGTCTATCAAATACGGGAGAAATATGGTTAAACCTTGGTATATCTGAAATAAATCGAACACATGCGTTATGCGCCTTTTGGAGCTTGATGGAAAGTGAGGCGTTCAGGCTACTGTATCATACCTGCCAACTTTCAAAAAGAGAAATCCGGAAGATCCTAAAGCGGATCCATGCGTCGCAAAGTCTTGAGACATAATGAAAAAGGACGGCAGGGGGGGGGGTGATATTAGAAACAATACTAATACAAGTCAAATATAAGTTATGATCACCCCTGAAATTAAATACTTACACGAGGTTACATCTTCAGGAGTGCTCGTCTGTTTCCACTTAACACTGGGAACACTTTCCTTCATCGTATAACACAAGGAAATTAAGTAGAATATGCCTTCCTAAAAGACTGATAATATGGTTTCTTAGTTGAACTCATGATGAACACCACTAAAAATACTAAATCGCTTTAAAATTCGTCACACAATTCCACGAGTTTCAGAACTACCACCAATGTTACTCACACCCACACACAGACAAAGCCTTTCACAGCTGCTACGAAGCACGACACAGTTACTAAAGTTGTTACATATAAATTCACAGCCTGCTACTTTTCACGGTATCTTTTCTTCAAAATCACAGCCTGCTACTTGTTTGGGAACATCTCAGTGAATGAAGTAGCAGTCGAGGTCGAACAGGTGACGAAAGCACGGTGATAATCGATACATTTACAGGTCGAATTTCAAACACTGCATCTTGTATTACTTTGGATAAGCAGTTTTGTAACATTCTGGGGGGAGTAAATCTCTGAGTTTCTTAAGTGAATGTAAGGAATAAAACACTTGCTGACATATACCTATTGCATGATCGTTCCAACAAAGGTTTTTGTCCATTATCATCCCAAAATGGTTTTTTTTTTTTTTTTGCTATTTGCTTTACGTCGCACCGACACAGATACTGTAGGTCTTATGGCGACGATGGGACAGGAAAGGCCTAGGAATGGGAAGGAAGCGGCCGTGGCCTTAATTAACGTACAGCCTGGTGTGAAAATGGAAAACCACGGAAACAATCTTCAGGGCTGCCGCCAGTGGGATTCAAACCCACTATCTCCCGGATGTGAGCTTACAGCTGCGCGCCCCTAACCGCACGGCCAACTCCCCCGGTCCTAAGTTTTTAACTGTGTCTTTAAATTGTAACTGAGTGCCTCTTAATGTTATTGAGTGGGTATGAACACCTGTGAAGCGTGTGTGGGTGTTTTTGGCAACTAAAAGAATACACTGCGATTTTTGGGCATTGATTTTTATGCATGGTCATCGGTCCACTTACATATTTTTTCTAGGTCGTCATTCATATTATTTATTTGAGAATCGAGCGACACGTTCAGTGATGTGCTGACGAGTACTTTTGGAGATACTAAAGGGTTTCATATGTGTAGGCATTAGACAGAAAGCGATGCTGCGTGAGTCACGGCTTGCTGATACACACACCTCGCCCTTATCTTGAGCGGGCCCCGAGAAACAACAGTATGATGTGCAGCATTTCGAAGTTACAAAACTTTGGCGTTGACGTTGAATTAGAAAGAGACGACATAACACAGTGAAATTGTAATACTTCAATTGCTTTACTGTCCTTCTCAAGAGTAGACACTACATGAAATGCAATCAGCAACTTCAAAATCCAATGAATTATTGGAAAAATAAAAAGCAATTAACGGAGAACGTTATTGTTGAGCTCTTTGGTCCTCTTTAAAGCCAACATGAAAGATCGATGTACATACAATAGACAGTGGTCGAGTGGAGATTAAATTACCGCTGGTATGTTAGCATACACAGCTGTTTAGACAATATGGTTCAGGTATTTTTATTTTTAGGAGCATTGTTTCATTCTCCCGCTTTTCAAGCGCTTCCATGACGCAGGGAAATATTCAGTCGGTCAAAAATTGGTTGGGGTAGGCCTGTGCGTGCACAGTGGCACATCGCTTTCTGTCTAATGACTACACATATGGAACTCCTGAAGTACTCGTCACTGAACTTGTCGCTCGGTTCTTAGTTGTTTTATTGGTTGAAGTTAGTCTAGTCCCACTTAAAAAAAACACCTTGCTGCCGGTTACGTAAACGATGGAGACGAATTAGGCAGTATTTTGTGAGTCCCTTGATACGATTTCAAAATGTAAAAACGGAATGTCTATATCTTTAACGAATCAGGAGATATTTTAGGTAGACAACTTAGCTGAATAACCCTGCATATTGTTATGCCTTTCAGTGTTCAGTCTGCAAGTTTCCATACTTATTTACTTTCATGAAGGGTGCGGTGGCACTCGCCTCCTAATCCGCGAGTTCGAATCCCCGCTGCTAACAACAGGACGTGGGAGTGGCGAGTCTTAAAGTCTTAAACTGATTCCAGATGTTGAAATCAACTTCAGAAATATTTATTTAAAAAAATAGAAACAACAATTCTGCTAAGATTTAATCTTCCGAATGAAATATGCTTGTATGCAGCATTTCAAAACAATATTTTAAAAACTGAGTTCCTATATAGGGAAATTGTTTTGTAATACTTACAAGTGAGAAAACAGGCGATGAATTCAATTATGTTCATGCTAGTGGTTTGATTATGATTATGATGGTTTTAAAATCTAGTTATTGATCTGTTTTATTTTTCCTAATGGCGAAAGATAAGTTTTCGGAGATGCCGTGGACAAGCTGTTGGAAGCCACGATCTCGCGAATGAAGCTCACAGCAACACGGACAACTCGCTGATGTTTCATCCTTGGTTCTACAGTCGAAAGAGAAGAAAAATGACGTCATTTCGATGTTGGATGGGGCAGTTGGGTGGTAAAAATGAAAAGACGTATGGCTTTTAGTGCCGGGAGTGTCCGAGGACAAGTTCGGCTCGCCAGATGCAGGTCTTTTCATTTTACTTCCGTAGGCGACCTGCGCGTCATGATTAGGATGAAATCATGAAGACACATACACCCAGTCCCCGTGCCAGCGAAATCAACCAATTATGGTTAAAATTCCCGACCCTGCCGGGAATCGAACCCGGGACCCCTGTGACCAAAGGTCAGCACGCTAACCATTTAGCTATGGAGCCGTACAGTTGGGTGGTGTGTACCACACAAAGGGTTCTGCGAGCGATGCTGACCTACTTTGAGATAAATGCACGCAGTTCAACAGAAATATCAGGTCATGAAACATCTATTGATCCGAACCCACATCATTCACGCACAGCTCCTTCAACCTGGGACAAAAATAGAACACCTAGCTTCCGAAAATGCACCAACACCAACTCGCTACGCAACCGAGTTTAGTCATCGACTTTTCATTACGTCCTAAACAGCCATCAATAATGCCAAAAGATTCCGCTTAATTACTCTTTATATAAGTGAAAGCCAGTTCTGGCAGAGAGTAGAGTCATTATTGTTGTTCATATTCGATTGCTGTAGCTGACAGTACGGTGCTCTTTATACAGGGTGAACTTTCGGAGGTTCTTCATGGATATCTTGTGAGTATATTGATATAAGGGATCCGTGGTCTCCGGTGGTTTAGTGTAAGAGAAGGCCTAATGGCCTTAACTACGCCAATAAAGACATTTATCTATCTATCTATCTATCTATCTATCTATCTATCTATCTATCTATCTACATAAGTGAGTTCTAAGAGTTGGAATGCGAAGTTCCGATCGTACCCTTCTGTTAGATCTCACGAAAATGGCTATGGTCATCTTTTTGTTGACCCTAAAAACGATCGTTTGCCAAGAAGCTTACAATAAGAATACAATTCATAGCGAAGAAGGGGTTTCATCTCTGGTAAATACCGCGTCCATGGCTCGTTTGGTTTGTTACACCAATTAGCTTTGTACCTGCACTGCACTGAAAACGCCCGGGTGTCGGAACATTGTCCCGCAGGAGTTCTCTAACATGCCAAAAGCCAATGGTAGTCGACAGTTCTGCTCTGTACTATACAGTACACTGACTGAACAGATTGAACAGACTGTGACAAAAGTGTACGTGTTTCGTCTCAGGGTTGTTGCATTACTCTGTTTTGTGTTGTACGTTTTGGTTATTGCATATACTGTCCTGGACCAATCAAGTCAAATATCCCTACCTATTATTTGGAGAAGGAATACTAAGCCCATGCTGCTTGTACGGTGCTATTCCTAAAACTCCTTTTTCAAAATTAGAAATATTCCAAAAAGATGACCATAGCCATTTTCCTGAGATCTAACAGAAGGGTACGATCGGAACTTCGTATTCCAACTCTTAGAACTCAGCTAAGATGACGAAGCTCAGTCAACCGTGGGCATATCCATTCTTAAACGGGTCATAAGAACTAAGAAGCCGAACACCCCTGCCCATGGCTCACTTATGACCTGGTTTGAGTTAACTTTCAGACTATTCCAAATTTACACCATAGCTCACGAAATTAAATCAAACGTTGACCCTGAAAACGATCGTTTGTCAAGAAGCTTACAATAAGAATACAATTCATAGCGAAGAAGGGGTTTCATCTCTGGTAAATACCGCATCCATGTCAGATTGTTTTCTGCCCCGCCACTGCAGTCAACCACAGATTTTTCGACTCGTCGGGTAGCCCTAGGAAACAGATGAGTAAGAGGGCGTAGTTTTCGCCCTGAAGCACTCCATTTACTCGTCCCCCCACCACCACCAAAAAATGATTGCATATGACAGGCTTTTTCACTGATATGAATATGTTTTCGCAGAAACAAGGATGATTGGGGTCACAAACCGAATTAATCGCAATTACATTATTACTCTGTAACGACCCACCGGAGACCACGGGTCCCTTATAGTCAGAGGAACCCCCGAAAGTTTTGTTTTGTTCAATCTGGCCTTGACTGATGCACTTATTTCAATTGGGTTTCCGATATTTGCACGAACCCTCAATAACCACGTACCGAATTACAATTTGTTTGTCTTGATGATCCGTATCCACGGTGTGTGTTTATGAGTGCACCAAAATAATAAAGAGCAACTTTTCGACACAGGCTCTCAGGATTCGTATCGCACTGAATTCTATTTTAATATTTCAGGAAGTGACACCTGTATACTCCGCACAATAAACAATGCTAACAATATTATCCAACGTCTGAGAAACCAATGTCAAACAAGAATTCATTCTACCACCAAATAAATATTTTTTTTCTTCGTAGTCTAATAATTGGAGCTTAACATATCACTATTTTGTGCTTCAAACCGACACTTGCCCAATAACTCCTATTTTCTGGAGTAATGTTTATAACGTTCTTCTTCCTCCTTAATAATTTCGACTTTGGGTCTCGACTTCCCAACAGTGTTGCCCACAGACCACTCGAAATGTCTTTAAACCTAAAAATATTTACCCAAGCGAAGGCTTATAATAATATTCTTCTTATTATTCTATAGCTATTCCCTCACCGGTGGGGTTGCGGGTGCGAACTGCGTCACACAATTGGATTTGGCCCTGTTTTACGGCTGGATGTCCTTCCTGACGCAAACCCTATATGGAGGGATGTAATCTATATTGCGTGTTTCTGTGGTGGTTAGTAGTGTGGTCTGTTGTCTGATATGAAGAGGAGTGTGTTGGGACAGACACAAATACCCTGTCCCCGTGCCAGAAGAATTAATCAGAGGCGATTAAAATCCTCGGACCGGCCGCGAATCCAACCCTGGACCCTCTGAACCGAAGGTCAGTACGCTGACTTCTCAGCCAACAAGTCGGACCATGTAAATAATAATAATAATAATAATAATAATAATAATAATAATAATAATAATAATAATAATAATAATAATAATAATAATAATAATATACCGACGACATGGAGTAAGTAAAGATCTAGAGAAGTCCGACATCCAGGAGGTTAAGATGTTAGACAGCACAACATTTCGGACCACGACTCAAAATTTGGAAGGGTTTCAAGTCGAAAGAACTGGAAAGACGGGAAGAGCCTGAAAGTATGAACAGAAGAAACGCCATAGCGCCATATGAAGGAGTACTGGAGGAATGGGAAACTTCAGACAAAGAAAAAATGAAATTTTAGCGTGATCCTAAGTGGCCAATTCGGGAAAAGAAAACCTAATCCATTGTACTACAGCACATTGGAAGTACAAACCCCAATCAGTCTTGGTAAGTGTAAATTACAAACATTACTGGAATAGAAGTATCAAATATTACCTCTAATAGATCAGATATAACTTTTGTAGATAAAAACAAGAAAATCTGCTTCATACTCGTAACTGGCCTAGCCTACCCTAATCCTCAGAATCTTCAATCAAGACATACAGAGAAGATATCCAAGTAGACGATCTGGCACAAATAAGAGCTATGTTGATACTCAACAATGTTATCATTCCAGTAGTGATTAGATGTAATGGTATTATACCAAATACCCTATACAGGAGCATTGAAGCACTTAATCTCCACCATTTTAACTTGCAGAGAATTACAAAATGTAGCAATCTTAGCCACTTGTCATTTAGTAAGGAAGTTTACTGACATGAACATACCACTTTATACAGAGGAGTAATGAAAATCGTCTACTAATAATTTTGACTATTTATGCATTGTAAATTCCTTATAAATATCAGTCAAATTTATTTTTCAACATTGTATGTAAGTATATATGTATAGAGCATATCTCGTATGTTCTGAATAGTACTTCTTCCATGTACATTGTACCGAAGAAATATATAAACCCAACTGTAAAATTGTGAATTATATAATAATAATTGTACCGGGCGGTACACCTCCACGCCGCTAATTTAAACTTTGCGCCAGTTGAAACTCCTCTGCTGGAGGAAGTCTGAACTTTATCAAGTTTCTTAGAAGATGTCACTACTCGGAAATTTTGAAGTTTCTGAACTGGGTCGTTTTTGATGTATTTTTGTTTTACCTGTAGTAAGAAGTGTGAACTTTCTCTTCTAGAGGACACTACTGAAGAACTACAACAGTGCACCCTAGTGCGAAGTGAAAGAACTGTTTTTGGAGAAAGTTTTATTTCATAAGTTTGTTCTTTGTTAAATTTCCTTCTGTCATTGTTTAAGTTGGCAATATTAACCCTTTCTTTCCCCTCGTTTTGAAATTAGCCAATCCCGAATTTCTTAAATTAATTTTCGGCCAATCGGGGCCTTCTTCCCCAAACTGCTCTGTAACTGGGTTCTGTAACCAATAAAATTCTTGCGGGAGGGTGTTCTCATTTCCTGAAACGCCTCGAACTTTCCGCGAGGGTATTTAAACTGCTGATTTTCGGGTCTCTGCGCCACTTCAGTACCAACTTTCAAAGTGTAAAGTACGTAGCAGGGGGCGGGAAGCGCCTCTTTCTTCGGGCAGCAGTTCAACAACAAGGTAATGGCCGTTTAATAACTTCTTTTCTTGCTAGCTCAGCAGTTTAACTCTCGGGGCGGGTCCGAAGCGTTTCCACCATGTAACTTTTCCCTAAAATGTAAAGACTCTTAGCATCTATTATCTTTTAAAGCTACATATTGGGATAGAGAGTGCTTAACCCTCTAGAGCTCCCACTCATATTGTTTTGGGGTGAACTTATTTTTCATAACCGATTCTTCCTTAACGTAATGTAAATTGTTTCCTTCTAAAGTCACCTCTTTAGTATGGGATTAGCCCTTGCATTAGCGGCCTAGAGCCAGATTAGGTTTTAAACAAAAGGTACTAGGAGTGCAGTTCGCCTCCTCTTAAATTGTTATTTTGGAGGTCATGTAATTAACCTTTTTCTCACTTAATAGACCTCAGTAGGTTGGGTATTTTACCCCTGTGTATATGTCCTTAGAGGACAGCTTGAAGGTGGAATTTGGTGTGGCCTTTGACAGGCTTAAGTTTTGAGAGCAAGTTGCTCTTCCTTGAAAATTTTGTTTTCTGCGCGCCTCAAGGAGGCCTTACTGTGTAATTTGGAGCAAGTGCTCCTGGGCATGAATGGGGTTTTCTGCCCCTCTGTTGAAACTTGTTTTGGGGTAAAGTTGGGCTAATTGCCCAAGAATTGTGAGTTCGGGGCTCGAAGCCCAAATCTTGTGAATACTGTAATTGTAATTTGTTACCTTGCTACTCTGTACCTGCCATTATTGTTATTTCTTGATTTTGCTAAGAAAATATAACCTTGTTAAATTTTTATCTTAACTTTAATTTCGTATTTTGAGGCCCGTTCACCCCCGCACCTTCTTTTACCTCTACCTACCACAAAAACTCGGTAACAATAATAATAATAATAATAATAATAATAATAATAATAATAATAATAATAATAATAATAATAATAATAATAATAATAATAATTGTACCGGGAGGTACACCTCTACGCCGCACATTTAAATCTTGCGCCAATAAAACCTCCTCTACAGGAGAAGCACTGAACTTGAAACTATACCTACTTAAACTTTTACTCAGAAGATGTCACCACCTTAATTTTGTGATTATGAAGTTTCCAGTACTGTACGAAATTCTACGTGTTTTGTTTACCATTTATCAGGAAGTTTGGACTTTCTACAATAGATGTCACTACAAAAACTATGATCATGCACCCTGGTGCGAAGTGAAGGAACTTTATTTGAAGACATTTTGTATTCATAAGTTTGTTCTTTACTAAATTATGTTAATTCATTTTTGGGTTGGCAATATTGATCTTTTCTTTCCGCCAGTTTTGAATTCAGCCAACCCCTAATTTCTGTAATTAATTTTCGGCGTATCACAGGCTTCTTTTTCGATTTGGTGTGTAACTTTAAGCTAGAGGGTGTGGCTTGATTATTCATGAAAGGTCTCGAACTTTCCCCGAGGGTTTATAAGCTGAGGATTTTCACGTCTGTTGGCCATTTGATCAACATCTGAGTGTGTATGTGAAGCAGGAGGCGGGAGGTGCCTCTTTCATCAGGCAGCAGTTTTTCAGCAAGGTAATGGCCGTTTAACATTCTTATTTCTTGCCAGCTCCGCAGTTTAACTCGAGGAATAGGTCCGAAACTTTAATATGTAACCTTCTTCTCTAAGATATAAGTTCTGCCGGCTAATGTGAAAATTTAATAAAATCTGCAACTGTAATTCGGGGATAGAGAGTGATTTACTCTCTCGAGCTCCCCTTCATATTGGTTTGAGGTGACTACGTTTTGTAACTGGTTTTCTTCCTGTCTGTAATGTCTTAAATTATTCTTATACGAGTCACCTCCATAGGTTGGGAATAGCTCCTGTTTCATCGGCCTAGTGCTTTTTAGGTTTTAAGAATGCATATTTAGGAGTGCAAGTACACGCCTCCATTCAACTTGGTGTTTCGGGCCATTTACTTAACCTGTTCTTTTTCTGCTAAGGCCCAGTAGGTTGGGTACGAGATACCCTCGTTTCATTTGTGTAAGTTGTGCCTTGATGGCAAGTAATTGTAAAGTCTGATATTGCCTTGAATAGGCTTGAAAAACTGAGAGCGTGTCAGCTCTTTTCAAGTGTTGTTAAAGTGCCTCTGGGAGGCTTGAGGTTAAAAACTGGGAGCAAGTGCTCCATGTATTGAGGGGTGTTCTAACCTTGCATAAATGGTGGCCTTTGTAATTTTGAGCGTGTAGCTCAGCAATTGTGTAGTAAGGGCTTGAAGCCCAAGACCTGTCTATACCACCAATCTTGTCTTTACTAGACCTGTTTAGTGCTACTGGTACCTGTTACTTTGTTAATTTTGAAAAAGAAAATATAACCTTTGTTGAAATTTTAACTCTGATTTGGTAGTTAGACCCATTCACCCCGGCACCTTCTTTCGCCTCTGCGTTCCACAGATAGCCCGGAACAATAATAATAATAATAATAATAATAATAATAATAATAATAATAATAATAATAATAATAATAATAATAATAATAATAATAATAATAATAATGGAAGCACTCGATGTTGTATAAGTGTTGACACTCACTAAATATTTGCTGAAAGAGATTCCAATTCCTGAAGATTACTTCAAATCATACACAACAGTACAATTTCGAGCCATTCACAAAACATGGCATTTACTCGGAACTCAGACGAACTGCTTCTTCAGCGAGCGAACAAATTGGATTAGAAGCCCTAATGTCCACTTTGTGAAGCTTCTCAGCGGAACACCCAGACGAAAGAGAAGCCCGCGTTCGAGCAGTAAGACAGAAGAGGCACTGCTGTACTCCCGCCTCAGGATCTCAAGATAGCGGGTTCAAACCCAGCAGGGCGGAAGAAAGTTCACTGTCGTGACACGCCTGTTGTTTACCGACAAAGTTAACTATAATTAAACCACAGGTCGGCTAACAGAGATCCGGGTTAAGGTCGAAACTGACGCAGAGGCAGCCTAGATTGCGTCGAATTAAAATGTCGCAACAAGGTAGCCGAGGTCATAAAATTATCATCATTATTTTATTTAAAAAGTGCCGGATGGGGACGTAAAGCTTTGAGCAGACCCCTTGGTGTTATTCCACGGGAGCAGGCTATGTGCCAACACCAAATTTCACCCTCTCCCTACATCATCATCACCCCCCTCCACCAACACCTACATCACATCCAGAGGCGAAGGTCGCCCAAGGATGTCAAATAGAACGCCAAGCGATCCGAACATATCCTCTGAACACTCCCGGCACTAAAGTAAAATACGATGATCCGCTGGACAGGGGAGATACAGATGATTCCATGATGCTTTAAGTTCTTCTTCTAGAGACCTTAAAGTATTCATATGGAGATTACTGCAGATTAATACACTAATAATAATCTTACAATCTTGAAGGCAAGCCTTCCAGGACGCTCGTACCAGACCCAAACCTTTAAACTTCTTACAGGTATATAACATGTTATCAGGTACAACTGATGGTAAAAGCAACATTTCTTTGCCGGAGCTGTCTTCTAAGTAATATTATTCTCCAATTCTTGTATAAAACTTTCCAGTTTTCAGTAAGGAAATAATATTATGCGTCGCTATATACTTAATTTGTTTATGTTGAATCCTATATTTATTTGATCGCAAACGCTTCCTCTAACTGCCGTCTTTCAGTTGGCTACCCATTAAATTCACACCGCCAAGGAAGAAGAAAATAAATACTAATAAAGTAAAGAGGAATTATGACCCCCACCAGTTAATACATAATGAAAACTATCACAAACAATAACATTGACAGATAAAAAAAAATAAAGAAAAAAAAACATACAAGGTGGACATCAGAATGTGATGAACTTCATGAAGACGCACACCAAGCATGGTTAAAATTGCAATGAGAATGCTGTCAACCCCAAAAATGTTAGGACGAAATTCACACAAAATATTATAAGAATTAAGAGAAAATTTCATAAACACATAATAAATCGTACAGAGGATAATTATCATTTAAAAAATTCCATAGATTATTATAAGATTTTTGAAAGACAGTTAGACCAATATGATCCTCCTATTTTAATGCTAAAAGATGAAAATGGTAAATTAGCACATAATAGTGAAAATGCTGAAATCATGCCAAAAGCATTGAGCAAACTTTTGAAGAGTGCAGAACCAAAGGAAATCCTACAAATACCGACAAATACTCCAATAAAAAACAAAATAATATAGATCCTTCCAACATCTCAAGTTGTAGAAGAAAAAAAAACTCCAGAAATTGAAAAACTATAAGGCATGTGGAGAAGATCAGACTTTTGTACAAATGTGGAAATGTGCAAGTAATACGGTTCGGATTTCCTTACACACGGCTTTTAAAAAGTTGTAACCGTCCAGGCTTCTCCAGCCCTACTAATTTAATATAATATCATTTTACGCGATATCATTTGATATCAAGTTTATCGGCAATTATTTGTAATAACATATTTATTCACCGTCAATCATTTGTAATCAAGGCATTTTGGAATCATATTGTATATATGATAACATCGTTTTATTATTTAAATTATTATATTATGTAGGATAAGAATTCATTATGTCGTAAATACGGTCAATATGTTGAGACATAGTTGTTTTCATTTCATCTCATGTTTGTGTATACGGAGGGTTATTCTTGAAGCTTGGGATTTTGCGTGAGTCATGGGTTTATTTTATGACCAAGGCTAGTAAACAGCGACCCGTGCGCGAGGCTTGCAAGCTGGTCAGCTATATCATCGCCACGCCTTCTGGACTTGTCGAGGAAGAAGAGAAAGGGAGTTGATGCTTCGATCTATCGAATCAGATACTTCGTTGTATATGAGTTTTGAGATTAAGCTGTTACCAAGAGTGGGGGTGAGCCCGGATATATACTGATTCTCAACACGAGAACGGGACCTTACAACCTTACAACTACGAGATACTCCATCACTACTACTTCTACTGTGAACATCTACTTTGAACGACGTGATTTGATTTTGAAACAGTGTGTGGTCGCTCCGCGACATAGTTATTTTTGTACAATGTATTATCGCTTCGATACAGTACTTAGGTGCGGTTATGTTATCGGATCTACGTGAAACGAAACAAGCTTACGGCTTGTGTTATATTCAGTAAATACTGTGGACGAAGAACTATGTTTAGTTCAAGTCTACGGAATTTTGGTACAAGTCTGTACCGTATAAATAGTATAGCTCAGTTGGATTGAGATTTCTACTAATATGGAAAAATTCATATCTCTGAATTTTCTCCTCATACGATCAACGCTGATCAGTTATTACAAGTATAGGGCCAATGTCTAATTTAAAGACTAGGCAAATAGGGAGTGCTAGTCCAGATAGCCCGTACCATATCAGAGAAGGAAGGAAGGATGTCCATGGAGCAAAGTCTACATCGAGAAGAGAACGAGTAATCACGGAAACCAGATGACGTCAACGAAAGCTGCAATTGGTGAGCTTCAATTAGATAAAGCAAGCAATTAGTAAATTCAGTAAATTCTAAATCCCTCCACGCTTTAAGGAAACTTTTCCGATTCATCTCATTTTTTTGTATAATAAATTCATTTGTATTTTATATTGCGTTAATTTTCTTTCTTAAGCGATACTTAATGGTTAATTATTTAAAATCCTACCCCTGTGATTTAGGTATAAGTCTCTATGCTAGTAAATATAAATTTTGGTTTACAGTTTTATTTAAAACTGTAACCATGGCGCTCAAACATTACATAGAGAAATGGGGAACCATGGAATGTTAATTGTTTCTATTTGCGTGGCAATTTGCGGGCAAGCCACAAATAGTTTATTTAAGTTATTATCATGTGTCCCAAGATAATAACTTTCATCTCCCCAAGTGTTTTGACGAGGTGGAACAGTTACAAAGTGTGGATCACAAACATTTCCTGACCATTAGACGAGAGCTTTAATACACCCTCTTAACAAAAAAAGGTGATAAGAGTGATCCTGTACACACAATATTTTTTAACGCATCTTATATGAAAGAATTAAAGAACAATTAGAAGAAGAGCTAGGAGAATACCAGGGGGGTTTTAGAACGTGAAGAAGTTGTGCTGGGCTGATCATTACTCCCATATTAGTTATGGCATATTACAAGAAAAGAAATAAGCCTCTTTCAATTACATTTGTAGATTTTAAGAAGGCAAATGATTGCATACATATGCCTTCCATGTTAACTATTTTAAGTAATTTTGGACTCCATCCGAAACTAGTTTAACTAATAGAACTTTCTTCAGTTTAGTTTAGTAATGTTTTATTTTACCTGGCAAGATTAAGGCCTTCAGGCCTTATCTTCCATCTAACCAGGAACTGAAATATACATATATTACATTGTATTACATAACTAGATCTAATACAAATTAAATTAATAATAATAATACAAGGAAGGTAAGATTACATTAAGATGAAATAAATTAAGATTAAATTAATATGAAATAAATCAGATATAATAAAAGGATAAATTCTTAAAACTAATATCCTACATGTAATAAAAAGAGGCAGTACATAAAATTTGATTTTAAAAACAAATCGGATACGAATTTTAGAATCTCTACCAGGATATCCATAACAATAGAATGGTTATAAGTAGCACCATCAAGTTTACAGATGATACTTACTGGTGCATAAAATATCTCCAAAGTGCTTCCTTGAAAGTGCGAATAGCGCTTAACCCCCTGATACTTTCGGGAAGGAGGTTCCACTCACGGCAGGCAATTACTGTGAATGATTTATCGTAGGTGGCAGTTCTATGGGTAGGTAAAGCAAGGATGGAATTATTAGCAGATCTGGTGTTAAGACTGTGATAAGAGGATAGGTATTTCAAATATGAAGTAAGGTAAAATGGCTGTGAAGAATGAAGGATTTTATGGATATGGCATAGGGTATGCACAGTGCGACGGATTTCTAGTCGGGGCCAAGATAGGTCGTTATATGAAGGAGTTACATGGTCATAGTACCGTACGTTACAGATGTATCTCACACATGCATTTTGACCAGGGTTGTAATCTGCTCAATAACTTGCCCCGAGCGTCTCTGATGATGATGCTTGTTGTTTTAAGGGGCCTAACATCAAAGGTCATCGGCCCCTAATGGTACGAAATGAAAGAACAAAAATTGCAAAGGCATCCACTGACCAAAATAAAAATAAAATATGGCATGAAGAATGAATGGATGGACAGGAACTCAACAAAACACAAAACAAACAAACAAAAACCAGTGGATCGGACTCAATACAGATCGAAAATAACATTATTACCGACCAAGGAACCACTTATAAAGCACAATGATGCTTGATGTCTAAAGGGGGTGCAAAATCCACGTCTAAGGCCCCACAGAATGGTACATGTCGCGAGTAAAATAGAACCATGTTATGTGTCATGTTGGGGTATTAATCAGAAGTAGCGAAGACTCACGGTGTTCCACAAAAGATGGTACTACTCACAAGTATTGCAATACGTACAAGTAACGCAGACCTATGGTGTGTCTCACACAATGGCTCAACTCAGAGTCAACGCAAACCGAGAAGGTTCCCCACCTAGGTGTACTAAACACGGGCGCCAGTATTCCCGTGGTGTTCCTCACATAGTGGGTACTAATCACAGGCAACGCAGACCCACGGTGCTGCTCATATAGTGGTACAACTCACAGGCTACGCCCAAGCCCGCGGTGTTGCACACATGGGTACGTCGCACGGGTACTGGAATCCACCAGGCCAGGCTTTTACTGCTACTAATCACAAATCTATTTCGTACCGAATTTAGTGGTACTACTCGCAAGTACAGGCAACCTATGGTGTTCCCCGCGTGATGGTACGATTCAAAATTAGTTTCATGGTTCTAATTCAGTCAGCCCTTGGTTGCCCCTTTTAGTCGCCTCTTACGACAGGCAGGGGATACCGCGGGTGTATTCTACATGTGCGTCCCCCACCCGCAGGGGGTAGTGTGTTTGGTCCGCGAGAGGTATTTTATTTCCCTCAAGTCCGCCGGCAAGCCGGTTAGGACCCCCCGATCCGCCACCTGGGACGCGCCACGTGGGATTATCACATCTCTCCCTGCTACGCCAGCGTAGTAGGTTCGTGGCCGAGCGTCTCTATAAATCGCGTCACAATAGTCGAAATGAGGGAAAACCAGAGCTTCTACAAGTATTTTCTGAGTCTTTCAGGAAATAAGTATATATACCCGCGCAGCATGTGCAATGCAGAGGATGTTTTCTTGGTGATGTTGTAATATGCGTTTTCCATGACATGTTATCATCGAAAGTAACGCCTAGGACTTTTACTGATGACATGAATGGTATGTTAGTATTACACAACTTTATAGATGGAAGCTCTGGTCGATTGACCTTCGCGAGTAGTTTCGGGTATCCACGGACGATGGCTTGCGTTTTTGCTAGGTTTAACCTAAGACCACATCTCAAAGACCAAGAAGAAAACAATGTTAGATCCTGATTGATTTTGTCTATGGCCGAAAATATTAGATCTGGAGATGTATGGAGGTACATTTGTACATCATCAGCATCAATATGGTATTTGCAGTGGGTTAGGGTTTCGGAGACATCACTAATGTATGTAAATAGCAAAAAGAAGGGGTCCTAACACCGACCCTTGGGGCACACCACACTGCACAGACCGCCACGTTGATTTGTTTATTCTATCTGTAACACACTGCCGACGACCATACAGGTAGGAATGCAACCAAAGGAGGGCGCTGTCTGAGAAGTGGAGGGAATACAATGTCGAGAGCAAAATGTCAATATCAACAGAGTCAAAAGCTTTGCTCATGTCTAGGAGTATTAAAACTGTCACTTTCTTGTTGTCCATAGATTCTTTAACTGATACTAAAACAAAAGTTAAGTTTAGAGGGGAAATTTTTGATCCATTCATGATTAAAACTGGTTTTTTATACAAGGTGACTGTCACCTTTGCTATTTAACTGTAGAATAGAATATGTAATGAGAGAATGGCTCAAAGAGAATCCTAAAAGAAACACTGGAAGTTCTAAACAAAACATAACAAAAAAATTAAACTGTTTGGGAGTTGCTGATGACCTTTCATTATTATCCAACAATATTCAGGAAAGTGAGCATCAAATCAGATCTCAGCAGGAAATAGAACAGAAAAAGGTCGTAGAATTTCTTTTGAAAAACTGAAATCATGTTCACTGATCCACCACTCGAAAATAGAATTAATGTTGATAAACATGACATCGAAATTGTTGATAAATTTAAGTATTTAGGAGAAATTATAACTTGTAATCCAAACGAAAAACCGAACTGGCGAAACAGAATAAATAATTAAACAAAGCAAATTATGTCAACAAAAACACATATCGTACCAATAAAAAGTTTATCGATTGCAGCAAAATTAAGACATAAAACAGTCACACAGCCAAATGTGACTTATGCAAGCGGAACTATTTTCAAAACTACTAATACATCTGAAATTGATAAAATACTGAAGATAGAAAGAAGGAGAATTAGAACGTGTAAAGCAAGCGACGCGAAATCGTGAGGTTGTGGGTTCGGATCCCGCTGGTGTCCAGTTGGCGATTTTTGGTCTGTACTTAACATCTCTTCAACACGTACTAAATGTACGCAACACGACCTAATAGGTTGAAAGTCAATTTCGATGACAATGCGGTCGTTAAAATTCAATATTCATTGACTTGGCCCTCAACGGGCGACTTAAGCGCACTCTACAGTGCCAGACCTGTAGCTTAAATCCTTTCCAACAGAACAAAGATTGCCCAGGCCACCATAGCTCAATTGGGAGAGCAACCGACGCGAAATCGGGAGGTTGTGAGTTCGGATACCGCTGGTGTCCGGTTGGCGATTTTTTTTCTGTACTTAACATCTCTTCAACACATACTAAATGTACGTAACACGACCTAATAGGTTGAAAGTCAATTTCGAAAACAATATCAAGTAAATGGCCATTAGAGAATACCTTCAAATATCAGCGTTTATAAGGAAATCGAACCAGTAATGAGCACAATTAGAAAGTACACCTCATTTTCTGGACATCTTATTAGAACACCAGAAACTAGAATTAGTAGAAAGGTAATATAAAAATTATGGAACAGCAATACCAGGATTGAATGGATCACAGATATTTAGAATGATATTAATTAACTACAAATACCATTGCATGATTTCAAGAACAAAACAGACAAAACGAAGATTCTCAGCGACTCTCATGTAAGATTACAAACCAAAATTAATAAAAGTGTTCTCAACCGAAGAAAGGATGTCGGCATCCGAGAGGATGAAGAAATATTGGAAGCATAGAAAAGCTAATTTTTCGTTGTATAACTGACTGGACTGGTCCTGTGTTGACCACAATACAAACAATTATCGTCTGGAGCGTTGCGTTGCATGCAAGTGAAACAAGGACGATAACCAGCTCAGAAAAAAGAGAGAATAGAAGCTTTTGAAATGTGGTGTTACAGAAGAATGCTGAATGTGTGATGTTTAGATCGGATAACGAATAAACAGATACTGAATCGAATTGGTAAGAAGAGAACGATTTGGCGAAATTTGACCAGAAGAAGATATAGAATGACAGGACACGTCTTAAGACAGTTGGTTTTTGAGGGAAGTGTAGGTGGCAAGAACGGTAGGGGTGGACCAAGGTACGAATATGACAAACAGATTGGAGTAGACGTAGTAGTTAGCACAGGATGGTGTGTCCTTGGAGGGCTGCATCAAACCAGTCTGATGACTCAAAAAACATTATTATTATTATTATTATTATTATTATTATTATTATTATTATTATTATTATTAATCTGGTCTAGAAAGCCAAGAATAACGTCCGAGAGGATTCGTCCTGCTGACCACACGACACCTCGTCATCAGTAAGCCGTCGGGCTGAGCAGCGGTCGCTTGGTACGCCACGGCCCTTCGGGGTTGTTGTGCCATGGGGTTTGGTATTATAATATTGCAGAGCAGAGTGAAGAAAAGAGACGAAATCTAGATCGACTCTTATACAACGGAGGCCATGATGAACAGGACATGAACAAACACTAACCAAGACCTACGACGCTTTGTAAACTCGATGGCAGTACATGGATATCATTATAAGCTGTGCATTACCGAGTTCTTCCATGACTCAGACGAACCCTGCGTACGTAAATTATGCGGTGTGCAATGTAGCCGATACCATGTACTCACTTGTACAAATCGGAGATGATCTATTGTGAAGTTTTGTAAAAGTGAGTGATGTCAGTAATTCTAGTTTGTTCTCAACTCTATGCACAATTTGTGCGTTGTATCTTCAAATAAAGTACCATCAACATCAGAAACGATTTACTACCGTTATTTTAATTTGGGAACAGAATAAAAAATTATCGTCAGCTGTTGTTAAAATGTTATTATAGTAACGTGTAAGTCCTTACTGATGCAGATAAACTGGGTTTACTGGAATACGGATTTTTTCTTGTTCAGGT